>NC_141143.1:68119837-68786087 GCF_053477565.2 Lygodium microphyllum | reverse complement strand
TCAGCCCTTTGGGTTTGGGCTAGAAGCAAGATCCAAGCCTTAGCTTTTAATTGCGATGGAAAATTTATGCAAAATAGAGATGCATTGCTGATATGCAATGGATACAAGGATCAAGTGTATGTTGAAAGTATTCTCCTAGCAAGGAATCTTAGCATTAATGCAATCATTTTCCTTGAATAGATGAAAGAGCTAAACTTGCTAATCAAAGCCAATCAAGCTTTGGGAGTGAGACTTGTTATTGGTGTAAGAGCAAAATCAAACACTAGGCATAGTGGCCATTAGGGTGCAACATCAAGTGAGGAAGGGATATTTTGCTTGATAGTGAATGAGATTGTGAAAGTTGTGTACACATTGTAGCAAGTTAGGATGCTAAACTCTTTGTGGCTCCTTCACTTCAATATCAGCTCTCAAATACCCTCTATTTCTACAATCAAAGAGGCACGGTTTGCAATGTCTGGGGGTGTTGTTTTGGGATGTGGTCAGTAGATTTGAGGTTTTAAAGATAGCCATTCTGAATTGTGCATTTGGAAGTGAGATGACTACAAAAGTCTAATTATGTGGGCATCATTGTA
The DNA here is from genome assembly GCF_053477565.2 of Lygodium microphyllum. Lineage (NCBI taxonomy): Eukaryota > Viridiplantae > Streptophyta > Polypodiopsida > Schizaeales > Lygodiaceae > Lygodium > Lygodium microphyllum. The sequence continues at coordinate 68,785,515 of NC_141143.1, read as the reverse complement.
GTGGAGAGTTATAGCATGTGTTTTCTGTGGGGTTGACATCGAGATATGGGGAAGCTTTTATTTTACTAGGAGAGGCTCCACAACACTTCAGGAAAAAGAAGGATATGGCGACCTGAGAATCGGTGACATTTTTTGAAACGCAAATTCGCAGTGATATTGACATTTTTCATGGGCACAGGTGATGGCATATTCTATAATACGGCCAAGACACTGACATATGTCGAATGTAGGGTGATAAAAACATGATAAGCTTAAAAAAACTTTAGCTTTAAGGCTATAATGCTTTTTGTCTTTTTAAAGCTTTTAAGCTTTCTAGTGTTAGACTTTAAAAGCGCCTTAAAAGCTTTTTCAAACAAATACTGAACTGGTGAGAAAATCTAAGGAAAATCTATTTAAGGAGGGAAAGAGAAGAGTTAGGGTCCTTGCCCTACTCCTTGCAAAACAACTTGTAACTTGAGTGAGGAGAGTGGAGGGTCACACATGACAGTGTGAATTCTTATTGTGCCAAATTGAAGAGATAGAGAATTTGGAAGTAGAAGTGCCAAAGTGTCGTCTCAAGGTTTTTTCAAGGTACGAGAATTTAGTACAAATGTTTTTGTCTTTTGAAGTTTGTATTTTCGAACATTGTGCAAGGTGTGTGATGCTCTACCTAGATTGTTTTTTTTGTTGTTTTTGAGCTACAAGAGGCATTGTGTGTGGCCTATGTGGTGTTTGTAAATTGTTAAAAATTTATGTGTTGGTGTTGATCAATAACAAAGGTAATTACCCTAAGCGGCACTCCTTAGCGTTTCGTTATTTGGTTGTGTGAGTGAGGTTTACTCTCGATCACTACTCGCATAACATCTCTTCTTTTATGCCCCCACTGAGGAGTGTTGAAAATTGACTTTGTCTTGGTTGTTTTATTTGAATGTGAGTTCGTTTTGATTTCTTATGATTGTTGATTTGTGAAGATGGCTGATGACTTTCCTAAGTTCATGGTAATCATACTGAAGATCTTGAAAGATTTTTAGAAAAACTAGAGCTATGTTATTTGATATAGAGAATAACAGACTTAAGGATAAACTCAAAATTCTTAGGTATCAATTGCAAGGAGAAGCATGAATCTGGTTAGTTGACTTTGAGAGAAGCCTAAAATTGAAGAGATAGAAATTGAACTATGAAACTATTAAAAATGATTTTCTATCTAGGTTTAAAAAAAGAGAAAGTCAGAGTGAGATTTGGGAAAAAATAGAAACTTGTCTTCAAAGAGAGGATCAATGTGTGGAGGACTTTGCTAGGGAGTTTGAAATATTATGGAATCAATGGAGTTTAACACTGCTAGAAGGTAAGATAGCCCTAGTTATGTTGAAGATATTGTATTTTGTAAATGGGTTGAAATCAGAAGACTAGAGAGTGAAAATAGAGGTTAAGAACCCTAAGACCTTTGAGGAAGTGACGAAGATAGCTAAATATCAAGAGAAGAAAACCAAAAGAAAAAAAGAGTTAGGATTAAACAATGGGTTTGAAGGACCACAGGAGAGGTTGAGTTCAATGTGAGTTGAGACAAACGTTTTTGAGGAGAAGAGAGTTAGTTATGCCTATCTTGAAAGAGGTATGCTATATTCTCTGTTTAGGAGAGATGAGTTGACTTGTAAGGAATCAATCGAAGTCTGTGAGGAGAAACTCCGTAGGGTGATTAAGGAGAAAAATACTTGTTTGACAAACTAGAGTGAAGTTCATATCCATTGACCATAGATACTTCTAGTCCAGTGATTAGTGAATTATCTAAAGAGGAGGGATCGATTGATATAACTTTGGAGCTTGAGAGCTATGAAGGTGAGTTTTTTTATAAATAGAGATGAGTCAGAGATGGAGTTGAGTCTTAAGGAAGAAAAGGAGAGACCAGGTTGTGTGAAGAGCCAAGATATTTCATGTTCTTTGGGAAATGATGAGAGACGAGAAAATTTTGATATTATTGATGAAGGAAGGAGTGATGATAGTTCTGATAGTCTTGGAACTATTGAAGAGAGTAGTGACAACTTTGAGAGTGAGTTTATTTGTTTTGATAGTATAGATGAACCTAATTGTTCGAGAGATGAAGAGAAAATTGAGGAGGATTTTTTGAGTCTTTTAGAAGACCATCAAGGGGAGGGCTTAGAATTTAAAAGATTGATTGATGAAGTTGAGGGTTCAAATTTGTTGCCTAGTGAGGTTGTTGAGATTTGTAATGAGTTTGGTAGTGAGTTTGTTGATCAAGAGAGTTTTGAGGTTATGGATTCTGACTCATGTTGTGATATTGATGTTGTTGGTGTTTGTGACTCTGATGAGTCTTGTGAGAGGGTTGTTGATGGTTTGAGCAGCCTTGGAGATGCTTTGTTTGTAGTGTTGTTGATGTTGTTTTGAGTAGACCTAACCTCATGCTTCTTTACAGTGGTGTGGGTAATTGTTTGGTTGATTTAAGCGACAATGAAGAAGAGAAATCTTCATCTGATAGTCTTTAAGTTTCTTTGAGTCCTCCTAGAGTTTTTGATGATATTAGTGATGATTGTCATTGGGGTTTTGAGGACCCTGAGAGTGATATTGATGATGGTGTGAGAGAAAATTTGAGTAAGTCTTTGAAAAGAATTGAACATTTGAGGGAGGAGAGGTTAAAAACCATGGAAATGGAGTTGGAAAGTATTTGTAAAGATGTAGTTGGGGATTGGTTAGTTGAGGAGTCTTTGGTTGAGGTTATTGACCCAAAGTTGTTGCATTGTGAAGATGTATTTTGTGATGATATAGATATGGAAGTTTCTTTAGTTTCTTGTGGAGTTTCTCGTGAGGTTACTTGCAAGGATAATATGGAAGGTGTTTACCACTCTTTGTATGTGAAAAACTTGATGGAGTCTTGTATTGATGATGAGTTAAGTGGTATGGTTGGGTGTGCTGGAGTGATCTCACGTGTGGATGTATTTAGCTCTTGTAGTGTTGTCAGTTCGAAGTTGACTCCTTTTGATGTTGTGTTTGATTTGGAGATTGAGTTGGGAGATCCTTGCATAGAATATTTTGGAGAATTTGTTCATGATTGCATAGATGTATCTGAGTTTGACAACAAAGAAAGGGTCAAAACTTTATTTAGAGACTGTAGAGGTAACATGTTTTCTCCTAGGGAGGATGGGTGGGATTTGAAGATTTTGGATTATGGTTGGGATTTGAATATTTTTAAGGATGATATGTTTCTCTTTGATGGTGAGGATTGTCTCAAAGATTTTAGATAAATTTTTTTTGGTGATTTTGATGATAATTTCATGGATGATTTTGGTTTACCTGTAAAGGAGTTGTTTGAGAGAAATGTGCCATTTGTGTTCATTGAGAAGCTTGTGGATAGATCACTAGACCTGATTTTTTATTAGCTCATAAATGTTGCATCGTTTTATGAAAACAACTACTACACATAAATGTTTGCAGACTAAGGGGAGGGCTAAATATGTAAGCATTTTTTTGAAAACTGAAAACCCCTAGAAAAATTGTAGATATGTTAGATTTTTGTTAGCTTAGTTATTTGCACGACTATTTGTTTTGTCATTTTGTAGTTGGATTTTTTGTAATTGTTTGGCTTAGAATTTGTTTTTGTTATTTTGTTTGATTTTATTTGTGTGGAAACTTGATAGCCTTGGTCGAGTTTGATATTTTTTTTGTCACATTGAAGATAGAGTTTGCTAGTAGTAGCTGTCAAACATCGTGCAGGAATAGATATGTTTTTTTTAATGAGACTCTTACATGTCACAGGGATAATGGGTTCACGAGAACTTCACGTTGCACTTGTTCTATGCATTGTACTCCGGGGTCGTCTCCTGATCTTTATCAAATACTTCCATGCCATGGGTTGGGTTTATGTACGTTTTGCACCATTTTTATAGCACTAGCACGGCATGAGGCCTACTGCTATAGCTATATGTAGTAAATCTTAGATGCATGCACACTTGGAGAGAGCACCTGTCGTTGAGCGCACACAATTTCTTACGCACATGAGAATTGGGATATTCATCACTAAGTTAGGAATCTTTGGTTGCATGGGAAAGGTTGTTGGTGAGTTTGAGGGTGGTGAAGGATGTCGCCAATTATGAGAAGGGTTGTTTTCTTGTCAACATCTTTGAGGACCATCATTTTAATGAGCGACAGTGAGATTTTGGGTGGGTGGAGTAGAGTACAACAATTTTCTCATTGAGTACTGAGAGTTGAGGATAAGGATTATTTCTAATCGAGGAATTGTGTTTGCGTTTTGCATGATGCACAAGCACATGTAGATAGGCTAGGCACAATTTCTCGAATGCATTCATATTTTTGTATGGAAGCATTTCTTGATTCATTGCATGGCATGGATTCTACATTGCATATTTTCTCAAATCATGTATGACTGAGCATAGAGTTCATTTCCAAAAAGCATATTCTTGCTAGGACACATTGCATGAAAAAACAGGTTCATATGAAGAGAATATCTATTTTGAAGACTCCAAGGATGTATACACCATATTGGAGTTTATGAGGAATGCGAGGAAAAAAAGATGAAGGAAATTCCAGTTTTGTAAGAGACTCAATCAAGTATCTTGTAAATGGAATGGAAAATACTATTGTTTATGCAAGTGGAGAAGGTGTGCTTGTGGAGGTTCTTAATGGTTCCTGGACATGAGTTTTACCATGTGGCTAATGTAAATTAGCAATTATTTGAGGTCACAAGCAAAACTTTGATGTTACTACTATTTTTCAAGGGCTAGATGAACTTGATCTTGTAGAACTAGTGAAAGCAATGAAAATGAGGAATGTCTAACTACCTATGGTAATAAGGTTTCTTGACATTATTTACCATCATCTTCATCAACTTCAACACTGCTTTGATGTGCCAAGGGCTAAGTATGATTATGAGAAATGCTTCCAAGGCATGTTTCCCATTAAGTGCAAACATGATCGATTTCTTTTGGAAGACATTGTGACTTTTTGTCAACCCTTTGGGTTCGGGCAGCTAGAAGCAGGATTCAAGCCTTAGATTTTAATTGTGATTGGCGAATTGATGCAAAGTAGAGATGCATTGCTGATATGCAATGGATACAAGGATCAAGTGTATGTTGAAAGTTTTCTCCTAGCAAGAAATATTAGCATTAATGCAATCATTGTCCTTGAACATATGAAGGAGTTAAAGCTGCTAATCAAAGCTAGTCAAGCTTTGGGAGTGAGGCCTGTTATTAGTGGAAGAGCAAAATTAAACACTAGGCATAACGGCCATTGGCTGTAACGTCAGGTGACAAAGGGAAAATTTGCCTAACAGTGAATGAGACTGTGAAAGTTGTGTGTACACATTGCAGTAAGTTAGGATGTTGGACTGTTTACAACTCCTTCACTTCAATATCGGCTCTCAAATACCCTCTATTTCTATAATCAAGGAGGCATTGCTTGCAATGTCTGGGGGTGTTGTTTTGGGAGATGGTCAGTAGATTTGAGGTTTTAAGGATAGTCGACTTGAATTGTGTGTTTGGAAGTGAGATGACTACAAAAGTTGAATTAAGAGGGCATCATCGTAGTGGAGTGTTACAGCATGCGTTTTCTAGGACTGACGTCAAGATATGGGGAAGCTTTTCTTTTACTAGGAGAGGCTCCACAACACTTCAGACGAAAGAAGGATATGGCGACCTAAGAATTGGCGGCATTTTTTGAAGCGCAAATTCATAGTGATACTAACATTTTTCACGGGCATAAGTGGCAGTATATTCTGGAATATGGGGAGTGGTGACATATTTCAAATGTAGGGTGATAAAAACATGATAAGCTTTAAAAAGCTTTAGCCTTAAGGCTATAAGGTTTTTTATCTTTTTAAAACTTTTAAGATTTCAAGAGTTAGTAAAAGCACCTTAAAATATTTTTCAAACAGATACTGAACTGATGAGAAAATCTATTTAAGGAGGGAAAGGGAAGAGTTAGGGGCCTTGCCCTACTCCTTGCAAAACTTGTAACCTGAGGAGGAGAGTGAGGGTTGCACGTGAGAGTGTGGATTCTTGTCATGCCAAATCAAAGAGATAGAGAATTTGGAAGCAAAATTGCCAAAGTGTCATCTCAAGGTTTTTCCAAGGTATGAGCTAAATTTTGTACAATTTTTTTATTTTTTGAAGTTTGTGTTTTCGAACATTGTGCAAGGTGTGTGTGATGCTCTACTTAGATTGTGTTTTTTTTTTTGTTTTTGAGCCACAAGAGGCATTATATGTCGTTTGGTTTTGTGTGATGCTCTGCCTAGATTGTGTTTTTTGTTGTTTTTGAGCCACAAGAGGCATTATATGTCGTTTGGTTTTGTGTGTGGCCTATGTGGTGTTTGTGAAATTTTAAAATTTTCCATGTTGGTGTTGATCAACAGCAAAGTCAATTACCCTAATCGGCACTCCTTAACATTTTGTTATCGAGTTGTGAGTGAGGCTTGCTCTTGATTACCACTCATGTAATTGCATCCTATACCATGACCTCTTGAAGAGGACCTACCATATCTCCTTCCTGAATTGGAGTAGAACGTATGGACTTGTTCACCACTTTTTTTTAATGATTCACCTTGCTTGTTGATCTCTTCAGTGATCATGACAGAGACCAACTCATCAAATTTTGGAAATGGCTTTCACACATACACGCAAGTGATAAAATAAATTTTAAGTATTTTTATTGTTAAGGCAATCTAAAGTAGATGATAACAAATCATCATCATTAGACATTGCATCAATCGCTGCTAGAGCATCTACAATGCTCCTCACCTTCAAAACATACTCATTGATAGACATTTTTCCTTTCTTCAAAGTGTTCAACTCTTGGTTGAGTTGAATCTTTCATGCCTTTGTATTCACAGAAAACATATTTCCAAACATGGTCCATGTTGTATGTAAATTTTTTGCATTTCTCATTTGTCCCAACATAGTATTATTAATTACTACATATAGCCAATACATCACCTTTTTGTCTTTTACATTCTATTTTTTTCACTCCTTTAATTCATATGTAGTCGTAGGGTCACTCAGCTCTGGCGCCTTTTCTTCACCGAAAATAATTTTGATGAGGCCTTTTCCAATAAGGAAGTTTATCACACAACTTCCATGACGGGTAGTTGTTCTTTTCTAGCTTCTCAATGATGGGATTTCTACTATTCTCTTTTATTATCACAAATTTGATACAAAATAGCAAGCATCTTTTGTAATCTTTCACAACAAGTGCATAATAACACACCAAGCAACCTTTTTCACTGATTACTCAATGGTACATATAGTCTACAATCCGTTTGCAGATGAAACTTGTGTTTGCTTCTTGATAAACACCTTCAAGCTTAAGATTAGAAATCTATAACATGTATACTCACTTTTGATCGATATAACGAAAATCGGAGTATACCCTGAAACTATTTTTCACAACCTTACAAGTCTAAAATGGGGCCCAAAATAGCCTTAGATGGCCAAAAAACAATTGTACAACCATAAAGGGCTATTTATAGAATATACAGTGCTCCACTTATACACCAAATCTCACAACAATCTAAGATTTTTACTTTGCTTTGTTTTTGGTGCTTCCATAGGTACTATCCAAGAGAAAAAGTTGAAGAATGGGAGAGCTTCTTACCTATTGCTTACACTACAAGGAGTTGAGCTTATAGCAACGGCGATTAGCGACAGTGGGTAGCGGCATCGCTATTGGCGTCGGTATTCGCGTCGTTGCAAATACCGACGCAAATAGCAACGGTCCACAGGGAAAAAAACGGGCCGAAACAGAGCACGGCTTTATTTCACGTTTTTGCATTTTGTGTTTTGAGAGTGAGAGCGAGGGAGAGAGCGACTGTCATGAGAGAAGGAGAGGAAGAATACTTGCCGCCGCCGCCGCCGGTGTTCGTGAAGGAGAGGAGGAGCCGCCCCACACTCGCCATATCTCATCGGTGAGTCTCCCTCTCTCCTTCTTTTGCTTGTTCAAGGTTTAAATCACTTTCTCTTTTGCTTGTTTAGGAAAGGAAATGAGAGAGAAAGAGAGGGAAAGGGAGACAGAGGGAGAGAAAGAGAAAGAGAAAGAGAAAGAGAGGGAGAGGGAGAGGGAGAGGGAGGGGGAGGAAATGAGAGAGGGAGAGAAAAAGAAAGAGAGGGAGAGTGTTAACCCTCAAACGAACGAAGGTGGAAAATTCGGAAAAGCTAAAGTAGAAGAGAAAGACAAAGGCCAAGGCAAAGAGAAACGGAAGACAAAGACGCGCAAGGAGAAGAGTCCTAAATAAGGGAGAAAGGCGCACAAGGAAAAGCGCAAGTCAAAACTTTTGTAAAAGAGCGCAAGCGCATCATGGTTTAATTCAAGGAGCACCGGGCTCTCACCCGTGCAATTTGTAAATGTAGACGGGCGGTGGAAAGGAAGCTAGGAAGATAGAAGGACAATGGGAAAAATGGCCTAGGCTACGGCCGGCCATGTAAAAAAGGGGAAAAGGGGATGACTGCCCAAAAGGGATTTAGGATTTTGTATATAAAGTTGAAAAGTGAATGAGAAGCTCATTCTTGTGTGTGGCCAAAAGTAGCTCTCCTCTTCTTCTTCTTCTTCTTCTTCTTCTTCTTCTTCTTGCTTGCTTGAGCTTGTGCTTGAGAGAGGGAGTGTAAGAGTGTGAGGGAGTGAGTGTTTGAGGGTGAGGGACCGAGGAGGAGAAGCTCTCCATCTTCTCCTCTTCTCTTCTCTTCTATTGTCTTACTTGCGGCAATGGAGCTTGGAGTGTGGAGCTTGAGGATGGAGCTTGCTTGAAGCTTGCACTTGGATCGTGGAGCTACCAGAGTGCGTGGGAGAGGAGGTAACTCGAACGGCATGGAGGTAAGCTCACTACACCCGTAGATATGGATGGCGCGTCGGTTATGTGAGAGGTAGCCATTAGTGCTCGGCTTGGAACGCTTGAAACAATAAGCGGTCCATGGGTCTTGGCAGTTGAGCGAAATCTCCCTTCAGAGAGGGAGAGGGAGAGGGAGGGAGAGTGCATTCTCTCTCTCCCTCTCCCTTTTGCTTTTGAAGAGTGTTAGGATATATTGTGAGAGGGAGAGGAAACGAGAGAGAAAGAGAGGGAAAGGGAGAGGGAGGGAGAGAAAGAGAGAGAGAGAGAGGGAGAAAGAGAAAGAGAAAGAGAAAGAGAAAGAGAGGGAGAGGGAGAGGGAGGGGGAGGAAATGAGAGAGGGAGAGAAAGAGAAAGAGAGGGAGAGGGAGAGGGAGAGGGAGAGGGAGGGAGAGTGCATTCTCTCTCTCCCTCTCCCTTTTGCTTTTGGAGAGTGTTAGGATATATTGTGAGAGGGAGAGGAAATGAGAGAGAAAGAGAGGGAGAGGGAGAAAGAGGAAGAGAAAGAGAAAGAGATGTATACTCAAATGGATAGCTTTATGGAGATGTATGTCTACTCAAATGGATAGCTTTTGTCTACTCAAGATGTAGTCCACCTATGTGTGTATATATTGGAACGATAACATATCCATGATTATGGTAATGGTATGTACTTTTCTTTTTTTATGGGTACCATTACATCGACTCCTTAAGAGGGCTAAAAATTGGTCACACACTTTATAAAGTCTAATTAGGAGATTTAAGATGCACGATAATAGACTTATCGATAATGGTATGCAATGTGCTTTGCCATGGGCCACATACAATGGTGACTCTTTAAGATGGCTTAAAATTGGTCATATCCTTCATAATGTCCAATTAGGGGATCTAATTGTGATATGCATAATTCCTTGTTTTTGTATTAACTTTACAGGCATAACAAATTAGTAATCATGACAACTAGTCAACGGAAGGACTAAAAGAAAATGATACCCTAGCTAATGGTCATTATGGTACTTTATCAAAATGAACCCAAAAGTATTGCTATAGAAGAATAATCCCTTAAAAATTTTTATAACTATAGTTGATAAATTTCATAGATGGCATTAATTTTTATACATGGACCTAGGACAAAAAAACCACATTACTAAGATGGTTTTTGTTGAGATTGATGTATTATTAGACTAAGAGATCCTCAATGATGCTCATAAATTTTGTTGACTAAGATTACTTATACTCAAAGCCCTCTAGTGCAGTTGTATAAGTAATCCTAGTAGAGCCCCTCTAAGATACTCAAAGTACATAACCTAGAGACTGTAGCTAGGTATATAAGGTATAATGGCCATACAAGAAGACACCTCAATAATTGACTGATCACCACTAAATCCCAAAGAAGAATCGTGTTCCATCCCCTTCAACTCTATATTCACCTCATGAAGAACTTCATTAATCATAGCATCCTTCTCACCAATCTTTTTGTTGCAATGATGAAGTAACATATTCATCACTTTTCCTTTTAGCATCTAAGGCATTATCCAATCTTTTAGTCAAGTCCAAACATTTAGTCTTCAACTCATGAACCTTATGAACCAATGCTTTTTTTTAAACAATAATGAATAATTATCTACCAAGACAAACAAATCCTTGAGCATGGTATATGGCCGAGATATAACATCAATAAATATCTCAACTACTATGTCCCATATATTCTTTACATCAATCAGTAAAGTATTTCTTATATCTTGAAGTTTAGATTTCAACACCATGGATGCATCAATATCAACCTCAATGTTTTACAAAATTTGCTTCTCAATCTCTTGCACAGGCTAAAACCTCTCAAGCAAGAGCTTATGGTCAACTTGCAACTTGACATACATGGAGGAGCTATCCATTTGAGCCTCATTTTCCCAAATTGTATCACAAGTCATTAAATTGTTTGTTGTAATGTAGATAAGATGGAAAACGAAGAAGGTGTTGTTCAAGATCGCGAGGCATATCTTAATCAGCGTGTCCCATGTCCTTGCTCTCAATGCAAGTTGGCAATTAGACGAAAACACCGATTGCCTATAGAACACGTACGACGATTTGGCGAGTTTCAATCTGAGATCATTGATCAGGCGATTGCGAATTTTCAGCAAACGGTAATTTGAAGTTAATATCAATCATGCATTGTACTCGCAAGCTAATTGAAAACCATATACAATAAGATTGGGTCTTGCTGGAAAATTTTCTATCCAGGGAGGTGATGCCTTATCCCAAGGGGGCGTTCACCCTTTGTGGCCAATTAGAAGAGTTTGTGGGCGTGCGATGGATGGAGTGCAGGAGCCAATCCACCACTCGCAAGGCCAATCTATACCGTCAATGCCAGAGGAGACAGACAACCTTCCAGACCTACCTACAATCTTGGAGCCTGAGATGGAGGCAATGATAGATGCACTGATTCCCATGGATGTCGAGACTTCTGATCCGCTTAGAGAAGAAGCATCCATACCATTATATGATGGGTGTCGAGTATCTCGGTTGAAGACACTGCTTGCACTCTTAAGTGTGCAAGCAAAATACGAGTGGAGCGATACGAGTGTGACCGAGTTATTCAGGTACCTTGCACATAGGCTTCATTGATTATTATTTTTTGACACTATTATTACAAACATTTGTACTTTTTCAAGGTGTTTTATGATTTTTTTCAGGTTATTGAAATATCATATATTACCACCTGTAAATACCATGCCTGAGCCTCATGATGATGCACAATATGTTTTACGGAAGCTTGGCATGGACTACAATAACATCCATGCATGTATCAACGATTGCATACTGTTTCAAGGAGAATACGAGACTATGGAGACATGTCTAAAGTGTGGTGCTCACAGGTATCGATAGGACTTGCAAGGGCAAACCATCCCTCAAAAAGTTCTCAGACACTTTCCGCTCATCCCTCGCATAAACCACATGTTTCGTACGTCCGGCATGGCGAGGTTGACAACGTGGCATGTGCAAAATAGGTCCACGGATGGAGTTCAACGAATATCAGCGGATTCGCGCGCATGGAGCCACATTGACTCTACTTGCCTAGGCTTTGCGCGAGAGCCAAGGAATCTTCGGCTCGGTCTCGCAATGGATGGCATGAACCCATTCGGTTTGCGCTCAACTTCTTACAGTGTGTGGCCTATAGTCCTTGTCAACTACAACATCCCTCCATGGCTTTCTACGAAGAAAGAACATCTCATCCTTAGCTTGCTCGTCCTAGGCCGCTACGAAGTAAAAAATATGGACGTGTATCTTCGTCCATTAGTCGATGAGCTTAAGATTTTGTGGGAGGAGGGGGTCACTATGCAAGATATGAGCAGGTGTGATGGTCGGCGGTCAGCCAATATTCGAGCCATTCTCATGTGGACGATGCATGACTTTTCGGGATTGGGAGAGTGCTCAGGTGAGCAGGCATCCATTCTTGCTGGTAATATCTATATTTTATCTCATTCAATCAAGTATTACTAGGTCGTGGTGTTGGAACAGGTCTGGTTACCTTAGGTTATCATGCATGTCCATTGTGTGGGCCACAGTTAGACTCCCGAAGGTCACGAACCATGAAGAAGATGGTATATCAAGGACACGCCGCATTCTTGCCGAAGGATCATGAACTCAAGGAAGGTTTCCTTGGACGACCTCCAACACATATGAATGCCGCAAGCTGGTACGAGCTAAAAATGGTCCACGCGGAATCACATCCAAATGGAATGTGACAGTTCTCAGTTTTCTACGAGTTGCCATATTGGACCCACTTACAGATTAACCACTTGTTGGATCCCATGCATATTTTCAAAAATGTGGGCAGCTTGCTATGGGACCACATCATAGGAAAGAGAGACACTATAGGGGTACGAATGGATTTGAAGGAGGTAGGTAAGATGGAGGCGTTTTGGCCGCAGTCGAGTGCTGATGGTCGTGTGCAGCTTCCTCGCACTCCTTGGGTTTTATCCACTAAAGAAGAGCGCATTGTGAAGCAAGTAATCAAGTCTATCCGCACTCCGATGGGTATGATGTGTTCTCTCAGGTCCGCATTTTCTAAAGATAACCAATTGTCGGGGCTAAAATCCCATGATTGGCATAAGATATGTCAGGTTTGTGCTACGAATGGATTGCAATTAGCATGGGCATTTTGCAATTTGGAAAGTGGCCATTATTCATAATGCTTTCTCATTTGTGGCAGTTTGTCCTACCGATCGCGATCGCAAGATGTCTTACTCCAGAAATTCGCGGGGCCATTTACAAGTTGTCGACTCTGGTGCAATGGATCTCATAGAAAGAGATTAAGATGTCCTCTATTGAATCCGTGAGGCGGGGAGCAGTGGAGACGGTTTGTCTCTTTGAGAAATACCTGCCCACTAGCATGCTCACGATACAAATCCACCTTTTTGTACATCTTGTGGACAAAGTGGAGATTACTGGACTTGTCCATACGTGATGGATATTATTCCTAGAGCGCTTCATGAAAACCCTAAAAGGCTTTGTGTGACAATGAGCTCGGCCAGAAGGTAGCATGGCCGAAGGTTGGTTGGTGTCAAAGGCGTTAGTGCATATTTCACAATGGCTACCAACGGGCAGAACCAGACAATGAAATGCTATGGATGCTGAAGGACGATGATAGACTGACTGGAGATGTGGTGGTTGAAAATGGGGTAGAAAAAAGAATGGATGCCTCAATGGAAGAGAAGGTTAATTGCTTTTGTATGTTGTACCATGCCTCAATGGAGACGTGGCTCGCCAAATACCAGATTGCAAGGCAAGATTGAGAGGAAGCGTGAGCTGAATTCCAATGTAGTACGCATCATTGACCGATTCAATATCCTAAAGGCATGGAGGAGATGCTGCGATTTATGTCAACGCGATGGTTGCATGGAGCCTTGACCGTAGCATCTCGCGAAGGGACAGAGGTCTCAATGGAGGAGTGGGAATTCTCGAGGGGATGTAGTCCAAAGGTGATGAGGGGTTTAGAATCTGTCATATCTAAATTTTATATGCGACATCTAATTTGAGTGTTTCAATGTACAATACAAAATATATAGTGCAGTGTAGTCATAGGGATGGCATTTTCGCATGGAGCGTATTGACAAAATGCGCTCCACAATGGACTGTGGTGTCATGGCAAGGTTCGAGCAAGAGAGCCGGTGACGAGCAACGGATCCAAACACGGTTGTGGATGAGATGGAGTATTTTGGGAACTTGCAAAGTATTATTACGGTGGATTACCGTAGCTTCTCCATGATACTATTCGATGTGCAATGGTTCAAAGTGGTACTTGGAGGAGCTGGAGCAACAGTTCGACAAGGTCCATCTCGATTTCTCAAAATAGATTCTGAAAAAAAATGGACGGATTTGCGCGACACCTTTGTGTTGCCGGCCCATTGTAAACAGGTGGCATGGAGTCATTTGCTTGCTAATTGTATTACGACATGGTTTATGTCACAATGGTTTGAACTCTCTTGTACGTGTTTGTGAACAGGTAATCTTCTATCCAAACCCCCGACAACCTCGATGGTGATATGTTATACTTTCAACTCCCCGAAGCGCGAGACTATATGATCAAAGCGATGTTCCGAGCATAGATGAAGATAATATGCAAATAGAGGGGTCGATATTGCAAGGGGTGGAGGCCATCGAAAGCTTGGAGCCAGCATCGGCTAACAATGATGGAAATACAGGAGTCCAAGAATTTTTTGAGAACAAGGTAGACTCATTCTTTTGTGGTGACATGTCTATCGACCTTCTAGTGTATGCGGAGTTGTGTTAGGAGATTAACATGGGACCATAGGATACTTCATACTTGGAGCATCCACTTACTCAATTCGTTGACGAATCTCTTATAAAGGTACATAAGATATGCATTTTAAGAGATTTTTTTAAAATGATTTATATTATTGTGCTTTGTATGATTTAAATTGAATATTCTAACATTATTTTTTATCTGTGTAGATGACATTTTCAAGATGAGCCGAGGGATGAGTGATGAGGAGTTGTAGGATAACTTCGCACGCATGTCTCCAGACCAGCTCGCGAGATTCAGAGAGATGGCAGACCAGGAGGTGTCTCATTCTTCGTCAGGGCGCTCTGCTAGATCTGCTTCAGCACAATCGGATGCTTCGGCTTCGAGCAGACGATCTCGACGCTCACGACTTGGGCCAGAGGGAGGGAGTGCATCGAGAGCAGGGGATGCTGCTGTGAAGACACGGACGTGGTGTCTCCGTCTCGTCGTGCGATCCGACATAAGCAAGGCAATCAAGAGTGGGGCTGCAAAGCACGAGTGGTTAAATGCAGACGATTGGCGCCGAGTGAGGGAGGAGGCTACAGATTCTCCACGACGTTGGAGTCAACAGCGCGAGGTGGCGAGGGTACGACTCGAGGCCGGAGTGGTCCATCATCTTGGGAGTGGCGGCCACATGACATATTTGGAGGACTTTGTAAGTTTTTCTTTTGTTTTGCTTGTTTGTTTTTTTGAAATATTCTTTGTACTGACAATCATGTTTCTAATAGTTAGCATTTTGTTTTCTTTGCAGCACTCCATTACAAATCGCGATCCGATAGGCCTTGAGACTCGATACGCAGAGAGGCACGGTCTCAATGCATTGATCGACTGACTGTATAGACGTGGCGGCCCTGTAAGTCACTCATCTTTCTTGTCCGTAGTTACCATGAGATATTTGAATGCATTATTGTATGGTGGATTGATGTGTTATTTCTTTTTCTGCAGAGTCCGTTCGATGCTCCTTTGCGACGGGACGAGCTTTCAGGGGACGAGGATTTGTAGCTCGCCCTTGGATCCTTGGAGCTCACACACTATTTTTTAGTCACCTGATCTATGTGGACATTTTCTATGTATTAGTGATATCCTGTCATGATTGTACCAATCGCTTTTTATGCGATCATGTATTTATTTCATGTATCAATTTTATGATTTCAGTAGACATTCTTTTTGTTTGCAAGCGCTTTGTATACAGTAATGCAAAAACTATTTTGTATGGCTCTCATACAGCACACAGTGCTAGCTGCCCAGCCAATTTTTTTTTAAAATCCCTGTTACAATTGCTATTAGCGTCACAAATTTTACTGCTGGCGTTGCTATTGCTGTCGCTATGCGCGTCGCAAAACGTTGCTATCAGCGTCGCTATTGGCGTCGCTATCAGCAATGCCAATAGCGGCACAATAGCGACACTAATAGC
The DNA here is from genome assembly GCF_053477565.2 of Lygodium microphyllum. NCBI lineage: Eukaryota > Viridiplantae > Streptophyta > Polypodiopsida > Schizaeales > Lygodiaceae > Lygodium > Lygodium microphyllum. The sequence continues at coordinate 68,769,498 of NC_141143.1, read as the reverse complement.
GATGTTTCTATGGCGTCGTTAATAACGACGCTTTTTGCGATGATGGGGGCAAATTTTGTTGTTTGTATTTTTGTCGCTTTAAACGTTGGTATAAGGCCTATATCTTGTAGTGTTACTTGCTCAAATCCTTACTTCTTCTCCTTTACTTCTGCCTCCAAAACTAGCCTCTATCAATGGTTCAGCTCTAATACCATGTCACCAATCACGTGGTGGGGAGACTTACTCAAGTTATTGTACTAAACACAATACTCACAAGGATAAGCTCACTCAAAAACACAAAGAGAGATGGAGGCCAAATTTTTTTCTTGCTTGTTTCTTCTTCTTCTTTCACTGACTTTTCAATGTACAAGATACAACATAAAGAAAAGTGGCCTATTAGGTCAAACAATGCATATAACGGACTATACTAAATCAACTGAGTCTATAACTATGTTAGATGTAGATAGGTATAACAAACCAAATATAATAAGTGATAAGTCAGTGGCTATGTGAGAGTTTTAATGACCATGTATGTGCTAAGTGTAGAAATCAACGATTCATATCAAAGAAGGCTCAAGTTCATGTCTCATTAACATTTCTATGTCTAATTTGATTGTAGCACTAGCATAAAAGACACTAGGTGCTCTACACTTAGTGGTGCTTTGAACTAGTTTTAGGATGATGCTTTACACTCCTTGGCTACTAACCTAGCCCACATCTATGATACATTGATCACTTGTCAATTCATAGGAGCATCATCGCATGAGAATCCACCATAAACCAAGTTACTGAAAAATGTATTTTGACCTCTTTGCATGTCCACGTGGAATCTCTCTCTCTCTCTCTCTCTCTCTCTCTCTCTTATATGTATGTCTACACACACACACATACACACAAAATGTTGTAGGAAAGTTCAAAATTTGAATAGCACATTTTGATTGGTTTTGTTTGGGGGTGCACATGGAGTACTTGGACATCTTACTATGCTTGTATGCATGCACGCATGCTTGAGGGGGCTAAGAGTAATGATAAACTTCCTCTGTCTAGAACACATGTATATGAAATTTTGGAACTCTTTCTCTCTTAGAAACTCCCTAAGTAAAATGATTTGGGTAAATAGTGACATATCTATTGTTTGTAAAAACACATCCTTTGTGGAATCCTGATATTAAATCATATGAAAGAGTAACTTGGACATATTTTATTCAAAAGCTTGTGCATGGCATCATTTTCTCATCATTAGGGCATGCGTCCAATGTATAACTTATGGACTCTTTGATCTAAATGTTTTGAGTTCTTGATGTCTACATTTGCAAGGAAACAATATGTATAATGTTTAAAACTCAATTGCCTAAGATCTATCTAAGAGACTCTTCTCATGAAGATAGTTTAATTCCTAAACTCTTTCTATTCCTAAGCTTTCAATAGCTAGGTTTACCTATAATTGATAGTTGCAACTTGAAGTGTCTATATATTGTATGAGCTCACAACTCCCCATACCACCACTTTCTAAACTATTCCATGTATCAAAACCATGCATTGTTATAGGGCTAAAATGCTCATACAAAACCATGATTGCTCAATACAAGCTCTTAGAGATTACATTCAGGTGCTAAGAAGCAATGAATCCCTTACCTTTGCCATTTGAGAACTTGTATGGAGCTGGTCATATGCCACCACTTGTTTGGGTATCCCACCACCATGGAAGATGTGTTTCAAATAGGTTCATCAAGAGTTAATCTCCAATAAAATCCCAATCTAATGATGTAGCCAATCTAGATTAAAAGGGCTCCTTGTCAAGGTATTCATAGGGATTACCACAAAGATTTCCTCCCCATGATAAAGTGTTGTTTTATTCTCCATAAACATGTGCCTCCTTAAGCAATGAATATTTTTGTGCTTTTCAATTCCATTTTTCTTTCTTTAATAATTGATATTAGTTCTTGAATTAGTAATTGATATTGGTTCTTGATGGAAAGCTAGCAAAATATATATTTTGCCATTGAGCATAAGAAAAATTCCATGACTTTTTCATCTATGATTATACACACATGTTTTTCTTTATAGAGCTACGTTTGTATTATTGTGTGAGCATAGAGGAAAGGAACCATGGAGAATGAGTTCTAACTAGTGGTTTGCTTAAGAAAAGACCTTGTAATATGAGAAACAATGAAAGATCAAGCTTCCCATTTGGATTTTTGCCAGTATTCAAAATAAAACTTAGTTTGTTCCATATATCATAATACATGGAGATATGTTCGTGGCTTGGCACTAAAGGATTAACTTATGATAATGGAACCATGAAACTAGCCTTCCTTCTTGAAAATGGTGGTAATCCATGATTAAGCACTTAATTGAATTACATCAATCAACAAATGAACATAACTTAAAATGCACAAATGACCTTAATAATCTCGAACATTGGACACCTTTTTGGCCCCAAAACTAGCCTTCACTTTATTCAAATGTTACTGAGAGAATAAAGAATGATGTGATAGTAATGGGTGCATGCTACTTGCAGTGTGGAGGTGCAGGCACTGTTAGTGTAGTAATACACGAGCAACTAGTCACATGTGCCTTTACCCCCAACAACCTCCCACTACATGGTGAACGTGCCTCGAGTGAAGAGGAAACAAGAAAAAAATAACAAAGTACAATGTGTACATAGAGTAAAATAGGATGAGGAATAGAGGTCATCTCATCCAACATCCATCAACTTCCTAAGGAAAAACACTATACTAATAGACTTTTTGTGACCAGATCTGTAGGATTTTGGTTAGTTGAGATCTTAACAAGGTCAACAAACTTGCCCTCAATGACCTCTTTGATAAGGTGATACTGCACCTCAATGTGCTTTGTCTTCACATGAAAGACTGGATCCTTGGCTAATTGGATAGCACTCATAGAATTTAAATGCAGTGTAGGGACCACGTCAATCATACCAAGGTCTGCCCCACCAGATGGCGTAACCAGAGAGCCTCCTTGCAAGCCTTACTGGTGTCTGCAACAACTCAGCCTTTGTAGTAGTAGAGAGGACCGTGCATTTCTGCATCATGGACATCCAACAAACAGCACCCCCAATAAAGGTAAAGACATAGCTAGAGATGGATTTCCTATTGTCTGCATGTCTTGCATAATCAGAGTTAGTGTACCCCACAACTCCTGTATCCCGGCCACCATAATATATGCGCATATCTGTTGTACCCTTTAGGTACCTCATGATATCCCTGACAATATCCCAATGCCGCATACCAGGTGTAGCCATATAGCGTGCCACAACTCCCACTGCAAAAGCTATGTCAGGACAAGTGGCTATCATGGCATACATTAAGCTGCCCACTATGGATGCATAAGGGATCTTAGCCATCTCGGCACTCTGCTCGGGCCCTCTGCTCACCAGACTATGGACAATTGGCCTAGCTCACCCTCACATGAGAAGGTAAAGGATAGCAAATATGCTTAATATCGTGCATATGAAACTGCTCAAAATTAAAGGATCCACTGAGAGCAATCACGTGTAATGTGCATTCCAAAAATATGTGAGGCCTATCCCATGTCTTTATCTCAAATCTCTTCTTGAGCTGACTTTTTAAAGCGTCCAGCTTATTAGGAGCTCTCCTAGCATTCAACATGTCATTCACATAGAGTGCCAAGATCAAAAGGCTGCCATCACGAGCCTTCTTTGTGTATAAACATAGATCCATATCACTACGTGTATAGCCCTGTGAATGTATAAAAGTATCAAACTTGTGGTACCGTTTCCTAAGTGTCTACTTAAGGCCATAAAGGCTCTTTCTCAATCTGCACACTAGGTGTTCCCTACCTTTTTTCTCAAAGCCCTTAGGTTGCTACATATAAATCTCCTCATGCGAGTCCCCATGTAAAAAATTCGTCTTAATATCCATTTGATAACGGTACAAATATAACTAAGCAACCAATGCTAGTACTAGTTGTAGGATAGTCATCTTGACTACAAGAGAAAAGACTTTCTTGAGGTCAACACCATGCTCCTATGCTTCAAACCCTTAGCAACCAATCTAGCCTTATATAGATAGGCATGGAGCGTCTAGGGGTTCTCTTCAACTTCTCATACACCCACTTACATGGCAATGCATATGCTTTTCACCAGGCAAAGGAAACAACTCCCACATATGATTTTTCTATAAAGAGTTAAACTCCAACTACATGGTCCTCTCCCAAGAGTGACTATCACCATGGCACATGGCCTCATCATAAGTGAGAGGCTCACATTCATATGTCACCATCACATAATCAATAGATGGCTCAAACTACTTAGGAGGTTGTCTGAGCATCTCAAGGCAAGCTAAGGAGCCTATACATTCTGTCTAACATCATGGTCATGGGCCACCGAAGCACCAACTCTGTTGCTATAGGAGGTTGACTGACTAGCTGTACAGGAGTAAGAGGTTCCTCATGAAATATAACCTAATGTATCTCGATTATATTCTCAGGCTATTTATGTATCTTTCTCTCATGGAAAACTACATCATGGCTACGGATGACTTTCAAAGCCTGTAGATCCCACAGGCAATAACCCATCTCACCTACATCCCCATAACTAAGAAAGATGCATTTCATGGACTTAGGATCCAACTTGGTGCACTTATCCTTGGATACATGGCAAAAAGCCTCACAACCAAAGATACGCAAATGATCATACAAGGGAGGTTTTCCATACCACACCTTCTCTGCAACCTAAAAGTTAATAGTACTACAAGGAGATTGATTGATCAAGTGTATATGCACTTATTGAGTGATATCCATGGGTGGGGCATACTTCTTGAGATTTAGAAGATGAGAGTAATACACTTCCAGAATCGGAGTTGTCACTGCTTCAGCCCAAAACTATTGTGGTAAGACTGCCTAGCTAAGCATACTATGGACCCTTTCCTATATTGTCCTATTCATGTGCTCAACCATACCATTATGGGGTGGGATATATGGGGCAGTCAATTGATGCTTAGCACTCCTCTCATTGCAAAAATTCTCAAGGATTTAGAGACATACTCACCCCCATTATCTAACCATAGGCATTTCAGCCTATACCCAAACTAGTTCTCAACCAATGCAAGCCAATACTAAAAGGTAGCCAAAACATTAGATTTTAGCTTTATGGGATATGCCTAGACCTTATGTGAGTAATCATCAATGAATGTGCCAAAGTACTTCCACTCTCCTAACAGACTGATGAGGAATAGGTCTACTGACATCAGAATGAACTAGAGCCAAAGGCTCACCCATGCATAGAGTGTCAGACTTCTTATGCATACTACATATTTTCATGCCTTACAAACAATCATCACATGACTCAAAACACTTATAGTCAAGGGGTGGAAGATATTGCAAATGAGTAAGCATTTTCATTCCCTTTAAGGACATGTGCCCAAGGCAATGATGCCAAATAGGTACATGTGGAACTAGAGCCACATGCAAAACATGATCTATGGATCCAGATACAACCAAGGGATATAAAGTGCCAAACTTTGCACCACATGCCAAAACAAGGTTTCCACACATGATCTTCTAAGAAGAATTCCCAAAGGAAACAAAGTAACCCTCATCATCCAGTGTGCCAGTAGAGATAAACTCTTCGTGAGAGCATGTACATGTCAAATATTATGCAAAGTAAACATACTACCTAAATCAAATTGCAGTTGAGTATCACCAATACCAACTATTTGGAATGCCAAGTCATTCCCCAAACGGACAGATCCAATCATACAATGATAGGATCAAAACCACTCTCTATGAGGGGTCGTATGAAAGGAAACCCTTGAATCCATCAACCAACGCTGAGTAAAACCAAGTGAGGCATCAATCAGCTGTGACTCGTCCAAAGAAGAAGCTGCAAGTATGTAATCATAATCAGAGTCAGGTTGCTACACTACATTGATTTGTTTGATCTTAACACTAGATTTAGCAGAGACAATGTTGCAATCATTAGACTTACCCTATGCTTTCCCTTTGTCAATTTCCTTATGCTTGTCTTCACTCATTCTATGGCAATGTGGCCTGATATGTCCTACTTTCCTACAATAATGCCATGTTAAATTGGACTTACATCCATGGGACTTAGAATGAAACTTCTATGAGGCTCTACCACGGTGGGCATTCCCACTCTTGCCATCATGGCGGCCCCAAAAAATCAAAGCATAATTAGTACAAGAAGCATCCACATTCTTCCAATTTATCTCTCCTCTAATCTAAGTCATCCCATACATCATGGTCTCTTGACCTTCAGGCTTAATGCTCTTGCATTTGGTCGGCCTAATCTAATATTTCTGCACCAAAACCTTCCAAATTTGGGTCTTTCAATAGCCATAATTTTTGCCATCCAACTTTTCAATATTGAATATGGCACAGTCAATTGAATAACTAGCCATGCTATAGGAAAAAGAGGCACATTACAGATCAAAGAGGCTGCTATAATACTAACTATAAATAACCCCAAAACTACTGCCAAAACATGCTAAAAACAAGAGCTATGGACCAAATAATGAGCTCTCCACAAACTACGACCAAAATAGCATCAAATGGAGGGGACTACTCTCATAAATAATACAACTATATGCAACCACAACATGTTGACAATGAGGTACAATAGTAAGAAATCAATGCTGAACAGGGGCAATCATCGATATGAATCAACTTGCAACAGCACACGAGCAGAAGTTTAAGTAGCTCAAGCTCTCACCTGCAAATTAAATCCAAAGCTCAATGTAACATCCAAGTGTCAAGTAAGAGATTCCCACTAGAACAAAATTCAGATGCCAGATGAGCAAACAAAGCTCAAATCCTCATGCGAGTGGCATCCAAGATACATTAAGTACATAGTTGGGGGCATAAGACCCAATAAAACCTTCAACATAGACCTATGAAGCATCAATGAAGTAATTGACAACCAATGTCAAATGTCCTAATCTCAAATCAAAGCTCAAATGCATTCAATAGCATAACCAAGCATAGAGCTTCAATGTCATGCACCAATTATACATCCGATAGAATGTTGAATAGTATGAAAGAGCATTAGGCATAGACTATCCCTATTAAAAGCTTGTTATCCACTATATGTATAGTAGTAAAATGACAATCAAGTCTAAGAAAAAGTGAGCTCAAGCATTCCAAGAGCATGGCCAAGCATGTGAAATCAACCATAGATATCAATGTATCATCCCAAGTAGCTAAGAAGCATCAACAAGCAATAGGCATATGCTTTCACTAATAAAATATCCTTCAGTGCCCTGCTTATTATAGTAGTAAAAATGATAGTAAAAGTAAGTAAATTATGGGCTCAAATCATTCCAATACATTGGCCAAACATTCCCCAAGTGTCCAACATCAAATGAGGAGCAAATGAGCACCCTGCAAGCATCACACATGACATTTTCGAGACAAATAGCATTTAGCCCTATTATGACAATAGTGATATCTATGAGAAAATTGAGCTAAAAGAGTGCTCAAATCAGTCCAATAGCATCTCAAACCAATGACAGATTATCCCCCAAGTTTCCAGCAACAAAACATAAGTATACGAGCATCCTAGGAAGCATATATGAGCTCTAAACATTGAAGATATGGATTGTCCCTATTTTATGATAGCATGTTGCCTTGTTTGCACAGTTAATAGCTAAAGCTCAATGACTCAAAACCAATGGTCAATGCTAAGAGGAGTGATAAACAATGCCAAAGCCTTTGTCCAATTTCGGGGAGTGGTTGAGCAAGCATAACTGCTTGAAAATGGGCACAGTTGAAAAAATGTTTTTGTGTTTCAGCCCTGAATATTGAGCTGAACACTCCTTGAAACTAGCTCATGTAGGTTCAAGAATGCCCTACTATAGCCCCAATAGGTCTTGAGAAGTCCTAGAGCAATGAGAGCTCAATATGAACCTCAAGAGGTGGAGCTATGGCTGCCAATGGTGAAACCTTGTTGTAGGTAACTTGAATGAGAGTTGAAGCAAAGCTAAATTGAGCTCAAGCTCATGGAGAAGAAGACTCTGATACCATTGGAAGGGAGAAGCCCGAGCTAGTGGAAGCAAGAGAGGTGTAAGCTATGGCAGATGGAGCAAGAGAGCAAGAGAGAGAGACTCAAGATGTGGGAACTCCAACTGTCACAATGTGTGACCAGCCTTCCCATTATTCAAATGCCACTAAAAGAATAAAGAACAAAGTGATAATGATGGGCACCCACCACCTACAGTGTGCAAGTGTAAGTACTGTCAATGTAGTAATACATGGGCGGCTAGGCACAAGCACCTTTACACCCAACAGGTTTATAGCTTGTACTTTTTGCTTTGTATTGATGTCTTGAGCCTTCCTTAGCATACAAAGACACAAGGCTTTCTTTATACATGCACTATACATGGTGTTTGGGTCCCATGTCCTCATGCCTTGGCACTAAAGGGACATTTTGGATTAGTGTAGTCATGCATTTGACTTACATAGTTTGTAGCTTTTGCTTTTCACTTTGTGTTAGTGTCCCATGCCCAATAAAGATACAACACTTTCCTTATGCTTGCACTAAGCATTTCATCTAGGTTCCATATCCTCATGGCTTAGCACTGAAGGAACATTATGCTTTGTATCGATGTCCCACAAGCTTGCTTGGCATACAAAGATACAACGCTTTCATTATGCATGCACTAAGCGTGGTGTTTGGGTTCCTTGTCCTCATGGTTTCGCACTAAAGGGACACCATGATTAGTAGTCTTAAGTGGTTTATAGCTTGTACTTTCCACTTTGGAAAAAAAAACTATACACACACACACACACACACACACATGATAAATAGAATGCAAAATCTTATATTTAAAAAAAAGGGTATGTAATATTTTTTCTGATACATCATGTAAGTGTCAAAAGAGGAGTTATATGACTCTTTCATGAGCCGTAGATAGGAGGTTTTATAGGTTTCTTCGCTCATAGATGACATGTTTCCTTAGTAAACTCCCTAGGATATTGGCATCATTTGGTATTAGCCAATCCAATCCTAGTAGACAATCATAAGCTCCCACTTTCATGACTTTGAGTCTAACCTTGATTGGCTTGGGACCTAGTTGATTTAGTTTGTTGTGTTGAGAGAACCTCTTTTCCATTTGTTAATTCAACTAACAACTTCTCGGAAAGTTTAATTTCTAGATATAATTTACTTGTGCACTTTGGAGAAATAAAGAAATGGTTACTTCCACAATCAATGAGAAACTTAAAAGGAATATGTTTGTGGCTTGCAGGTGTCTAGATCATTGAGAATTGTTGATAAAATCCTTTGTTGTCCAAGGCAACATGAATGATTCTTCTTTTTGTTCCTCCTTCAATGGATGGTTCCACTTCTTTTTCTTACTCCTCTAGGTAGGCTTGTGCCACTACTATACATCCTTTGTATTCACTAGTAGTAGCTCTATTTGTACTAGTATTTCTAGGAGCAAGTTGTCATCTCATTATAGTCTATCCACAAAATGATGCCTCCATGATCCAAGCAATGTGCCTCAAGCGAGTCATGCCTTCCTAGAAAGTGTTAACATTACTCTCCCCTCCTAGTTGTCCCCTGGCACTCTATAATCTAGTGGGCATCATTGTGCCGCCAACTTTAGGTGGTTATGTAGAGGGTAACCACTAATAATATTTCAATGTTAGACCATTATTGGTGTGGATGGGATTAGCTCTTGCTTTGGTCTTCAGGGGTTGGCTTTCCATCGAGGTAAAGGAGAGAGAGAGAAAGATGGAATGAACCATCGATATCATTAATTTAGTCAATCTAATATTCAAGCCAAGTTCTTATCATAGAAGAAATTTTCCACTTCCTAAGGGTATGTGTCTACCTTATTGTGTTGTCTGACTATGAGTCGAACCTAAGAAATCTTGGAGTGTTGTCTCACACTTAAAGACCCAGTTAATGCTAGGGAAGCTATGTTGCAAATACTAGGGTAGCAAGTCTAGCAATGCTCTTGGGTTTTCCTTCCCTTTAGGTGCCTTGAGTCTATGAGGTGGGGAAGGACTAGTAGGTTGGAGCCCCCTAGGTGATGTGACTGTGAGTCAAAATTTTGTTTACTTTTATATTTTATCATTTTTTAAATGAAAACTTCATTGTGGCTCCCTTTGGTTTCTCAATGTTGAGTGATCTTTCTAAGCATGTAGTCCTCATCATGTAGATCTTCAATGCTACCCTTGCAGCTAGGGGTGTAGATGGGAGGAAGGGGTAGCAACAACTAGTGAATTAGCTAACATTCATATCCTTAAGAATTTGAAGCACTATTCCTATAATACTATAGGTCGAAGAATTAGTCTTTACCATGACATATCTATCTATTTCCACATTTATGTCAAAGATGAGTGGATGTAGACCCACTTATTTTATTGACTTCTTTTGTTTGAGTAATTCAAGAAATAACCTTAAGTAGTTTCATGTGGTGATAAAAGCAGGGTTTGAACAAGCTGAGAAACACTCCATGAACTATTTGAAAGAGGGAATCAAGTCCTTCTCATGCAACTTGAGGCTATCTTCCAACTTATCAATGTTGACTCCAACTTATCCATACTTGCCATGATTTTTGAAGTCATAGTCAACACAATGCCTCCTAGGATAAGGCATGTAGTTAGGATTCCCCCTTCTAAAGAGTAGTGCACTACAAAATGCCACCCGTGCTTCCATATTATCATCCATGATATTCCTTCACCATGCTAGTTTGGATTTGTAGTCTTTCACGATCTTCAATATCTAAAACACTTTGTCATTCCAATGGTTGGTTGGATCTCACTGCCACATTCTAGGATCTTGAGTTTTTTTTCTCCACCCATTTCTTTCCTAGTCATGAGGATACCTAAATTACCTTTTTCATTACATTGAGTGTCAATAACTTTTAAATCCAATAAGAAAGTTGAAACAGAAGTGTGTGGGGAATTCTTGAGCCTTCCGCTACTTCCATGTATTGATTTCCATAACTCGACATCTTCAAAACCACTAATCTTTTGGTGCATGTGGATGTGGCTTCTTCTAATCTATCCTAAGAAAGTGCAATAACTTACATAGCAAGCTCATAAACCATGATCTTCTACTATAGAGACTAAGATGGAAGATGTGGCTACCACAATTGATGGTAGGGTCATTTCTAGTGGAAACTTGCACTTGCCTATGACCAGTCGCTTTGTTGAAGATCGTGATGTACTCGTGTCTCTTCTGATGACCTTCATACATTGAGGCTCATTAATGCCAACTCTTCCACTCTTGAGGCTTGTTCAGTTGAGCTTCTGATGGACAATGCTATATTGTCTTCTTCTTATTTTTTGAGTCACTCCTCCCCTAGCTCCTCTGTTCCTCTCTTTCCTTCCTAGATTCTTCCTTAGCTCTTTCTAATTCTTTCTCTTCTTCAATCATGTCCTTTTCTTGTTTTTTCAACACTTTAATGAGAAACTTTATCCTTTATTTTTTGGATGTGACTAATTTTGGCTCTTCTAGTTGCATTTCTAGTTGTTCTTGATAGGTCTCTAGGATCATGCATCATGGGTTATGGAATCTCTTGCTTCTCAATTCTAGTGGCGTTCCAGTACTTGAGTCTACAAAATAGCTACTCTGGGCTCTATTTCAATTACTTCCTCCTCTCTAGTTGCGCTCATCATGGGAATTTAGGTTGATTCTCTCCTACTAGGTGCTTACCAAGTCTTTAACTTTTGTCTCATCATTGGAGCTTTCTCATAGTTTCCTCCACTTCCAACTACAATTTTCTAACTTTCTATTCTTTAAGTCTCATGAGGGTTCATGCTCCAATGTTCTTGTATGTGTGGATATCCCTCTAACATTTCCATGCCTAGGAATTCTTGGTATGTTTGTTTCTCACTTGCCTATAGACCCTTGATGACCTCATGTATATTTTGTCGCTAATACATCTTTGATTCCTATTAGTGTGGCTTTGCTTGTAGATTTTTTTCTCTCTACTTTTTTGCTCATTGCCAATATGGGGTGTGATCTTTCAAAGTCTTGTGCACCAAATCCAAGTGCCTTTCCCACATCATGGATGATCTTTAAAATAAAAGCATTGAGGTTCTTGTTATCCATTGTATGTGTGGCCACACTTCCTTCTAGAATGAGGGATCTCCACCTATTGTTATCGATTGTCATCATTCACCGTGAGTACCACCCCATTGTGCCTCTTAGGGTTGTGGGTCATGAGGAATTATATACACTTTTCATGATTTGCATCTCCTTCAAATAGATGCTTAACCCACACTAATCCACTAGCTCTCTAACAATTGGATGCTTGATTATCGATTCCCTCAGGTTATGAATCTACTTGTATCGCAAGTAATGATTTCCTTTGACCTCCATTCTTAGCTTATAATTCACCTGCTCTTTCTCAATGAATGGCATTAGTGATTTGGTTGTGCATGGCTTTTTCTCCTCGACTTGCCATGTCCAAATCTAACAACACCTTGTGGTGAATATTTAAGAATAATATAAAGAAAAGTGCGTGTACAAAAATATATACTTACACATCATTATGAAGACTTACTCTAATATACTCAAAAACTTGGAGCTAAGAGAAATAACTTGCAAAGTTTCTCCCCCTTCTAATTGATTGAAATAACTCTAAGGATTGTGCAAAAGAGGTGATGGGGAAGGTATTGTAGTGTATGTTTCGACTATGACACTGATGTGCTTGAGCACTCATTTATGTTTAGAGAGATGTCCAACTACTTTTTTAATAGCCAATCGTATAAGTGAGGATTGTATTATTCTAATGTAGCATAATGATCCATATCATGTGGCCGAATGTTGACACAAGTGATATATGTCAAGACATTAGTGAGAAGGTTACCTAAACCTATTTGCCTAGTAATATGGAGCTCTTCGTCACTAAGAATCCAATCCATGTATGGATCTAGCATTATATTATCTTCTAATGGTCGGTTATGGGTTAAGACAAGGACCTGAAACAAAATTGAGACAACATAAGTGGGGTCATACTCAGATGTTTTTATGGCATAACATTGCTCCATATTGGTCATGATTTGGCAATCTACTCATTCTCAGTGTGCTTATGCCAAACCATCATTGGAAAAATGAAGAATCGAAATATGCTAGACAATTGAGGTTGGCGAGATCCTCCAATGTTTTCTTGACACAACTATGTTTTAAGAAGGTAATCAAGCATCCTTTTAAGGCTTGCTAGCATGAGATTTGGGTTGCAATGAGCTCATCCTTGATTGAGAAGGCCTTAATGAATATGAATTTGAATTTCTTTCGTGAGAGCAAGGTAGAGAATTCACATATATTACATTGTTCTCATCAAGGAGACCTAGCTTAAGTCATTCATGGCTGCATACAAACAAAGTAAAGGTATTATCTAATCTTTGAATTTGGCAATCATATCCATTTTTTGTAAGTATCTATCTAGCTTAGTTGTGGCTGTGATGTTGAGGGTTTTTTGGCTTAGGACCCAATTAGACCTAGAGATAAGTTTTGGATGGATAAGACATTGTAGATGGGTTTAAAGAAAAGGAAGAAAAGCCTTAGAAGGAAACTTTACAAAGGGAGGGAAGGTTGCATGTAATTAATGCTATTGTCTTTTTAGTTTTGAAGGATTTGCAAGGATCAATTGGAGTAGAGACCACACAATGATACCATAGTGTGGTTTGATTTTCTAAATACTAACTCTTTGCACCCACCATTGGGGATCATTATGCACTACACTTCACTTGTTCTGGCATGGTACTAGGGCTTCGTATACCCCTTCTTTTCAATTACTACCATGCCAGAGGGGGGGGTGCTCAAATCGGATGTTGTATGTATACGTAGCGAGCGTCGGAAGGTCCCTAAGAACAAAGAACTCCACTTTAAGCTCAAAAATCAAGAGAACAGACTTGCACGACATGAGGCAAAAAGACCAATTGGGTACAATCTCCCCCCATCCCTTGTGTGAGCACTTCACAAAGCATGTATTTAATAATTTATTCCTCTCCAAGCTCAAAAATAGCCCAATTTTACAATTAGCATGCTTTACATTTTGTGTTTTCTTTTGTCCAAATAAAGAATAGAGCGGTTGGGCAGCCCAAGAGTTAGGCAGTGCCCAAATACAATGTCCAATAATGAATATTTAAATTGTGCACCGATGCGTATACAGAATAATAAATATATGTCAAGCGCTTCAATAAATAGGCACCCTAAATAAATATTAGCGCCACGCCTAAGACTTGCGACCATCAAAAATGATAATTTCTTTTAAATAACTTGAATACATGCTCTCGCCCCCAGTGCTTCCCAGTACCACCGCCGCTCGCTCTACACATCAATTGAAGCATTCACAATTGTTAGAAAATAATAAAATTAAATCGACAAAAGTGAATACCTAGCAGTCTTCAGCTACAAAATAAATAAATAGGTTGGAACTCTGTCCTAACCTTAATTTAATACAAGTACTCACTCTAAACTCATAAACGTCCATTAATTTAAATATGTATTTTGTGGAATCACCCACTATGGAATCACCCACTTACACATTAAATTAACATGATGCCCGAAAAGAATAGGCATCCCCGTCAAATTTTTGCACAAGGAATCCACCTTGTGTACGAGCCCTAGAAAATAAATATAATTTTATAGAATCCACCGCAAAATCTCGTGGAATCCGCCGTGGAATATACCTCTTGGTATCATATCCCCGGGGTGGAATAGTAATTGTCCTCAATTGCTATTAGCTCAATGTGGAGCGAGTGATGAGGGGTATACACTTAGGTTACGAGCGTGCATCCATTGGGCCTCTTCAACATAATGATTTTTAAATTTTACCAAATATCTAGAATATCTACAGCCAGTTGTAGTAGTCATATAATCAGTGTCTAAAATAGTTTCGAGTTTAAGGATTTCAATTTCTTCTTCTAACAAAGGAGGGTTTTCATAGATAGGGTGGACAGGTAATTGGCCTTTAAAAGGTCGTAACAAATTGATATGAAAAGTATAGTGGATTTTCCAGTGTTGTGGTAATTCTAATTTAAATGCATTGTCATTGATCTTGTGAATGATTTTGAAAGGTCCATAAAATCTAGGAGCTAACTTTACAACAGGGTGTTTCTCAACACTTTGCAGTCTTCGCTTTTCAATGCATAGCCAAACATAATCAACTGTAAAATTCATAGCTTTTCTTTTCTTATTAGCTTGTTTTGTATATGATTGCTGGGCTTTCGCAATCATGTCTTTAACTTCAAGAAAAATAGTAGCATGCATATTGGCAATATTATCAATAGCTTTAACTATGTTTGACAATAATGTAACAGGTGTAGGCAATCTATATCCATAAATGATTTCAAAAGGTGCTTTCCGTGTAGTTGTATGTGGGGTGTTATTGTATGCAAAGTGAAGTAGATGCAAGTGTATATCCCATGTTTGTGGTTTTGAAATTGTGTATGCATGCAAAAGATCCAAAATTGAACTATTTGTAGCTTCTATTAACCCATTTGTTTCAGGATGAAATGTAGATGAAAAATCAATCTTAGTTCCTAAATTAGCAAAGTTCAAAGAAGTCCAAAAATTATTGCAGAATCTAGAATCATGATCAGAAATAATAACTTTTGGCAAACCATGGTTAGTGAAAATAGTTTTCAAAAACAATTGAGCAACTTGAGATGCAATTAACATTTTCTTGCATGGAATGAAATATGCTTATTTGCTGAACTGATCTACAATAGTCTAAATCATATCGTGATTAGCTTGAGTGTTAGGAAAACCAGTAATAAAATCCATTGAAATATGTTCACGTGGTTGTTCTAGAATTCGTAAAGGTATTAACAAACCATATTGCTTACCATGGTGCCGCTTAACTCTTTGACAAATTAAACATTCAAATACAAAGTTAGAAACATCAGATTACATATGTGGCCAGTAAAAATCTTCAACCAATGTACGTAAAGTGGAAATAATACCTCTATGGCCTTGATATAGGGGACAATGAATTTAGTGCAACACAAATGATCTAAATGGAACACTTACACGTAACCTTTTCTCATAAAATATAAATCCATCATCATAAGACAATGAATCAATTGGAATCTAGTTATTTGCAACTAATTTATTCCAATCAGCTTAAAAACTAGGGTCTTGATTATAGGTATCTTTCACAGGAATAAGGGAATTAAAAGATATCACAGAGATATTATGAATAGTTGGTCTTCTACTCAAGGCATCGGCAATAACATTTTCTTTTTCGGGTTGATATTGGATAAGTGGATGAAAACTTTGAATAAAAGCAATCCATTTAATATGATGGTCAGAGATTTGTGGCTAACTAAGGAGATGTTTGATACTTTGTTGGTCAATTTTGATCATGGATCCACATCCCATTAAATAGTGTTTCCATTGTTGTAAAGCTTGTACTACTACTAGCAATTCCTTATCATAGGTAGAATACTTGAGTTCAGATGGTTTAATTTTGCAACTAGAGTAGGCTATGGGATGTGAATCTTGCATAAGGACAGCTCCTATTCCAGATCCACTAGCGTCAATGACTAGACTAGGAAGAATGGTCTATTAAAGTCAGGGAGTTGCAATACAGGAGCATGTGTTAAGGCATGTTTCAGTAAATCAAAAGGCTTTTACTGATTTTCAGACCAATGATACACAATACCTTTCTTTAATAATTTTGTCAAAGGTAATGCAAGCAATGAAAAATTTCTCACAAATTTTCTGTAAAAGCTAGCAAGTCCTAAGAAAGAACGTAATTTATGCACATTTTTAGGTATTGGCCAATTCAAAATTGCTTCTATATTTTTCGGATCAACTTTAATACCTTTAGATGAAACAATATGTCCTAAGTATTCAATTTGGGTTTGAAAAAATTCACTCTTTTTAGGGTTATCATATAATTGATTCTCTTTCAATAATTTGAAAACCAAGGATAAATGTTCATAATTCTCGTTCTCATTTTTATTGAAAACTAATATGTCATCAAAGAAAACAATGACACAATGTTGATGCTTCAAAAATGTGATTCATCATACAACTGGATGTGGTTGGTGCATTAGTTAAACCAAAAGGCATAACAAGGAATTCATAATGTCCAAATTGATTCCTAAATGTATTTTTGAAAATATTAGATGTGTCCAGTCGTACATGATGGTATCCAGATTTAAGATCTATTTTGCTAAATATTGCAGCCCCTTGTAATTTATCCATGAGGTCATCTACCTTAGGGATCGGATATCTATTCTTAAGAGTGATCTTATTTAGGGCCCGATAATCAATGCACAACCTATAGGTGTTATTTTTCTTCTTGACTAACAGGATAAGTGCACCAAAAGGAGAACTATTGGGCCTAATTAGTCCTCGGGTTAACAATTCTTCAACTTGATTTTGAATTTCTTTCTGTTCAATTTGATTATGTCGATAAGGTGCTTTATATGGTGGTTGAGAACTAGGAATTAAGTCTATTTTATGATCTTCAGGACGTGTAGGTGGTAAGCCAGGTGGTTAGTCAGCAGCAAAGCAATCTTTAAATTATGAAAGAAATTGTGTGTGCCTAGGATGCATTTGATTTTTCTTAACTTCAATTTCATGATTCACCCATATTAAGTAGGATTTGCTATATTTTCTTAATGCACATTTAGCCTGTGTATGACTAAGCAATGGTAAATTATCAAGGGTGTGCATACCATGCAATGTGAATTTTTACCCATTAGAATGAATCTTCATTGAATGCGTGGAATAATCTATATTGGGATTATATTGATGATGCCAAGGCATTCCTAAGATAATGTCACTAGATTGCAAAGGCACAACTAAGAAATTTCTACGCTCGACATAATTACCAATTTTAATATCTAAGTCATGCACTTCTTGTGTTCCATTGTATCTAGTGCCTAAGAATATAGTCTTGATGCGATAATGAGTCGAAACAATATAATGTAAATTCAATTCTTTGACCAATTTTGTAGAAATAAAATCGTGTGTGCTCCCTTCATCATGTAAAACAATATTTTCTCTACCATGCACAAGACATTTCATCGTTAATAAAGAATGGGGATTTGGCATATCTGGTAAAGTATCTGAAGTAGTAGTAATATCGTCATCATCTTCTGTGAAATTTGGTATTTCTTCATGGTCTTCATCTTCAGTCGCTCCCAAGTAGTTGATGTGAACAATTGGCTTTTTGGATTGACAATTCACCGCTAGATGTCCAAATTGATGGCACTTATAGCAGACTATGGATTTGGCTTTAGAAACATTATTGGTAATAGCACAAAGTTAAGAAAGCAGGGGGTGGTGTCCAAGATTTACGGAATGAAGATGGAACAAAGAAATTTTGATTGAATCTTTGAAAGTTAGAATTGAATTGCTTTGTACCGAAGTTATCGTTATTTGAGATTTGTTGTGGTCGATTCTCTCGTCCTCGAATTTTTCCTTCAGCATTATGGGTCAAGGAAATCGCATCCTTGAGAGTCGTTGGCTTGAACATGTTCACTTCAGCATAGAAGTGAGCAAACAAACCAGATATAAACTTGTGCTTATGGGTTGCCTCAGGTACATCTTCGAGCATTCGAAGTTGCAATAAAGCATTCCAAAAACGCTCGATATATTGTGAAATAGGCTCGCGATCTCTTTGCAGAAGATCCCACTGTTTGATTGCTTTTTTGTAGAATTGAGGTGGAAGAAAATTTTTCATAAATTTCTTTTGAAAAGTCTCCCAAGTAGTAGGACAATCAATGCTTTTGCGGACAACAGTCCACCATAGCAATACTCTGTCCACTAGATGATTAGTGACACACTTGAGTTTGTCCTTTTCGGCATACTGTTCTTTATGGAAATAATAATCAAATTGACTGATAAAAGTGAGAATAGTCTTTCCATCGCATAACCCATTAAAAGTACGAAATTTAAAATTTCTTTTACTTCTTTTGGCTTCTTTCCAGATAGATTGTGCTTTAAGTGTCGCATCGAGTCGCATCAATCGTGCATTGTATAACATCTTCAAGTTGCGGTCCATCTTGATCGGTAGTAGATCGTTGAAGAGTGGCCAATTGAGCTTGCAAAGTTTGACATGCTCTTCGTTTCTCTTGAAGTTGCATCATAATTAGGTCTAATTTTTGCTCCATCGTTGGTTCCAGTAAATCACCTTCGGCCATAAAATCTTTCATATTTTGATCGATCATCCTGTAAAATTTCAAACAACCTCACACACTTGAAATCTTGTTAGCAAGATGAGCATAGCTCAAAGTCAGGTTTACAAGGCTTGCTCTCTTTTTTTTAAATGGCTTTTAGCGATCTTTCTTCTTTGTGAATATGGAAGTTGGTGAAATCCTTCTTTGACGAATACTTTGTCTGTGAAGACTATGTATAGCAATCTACTTGCTAGAAATTATCTCTATCACAGCACGGGTGTCAACAGAGGCTTGCAGGGAGGTTGAAACGAGTTCAAGATTGGTTGTGTGGGAACTGCTGCTATGGAAAAGATTGAAGATTGGGATTTTTGAGCCTTAGTAAAGCTTTAAGATTTAGTAAGCTTTTAAAGCCTTAGGCTTTACTTTAAAAAAAGAACATTTTTTTGAATCGTCTAGGACAAGAGGACGTCGACAGTGGATTCGGCACCCATGAGTTCATATTGCCGCCATTGTCGCTGAGATTTTGGGGCTTAAGCATGTTTTTCCTTTAAGCTTAAAGCTTAAGCTTTGAAAAAGTAAAGAGAATTTGACTTTTTGTCTGAGAGAGAGAAGAAAAAAAAAGTCTCCCAAAGAAGCTTCCCTGGTGGCCCTCCATCAGCAAAGACTGGTCCTTCCCGATCCAACAACACAGTAAGGGATTCTTCACTGCCAAGAACACGCTGGTATTGACGGATTGTCACGAGACTGACTGTAGAGCCCGTTCATTCCAGGAGCTTTGCCTTCGCACGAGATGGTAAGCGATTGGAAGCCCTTAATCTCAGCTTCGCTCTGATACCATTGATGCGCAAATGGGATGCTATATGCGTACGTAGCAAGCGCCGGAAGGTCCCCAAGAACAAAGAACTCTACTTTAAGCTCAAAAATCAAGAGAATAGACTTGCACGACATGAGGCAAAAAGACCAATTGGGTACAATCTCCCCCCATGCCTTGTGTGAGTGCTCCACAAAGCATGTATTAATAATTTATTCCTCTCCAAGCTCAAAAATAGCCCAATTTTACAATTAGCATGCTTTAGCTTTTGTCCAAGCAAAGAATAAAGCAGTTGGGCGGTCCAAGAGTCGGGCAGCGCGCCCAAATACAATGTCCAATAATGAATATTTAAACTGTGTGCCCATGCGTATACAAAATAATAAATATATGTCAAGCACTTCAATAAATAAGTGCACCTAAATAAATATTAGCGCTACGCCTAAGACACGCACCCATAAAAAAATATAATTTCTTCTAAATAACTTGAATACATGCTATCGCCCAGTGCTTCCCAGTACCACCACCGCTTGCTCTACATATCAATTGAAGCATTCACAATTGTTAGAAAATAATAAAATTAAATCGACAAAAGTGAATACCTAGCAGTCTTCAACTACAAAATAAATAAATAGGTTGGAACTCTGTCCTAACCTTAATTTAATACAAGTGCACACTCTAAACTCATAAACGTCTATTAATTTAAATATGTATTTTGCGGAATCACTCGCTATGGAATCACCTACTTACACATTAAATTAGCGTGGCACCCGAAAGGGACACACATCCCCATCAACTTTTTGCACAAGGAATCCCCCTTGTGTATGAGCCCCGAAAAATAAATATAATTTTACGAAATCCACCGTAAAACCTTATGGAATTCATCGTGAAATATGCCTCATAGCATCAGAAGGGGGGGGAGATGCACTATATGGCCTAAGGCTAACAAGAGCTATATCTAATAAACTTAGATGCACATGAACATGAGGCTACACCTTACATTAAGCATGCACTGTTTTGTCACAACACAAAGGGAATTCTTCCACTAAGTAGGAACCCTAGGGTTAGTGAGTGAGGTGTAAGGTAGTGTTGAGGGTTGTGTAGGACTCTATCGGTTGTGAGAGGGGTTCTCTAATGGAATCTATTATTGAGAGAGCTTGTGAGAGTTGGGGGCGAAATACAATTTCTTCCTTGTATGAGGGGTGAGGAACAGAGAGTTAAAGGACTATAAGTTAACTAAATGAACTTTTTTGTATGCATAAATGCATAAAGCACATCCACTAACATAGGCTAGGCACCAATTTTTTTTATGCATGCATCTTTCCTTTGTGTACATTGTATGCTTGGATTGCATTGCACAATCCAAAAATCGCATCTTTTCAATGACGCATTTGTGCATGAGCACATAATGCATTAAAGGCATATAGCATTTTGTTTCTTCTAGAAGCACAGACGGTTGTGGAGGAGGCCATCCATATGGCATTAGAGTGAGGATGTGGGTTTCTTTTCCATCAAATGAGTTGCGAGAAAGTGGGGGGAGTGTATAAGCATCTACTTTCAACAAGAGAGGAGAGCTTGAAAAGAGAGAGCATTTTTCGGTTATGGGAATAATTATCTACTTATGACCCATAGAAAATTTGGGGTGCCTATTATAGTATATTTTCTTCTATTTGGGTGGTTAGTTCAGGCCTCTATTGTATGTGTATAACATGGGTGTATCAAGTATAGGTGTGTGTGGATGTGTCATATTTGTGTGTTGTGTATATATTTAAGTATTGTGTGTATGAGTGTTGGTCTCTTTGTGCTGTTGTTGTTTGGGGGACCTCTAGGTGTGAACAAGTGCCAAAAGGAGGCTTACCTACAAATGTCTCAAAGGGCATGTGTGAAGAAAAGGACGTGGTGGTGAAAAAAGAAGGTGGTGGCATGTGTGAACAATGAGCCTGGATAGGAGCAGCTCATTGTCGTAGAAGGAGGTCTCAATTTCCAGTTTAGCACTGATGTAAGGAGAATTGATATCAACTGCCATGCATTTCCCATCTGAAGCGACCGGGACACAAGAAATGTATCAGCCGCTTTGCTTCTTTTCTTATCAACTATGGTAAACAGCCAGCTGATGCCGCATTAATAGCACACCTTCTGCCATTTTCATCTTCCTCCGGTTGGCTGAATTTATAAGGCCAGGAGCTGCTGAGAAGAACAGGCAATTATCAGTACGTGGAGGACAATAGAGGCCGCTGCAATACGGTGCTGCAGTAATACTCAGGCAGGGTGGCCTGCATCACCAACTTCGTGATTACACAGGCTATATGCTTACATATGACTCTACTTCATTTCTTTCAAGAGTTGCTGCTTATGTAAACAATGAAAACCTTTAGTTGTGGATTAGGTCTCTTTGGAGATATATGAAAACCTTTAGTTGTGGAAATTTAGGTCTCTTTGGAGATATATATAAGATAGTGCTTTCTTTAGAACTCATTTTTTGAACTAGTTGAATAGTGGGTGAAAGGAAAATGTAAGAGTACATGTGATATATAGAGGCACACTCCCATTTTAACTTAGACACATTGCGTGTAATGCATTAAGTCTTTGAATTAAACATCAGAGCATTTTTGAATGTGAACGTTAAAACTAGGTGAACAATTAATGCGAGTCATCCCAATCATAAGTGCAAAATTCAATGTTGAGCTACCTAAAGGAAGTAGAAATACACATATCCAAAGCTTCGTAGATAGAGATAGCTAATTCTAAGTGACCCAAAAAGTTCGAACCATAATGACTATTGTCTATAGTCCATACTAAGGATTGAGAGGGTTACTTCAAACTAAAAGAGTTGAAATCATCTTACCTAAGTGACAATACAAATTTAGGACAAATAACTCATTTATACTCCTAGATCACTAAATGGAAGACCCTATCAATATGAAAGGACATTATTTCTTTTCTATATGTTTTGTTGTTGGCTTAAATATGCCATAGGGTTATCTTTCAAGAGGGCTACTATTGCTTCAAATGGTGTAGAAAGACTTGAAGTTGTGGTGCAAATCATAGAGTCATTAGGATATGAGATATTGTTAAGGATGGATACTTTGCTGAGTTAGGGTTGTACTTTTTGAGGGTCTATACATCTAAGTCGGTTTTTAGTGGTATAGTCATCTTGGGACACCGTGATCCTTAGAACTTTTTCTTTTGGTGGCTTGTTGGGTGTTAGTGCCCCTAATAGAAAGCCAATCACCTCAATGTTGACATTACCTCTTGGTTTGCCTAGGGGCTTAGTTTCGTGAGTGGTCACTACATTAGTGGACCCCTCCTTATTGATGTGGCAACTTGGGAGTTCATTTTTGGTGGTTCACATTTTAGTTAGATATGCAGCTGTACTATGGACCGTTTGAGCTATGAGCAGTTCTTTGAGAAGAATATTTATACTGAATCCTAACTCTCTTTTTCAATAGAGCCTTTACTCTCGGTTTTAGAGTGGGAGCTTTTGTTCTCTCTTTTTTTTTTATAATTCTTTAACGTGTGTCGTAGCTGATGATGATGCCCGTGGCCTGATCGTTCGGGAGGTGGCGCCCTTTACAGCGGCGACAGCCAGTCAGTTCGATGCTTTTCTTCTTTTCTTTTTAATGTTAGTTATAACGTTAATAAGTAACTTATATAATATATAAGCTATATAATATTGTTAATACTAACCTTACTAACTTATTAAACTTACTAACTAACGTATAAACTAACTAACTTATAACCTTATAAACTAACTAGTTTACTAACTAGCTTACTAACTTACTAACTTAGTACCAACTAACATTTTTGTCTTAACTAACCAAAAATTTATTTGTGTGGAGGTGCCGGAATGTTACAATTCCCCAGAGTTTTGTATCAAGCCATATTAATCAAAATTACTTAAAAAGACTATGAAAAATAAAAAATGTCTAATACGACATGAATATCAAGTTTTACATGGTTGAACTCCCTATTCACACAATATCACAAGTACCTTTTCTTTTTTATGATTTTATTAAATTTTTTCAACTAAAATTAAAATCTTTTGTTTTTTACAATTTTTTTCAATGTTATAATCTTTGTCTTTACTGAGACCTTACACTTGTCAAAAGAATTTTAAAGCATTTCATAAATATCTTGTACTTTGAAAAAAAAACTTCTTCATAATTTTTTCGGCTCATTTGTTATTTTTAAAATATTTCTAGTTTAAAAATAAGCCTAAAAATGACCCCAAAAAATCACAAAACTAAGATTTACCCATATGGCATGATAAAGGTTTTGTTGGATGCCATCAATCTCCTAATCGTGTTGTATGGTCAAGTCTTATTTTTTTATCAATTTTTCTTCAACTATATCTACCATGTTTGATTTTCTAGAATTTTTCATTTAGGATAATGGTCACTACTCAATTCAACTATGTGATAATACTTTGATCTTTATTTTTTATCAGACCTTATACTTATTAAAAAATAACAATCCGTAAATATATTGTGCTTTGAAAAAAAAGTAAAAAAATAAACTTTTTAGAGCTCATTTTTTATTTTTAAAATCAAGAGGATGTAAACTCTTGTTTTTCTTTTTTGGCCTTGTGGGAGCCTTTGTAGGGTGATAGTATGGTAATCTAATTATTTACAATAAAAGTTCTCAACTTCCAAGTTTCACCTATACTTCCGTTATAGATAAGAGAGTTCATGGAATAAGGGCTCCTTGTGGATGTTATGGAAAAAGAATAAAAGTGCACATATTGTGTAGAGAAAGAAACTGAAAGAGAAGGTTAAGAAGGACAATTGAGATAGCTTAAATATTTGGGTGCCAAAAAGAAGTCACATAGTCAAATCTTTCGATTTGTCTTATCTTTTGACAACTTTTGTCAGTGATGATGAATAGGATTGTTCGGACTACCAAAACATGCTAGACATTAGATATTTTAGCTAAAAAATATCTCTCAATTTTCAAAATATCATATCTTTTGACAACTTTTGTCAGTGAGAATGGGACTATTGAGACTACCAAAACATGTTAGACTTTAGATATTTCAAGTAAAAAAGAGAATAGAACTAAGAAATGGACTCTACTATTTCCAAAAAGCAAAGGAGATAACAATACCATATTTTTGCATATATGGCAGAATCTCTTTGGCTCTTTTCTTAATCAAGGGATTAATAAATGTGTCTTTTTTTTTTCTGTAATGAAAAATATATTTAGAGGTTCAACAAGCTATATTAGAAATAAATCACTTTATTGAAGGTCTATTGGCCTATGGTAGTAGCTTTCAAGATGATTTAAATTTAGATGAGATGCAAGAGGGCTTCCCAAGACAAATAGGTTCCAATGAGAGAGAAACCTATGTAGGGACCTGTGTTTTGGAGTTGTGTAAGGAAGAGGGTGATGTATTTGGAGTGTTGAAGCCCTTAGGGTTCCTAGAAGAGAATGTATTGTCATGTTTGTTTGAGAGTTCTAATGGTTTAGAGGATGGTATAGACATACCCTTAGAGATGGATGAAAAGTTAGGTGCCAATGTGTTTAAAGGAGAGCTAGTAGACTTGGATCATAGGTATATCCCATGTGAGGAGTTTGCTTTACAAGAGGTGTGGTTCCCTGGAGAAACTCCTAGCAATGTTGGAGAGGGAAGTTCCTAGATCAGTTGAACAGTGAGAGTCAAATCTACATTGTCCCTAGGCTTAAGGCTTAATAGGCGTATTGGTGATGTTGTGTTTGAACATGGAAATGTTTTTGTTAATTCAGTTAACGTGTGATTTTAAAGAGACTCTTGATGTTTACAAGAGCCCTAATGAGAATGGAAAATCTCTAAACAGAGTCCTAGAGTTAGGTGGATTTTATGTAGATGCCTCAAAAGAACCTTACAAAGAATATGATTTACATGAGCGATTTCAACTAAAACTAATGAATAGAGTAATAGAAATTTTTTTAGTCAAGAAGTTTTGGGATTAAACATTGTTTCTAAAGCTGCTAGATCTTATATAGACCATAGAGTGGGTCTTTTAGGTTGGCTTAATAGTTGCATTGAAAATTAATATAGATAGCTACTTGCTATGGATGAAGAGATTGAAAACATATTTTCAAGGGTTATGAGATGCTATGTTAATGATGTTTTTACATAAAGGGATCATGTACTAGTTCTAGACAACGTATGTGAGGAGATATCCTTGTAGTTGTATGCTTAGGATTGTGAGATCTTCATTGAGATTGAGATAGGATGGGGCTTTAGATATGGATCATGTTGAGGGTTTGCTAATGTTTGATGATAACGAGGTTGTCGTGTCTCTTGAGTCTACCTTGCAAGACGTGAGTTGCCTTGAGGAGACTAGATATGATGTTGGTGTGGATGATATAGTGGGTTTACATGGATATGCACATGGTGAGACCCCTTATTTGCACTCTCTTATGTGTTAAGAGTTTTTGGCCAAAGACCCATGTTCCCGTTGATTTTTTTGTTGAGGCATCTTGTGGATTAAATCAAGATGAGCAAAATGATGATGATTGGGGTTTTGAAGAGCCTCAAATAGAGGTTGATGAAAAGATGAGAGTAACAATAGAGAAAGCTAAAAAAAGGCTTTTAAGGTTTATACTACTAGGGAAAGATGGAAAAGTGAGTGAGAAAGTAGACTATATATTAGACAATGCATGGAATAAGGATGAGTTAGAGTCTAAGCAAGTTAATGGAGGCCTAGGGAAAGAATATCATAGGGACCTTATCCTGCTAAGAGAGAAGAACCTGATATTAGAAGCTCTAGCTCTTCATTAGTGATTGAGTGGTTAAAAATGCCATTAAGTATATTTGAGGAAGAAAGGAAATAAGTTATTAATCTTAGCACAGTGCATGTTGGCTATGGATATGCATTTGATCAAGATTGTGAAGTGGGTATTTATGTGTGCCAAGAATATGATGGAGAGAAGTTTGGTGTTGAGACAATGCAATTTTTTTTGTTAAATGAAAGGAGAAAAGCTGGGGGGAAGAGAGGAACTTAGAATTTAAAAAATTTTAAGTTGTTAATATTTTAATAGTGTTTATTGCTACTTACTTATCATTGATGGTAGAGATAGATAGGTTTTTGAATCTTTTTGTTGATTTTGTGTTGAAGGCATAAAAAGAAAAAGGAAGAACTTTGTGTAAGGTTTCATAGAATTCTTTGAGCTATTTAGGACCCTTGAAGGGAAAAGTTACCAAAAACATAAAGTTTGGAACATAAATTTTGTCCAAAACCTAATTAAGGGGCAAAAGATGAGGGATTTTTTAATTAGGACTAAATTAGACCTAGATTACAAGTTTAGGATGAATAAAGACACCAAGTAAAGCATCTAAAGTCTAGAGGGAAAACCCTAGTAGTACAATGAGAGGGAGGGAGCAATTGTTTGCATCTAATGCTATTGTCTTATTAGTTTTTTGCAAGATTGCTAGATATCAAAAGGAGGAGAAATTAAACAGAATATTGTTAGTAGAGGTTTGATTTTCTATACTTGTACCTTGCACCCACTAGGAAGTATCACTGAGCACATCATTACACTTGTTTTGATGCACTACATTGGGGGCTTTGTATATTACCCCAACTTCTCAATTATGACCATCCCATAGGGGGGATTATACACTAAATAGCACCCTCATGAAGCACTACAAAGCATGAGGCCTACTAGAGCTATATCCAGTAAAATTAGATGCATGCGCATGAGAGCGAGCACCATCATTGTGCACACACCTTTTGGCACTGCATATTGGGATGTTCATGCACTCAATACGAACCCTAGGGATAGTGACTAGGATGGAAGACTGAATAGAGGGTTGTGGAGGTCTCCATAGGTCGTAAGAGGGGTTTATACATTCAAATGATTATCATGAGTGCTTCTGAGGGTGGTGGTTAGAGTGCATTCTCCTTTTTCAATGAGAGGTGAGGTGTTGAGTGATAAAGGGATAAGACTTAAATGATGAACCTTTGTGCATGCACACATGCATGAAGCACCTATCACAATATAGATTATCAATAAAATCTTATTTGCATTCATATTTCCTATGTGAACATTGAATATGGAGTGAATATGTGACATACATTGCATATCTTTTGAAGCTGCATTATTTTAAAAGGCATGTTATGTATGGCCATCTTGTTTATCAAATGTATATAGCATCTTCTTTATCATAGATGAGGAAGCCCGTCCAATAGGCAATAATGTGAGATCATGGGTTTAATTCTCCAATCAATGAGCATAGTGAGGGTTGTTGGGAAAGTGTAGCATGTGTTTTCAATAAGAGAGGAGAGGCCAAGAAGAGAGAGTGCTAATTTTTTTTTTATGGGAATATTTATCTACTTATGGCCCATAGAGAATTTGGGGTACCTACAAAGTATTCTTTTTTTCTATTTAGGTGGTTGGTTCAAGCCTAGTATATGTGTATAGCATGGGTATATCAAGTATAGTTGTGTCAAAGTGTGGCACATGTGTTTGGTGTGTGTATATAGATAAGCACTATTAGGTGTTGTGTACATAAGTGTTGGTTTGCTTATGATTTTTTTGTTTGGGGGACCTTTATGTATGAGCAAGTGCAAAAAGGAGGCTTATCACCAAAGGCCTCAAAAAGGCAACAAGTATGCTAGTGAAAAATATCCAAAGGGCACTATCTCAAAACACTGAGCAATTGGAAGAACGGGATCTCAAAAGTTGGAGATGAGTTCTTATAGAGCTAGACAAGAGCAGCTCTATGATCAACTAAGAGACAAGACTAATCGAAGAAGACCTACCTTTACCCATGACCAATATTCAAAGCCAGAGGATAACAAGAAGCGCAAGTATCTCTCACCCTCTAAGATACAGAAGTATAAAGAGGAAGGAAGGTGCTTTCTTTGTGGTGAGTTAGGGCATATGAAACCTGATTGTCCTCACAAAAGGAAGGAAGCAAATGTGGTTAAAGATCCTCCTCTATCATCCTCAAAAATTGTTCCGAATGTGCAAGCTAACACTCATTCAAATGAGAAGAAAAGACAATTCTTAGCTGCTAGACCACATATGATCAGACCTGGAAGACGGGAATTACTACAGGGTAAGTAGCAAAGGATGGAGCTCGTCACAAGAAGGGACATGCAAGTCCTCGAGCTGAAAATAATGTTAGGTTGGTATGGCATGAAGGATAAGGCAAATTCTAGGGTGCCATGCCATGAAGAAGAGTAGCATGACACATAGGGAACGTAGGCCCCTCAGCATTTTGAAATTAACCTTCCCAAGTAGCAATTTTGGAAAGTAAAGATCTGAAGGCCGTGCCAAGCTAGCTAGATTTTGAGCTTCTAATTCGTTACTGTGGAGGATTGACTGAGCCACATCAACCTATCCACGTGATAATCTAGGCAATGCTATCATTAAGTGCAGACCGAGAGGTTGGATGATGCATGTAGGCCGATGTTAGATCTGTAGAGCAATTCGTAGTGTACAACTCCTCTTCTTTAGGGAGCACAAAGAACACCTTCTCCACTAGCATGTGTTCACGAAAAACATTTTTGACAGTCAACACAAAAACCTTTGGATGTGTGGACTTGTATTTTTTTTTCAATCCTTTAAGTTCACAAATTTATTGACTAAAATTTCAAGGTATTTTACATTCAAGCTCATAATTTAATTGTCGAAAACCTTGTACCAAATAATTCTACATTCTAAAAATTCCAATGGGGGACGAAGGGCAGTCCATTGAAGGAAGATGGAGGAGGAGGAGGAGACAAATATGGAGTTGGAGGGTGAGGAAGAGGAGGAGCTCAAGAAGAAGTAGGCCGTTGGAGGAGGATCAAGGAGAAGGAGCCGAGATGAAGATGGGGTTAAGGAGAAGGAAGAGCTGAGTTGTTGGGACGTTGGACCGTTGGAGGAGGATCGAGCAAGAGGAGCCAAAGATGAAGATGGAGGGTGAGGAGGCCATTGGACAGCGGGCCACTGGAGGAGGATCAAGAAGGAGGAGTTAAAGATGAAGATGGAGGATGAGGAGGCCACTGGGAGGAGCCGAAGATGAAGATGGAGGGCGAGGAGACGGCTAGATGCTTGGCCGCTAGAGGTAGGGTAGCAAGCCGCTAATGGAAGATGGAGGAGGAGGAGGAGCCAGAGATGGATATGGAGGGGGAGGAGAAGGAGAAGGAGAAGGAGAAGGAGAAGGAGGAGTTGAAGAAGAAGCACGCCCGACGACTAGAGGAGGAGCAAAAGATAAAGATGGAGGGCGATGAAGATGAGGGAGAGTAGAGGAGAGAAGATGAAGATGGAGAGCCGAAGAGATGAAGATGAAGATGGAGGGCAATGCAGATGAAGATGCAAGTGGAAGATGATGGAGGTGTGGAAGTTTGACTCAAGGAATTGAATGATCTTGAGCTTGGAAGATGAAAATTACCAAGGACTCAAGGAGATGGGAGTGAAAATCTAATTTGAAAAAATGGTCACGACTCACAACTCACTTTGGATGCTACCCACCCTTCCGATTATGCTATCTAGAATCTACCCATTTCGAATTCCAATTTCCAAACTTCAATGCACTGCCCAACCACCTTAGACTATGAACACCTAATAAATGAAATTTTGTCACTAAATATTCTTCTAATTTTTCTCATATTTTTAATCATTAATAATTATACATGTCAATTGTTAAACCATGAGCTATGCCTCATAGCTCATGAGTTTTTAAGCATTTAAATTTATATATTTAATAATTAATCATTATATTTATGGTATATGCCATTTAAATATGTTCTATGAATATAATATCAATTCAAAAAATTCATATCCAATTAATATTTACATTTATTTATTGATCTAGATATTGTTTTACATGCAAATCATTTTTGTCTCCTTTTCTATGAAATTTGCTAAACCTTTTATCCATATTTTTAAAAGTGATTTTTGTAAAATTGCAATTCATTTTTCATTAAACCTCAGTTTTTCGTGAACACTACACTGGCATCTATGAAGGGAACTAGAAAGTCAGCTTAGCAAGGCACTGAAGTTTAGCAGCAGAGTGGTAGGTTTTATTTTGTAAGACAAGGCATGTTGTCCAGGACATCATATTCCAAAGATAGCAACAATAGGAGGGCAAAGAGCGTGAAGTAACAAGACAACATTGACTATCTAGAGGCAAGCAGAGCTCCAATTCATTCAACTCGTGGCAACATAAATACATGGGCCTCTATAATGACCCCATTTTGATTAATTGTATAATTGTTTTCCCTTTCGCATTCCTGCCTCCAAATAATTATTTTTTATTTCCATGTATTCTCCCTCTCCCTTCTACATTCATTTTACATCCATCAAAATTCTTCCCCGAGCATGCGCATTTCCATTGGCTTCACACATGTAGTTCTCCTTTCCCTCCCTTCCCCGCTCATACATGACTATGAATGTCCGATTGATCACATAGATAGTGCATGAACTAACTAGCATTAAACCATGCAAAAACTAGCATAATCCCTAAGGGTTAAAACCTTAATAGGAATGGAGAAAAGAAAAAGGATTAAAGGAGGAAGGGTGGCTCGTGTGACAAGCTACCATTTTGAAACCCGCCCCCCCCCCCAATATTATAAAAAAATCAAATCAATTTGTTTAAATTTTCCCCTCCCAATAATTAGGAAGGGAAAGTCATCGACAAGCAGCATCCATCCTTGCTACCTTCCCATGCCACCTCACCCCCATCACCATCATCATCATCTCCCCCCCCACCTCGTGTCTGATGGCCGCCACCTTCCATTTCCCTCCCTTTCTCATCAATTAACAACCCCCCTTAATATTCAAATTTTTGTTAACTATTGTCTCTTTTTATCTCCTCAAGGGGGTCACTATATGTAAGCCAACTATATCGTGTGATTTCAAAGGATATTAGAAAACACCCTTTTCTTACATATTATAAGGTAATAGGATTATCATTTTTTTCTTTAAGAAACTTACGAAATTTTTTCACTTTGTAATTTAAAAACCCTTTTTAAACTATAATCATATGAATTTTATTATATAAAATAACCCTTATGTTTATCATATGTGGTACATTTAAATTTTTATAAGGTGGCCCCCTCAAGCTTCCCCTCATTTAGCTTGTAATTTTTTAAATGAGAGAGAGAGAGAGAGAGAGAGAGAGAGAGAGAGAGAGAGAGAGAGAGAGAGAGAGAGAGAGAGAGAGAGAGAGAGAGGGGGGGGAGATACACACACAGACACACATAGTTCCCTCTCTCCTCCTGGCATAGAGTTCCCCTCAATAATTCATTTTAATTGTCCCTTTAATAGAGGGTATCCCCCAATAATGAGGAATCAAATGACTATCTTTTTTCCCCAATTTTTGTTTTCAAATATTTGTTTTTAGCAAATATTCTATGGATATCTAGTACTCTTCCTCTCGTAATTGACACTTGGACAATTGGGAAGCAAGACAATTAGTTTTTTTTTTCCCTCTTGCCACACACTGACACCCCAAAGATCCTATGACATAAGTGGGATTCCTACCCACCCCCCCCCCCCCCCCCCTTCCTAAACTGTAGAAGGCTGACCAATAGACCAATTGCGAGTAAATGGCAAGAGAGGCAAGTAATAGCAATATAGTGCTTGAAAGAGAGAAACAATAGCATACAAGAGCATTGCAAGTGAGAGAGAATGTGAATACCAAAGTTCTTGAAGCACTTTTTTTGAAGTCATAAACCCATTTTTGCCTCATCCTACCCACTTCCTTTTTCTTCACTCTCGCAAAAGATTCAATATTTCTAATGAGGCAAGCCCTTCCAACATGGTAGGTCCATCTTCAACGATACTCAACGTAAGGGAAAATGCAACCAATGACACTATCAATTCTAATGTACAAAATTAGGTATTTTTATACTTAAACATTTATATGATCCATTTTATTAAGAAAATGTG
Source organism: Lygodium microphyllum (assembly GCF_053477565.2). Classification (NCBI taxonomy): domain Eukaryota; kingdom Viridiplantae; phylum Streptophyta; class Polypodiopsida; order Schizaeales; family Lygodiaceae; genus Lygodium; species Lygodium microphyllum. The sequence continues at coordinate 68,736,746 of NC_141143.1, read as the reverse complement.
AAAAAGCACATAGAAACTGTAATTCTCAACAAGTAAACCTTTCTATCCTTAGAAAAAATTATGGAATAATAGATTAACTACATCTTTAATAGATAAAATTCCAAGTTCTTAAAATAGCCAAAAATATCATCTTAGCCACCTCACTAGTAATGACATTTTATTTGGATTTCATAAATATGAGGGTGAAGTATCTTAGTTAAAAACCATAGTAATTATCCATAAATAGAGTGCATCATTTATAGAATTTTTTAAATAAAAAAAGAGCATTAAATCACCCCCTGCATGCACATCACTAATTTAGAAACAAAAGATTAATATCAAGACATTAGCAATCTTGCATGAGGCATGAGTTAGGCACTAGAAATAATATATACAATTAATTAAATTCTTTAATTCATACCTTGAATTTTTTACATTCTCTAAAGTCTCATTAACCTAATCTTACCTACATAAAATCACATTAAAATTATACTTTATTACTCTCATAGTTGAATAGCAAGTCTCAAAAGGAAAAAAAGTATACTAAATTAATACATATAAATATTCAAAAAAATAAAATAGAATGGATGTACCCATCTAATGGTTGGCTTAAATAACCTATAAGTATTACCTAACCCACATGCTAGGTAGACGCGATGAAAAGTCAAGATTGTTCGCACCACCTGATAAAATGCACATGTTGGTAAAAGCATGTAATTCCAGCTAGTGTAGCATGGGAAAATTTATCAAAGGATTGAATCATTGAAATTCTACTTAACTTGGTATAAAAACTTGAATTAGAAGCGCAGTCATATTAAATATATAAATGTCCCTTCTCATTAAAATAATAAGATGTTAATTGAGATGGACTAATTGGTTATTACCTTGGGTTGCGAGTTATTTATGAAGCACGCCCAAGAAATTAGTACGTATATGATGCAATGAGCATCAACATCTCAAAAATTATGGGTTGGTTATTGCTTTAAAGAAGAGAGCACACTTTTGCATCTGACTCTATGAGCAAGAATCTGATGTAAAGATTACTAATTAATAATACAAATATTTTGAAATAACTATCTTCCTTGCTTTCGTATTGTGCTTAATGAAGACGTGAAACGAATCCAATGATAAGGAATAATTAAGAAATCTACTTTTAAATGTGAATCCGTGTGTGCTAGCATGTTACATTTAGAAAACTAAATAAAATCACATATGAGTGGGGAAAAAAATGATCAAGGTGGACTCGATAAGTCATGTGCTTTCCTCATATGAAAATTTAGGACAAGAATTGTATGCTAACTTTCTTCGGGTTCAGTCTCATCTCTTGGTCACATCGTTTTAGGGGAACAAATTTGAGATTTGTCCTTATGGATAGAGGGGTAGAGTTCAACTCCCCCTCATCTCTCAATCAATGTGAGCCAACTATGACTTTCCTAGGGTTCAATCTCTAATCGTGGTGCGCAGATCGGTCGCAGTATGCTCACGTAGTGAATCCCGGAAGGTCCCCAAGAACAATGAACTCTACCTTTTTGCACAAAAAACAATGTAAAAGCATGAACGACAAGAAGCAAGAGACCAATTGGGTTCAATCTCCCCCCATGCCTTGTGTGAACGCTTCACAAAAGCATGTATTTTATGTATATTTCCATCTTCATGCTCAATAATAGCCCAATTTACAAAAATATGACAAGCTTTTAGCTTTTGAGTTTGCTTTCTACAAAAATAGGAAATAAAGCTAATGGACGGTGCCCATAGAGTCTGGCACGCCCAATCTCAATGTCCAAAATAGAAATAACATATCCGTGCGCATAGGCACATACAAAATAATAATCAATAATCAATGTCTCAATAGACATAACAAAATATAGGCGTGGCGCCTATCAAAATATAATCCAAAGGTCGAATACTCGCTAGACTCCAATGCTTTCCTCCGCCACTGCTGCTATCTCTACACATCAACTGAAGCATTCACAATCGTTAGTAAAATAATACAATTAAACCGACAAAAGTGAATACCTAGCAGTCTTCAGCTACATAAATAAATCAACTGGTTAGAAATAAATCCTAACCTTAATTTATTACGAGTGCGCACTCTAAACTCATAAACGTTTATTAATTTAATATGCATTTTGCGGAATCACCCGCTATGGAATCACCCACGTACACACTAAATTAATGAAACGCCCGAAAAGGACAGGCGTCCCCATCAACTTCTCGCACAAAGAATCCTCTTTGTGTATGAGCCCCGGTCATCTAAGTTTACGGAATCCACCGTAAAACCTCACGGAATCCACCGTGGAATATGCCTCCTGGCATCATACCCCCGGGGTGGGATAGCAATTGACCTCAATTGCTATTAGCTCAATGTGGAGCTAACAGAGTGGGGAAAGCATTTAAGTCTCTAGCGTGCATCCATTGTGCTTCCTCTACAGGATGGTTCTTAAATTTTACTAGATATCTAGAATACCTTCGGCCAGTTCTAGTGGTCATGTAGTCAGCGTCTATGATGGCTTCTGGTTCAAGTATTTCAGTCTCTTCCTCTAATAAAGGTGGGTTTTCATAAACAGGGTGGATAGGTAATTGGCCTCTAAATGGTCTCAATAAACTAATGTGAAATGTATTGTGAATTTTTCAATGAGATGGTAATTCTAATTTAAATGCATTATCATTAATCTTATGAATGATTCTAAATGGTCCATAAAATCTAGGAGCTAATTTGACAACTGGATGTCTATCTACACTTTGCAGTCTACGCTTTTCTATTCTAAGCCAAACATAATCATCAACTTTGAAATTCATGGCTTGTCTTTTCTTGTTGGCTTGTTTGGTATATGATTGTTGGGCTTTAGCAATCATATCCTTAACCTCATCAAAAATACTATTATGCATAGTAGCAATATCATCAGCACTCTGAATTCTATTAGACAAAGATGCAACAGGTGTAGATAATCTATATCCATAAATGACTTCAAAAGGTGCTTTCTTTGTAGATGTGTGCGGTGTATTGTTATATGCAAACTGTAATAAATGCAAATGAGTGTCCCATGTCTGAGGTTTAGAGATAGTATATGCACGTAAAAGATCTAGAATGGTGCTATTTGTGGCTTCTGTTTGTCCATTTGTTTCTGGATGAAATGCAGATGAGAAATCAATCTTTGTGCCTAGATTTGCAAACAGTGTAATCCAAAAATTATTACAAAATCTAGAATCACGATCTGAAATGATAACTTTGGGCAATCCATGGTTAGTAAAAACAGTTTTCAAAAATAAATGTGCTGCTTGTGATGCTATTAAAGTTTTCCTACATGGAATGAAATATGCTTGCTTACTAAATCTATCTACAACTGTCCAAATCATGTCATGGTTAGATTTAGTATTTGGTAAACCAGTAATGAAATCCATAGATATATGTTCCCAAGGTTTTGATGGAATAGACAAAGGCATTAGTAATCCATACTGTTTACCATGATGTCTCTTTATTCTTTGACAAATCAAACATTCAGAAACGAAATTAGATACATCTGCATCCATATGCAGCCAATAAAAATCTTCAGTTAACATGCGTAATGTAGAAATGATACCTCTATGACCTTGATATGGGGGACAATGAATTTCATTCAAAACAAAATATCGGAATGGAATAGTAACACACAGTCTCTTTTCAAAAAACATAAATCCATCATTATATGACAATGAATCAACAGGAATAAAATTATTTTGAACTAATTTTTGCCAATCAGAATGAAAAGTAATATCCTAGTGATATGTATCTTTCATAGCAATCAAAGAATCAAAAGATATGACAGAAATATTATGAATTGCAGGTCTTCTACTCAATGCATCAGCAACTACATTTTCTTTTCCAGGTTGGTATTGAATGATAGGATGAAAACTTTGAATGAAGGAAGCCCATTTGATGTGACGGTCAGAAATTTGGGGTTGGCTAAGTAGATGTCTAATGCTTTGCTGGTTGGTCTTTATCATGAATTCTGAACCCATTAAGTAGTGTTTCCACTGTTTTAATGCTTGTACAACTGCTAATAGTTCTTTGTCATAAGTGGAATATTTCAGCTCAGAGGGTTTCAGCTTAGAACTAGAATATGCTAATGGATGATTGTCTTGCATTAGTACGGCTCCTATTCCTGATCCGCTAGCATCAGTCACAACTAGAAAGAATGGTCTATTAAAGTCAGGCAACTGTAGAACAGGGGCATTAGTTAATGCACGTTTCAATAAGTCAAAGGATTTCTGCTGAGTTTCAGTCCATTGATAAACAATTCCTTTCTTAAGAAGTTTGGTTAATGGTAAAGCAAGTAATGAGAAATTACGTACAAACTTACTATAGAAACTAGCAAGACCAAGGAATGAGCGTAACTCATGCACGTTTTTAGGAACAGGCCAATGCAATATTGCATCAATTTTCTTAGGATCAACTTTAATTCCTTCTTTTGATACAATATGACCTAAATACTCAATTTCCGTTTTAAAGAATTCACTCTTTTCAGGATTTGCAAACAATTGATTTTCTTTCAATAATTGAAAAACTAATTATAAATGCTCATAATGCTCTTTTTCACTTTGACTAAACACCAAAATATCATCAAAGAAAACAATCACACAATACTGATATTTCAGAAAGATACGGTTCATCATTCTACTGAAAGTAGCAGGTGCATTAGTCAATCCGAATGGCATGACTAAGAATTCGTAATGGCCAAACTGTGTTCTGAATGCAGTCTTAAATATGTCAGATTTATCTAGCCTCACCTGATGATATCCAGACTTAAGGTCAATTTTACTAAATATAGAAGATCCTTGCAGTTTGTCCATAAGGTCATCAACTCTAGGTATAGGATACCTATTCTTTACAGTGATCTTATTTAAAGCTCGGTAGTCAATACACATACGATAGGTATTATTCTTTTTCTTGGCTAAGAGTACAGGTGCACCGAATGGAGAACTGCTAGGTCGAATTAAGCCTCTATTTAGTAATTCTTCAACTTGACTCTAGATTTCTTTTTGCTCTATTTGATTGTGCCTATATGGTGCTTTGCAAGGTGGTTGTGTGCCAGGGATCAAATCAATCTTATGGTCTTCTGGTCGTGAAGGTGGTAAACCTGGTGGTAGGTCTTCTGCAAAACAGTCCTTAAAATATGCAAGAAATTCCTTATGCCTAGGGTGCATATGATTTTCCTTTGCTTGCAATTCATTCACCCAAATGAGATATGATTTAGTACTCTTGCGTAGTGCACGTTTTGCTTGAGTATGCGAAAGCAGTGGAAAAATATTAGACGCATGCATACCATATAATGTAATAGATTTTCCTTGAAAATTAATATTCATTGTGTGAGTGGAATAATCTATATTTGGATTATGCTGGTGTCTCCAAGGCATTCCTAAAATAATGTCGCTTGACTGTAATGGGACAACTAAGAAATTTCTTCTTTCAATATATGAACCAATTTGAATCTCTAAATCTTGTACTTCTTGTGTGCCATTGTACCTAGTACCTAAAAATGCAGCTTTTATGCGATAATGCGTAGGTACAGTCTGTAATTTCAATTCCTTTACCAATTTTGCAAAAATAAAGTCATGAGTACTACCGTCATCATGCAAGATAGTTCTTTCCTTTCCATGCACCAAACATTTCATAGTTAATAATGAATGTGGAGTAGGCATACCTGGTAAAGTGTCGAAAGTAGTAGTAGTATCATCCTCATCTTCAATGAAATCAGGCATATCCTCATGCTCGTCTTCGTCCATGGCTCCAAGATAGTTGATATGTGCTGGTGGCTTCTTTGAATGACAATTTCCTGCGAGATGCCCAGGCTGGTGACACTTATAGCATACTATTGGCTTGGCTATGGTTTATACCCTTACATATCTTTGTGGACTGCTTCAAAATACCAAACTTGCAATGAACAAAAGTATCTTGGCTAAGTAGAAATTTTGGAGAAGCGAAACTAGACAACATTATAGAAAGGCTTTGGAAATCTAGAGAGATTGACATAAGGGCGACACCATGAGGTGTATTGTATTCCCCGATTCCCTGTCTCTATGTTATAATATTACACGACAAACTCTTGCTTTGGGCTTTGATTATAGGAGATACAAACTTAAACTAGGCATTTGGATTCCCTTGGATTCTGATATCGATTGCACACGTATCAAACTTAAGGTGAAAGTTATAGAAAATGGGGTAAATATCACTTCCAATTGAAGTCTTAAATATGTAAGGGATACATTGGAGCTGCTAGACAGTACATCCCCTAAATATAATTTCAAAGTAAATGGTAAAACAATTGGGGAAAAAGTTGAACGCTCTTTCTCTTGTATGAGTTTCTTGCCTCCCACAATTGTAAACTTTGAGCCATAAATATGAAAACATTAATTACATTTACATATGATAAAAATATTTTCATTGAATTAAGAGTTAAAAATTTGAAGTGAAAATATACAAGGATCTTACTTCGTTTGCATCTATTTGTCTTCTTTTGGCTTTGTAACTTCTTCATCGCTTTCTATAAAGATATCTAATCTCCTTACATTGTCTTTTTTCTTTGGTTACTATAAAATTTTGACTTGGATAGGGGCCTCTTCTCTTCACATTGATGAGAAGATGGATGAGAAAGTGTTAGCATTTCTTTCTTTTTGGAGTTTACCTTACTAGTCTTTTTAGATGACTTCCCGTCGCCTTACCCTTACTCTTAGTTGAGGATTTTTGTGGAAGGGATTCGGGGTCAATTGGGATTGCCCTATCCAAAATCAACTCAATATATCTCTCCCTTATCCACCATATGTATGAATTGGGGTAATCTTGGCACTGTAAGAAAAAATGTAATAAGTTGGAAAACTCAAAGACAGGTTGCTCAAAAAACAAACAATGTGAAAAATACTTACATTAACCCCATCTATCTTAAGAATCTTTGAATCTACTACCCTACAAAAATTTGAAATCACTCTCCATCCACAAGAATGTGCATCATTTTGCAAGGGCACTTCTTGTTGGAGAAAGCTATATGGTTTTTTAGGATCAGCAATATCCTCATATGTGGTGTCCGAAAGGGTAGCCACAAGCCTGCCAACACTGTAAATGGAAACATGTTACTAAAATAGACAATCAAATAAAGTAAACAATAAATAAAAATTTAAGAATTATTCTATTCAACACACATTTTTTCTTGGCCGTGAATACCACTAAGAGAGTTCATAAGGATAATTTCTCTAGTGAGAATATCAATATATGTGAGGCTCCAATGTCCTCTACAAAGTGAAATGTTAGTAAGAGATGAATACAACAAAGAAGTATACATTAAGCCCTTTGCAAAATTGCATACCTTTCAATGTAAGGCAAAAAATATGGTAGTTTTTTATTGAATCAAACATTTTGAAAAATATTTTTATGTTTGAATGAGATCTCGAAAACAATTCCACTAATAACAATGGATCCACAATAAATATAGGTTTAGAGATTTCTTGCTTGAGAGAAGCAAACAACGCCCTAAAACCAATAGCAAAAACAAAGGAATGTTATTTGCAATGAACAACACCATCATTCCATATAGTAAAAATTTTGAGAGTCAAAATTCATTGCCTTATGCAACAAAAGACTACATAATCTGACAATTGAATATCTTTCTTAACAAGCATGGATTTATCCTCAGGGGATATACTTAGGTAGTCCTCTTCTGAAGAAGTGCAAGAGTCATTCACAACCATTTTCCCATATACCTCCCCCATTCTCTTTAGATTAACAGGGCCAAGGATAAAGATTTTCCTCTTGCAAACTTCATCCTCAAACTCTATAATCTCTTGTGGTTGTTCTTGTTGGACATACACTTATTGGGATGCAGTCTTTTTTGGGTATAAATGTGTCACCTCCTTGATCACTGGCCCTTTTACTCTCCTAGACAATTTTGGCAGAACATTAAGTATCTCAAAGGCTTTTTTTATCAGTAGAGCAGGCAAGGGCCTCAATACTTTGTTAAACCTATACATGATTCTGTTAACCATACTAAAGTCTTTGTTCATCAAAGTCACCCTATGAACATGAGCAACAGCAATGTAAGCATCGTTCATAAAATCAATAACAAAGTCTTGAGCTGCCTCCTATGAAGACAAAGAGTGGCTGCAAGCTGCTATTTCTTTTTCATGCCAACTTCAGTGGACACCCTTGATAATCTATAAAAAATGTCCTTGACAACTTTGATAAAAGCTGTCTTTGGAATGACATGCTATGTAGCTCTTTGTGCCTTCCTTATCTCAGTAAAACATTTTTGAACATAATAAAATCTAGATTATCTCTTTCTCTTAGGCTTGGAAGGCTCTTCTCCATGGGCATAAGAGGCTCTAGGTTGCTCTATTTGATGAATAGGGGCTCTAGGGGAGGTTGGAAACTTGGCAGTTGTAGGAGAGGACTATCCAGCAAGGTCACAGGGTTGGTTGCCAATAGAATGAGACTTACAATGGGTAGGGGGAGAACACACATTCTTTGCACTAAATTGCTTTGATTGCATGGCAAGAGATTGAGAGAAACCAGGGGTAGGAGGGATCTTAGGAGGGAAAGCTTGAGGATCCATTGATGGCATTTTCTCTTCCTCACTATCCTTACTATCTATATACACCTTCCTTGCAGTCAGTCTACTTTGTCCTATCCATCGGCTACTCAAAAATGACACAAATCAGAGACTTAAAACACAAATCAAAAGCGACAGTAGATACAACACAAAGGGAGGGAAGCCTAAGATGGAAGGTGATTCATTTATGCCATATCTACAAACAAACAAGCAGATGAATAGCAAATACGATGCAAACAAAAAGGAGCACCAGATCAGATGCTAAGCATTCGTGCCATATTTTTTGACCACTCATTTGGCTCAACGTTTTTGCAAATGACAGATACGGCACAAACGCACTCAAGTGGCATATTGAAGGTTGTCTACTCACGCCGTATCTGTAGATAGGAGGTGACTTGCAAGGCTAATACAACGTGAAGACTAATGATATCAGACAAGATGCATGAAGAAAGTTCAGATACAGTGTAAATAGAGCAAATCAAGATAATACACCGAATGTATTCACGCCATATTATTGTCCTCGATCCTAGAAAGCGCGGCTCTTTCAGCCTTCAAACTGGATTAACCAATACAGCACAATGGTGGAAGAGCGTTGGTACTGCAAGAGTTCACACACTCTGTATCATCATTCATGGTCCTGGATGTGAAAAGTGAGCCACGTAAGCTAGCATCGATCTTTTATACTTGTGGGGTAGGCGACATGTGGCACTATATAATTGGCTAGGATTTGCAATGGCCATCCACGTAGCTGTTGGCATGGCTGTCCCATGTGGCAAATCCTTGTCCTTCTCTATATATACATATAATTAGGTATTTATGGTTTTTTAAGAAAATTATCAAGCCTAGCTAGATTTGAGCTCCTCCTGCTTTTCTACATGTGTTCTCGTACCATATCGTGCTTTTCTACTTTTCAACGATACAAAGCGAGGATTGTTTTCAAGTGTCATCTGCTCTATCAATTCACGCCATATTGTGCACTCCTTGATACAAAGCGAGCCGGCTTCCTTGTTGTTTGGGGAATCATCCTTTTGCATCATATCGTGGATCCCCCGATATGAAGCGAGAGGCATTGTTCGTGTGGTCGGGTGCACCCTTTTGCACTATATTTTGCTTCCACTCATGTCTGAATCAAAGGATATTGCAGGCTCCCAAGAGGTGGTCACCCCTAATAGGAAAAGAAGAAGATTATCTTCAAGGTCAAGGGCTTCTGATTGTCCTACCTTCTCCCCTGAAATTCCCACTACTTCTTTCCCTTGTTCAGTAGTAAGTGTGAGAATGCCTAGGAAGTCTTTAGTCAAAGGCAAGTCACCATTGAGGATTCCTTAATTGTTTCAGATCATAGAGCTTTCTCCCTCAGAAAGGCTCCTAGACTTTCTTCTTCAGAATGGCATGGAGTTATCTTACTATGGAACTGCAAAGGATATTTTTAACCCTGACTGGGATATTGACCATGTCTTGAATGCTTGAAAGAAGTTTTTTCTGGAGGAGTTTGCTGAATTTGAAGATCTTGCATTTCTTATGGTGGTTGAAAAGGATGAAAATGAATATGTTCATATACCTATTGGGAGCCCACCTTCAGAGAAGGCTTTGTTTTCAAGAAAGTATACATCTCATTCTCTTAACAGGTTTTGTGCACTAGATTTTTTTTGTTCTGCTCATTCTAGGAAATGCAAGCTAATGTCAAAAGTAGATACATTCATTGCATATACTCTTATTAAATATATTGTCAAATCTGATGAACAACAATTAGAGGGTCCAAAATGTTCTAGCTTCTGTCTTTTGGATGAGGTGGCAAATGACAAGGATGCATAGGAATGTTTGGACCTTGAGCAAGAAGCATATATTCCTAGCAAACTAGATGTTTCACAATTCAAAGCTGAGACCATTATTGAAGAAAACCATGCAAATGCATATATTGTATGTGACTCTTCTTTCTATATTGTTCCTTCACTTCTATCATTCCCTATCAAGGACAAGGAATGCATACTGATATCAAACATCCAAAGGCTCTTCAATCTCAAGGAGGACTATTGTTTAGCGATCATTGCACATGCTTCTGATGCTGCAAATGGCATTGTTAATGTCAAAAATGAATCAAAAGAAGAGTTACTTAAACTTGATACTAAAATTATGGATGACAAGTTTATTGAAGCAAGGGATGTTCTTTCTCTTTGTTTTAATGACGCAAAGAATGCTGAGAAAGAGTATGGGATTACTGAAGAGGAGTTCCATGTCCTTCAAGACCAACTTGGAATTTTCAATTTTGGAAGAGAGGAGTCAAATTATGTTAAAGAATTGGAATATACCAATGAGGCACAATCATCAATTAACATTTGGAATCCAACTAAGCTAGAGAATGATGAAAATCAATTGGTACTATTATCTCAAATTCTGTAAGATACATTAGTATGTTTGATTTCAACATTCATTTGACATTCATATTTTTTGTTGCAGTTGGAGATTAAAGATTTTGATAACTTCTTGGGACAGGGTAAAGGGATGAGAGTTGGTATTAGTTCACTAAAAGATGTTGCACTTGTCCATTACTTAGCAAGGATTGATTTGCATGTTTTCTTGGTATTTCATAATATCTTCTCAAAGGAAGAAACATGGCCTATACTATGTATCAAGGCTACTTGGTTTCTCTGTGTTACAATACAATACACGCAAGGTGATGTTTTGGGAGGAGACTACGGCAATTAGGATTTTTGGTTATGATCCTAGTTTCTCTACTTCTAGAGTAGGATACTTTTTGGTCCTCTCATCTTATGCTTTGGCAGCAAAGCGAATTGATATAAAATCAATAGTTGGCTACAAGAGAAGGAAAATTCTATTTTATAGAGGAAAGATCTTGAAGGGGGAGAAAGATGTAAAGGCTCTTGAGAGCTAGCTTTGTACATTTCTTTCTTGAAAAGTACTATGAACTCTCAAGTTTCATTGTCATCTTTAGTATTCATTCTTTGAAGCTATCGTCCAAAAAACCAATTCAATAGCTCCTCAAGAGCATTGCTTTTTGTAACTCCTTCATGTCTTGTGCTTTTAAAAAATCTTGTACATGCTTGATAGTGAGATTTTTCCATGCCGCCTTGGTCGCTATAAGTTGTTAGGGGGCCCTGCTCCTCCACAAAAAGTAAGGCCCATGGATATGAAGGATATGATACAATTTCGAGTAACAATCATTTGATGCCATTGGAAATTTTATCAAAGAAAACTTGGATTAAATATTCTCTCTTACCAAATAAAATGTGATATCCTTTTCTCCCCATGCCTTCTTTATTACTTGAACAAGATTTAAGCAAACATTTGAACTCTTCTGGATATGTGTAGGTTGTCTTTTGTTGCTTGAGGAGCTTTAGGAAGACATCGAGGTGTCTCGGAACCTCCACCCTTAGAAATTCAAGTTGTGGTGTGCTTGCAACATTTGTCAATATCCCACACTGATCTCTCCAATGCTCACATGTTTTCTTGTATGGTTTCTTAAAAAGTGTCTAGCTTTTGAGCCTCCCATTGAGACATCAACCAAGACATCTCTTGTTTTCCCTGAAAATGTTGGATCTTTTCTTAAGTGAACTTGACCTCCATGAAAACTCATTTTGGAGAGTAATTCCTCACATTTTTCAATACACTCATCCAATAAATACAAGGGCTTAATTGAGTATGCATAATCAAGATGCAACCTGAGAAGTTTATCAATAATTCTAATCTCTGTATGCAAAGTACATATATGAACATTTGTAAGATGAATTGAAAGAATGGAATCCCATATATCTTCCTTGTTTTTATTTTTACTCAGGTCTATAGAGTCTCTAGTTGGGGTCTTCTTACAAGGCATAAGTTGCTCCAATCTTTAGACCCAACACTTTTCATGTAATAAATACAAGGATATTTTGCATTTGCCCCATTACATATTCCAAGCATACATTTGATAGTTTTTAAGTCAGCATTCATGTGCCATTCCACATTAAAATTACCAACCCCATCAACAGCCAACATTTCTCCTTCACTTTGAGACTTAATAATGTTTGGAATACATGTATGAGTGAATAACCATTTCAATGTTTGATGATTCTCAATTGGTACCTGAGCTGCACGAACCCACCAAATCTCCATCTCAAATTGAAACTTATGCACTAATGCTTGACCCCCACCACTGTTGTAGTCCAATACCCTATTCATGATGCAAATGCTGACTCTTTCCATCTTTTGTCCTTTTTGAATCTGTGCTTCATCTAACTTCAAGGAAAATTTCAAAACACCGTGGCATTCCTCTAACGTGAGTCTACACATGTGAACCATTGCAATCTGCACTCTTCTTAGATCAACCCATATATTATTAAACGCGTTGTATTCAAAACTAGATTTTCTCTTTTCTTTTCGTATGGCATAGATGCTTCAATATGAATGTATTCCCCAAAAACATGTGGAATCTTATTATTCATGATAGTCCTTGCAATCGATACTGTAAGGGATCAAGGCAACCCAAATGCAGTTATTATATTACATTTAAGATTTTTAAATCATAATCTTGAGATAAAATGTTAACCTTTTTGACTATTACCCACATTATCACATGTCTCTACAATTTCATTTGGTTTTATTGTGTCCTTTAAGCCCTTGACCAATTCTTTGAGAGTTTGGCCTCTCAAATCCATACTTTGGTGACTTAAGAATCCTCAAAATATCATTCTTATTCATGGTCTCTTTTAAAAGACTAATTCTCTCCTCACTCTCTCGAATAATAATCCCTGACATGTTAGAGACATATTTCTTTGCAAGATTCAATCTTCTTTTCTTTACTCTCTCACACAAGCTAGTTATATTTTTTAATGGTCTATTTCTCTCTTTGAATCCTATTGGAGTTTTTCTTTAAGTGTGCTAGCTTGTCTTGTAGTGACTTATTAGCATTTTCCAGAATGTCAATCTTATTTGTAAGCTCATAAGTGCTTGATTGTGCAATAAATAATGCTTTTCTCATTTCATTCATTTGATCCATGTATGTCTAAGATGCAAAGTATAATCTTTTACAATAGCCAAGCATCCCATTATAACCTTCCCCAACATATCTCACATAGTCATGAATATTTAAAAATTTAGGAGGTTTACTTGTTGAAGGATCCTTGGGATAAATATTTCCATCCACCCACAAATCGATATGTTTCTTTCCTTGAGCTCACAATTTATTGGCCTCCATCTCAAATGTTAGCACTCGACGATGTATACTTCTCTAAGATGAATAAATTGGATCTAGTTGGATGGTAAGTTTGTACTTGCATGTGCTCGCATCTGTATTACTTGCAAAGGTATTGCTAAACATTTTGGCAGATCGACGAAAAATGAATCTCACAATTATAAGAATTAAGTGAGCACAAAGAAGAGAATGGTGAAAAGAGAATGGAGAAAGAGCATGTGAAAAGAAGATGCGAAAGTAGACAAACGCGATAGAGGTGAACACTTCTCGAAAATACAAATTCTCCCAAGTTCCAAGACAAAAACGACCGAAAAGGTGACCCTGACATAAATTAAAGATGAGGGACAATTAATGGCTAACCTCTTCAACGAATTCAATATTCTCTCATTAATTACATCTGAGAAACCAAATTTGGTAGTTTCATTCTTCCAAAATCTCAACTAATTAGCAACTTAATTATTTTCTTACAAGTGCCTTTTTTGAAGCGTTTTTGGTCCTGATGCAATATGACTTAGCAACTTTTATTATTTCCACAAGTCCAATGGTTCTATCTCTATGAGTTAGTAATTTGTATCTCTATGAATTTGTTCCCATTATCTATTAACTATATTATATCTATGGGATATTTTTTAATCAAAACCTACAAGTTTAAAAATTTAAATTGTACATATTATGTGTATGTGTAATTGGTTTAAATTCAAGGCATTGTGCATACTTACATCTCATGGTGTTAAGTTATTTTTTGTTTGTCATTGTGCTAAGTTATCTCTCATTGCATTAAGTTGTTTTTTGTTTGTCATGACTTTGTACCTCTATCTCTTAATGACAAAGCATGGCTGAGGGTGAGGACCATCGATGAGGGAGGGACGAGGATGATGACAATGAAGAGAGAGAATACAAGGAGTGTGCTTGAAAGGTTTACAAGCACCTAAAAAGTTTGACAACCGCATTTGGATGGAAGGGAGGCCCAACACAATGCCCACTAACTCTCACAATGGGCCAATCTAGCTCATATGTAGAGGAAAGAAGTTAACAAAGGTACCACCATTGACCTAGTGAAGACACTATGGCCATACTCAAACACATAGCCCTCAAGGTATTTGGCCAACCACTTTACAACATTGATTGCCCCTTGTATCTAGCCAAGATACTATACGCACACAAAGTTCTCATCAAAGAAGACCCACCATTTCACAAAAGACATACCCACACATAGCATGATCATCACAAGGGATGATTTGCAATTGGCATTGCAAGGTGCAATGTTAGACTTGTATGAAAGATGAAGGAGATAGGAATCAAAGAGGATTATAGACAAGGAAAGCCATAAGTTTAATAGAATGAGAAAATAGCCACAGACTTTACATAGAGCTTGGCTTTTAAATAGGCACATGAGTACATGGGATACATTGCATTTAGTTCTTTTTTACTCGCCACCTACGATCTTTATCCATCCAACTCATCCTTGTCATCTATCCACACTCTAAGGTAAATTTATATTATGTTGCATACAAATAAAATACCACTCATACATACATACATACATACATACATACATACATACATACATACATACATACATACATATAAGTGTTTCAACTCCCCCACCGTTGTTGGTGCCTTATCTTGCTATTACAAGTTGGTCATGTGGTTACATTAGTTACATTGATCATCATCCCCCCCCCCCCCAACTAGCTGCATCCTATGGCTACTACTAGTGAGTGGTCATGCTCTTTGTCTTCATGCCTTCAAGTTTTCTTCTTCTTATCTTCAGAAAAGGTGCTCTTTTGCCTTTTCTCTTCGTTGTTTTCCTCCATGAAGTTTGATTTTCTTTTGAACTTGCATGCCTCTTCATGATGTCCAATCTTCTTACTATGATTGCATTTCAGTATGTATTTCAATCTTCATTCTATGTTGATGTGTCCTTTCCTCCCACAATGATAACACTCCTTGAGTGTTGAAATACGCAAGCTCAGTCTACCTACTACCTACAAACATGATAGTTGTGTGTGTGTAGTTGTCTATCATGTGTGTATCTTTAATAAGTCGATAGTTGAGTTAACTAGAGTTAGTCAGTGGTTAGTCACTAGTCATTTAGACCTAAGTTAGATGTACTTTGGTGTGATGAATAATGATGATGAATCTCACTGAGAGTTGCCTGCTCTTTGTTGCCCATATCCCTCTCTCATATTTTTACATGGTATCAGAGCCATGAACCCCCATACCCATGCAACAACAATGAAATCCTCAGAAGCTTGGAAGCTCGATAGAGAGCGGGAGCTGGAGTACAAAGTTGGAAGCTAGATCTGAAATCTCTACAATAGAGTAATGGCAGCCATGGGGTATACTTCAAGTGGTATGTACTCAAGAGATATGAGTCTCATCAGTGTAAGAGCTTGTTGAGGCTTAATTGTTGGGTTATTTGGCATGTATTTAAGCTCTTAAAGTGAGAATTTGATTAAAGCAGAGGAGCAGCTTTAAAAAACATGAAGTTGAAAGGATTACACTTGTTTTTGTTTGATGCAAATGAGGCAAGAATGACTGCCAGATATCTTGGCAAAGGTGAATGGCATAGGAGGCATGGTTGAGTTATGCTTGAAGCTCTTTGTTTCAGTCTGTATATCAATGTGAATGCTCTTTAGTGAGTCTATGGAAAATAGTAAGTACTCACCTCCTGGAAGTGTATGCATGAATGTTGGAAGCTGCGCCTATTTCAGGCAGCAAGAAATGTGCAACATTAAGCTACACAACAAGCATTGATTCTTCATGAAAAAACATCAGATTTGTAGCATTAGCACCTGATTGAGTAGCCCTACTGAGGCTTGGCATTTGGCAAGTGTTTTGATCATTGCAAGAGTGTATTCAACACTAATTGTGGTTAGTTATAGTAGGAAAATAGCATCATTAAATCTAGAGAAAATCATTGTGAGATTATACTTGTGTGGGCAACATCATCGCTAACAAGTCAAGCTTCTTTTTGGTCTACATTGGATAGATGGTTCACTTGTTGGCTTGGCATTGTGTATGCCTTACTTAAAAATAAAAAGTTATGGCAGGATGGCGCTTGGCAGGCAGCTCATACAACATAGGGCCTACTCGATTCATGTGAGGTGGGGTGAATTTGGGTGATCAAGCGACTGGGATTGTGCCGGTGGTGGGCTCCTGGCAAGCTGGGTAGGGAAGACGTTGGCTGGGACCCAAAAGATATAGTCCCTAGCCACCTCGATCTCAAGAATACCTCAAAACAATTCATCAAATTCCTTCTTGAATCGAGCTTCCTTGTCCTCCTTTGAGCACCTAGTGCACGAGCTTCTGGGGAGGGCCCGCATGGCCAGGGTTGCCACTCCCCGGGCATTCCCCTGAGCTTTTGTTTTCCTGGCCTCGAAAGTTTTTGGCCTGCGTCTGGGGCGGTGTCACTTGGGGCCTCATTTCTTTGCCTACCTCTTAAGGGTAGGCACATAGTGATCTCGCGTCCTTGCAATCCACCTGCATTGGGTGCTCCATGATAGCTACTGAAGAGGAACCTGCAAAATGTGAACCAAGGTTAGGCTTTGAGGCAGGGTAGAATTATTTGCATGGAAGGGATTAAACAGTGGATTATCAAGTGCATATGAGGAGGAGTGCACTGGGGTGAGTCATGAAGTGTTTGTTATAGAGGGACGGCCCTTGTGATGATATTCGCTTTGCTTCGACTGCGGGGTGTATTCCAGCCATTAGTAGATTTTGGCTTATGCTAAGTTGCGCGGACTGGTCATGATGGAGTGGGGTAGGGATCGTCCCCGAAAGGACAGATCGAAAAGGGAAAAGGTGTATAGAAGGGGACGACACCCCATCTATGCCCTCAGAGGTGTTGGTCAGGGCTTCCTATGGTGGTAATGAGGGTTGCATGCCCTCCACTTAAAGGTGGGAATGGTCACACGACTTCTAGACGTGTGGTGAAAGGGATACCTGAGGAGCTCATCCTGTCAAACCCAACTCTTCTCCCTACGCTTGACTATCATTGCTTGTGTGTGTTGATACTATCTATACAGGGTATCTATACAGGGTCACAAAACTCATTGTTTATTTATGTACATATTTATGAACCCATGTCACATTGTGAGGATAAAAACCAATTGTAGAACTCATGATTATACTGGAGTGTGGCGCACGCATCTAGTACACGTGGTAGCCTTCTTAATAACATCAGGTATTTTGCAACATCAAGTATCATGGTACCTTGTCCAAGTCTACTTGCAACATGTAGCTCCTCCTCAGTGAGAACCTTATTAGCCCATAGAGTTCTCTTGGCTAGTTCCGACTAAGTCTATACCTCGAATGGTAGTCAGTACTCGAAAGGAAGTTGGCGCCACATAGATTGGGTCTCTTTGAGACCGCCATTTGGCTAATCTCTCCTCTGAGACCGTCAGGGCTCCTAGTTCAATCGGCCATTGCAACGCGGTTTTCAAACCAACATTTTTCAAATTGACTTCAACCCTCTGATTGTCACTTTAGTTGCTCTATTTCTAAGAGATTTGGTTGGCAAAGCACATCATTGAATGTTACAGTTAAGCGTAGTTTGTCGGCTTCCTTGTCAAAGGTAAGTCACATGCATTCATGCAGGAGTCTGTCATAGTGCTCATCAAGATGTTCTTGCTCTTCCCATGATAGGGAAAATGGCAAGTATTCTTTCAGCTGCCCCTAGGAAATGCACCCATGTCTGCAAGACATAGACACGTGCAAACACTTTGAGCTTAGCATCCAACTCAGTTAAGCATTCTGTGACACTTCTATGTTTAATGAGGACTTGCTCGATTGCTATCTCATGCAAGGTTCTAGGAGTTTCCCTAGGCTTTAGCATGGCTGGGGGACTCAGGCCTAGATGAGCAAGATTGGTCAATTCTAGGATTGTTTATGTCATCGGGGTTTCCATGTTTCTCCTGAGGCTTTGTTATTGCGTCATGGTTCTCCTTGGATGTGACTGGTATAGATTTTTCTCCCTGTTGTGACAGTGTTGTATCCACTCTTGATTTGTCAATGCGAGTTTTGTTATCGGTGGATTGAGTGGTGCGAGAAACCATTGATGGTGATGGTCGCTTTTGACTTAGCAGAACACTCGGATGTTTTTTAGGTTTCACTGCTGTTAGGGGAGATGGTAATGGGTTCCTTAGTGGGTGGACTCAATGCTTTATTCCCAAGTTCTTCTGTGCTCTTGGTCTCAATGTTCTTGGCATCCACAACCACTTGTAAGTGCAGTTGTATTCGTTGTGTTCTCCTTTTGTTCGTGGGCAATGAAGGTGTCTTTCTCAAAGACTCAGGACCCTGAACTAGGTCAGTCATTGATGTACTTGGTTGGGTCTCATCTTTCTCTATCTTTGATGTGTCCTCATGGAACATAGCTGCGACTTGCTAGATAGCCTTGCTAGGTTGATTGGTCAGATGCACCATCTCCTTGGCCACATCTTCGAGATGTTTCTCCTCAAGCCTAGGCTTTAGGTGCTTCGACAGTGTTGGAGGTATCAAGGATGTTGGTTGTGACACCTCATTCACCAATGAATGGCTAAGGACACATTCCGCAAGAGGCATCATCACGGCCAAAGGCTATGACTTATGTGATTCCTGATTGGAAGTAGTAACGGCTAGTTCTGTGAGCTGGCCACTATTGGTAGGCTACAGTGTCAAGTCCTTAAGCAGATCAGAAGTGGTCATGTCTTTTGTCTCCCTTTGCGCATTCACCTGTGCAGATCGAGCATTAGTTAAGCTATTCACGATGGATTACACAGGTATATCCTTAGGCTAAGAGCTAAGGGTGGTGTCATGCCCTGCATTTTGGACATTTGGAAGCTTAGATGGAGATAGAGATTGGGATTGAGCA
The DNA here is from genome assembly GCF_053477565.2 of Lygodium microphyllum. Classification (NCBI taxonomy): domain Eukaryota; kingdom Viridiplantae; phylum Streptophyta; class Polypodiopsida; order Schizaeales; family Lygodiaceae; genus Lygodium; species Lygodium microphyllum. The sequence continues at coordinate 68,717,149 of NC_141143.1, read as the reverse complement.
GCTGCACTTGATGGCTTTTGTTGTGCTTCTTGTGTCCATTTAGGGAAAGAGGATGTAGGAGACTTGGGACTCCTAAGTGGCTTTGACACTGGCTGGATGATTTGCTTGTGGCTGTTAGATGATTCTGCCATTTGCTTTGTTGAGCAATTAACCTTACCATGAGCAATATTGCGCCTATGATGCTCGTTATCCTCTTGGGAAATCAAAACCTCCTTGGGCACTGGTGGCTTTTATGCACACTTGCCAGCTACATATGATATTCTCTTGTTAAGCACGCTAGGCTAAGGGTCTACCCTTCAAATAGTCCCGTTTGGTTTCTTGGTTTTTGTAAGGGGCTCAGTCACTCCAACCTTGTTGAGTGAAAACTTGGATTTTCATCTAGATTTCCTCCTTCACTTCTTTGCTTTTGACACGATCTGGCCTTCAACAAAAAGAGGTGATTTAGAAGGCGACTTTGGTACCCAAATCCATCAGTTACCTACGTAATACCCTTGAGCACATAGCAACGCTTTGGATATCCATCGCGGCATTGTGCTGGCTCTCCATTGATGCCTTCATCTATGAGGCTTGGGCTTCTTTTGTGGCCTTCTACGATATTTGTAAATCCAAAGCCTGTCCTTGGCATTGTCTCCTGACCTTCTTGTTTCAAGTATGGCCTCACTCACTGGTTCCCTCTGTTCAACATGCGCTTGTATCAACTCTTTCAATAGGTCCTTGCCCTCATTACTAGGCTTGCCTGTTATGTTAGCACCTTCCTTGCCTTTCCCTCGAGGTTCGATGAGGTCACCCTTGCTAAAGGTTGTGATTATCCTCACACCCAATAGTGTCAAGTGTATCCTTTGTGCTACATAGTCGGTCTCACACTTTGTCGCCCCTTTGAAGGGTCTTCCTAGGAGGTTTTCTTTCCCATAATTGGCACTATTTGGAGGAACATGGAAGAGGATAGGCAAGCTTTCCATTTCAATAATTACAAGGATTTTGCACTTCCCTATAAGTGCTTGTGAGTGTCCCCCATAAGGACTAAGAGTTGCATTAGTCGGTGTGAGCTCTAGTTGGCCTAGTTGAGTCCATGCTTCATAGGTCAAGATATTAAAATCAGCTCCTTCATCGATGAGAGCATCGACACAGTGCTCCCTTTTTGCAGTGAGTTTGACACTAAGATAAGCAGGCGGTACTATTTCTTCATCTTCTGGGTCTTGGCTTGTAAATTTAAGCCTTCTGATGCATCCCTTTGAGTCCCCAACTGCACGACCAGATGTGGATTCTCCACTGATGTCTCGGGTCGTCTGTGCAGTGCCATTCAAGATGCATCTATCGTCAGGACTGTCATGTCTAGTTATCCTTACACTTGTAGCTTGATGTTATTCCGTTCCGCTCTGACTAGATGCAGTCTAAATGTAACCTAGATGTGCTTTTATGGTGTGGCCTTTTTTCCCTTGTTGGCTAGATTAGCCCATTGAGATTCTAGGGTCTCTATTTGTCTTTGTTCGGGTATGGGCTTTTGGTTATTGTTTTGCAAGTGAGAATATATGCTTCTGCAGAGCCATTACTATGCTAGGATCTAATTTGGAGGACCTATCACGGCACGTAATATATGATATTTCAATAATCTGAAAAAAATCATAAAACACCTTGAAAATGCACAAATGTTTTAATAATAGTGCCGAAAAGAAATCACCGAAGCGTATGTACAAGGTACCTAAACAACTCGGTCACACTCACATCGCTCCACCCATATTTTGTTTGCACACTTAAGAGTGCAAGCAGTGTCTTTAGGTGAGATACTTGGCACCCATCATATAATGGTATGGATGCTTCCTCTCTAAGTGGATCAAAAGTCTCGACATCCATGGGAATCAATGCATCGATCATTGCCTCCATCTCAGGCTCCAAGATTGTAGGTAGGTCTGGAAGGCTACTTGTCTCTGTTAACCCCAACACGACCCAACACGAAGAAAGCAAAAGGAAATAAAAAAGACACAGGGCAAAGGCGGAAAAAAGGTAGCCCGACTGAAGAAAGAATAGGAGAAAAGGCCAAAAGCACAAGGGCAACCTTAAAAGTCCAAGGCAAATACAAAAGGGGAAAGGCGCATTTTAAAATAAAAAGGCGCACCCTGAAATCTTGTAAAAGAGCGCCGGGCTCTCACCCGTGCAATTTGTAAATGTAGATGGGCGGTGGAAAGGAAGCTAGGAAGATAGAAGGACAATGGGAAAAAGGGCCTAGGCTATGGCCGGCCATGTAAAAAGGGGAAAAGGGGATGACCGCCCAAAAGGGATTTAGGGTTTTGTATATAAAGTTGAAAAGTGAATGAGAAGCTCATTCTTGTGTGTGGCCAAAAGTAGCTCTCCTCTTCTTCTTCTTCTTCTTCTTCTTCTTCTTCTTGCTTGCTTGAGCTTGTGCTTGAGAGAGGGAGTGTGAGAGTGTGAGGGAGTGAGTGTGTGAGGGTGAGGGACCGAGGAGGAGAAGCTCTCCATCTTCTCCTCTCTTCTTCTCTTCTCTTCTCTTCTCTTGTCTTGCTCGCGACAATGGAGCTTGGAGCTTGGAGCGAGAGGATCGAGCTTGCTTGAAGCTTGCACTTGGATCGTGGAGCTACCGGAGTGCGCGAGAGAGGAGGTAACTCGAACGGCACGGAGGTAAGCTCACTACACCCGTAGATATGGATGGCGCGTCGGTTATGTGAGAGGTAGCCATTAGTGCTCGGCTTGGAACGCTTGAAACAATAAGCAGTCCGTGGGTCTTGGCAGTTGAGTGAAAGCTCCCACATTTTGGTTCCGTTGCCGGGACAAATGGATTCAAGCCTTGAGCGCTTACGCGCTTCGAATCGAGCATCAAAGTAAGGGGTTTCCCCCAAACCGGTGCTTGAGATAGGTAGGAAGTGAGGGGGTTGAAGATGGTATTCGATCTCCTTGGCAAGTAGGTTTTTTATTTTTTGAGATTTATGTTATGAGATGGAGTAGTGTAGGTATTTACTTTGTGTTTTGGATGCATTTAGGATAGGAAAAAACAAAGAAAAAGAAACAAACAGTAGGGTTCTCTGTTGCTGTATCACAGGCTAAAACAGGGAAATAGGGGCACAGATCCTTGGAGTGCCATTCGATTCGAGCACCACAGTGGTTCCAGGCATGTCTGGCATTCCCTTGTAGTGTCTCGCACCTATCTGGAAGGCGCTGGACGATTTGGTGTAGTAGACGTCAATCTAGAGGCATCGCGTGCAACTCGCGGGCCGTCGGCCGCGTAGTCGGACCAGGTCGTCCGAGTCCCAGAATCGGACCAGTCCATACTCAGACACTCGGACTCGGACCACTCGGACCAGTCCATAATCGGACGCTCAGACCATCTTGTCCGATCGGACCACTCGAACCAGCCTGTCCGATTTTGGAACTCGAACCACTCGGACCAATCCGTCCGATTTTGAAAATCGGACGCTCGGACCACCGTCCGATCGGACCATCCTGTCCGATTGGACCACTCGGACCAGCCAGAATCGGACCAGTCCAGAATCAGACCGTCCGACTACTAGAATCGGACCACCCTATCCGATCCGATTCCCAGAATCGGACCACTTTGAGAATCGGACCACTTTTTCGATCTGACTCCTAGAATCAGACATGACCGAAATCGGACCACTGGGCCGATCGGACCAACCCAAAATCGGAACAGAGAGAAACAGAGACCCTAGAACATCAATGGGCCAATCTAGCCATCAAGGGCAAAAAGGCCACACCATGAGAACACAAAGACCTTGTGTTCAGACCATGTCTAGTCAGAGCAAAATGCAACATCAGCAAGCTACAAATGCCAAGATGACGAGACATGACACTCTTAACGAGAGATGTACCTTGAGCAACACTGCACAGACAACCCAAGACATTGGTGGAGAATCCACGTCTGGTCATGCAAGTGGGGACTCAAGGGCATCTGTCAGAAGGCTTAAATTTACAAGCCAGGACCCGGAAGATGAAGACATAGTACCACCTGCTTATCTTAGGGTCAAACTCACCGCGAAAAGAGAGCATACTATCGATGCTCTGATTGATGAAGGAGCAGATTTTAACATCTTGACCTATGAATCATGGACCCTACTAGGCCAACCAGAGCTCACACCGACTAATGCAACTCTTAGCCCTTATGGGGGACACCCACAAGCACTCATAGGGAAGTGCAAAATCCTTGCGACAATTGAAACAGAAAGCTTGCCTATCCTATTTCATGTTCCTCCAAATTGTGCTAGCTACGGGAAAGAAACCCTCCTAGGAAGACCCTTCAAAAGGGCGACCAAGTGTGAGGCTGACTATGTAGCACAGAGGATACACCTAACACTACCGGGTGTGAGGATAGTCACAACCTTTAGCAAGGGTGACCTCATCAAACCTCAAGGGAAAGGCAAGGAAGGTGCTGACGAAATAGTCAAGCCTACTAACGAGAGCAAGGACTTGTTGGAAGAGTTAATACAAGCACATGTCGAACAATGAGAACCAGTAAGTGTGGCCAAGAAGGTCAAGAGACAATGCCAAGGATGGGCTTTGGACTTACAAATATCATAGAAGACCCCAAAAGAAGCCCAAGCCTTATAGATGCAGGCATCGATGGAGGGTCAACACAATGCCGCAATGGATATCCAAAGCGTTGCTACGTGCTCAAGGGTACTACGCAGGTAACCGATGGATTTGGATACCAAAATCCCTTGCTAAACCACTTCTATCAGCTGAAGGCCAGAGTGCATCAAAAGCAATGAAGCACAGGAGGGAATCTAAGAGAAACTCTAGGTCTCGAGGCAAGAAACCAGACATGATTGTTCAAAAGAAAGAGCCTCAGCCTAGCATGTTAAATAGACAGATGTCATATGTAGCCATTGAGCACGCACAAAAATCATTAGTGCCCCAAGAGCCTTTGATTTCCCAAGGGGAGAACAAGCATCATAGGCACAACATTGCTCATGGCAAGGCTACTCGCTCAACCAAGCAAATGGCACAATCATCTAATAGCCTTGATGTGAGAGCTTTCACTCAACCGCCAAGACCCACGGACTGCTTATTGATTCAAGCGTTCCAAGCCGAGCACTAATGGCTACCTCTCACATAGCCGACGCGCCATCCATATCTACGGGTGTAGTGAGCTTACCTTGATGCCGTTCGAGTTACCTCCTCTCCCGCGCACTCCGGTAGCTCCACGATCCAAGTGCAAGCTTCAAGCAAGCTCAATCCTCAAGCTCCACGCTCCAAGCTCCATTGCCGCGAGCAAGACAAGAGAAGAGAAGAGAAGAGAAGAAGAGAGGAGAAGATGGAGAGCTTCTCCTCCTCGGTCCCTCACCCTCACACACTCACTCCCTCACACTCTCACACTCCCTCTCTCAAGCACAAGCTCAAGCAGGCAAGAACAAGAAGAAGAAGAAGAAGAAGAGGAGAGCTACTTTTGGCCACACACAAGAATGAGCTTCTCATTCACTTTTCAACTTTATATACAAAACCCTAAATCCCTTTTTGGGCAGTCATCCCCTTTTCCCCTTTTTACATGGCCGGCCGTAGCCTTGGCCCTTTTTTCCCATTGTCCTTCTATCTTCCTAGCTTCCTTTCCACCGCCCATCTACATTTACAAATTGCACGGGTGAGAGCCCGGCACTCTTTTACAAGATTTCTGGGTGTGCCTTTTTATTTTAAAATGCGCCTTTCCCCTTTTGCCTTTGCCTTGGACTTTTAAGGTTGCCCTTGCGCTTTTGGTCTTTTCTCCTTTTCTTTCTTCAATCGGGCTACCTTTTTTCCGCCTTTGCCCTGCGTCTTTTCCACTTTTGCTTTCTTCGTGTTGGTGTTAACACTTGAGCAAATCATTCAACAGTGCCAAGTCCACCTAAGAGTCCTAGATCTCCTACATCCTCTTTTTCCAAACGGACACAGGAAGCACAATAGCGGTTGTCGAGGGAAACTGCTCAATTCCAATCTCTATCTCCATCTAAGCTTCCAAATGTCCAAGAGGTGGGACATGACACCATCTGTAGCTCTCGGTCCAAGGATATGCCTGTGCAACCCAATGTGACCAGATCAACTCATGCCCGATCTACACAGACAAATGTTCAAAGGGCAATAGAGGATGCGACCACTTCTGATCGTCCTAAGGACCTGACACTGCAATCCACCAAGGGTAACCAGCCCACTAAACTAGCTGCTACTACTTCCAATCATGGATCACAGCAGTCACAGCCCTTGGCCATGACTATGCCCCGTGTGGAACGTGTCCTTAGTAGTTTACCTCTAGAGGAGGTGTCGCAACCAACTTCCTCGAAAACTCCAGCACTTTCAAAGTGCCTAAAGCCTAGGCTGGAGGAGTTAAACACAAGGGAGTTGGCTGAAGAGCTAAACTCCCCGAAAAGGGAGGCAGTTGTGTCCTCACAGCTTGGTAAGGCTATTCAGCAGGCCATGACTATCTCCCATAAGGACATACTAGAGAAAGAGAATGCTGAGGCACGACCAAGCACATCAACGGTCGATATAGCCCAGGGTCCTGAGACGTTAGATGCACCTGCGCTGACCAAGAAAAAGAGGAGGAAACAACGAAAACAACAACAGTTGCAGGTGGTTGTGGACCCCAAGAACATTGAGACGAAGGGTGCTGGAGAGCTAATGAATAAAGCATCGAGTCCATCCACCAATGAACACATTAATACCTCTCCTAATAGCGGTGAACCCTCAGACACATCCGTGTGCTCTGAAAAACCAAAGCAACAGTTGCCATCAATAGTTGCTTGCAACACTCTATCCACTGACAATAGAACTCACATTGATCAATCAAGAGTGGATACAATGCTGTCACAACAGGGTGACAAGGTCCTACCAGTCACACCCGAGAAGAACCATGACGAAATAGTAGCAAAACCTCAGGAGAAACGTGAGAACCCCAAGAGCATAAGAAATCCTAGTGTTGACCAATCTTGCTCATCTAGGCCTGAGCCCCTAGCCATGCTAAAGCCTAAGGAAACTCTTAGAACTTTGCATGAAATAGCAACCAAGCAAGCCCTCGTTGAACATAGAAGTGTCACAGAATGCTTAACTGAGTTGGATGCTAAGCTCAAAGTGGTCGCACGTGTCTACGTCCTTGTGGACATGGGCACAATCCCCAAGGAGCAACTTGGAGATTACTTGTCCTTCCCTTTATCTTGGGAAGAGCAGGAACATCTTAACGAGCACTATGACAGGCTCCTGTATGAACGCATGTGACTCATCTCTGACGAGGAGGCTGACGAACTGTGCTTAACCGTCACGTTCAATGAAGTGCTCTGCCGACCGAATCTCGTAGACATAGAGCAACTAAAGCGACTGACAGCAGGCCAAAGTCAATTTGAGCAGCATTGGTGCGAAACCTGCATTGTACTGGCCGAACTAGGGGCTCAGATCATGACAGTCTCTGAGGAGCAATTAGCCAAATGGCGATCCCAAAGGGACCCAACCTATGTGGCACCAACTTCCCTTCGAGTGCTAACTGGCATTTGGGGTGCGGACTTAGCTACAACTAGCCTAGAGAGCCCTCTGATTGATAAGGTTCTCATTGAGGAGGAGTTACACATTGCCAATAGACTCGGACAAGGTTCCATGCTGCTCGATGTGGCAAAATATCTATCGGTATTAAGTAAGCTACCACGAGTGCTGGATGCGTACGCCACGCTCCAGTACAACCCCCAATTCTACAATTGGTTCTTATCCTCATGAAGTGACATGGATTCATAAATATGTATATAAATAAACACTGATTTTTGTGTCACCATGTATAAACAATATCAGCACACACAAGCAATGATAGTCAAGCGCAGGGAGAAGAGTTGGGTTTGACAGGCTAAGCTCCTCAGGTCCTCCTCTCATCACACTTTTAAAAGTCGTGTGACCATTCCCACCTCCAAGTGAAGGGCATGCAACCCTCATTACCGCCATAGGAAGCCTTGACCAACGACTCCGATGGTGTAGATGGGATACCGTCCCTTTCTATACACATTTCCCCCTTTCTGGTCTATCCTTCCGAGGAGGAGCCCTGCCTAAATCCATGACCGCCAGCCGATGTAACTCGGCGTAAACCAAGATCTGCTAATGGCAGGAGGCTAAATATACATCACGGGGGCCATCCCTCTGCAACAAGCACTGCATGCCCTACCCCTCCCCTTCTCGTCCTATGCGCTTGATAATCTGCACTATAACCCCTTACATATGAATGGTCTTATCATGTGACAAATCCTAATCCTTGATTCGCATCTTACAGGCCCCCCCCAAGGAAAACATGGAGAACCAAGGGCAGCTAGCTTGCAAGGACACTCCCCGTAGCCGACGGGAACATGCAGCACACGCCCCTCCACCGGTGCGCTATGTGCCCACTCTTAAAAGGTACGCCAAGAAACGCGGCCCCAAGCGACACTGCCCCAGACGAAGGCCGAAGAATCCGTGGGCCAGGGAAGCGGATGCTCAGGGAGGCACACAAAATGTGGCAACGCCAGTTGCACAGACCCCCAATGCACGCTCGAGCACCAGGTGCTCACGAAGTGACAAGGTGGCCAGGAATAGGGCAGAATTTAATGAATTGTTTAAAGACATTTTGGAAACGGTAGCGGCCCGAGACTACACCATTCATGTCCCGGCCGACATGTTCCCTGCCCAGCCTCACGGGAGCCCCGCACTAGCACCGCCCCGGTCGCCTAGCCAACCGGACTCACCCCGCCTCGTACCTATCGACTAAATCCCTATGATGTGCAAGTAGCTCAACAAGTTAGCATGCCAAAACATTTTGTTTTTTGATGAGTAAAGGGGCAAGATCCCCACTTGTACACATTCCCGTTACTTCTCGTTAATGTATGCGACCTTAACAAGCAATGAAATAGGCATCCCAATAAACATCATAGAATTCTGGAAAATTATGTCTTATCATGATTGCATTTGTTCGATGCACTTAACACAAGCGAGCATATACTCTCACGAAGTGACAAGTGGATGCAAGATGATACAGGTCTTTGTGTGACAGTGTTTAATATCCAAGTCACCACAAGACCACCAACCCCACAAAGAACCATTATGGAGGAAGTGACAGGATACCAAGAAACAAAAGCCATGACGGAAATGCCACTTGATGAGAACTCAAGGACACCTTTGCAGAAAAAGCACATATTGCAACTGAGCATGGCCAAAGCATAATCATCGATTACCTCCTCCTTCTTGGCCAAACTCTATGTTCGGGCAGGAGCCACGCTCTCAACAAGGGCGAGCGTCTCTTCATCATCCAAGATTCAATTCGCAAGATGCTCTGCCCTTGTCCATGCACAGCTCACTCCAAGTGCTACCTCAATTGTTCGATGTCTCGCATGTTACAAAGAGGTTTGCAAAATCTCAAGTGTATCTCTTCATCTCAACAATAGTTCCTCTAGCATCAAGGCTGGTGACACAATCATCTCTGTAATATCAATTCTTCATAGCCTTTGAATCCCAACATTTCTCAATCCAAATGAAAGGCTAACAGTCTCAATGTATGGCATTGATTGTATTCACTTTTCCCACAAAAAAAAAGGAAAAAAGAAAGGAAAAGAAAAGAAAGGAAAAGAAAAGAAAGAAAGAAAGAAGAAAAAAAAAAAAAAAAGAAACAAGAAAGAAAGAAAAAAAAACACACCATCACAATACCGCACCTAGGGGTCCTCAAATTAGGTACGCCCAGTGACCTTGGTCGGCTGGCTCCGTCCCTAATCCCCTAGCCCTTTGTACATCCCCCACAATTGTTCAGGGCACATTAAGGGCAGGACATACCTAGGGAGCTCGCCTCGCCTATGGTTAGACCTGTCACCCTGAACCACTTACACAATTCTTTTGCACTCATCTCAATGCCATTACAATCCACAGTGGTAAGCAAGGCATGAAAGACAATGGAAAGTACACCATACTTTTCAAGCACTATAGGTAGTCACTAGCTACCAAGAGCTAGACATCAAGGAGCTCAATTATGCTACATGGCCTTGACAAGACCATAATGATGTCTCAAGCAATATTCAAGTGTACTTTTTCCATCTTCATCGACAAATTTTTCCATCAACTTAGCCCCTTGCTACACTAACCCATTGCTATACAAGGAACCAGGTCGTCGGTCTTCTAACTAAGTATAACCTAAATACTCACGAGCACTCACATACTATTTGCACCAAAGTATATACACGCTTTGGGTCCTCAAGTGCAGGACAATACTCCAAGATTACTTAGAGTTCGACTTGTCTCCCAAACTAATCAAAATATGTCTTGTGCACGATAAGAAGACTAGCACTACCCCTTAGGAAGAGACCACAGGAGAGGTTTTCAATTGCAGGTGTTGAAGACTCCAACGAAAGTGTCGTTTGCTCTTCATCAACACCCAACTCTGAATGCTTATCCCTTAGCATCCGACAAGCCCGCAAAGAATCGTCATGTGCAAACTCCCCAACAAACCAACATTTGTGCGGGCCATCGATGCAATCCCCAACACAGAATAGCCCTACCGCCAACTCCAACAACCTTCCACCAGCCACCTTGGCCACCAATAGGCCCCTAGGATCTTCTACCACACCAGCACCAACACTCCTCCACGGAAACCACAAGCGTCCTCGTCACCCACGTCTTCGGTGCATGCTACAGCCTGCTACCTACGACGGTGAGTGCCATGGGACTGGCACTCGTCTAGGAGGGGGGTAATGTTAACCCCAACACGACCCAACACAAAGAAAGCAAAAGGAAATAAAAAAGACACAGGGCAAAGGCGGAAAAAAGGTAGCGCGACTGAAGAAAGAATAGGAGAAAAGGCCAAAAGCGCAAGGGCAACCTTAAAAGTCCAAGGCAAATACAAAAGGGGAAAGGCGCATTTTAAAATAAAAAGGCACACCCTGAAATCTTGTAAAAGAGCGCCGGGCTCTCACCCGTGCAATTTGTAAATGTAGATGGGCGGTGGAAAGGAAGATAGGAAGATAGAAGGACAACGGGAAAAAGGGCCTAAGCTACGGCCGGCCATGTAAAAAGGGGAAAAGGGGATGACCACCCAAAAGGGATTTAGGGTTTTGTATATAAAGTTGAAAAGTGAATGAGAAGCTCATTCTTATGTGTGGCCAAAAGTAGCTCTCCTCTTCTTCTTCTTCTTCTTCTTCTTCTTGCTTGCTTGAGCTTGTGCTTGAGAGAGGGAGTGTGAGAGTGTGAGGGAGTGAGTGTGTGAGGGTGAGGGACCGAGGAGGAGAAGCTCTCCATCTTCTCCTCTCTTCTTCTCTTCTCTTCTCTTGCTCGCCGCAATGGAGCTTGGAGCTTGGAGCGGGAGGATCGAGCTTGCTTGAAGCTTGCACTTGGATCGTGGAGCTACCGGAGTGCGCGGGAGAGGAGGTAACTCAAACGGCACAGAGGTAAGCTCACTACACCCGTAGATATGGATGGCGCGTCGGTTATGTGAGAGGTAGCCATTAGTGCTCGGCTTGGAATGCTTGAAACAATAAGCAGTCCGTGGGTCTTGGCGGTTGAGTGAAAGCTCCCACAGTCTCCTCTGGCATTGACAGTATAGATTGGGCAGTGCCTTGCAAGTGGTGGATTGGCTCATGCACTCCATCCATCGCACGCCCACGAACTCTTCTAATTGGCTGCAAAGGGTGCACTCCTCCTTGGGACGAGACATCACCTCTCTGGATAGAAAATTTGCCAACCAAACCCAATCTTATTGTATATGGTATTCAATTAGCTTGCGAGTACAATGCATGATTGATATTAACTTTTCTTACCATTTGTTGAAAATCCGCAATCGCCTGATCAATGATCTCTGATTGCCAGCTTGCATTGAGAGCAAGGACATGGGACATGCTGATTAAGATATGCCTCACGATCTTGAACAACAGGACCTTCATCGTTTTCCATTTTATCTACGTTACGATAAAAAATTTGTTTTTGTTATCATTCTTTTTTTCTTTCTTAAATTGTTCTCCTCTCCTTCCATCTCTCTCTTTTTTTTCTTTCTTAAATTGTTCTCCTCTCCTTCCATCTCTCTCTCTTTTTCTACGTTATGACTATGACCACGACCATGACTACGACGAGCACGGCCACAGCCACAACCACGACCACGACCACGACCACGATGACTACGACCACTATGGCCACGATGACTACGACTACGACCACGACTATGACTACGACTATGACCACGACCACGACCACGACCACGACCACGACTATGATCATGACCACGACCACGACCACGACCATGACTACGACCATGACCACGACCACGATGACCATGACTACGACTACGACTATGACTATGACCACGACTATGACTAGACCATGACTACGACCACGACCACAACCACGACTATAACTATGACTACGACTACGACTACAATGACCACGACTATGACCACGACGACCATGACCACGACTACGACCATGACCACAACCACGACCATGACCACGACCACCACAACGACTATGACTACGACTACGACCGTGACTACGACTATGACCACGACCACGACCACGACCACGACCGCGACTATGACTATGACTACTTATATAGAGATGAAGAGAGAGACAAGAGTTAGGGAGAGAGTAAAGTTAGAGAAGAAGAGGAGAGAAGTGAGAGGTAGAAATAGAAAGAGAGATAGAGAGAGAAAAGAGATAGGGGGAGATAGAAGGATTTAGGGAGAGTATAGGAAGAGAGAAAGAGGGAAGATTGAGGGAGAGAGAAGGGTTGAGAGAAGAGAGAGGAGAAAGAGAGAGAGATCTGACTAGAGCATTTGACACCCATAGTCAACACACCGTGGAAAACACAAGCACAAATTGACATTGAATTATAGCAAGAAAATCCACCACAAAACAATAGTTATAATACTCAAGGTAGGATTTCAAAGTCTTACTGATTTCAATCGGTCATGGATGCCATACTATGGGTAGAATGCACTCACTAAGAATAGAATTGGTGATTCACCATCTTCTCTCCATCATCAATAGAATTCTCATTTACCATTTACAACTCACCCACCTTCTCTCCACACTATTGCACACTACAATCTCTATGAGGGCATGAGATTGGGATCTCCACAGATATCAAAGCATGATCTCTATCTTGATGGTTGCATATATACTACTACTACTCATGAAATAAACCTTAAAATAGTTATTATGCTCAAATATATGCTTGTTAGAGCAAAAATTTGTTCCTAAGACTATTCTAAGGAAGAAAGAGGGTTAATGATAAAAGAGTGTCCTTCCTTGTAAGTGATTTTATATTATATTTTTTAATTAAAATTGATAGTTGAAGATGAGTTTCCTAAGAGATCATGTGGTGATGCTGTTTTAGTTTTATGAAGCATATGAATGATGCTGTTTTAGTTTTTTGTATTTGTCTTTTTAAGAAGAGATTGATTTTTATGGAATATCCAAAGTTATTTTTGGATTTACGTTATGAAACATGAATGTTTTTCTAACTGATAGGCTGATTGCCTTCATTGTATACTTGCGTGGTGGAGGCTAGGATAAGCCCCATGTATGAGAGGTTTCTTTGTAGGAAGAACATTATGCTAGGAGGCACAAGTGTGCTAGGGTTCTCTAGACATATATCCCTTAGGTTTGTTAAGGATCGACCTAACCCCTATGAGCCTAGGATGAGCTTATTGTAAGGTCTTATTTCCTTTTCTCTCTTTCTCTTCCTCTCTCATTTCCTCTCCCTCCCTCACCCTCACCCTCTCTTTCTCTCTTTCCCTATTAGGTTTAATGATTTTTCTCTCTTTTTCTCTCTCCTCTCCCTCTCTCATTTTTTCTCTCTCCTCTCCCTCTCTCATTTCCTTTTCTCTCTTTCTCTCCCTCTCTCATTTCCTCTCTCTCCCTCACCCTCACCCTCACCCTCTCTTTCTCTCTTTCCCTATTATGTTTAACATCTTTTCTCTCTTTTTCTCTCTCCTCTTATTCTCTCATTTTTTCTCTCTCCTCTCCCTCTCTCATTTCCTTTTGCTCCCTCCCTCTCCCTCTCTCATTTTCCTATTATGTTTAATGTCTCCCTCCCTCTCCCTCTCCCTCTCCCTCCCTCTTCCTTTCTCATTTTCTCCCCCTCTCCCTCTCCCTCTCCCTCTCTTTCTCTCTCTCTCCCTCTTCCTCTCTCATTTCCTCTCCCTCCACCTCTCTTTCTCTCTCCCTCCCTCTCCCTCTCCCTCCCTCTTCCTTTCTCATTTCCTCCCCCCCCCTCTCTCTCTCTCTCTCTCTCTCTCTCTCATTTCCTCCCCCTCCCTCTCCCATTTCCTCCCTCTCCCTCTCCCTCTCTCATTTCCTCTCCCTCCCTCTCCCTCTCCCTCTCTTTCTCTCTCATTTCCTATTCATCTCTCAATATACACAAATTATACAAAAAACAAGTAAGAGAAAGAGAATGCACTCTCCCTCCCTCTCTCATTTCCTCCCCCTCCCTCTCCCTCTCCCTCTCTTTCTCTCTCTGTGGGAGCTTTTGCTCAACCGCCAAGACCCACGGACCGCTTATTGTTTCAAGCGTTCCAAGCGAGCTCTAATGGCTATCTCTCACCTAGCCGACGCTCCGTCGATCCTATGAGTGTAGTGAGCTTACCTTGATGCTTGCTCGAGTACCCTCCTCTCTCTTGCACTCTGGTAGCTCCACGATTCTTGATGCTAGCTCAAGCATCCTCAATCCTCCTCCATCTCCAAGCTCCATCCTCCATAGCCGTGCGCACAAGAGAAGAGAAGAGAAGAGAAGAGAAGAAGAGAATAGGAGATGGTGAAGAGCTTCACTCTCTTGATCCCTCACTCCCCCACACTCACTCCCTCACACTCTCACACTCCCTCTCTCAAGAGAACACACAAGCAAGAAGGAGAGAAGAAGAGAGGAAGAAGAAGACTCCTTCTGCCACACACCCAAAAGAATGAGCTTCTCATTCACTTTTCAACTTTATATACAAAGCCCTAAATCCTTTTTGGGCGGTCATCCCCTTTTCCCTTTATTACATGGCCGGCCATAGCCTAGGCCATTTTTCCCATTTCCCACCATTCTAATTTATCCTATTCCCAACTAATACGTACACTTTGCATAGGAGCGAGCCTGGCGCTCTTTTACAAGGATTCGGGAGTGCTTCCACATTTAATGGTGCGCCTTTTACTCTTTTGCTGTCTCGGGGCAACACTGAGACTTTTCGGGGGAAGGCGGTCTTGTGCCTGTCCGCAGGATGCACTTGCACCTGGTTGTACCCTAAGAAGCCATCCAGAAAACTGTAGGCTTCCTTGCCTGCCACCCTCTCAAGCATGTGCTTAGTGTACAGCAATGGATAGTTGTCTCTCTTCGTAGCAGCGTTCACCTTCTTGTAATTGATGCACACTTGGATTTTTCCATATTCCTTCATCACAATGACTATGGGTGATACCCACTCCGCTCAATTTCGTAAATGAATCCAGCTCTCATCAGCTTGTCAATTTCCTCTTTGATAGCATGAGCATGTTTTGGATTCATAGGGTACGGTCGCTGCTTGACCGGTGTTGCGTCTGACGTCATGGGTATATTGTGAGTCACGACACTCGAATCTACCCCCTGAAGCTCCTCTAAGGACTAGGCAAACACGTCTATATACTCTCGCAAGAGAGCGACAAGACTCGTTTCTTCTTCACCGATCAAGTCGTCGAAAATGAATACTGCTCGGGGTGTTTCCCCTTTCTGGGCTAAGTCTACCTCCTTGACTTTGGCTGGTCCCTCGATTGGTTCGCTCGTCTGCCCTTGACGTTTGGCACCTAGCAGAACTACTACCCTATCCCCTTTTTTGAATTTTGTGAAGTGTTTAGGGAGGTCCTGCGGCTTTCGTTGTTCTTCTGTTCGTGTATCCCTGGGTTGCTTTGCCTTTTCCTGCCTTAACCGTCTATGCCTCAGGTGGACAGGTAGATCCCCCTTGGTACATCTGGTCGTGGGCGGCCTAGGGATCTCTGGATCACTATCCGAACTAACTTCCGATTCAGAGTCAAACCCTCCGTCTTCACTAGAAGAGGTGATCTCCCCTAGTGGCCGCAGTTCAGATGGTGATTCAGTCCTAAGTATTGATGCCGGGCTAAGCCTGCTTTCTTAAGGTCTATGGCTCCTATGCGTTCCAACCAAGTGCGATCACATTCCATGTGCATGACTCCTCGCTCTACTCTAAAGGTCTGCCTTTTCTGTGGCTTGGTGCCTGCTCGTATCTGCTCAATTTCTTGTCCTTCAGTGTCGTATTCTACGGTATCTACTTCACCCTTGCTCTCATCACTGAAGGATTGACAGTCTTCGTATTCGTCGTTAGAATCCCCTTCATCAGACTGCTTGTTATCTCCTAGGGCTTGGTACACTTCTTGCCATTGGTCCGGGAGTAGGGCCCAGTTATACATGAGGTTTAAATCATGCACCCTGGTCCATTGCCACTTGGATTCCTCTAAGAGATCCTGGAGTGGTTTGAGGTTTGCAGCTGGATTGCTAGCTAGCTTGTCCATTAGGTATTCCAATATCCCCTGGAGTTCCCTTTTGTTGGATGGTACTTGGAAGGTGATAGGCTTAGGCTTTCCACGGAGGCTTCCTGTCATCATGCAAACTGGTATAAAGAGTGCTTCGTTAGGCTTGTCGATCATTTTGATGGCTTGCTCATACGCCTCATGGTCTGAGAATGGCAGGTCGATTGTAGCGAGAATGTGCATCCAATCCTGCTCATCCTTTGGGCATGGGATATACTTGGTCAAGGGCCCATAGGATTTTTTGACTTGAGTGTTCCCCTTGAGCATAGCAGAGATGGCGTCTAGGTCGACTAGTGAGGTCTTCCGAGTGTCCATTTCTATTCTTACGGCATCCATTCTATTGCCAAGGAAGATCAAGCCGTTACCCCAATCTTCGATGACTCTAGCATTGTGCATCCAGGGCCGGCCTAATAAGATATCATAGTCCACTCCCTTCATGACTATAAAGTCAACAGAGAACTGGACACCCGCGATCTTCACTAGCCAATTCTTAAGTACCCCGGATGGCTTCACTCTCATACCGTTTGCTAACGTGACATTGAACCTAGCAGTTTCGACATGTGGGTTTCCCCAAGTCTGAAGCACTGTGTGGCTAAGCACACTAACCCCAGCTCCTGTGTCTACGATTCCCTTTCTTGTTGTGTCACCTAAGGCTAGGACCGGTAAGACCGCGTGCATCTCAGAGCCTTCCCAAAAGGCATTGACGTGCAAGGATTTAGGCACGGAGTGCAGCGTCAAACTTGGTAATTGCGTTTCTGCATCATGGTCTTGAGGGTCTGTCGTGACCTGCTCTTGTGACCCTTTGACCTACTGCTTAAGATCTTGCCATAGGGTAGGATGCTACCTAAGCAGGTCTCCCAGGCTAAGTGTTACAGGGGTAGTCACTAACATGGTCAGGAGATCGTTGGATATTTTCCCTCCCCCGACCCGAGATTGTCCGGGCCACTGGCTGCGACTGACCTGCGGCTCTGTCGCGTCAAAGCTTGGTCTTAGCGGCACTGCTTGTGGCGCAGTTGCTTCTGCCGACTTAGGTTGAGGCGGTGATATTGGCATGCATACACTGGAGAGACCATTGATCTCGTCCTCTATGATGTGCTCAGCGTTTTTGAGATGCTCTTGAGCCTCCTTCACCCATTTCTTTACCTTTTCTATGGCCTCTAACTGTTGCTTTGGATGTGGATATTCCCCTACCTTAGCGCTTCCCTTTTCGGCCGTCTTAGGGGCTGAAGTCTCTGCCTCCGCGTCTGAAACCTTCTTTCCCACAGGTAGAGTCGTAGCACTCCGGTTTTTAATGCGACTTTAGCTTCCGATCTCTTCTTCTTCCGCCTGTGGCTTTTCTTCCCTATGGAGGTTGCATCAAGATTGCTAGGTCCTGGCAAAGAGATGCCGGCCTGCTTCGTTTGGGCTCTGGTCATGACCTGCAATGGAATAGGTGTGGCCTCCCCATTGAGGTTTTCGACACCAAACAGCCCCAATGGGACAGATGGCACATTGGCTGAGCTAGAGGATGGCTTTCGCTTTGAGCAATCTACAAAAAGATGGGTGATTCCGCACTCTGCGCACCTTTGGTCAGCCTTGTCTTTGTTTTGCTACTCTCTTTCAGGGCAGCGTGATGAGACATGACCGGGGTGACCACAAGTCCAACAAGTGACTAGATCTTGCGGCTACCCTCCTAGGCCTCTACCTCGTCCTCGTCCTAACGCCATCACCGGCACGGGTCGATAATCCATGAGGACCACGTTGCCCTCATCGTCGTGCAAGATGTAAGGGCATATGTAGGTATCTTCATCATTCGGCTCCTCCACGTAGTGGATTGGAGCGTCGCTCGATGGGTGGGTCATGTAAGGACCATGCGGTCTAGGAATGCCTGTAGGGTTTATATCCATTCTAGGGATAGCTAGTTTCATATCATTAGATGCGGGAAGAGCCAATGGGGCTCCCCTTCCGAAGAATGGCTGCGGCCTATTTGCTAGGTAAGGCTGGCTGTAGGGTTGCGAGTATGGAAGTCTTCTTGGCAATCTACAATGCGTGACATCATGGCCGAACCTACCGCAGTTAGCGCAAGGTCTCGACCTAAGGTCTTGACACTCTGTCGGAAGTGGTTTCCGCCATAGTACACACATTGGACGTGCGGGCGCGTTGGTCATCTCAACATGTCTTATAACTTGGCTAATTCCATCTTGACCTCAACCAAGCCTTGGTCTGTCTCGGTGGCCTTCCCCTTATCTTGGGGTGATGGGATTGACCGCTCACTAGAGGTTGACGTTCTCTCTGAGCTTCGCAAGTTGGTCTCCTCTAGATTTGAGCTCCTGGAGCTCTGCTCTTTCAGCTAATCATCGATTCTGATGGCTTCCTCAAACACTCTAGCTACCGGGTCCCGCTGCAAGCTTGAATTGCCTGCCAAAGCCTTATATAACTCCTCGTCTCAAATTCCGTTGGTGAATACAGTCGAAACTGCTCTTTCAGTCAGTCGCTCACCCAGGGGGATTCTCCTGAAGAGGCTCCTCACATGGGTCACATAGTCATGGATGTCCTCCTTCTCTTTCTGCTTGATGTTCATCAAGCGTACTAGCAGGTTATCGGAGTATCCGGGCTCGGCGAATCTCTTGACGAAGAGATCCTTGAGGTCATTGAAGTTGGCTCGCTCTACAGCATCTAGGCTTGTATAATACGTCCTACCCTTATCGCCTAGGCAAAGCCCGAATGCTTGCGAGCATTGAGTTTGGTCATTGAGGCCGTTGACTTCGCAGACTTGCTCAAACTGCTCAACAAAGCTATATGGGACGTCATGAGGTAGGTACTTATCGAGTTGCTTGGCAACAATCGGTATTTTGGCCTGGCTTTTTGAGCCTTGGTTCACCCCTAATCCTGCAAGCAGCGATGTTGCTAGTGCGGTGGCACTCTGCTCTACAGCTATATTATCGAGCAGCCATTTCATGAGAAGCTCGCTCAACGTCAAGTCTCCCTCTAGTGCTCTCTCATGGTCCGTTCGGTTTCGGCCAGCCAAGTTCAGTACTCGCTGCACCTCATGCAGCTCCATGCTTTGCCTTTGGCTCCTAGCCTGCTGATCCCTATTGTACTCAGCTATGCCCTGCAATGCCTTGCGGGCTAGCCTTCTCTCTGCTTCTAGATCTGCAATGATTGCATCCGCTGTCCTGCCGCAGTGCTCGTACCAGGTGTGCACGTCGTAACTACTCACCAACTGCTGAATAGCATCTGGGAATACATTCAAATTGAGCTCCTCATTAGACTGATGGTCTGAGCTCTCTTCTGTCATGGTCGAGTTCTCATGCTCCACTATGTTGTCGATCAGTTTGGATAGACTTGACAAATCCTCGTCGTTGGCGCTCCTTGCTTGGTCCTATTCTGCGCTTTGATGGTTTGTCTATGTCTTGGGTCCTCTCCTATTGGTGGGTTCCTTGAGTGGTTTTATCTGAGTGAGTTCCTTGTTTTATTGAATACAGTCCTCAATTTATGATCACTCAGTGTGTGTCGTTTCTCATGTACTTGTGGTCAATCAGGCTTTCAGCTCTCTTATGTATACTTTAAGCACAGAATTCAATGTGAGTGTGGCAATCAATCTCTATATGCTTACGCCCTCTTGTCTCGTCTCGGGCCTAATAAGCTTCATTGCTCAAGTCCTGGCCGTTTTAGTGGGTTCTAGGGTCTGCGTTGCTTCTTATTGTTCATTGGGGGGTCGATCACAGGTCCTACGATTGGATTTCTGTTCTCAACGCGTCAGGTCGCTAGGGAGTGCTCCAGCACTGTCCCCCTATCCCTTAGTCGTGACTCCTACGTCGGGAACTACCTATAAGGCGTTCGCTATGTTGTCCTGGAGCAGGTTGTGCTTCTAGTCGGTCGTGGGGGTCAATTTTTTATGCTTTCTTTTTCTCTTCTGCCTAAGGGTTGTTGAGATATCGAGCTCCACTCGTGATATGCCAGGGTGACCATTATGCATTTATGTCACCGACTTGTCAGTTTGCAGATGTGGTTGGTACACCGCCCATGAATAATAGCTAGATGACAACTATCCTTATCTACTCTAGTTCATGGCTCAGTTAGTATGCCACCTTAGTTAGTTGAGTTTGGTTTGAGACCCATATATAGGGTTCTTCTATTTCTTTGTACTAGAGTTTTTTTGGCTTCCACAACTAAGAAGAGGAAAACTGTTTTTTAGCCTCCACCTGTGTGTGTATTCCCCCATTGTGCAAGCAAGAAAGCTACAAGTGAGACTCCTTCCTTCTCTCCCACAATCTTGACATGGTATCAAAGCCTTGTTCGTGGTAAGGAGCTCAAGAAAGCAAACCAAGTTCGCGGTGTTCTGGTAAAAGGACCAGTGTTGCTTTCATTTTCATGTTTTGGGAGCAAGTCTCTGCAGGTAGCACAGCCGGAAAGTGCAAGAGTGCATTGTCTCAGATTGAGACATCCTTCGCGGTGTAGCAAGAGGGCAGTATATGCTGCGGGAGAGGTCTTTAGCCCTTGGTTGCTCTGTTTTTTTTATTTGAGGCCATTTCGGGGCCTGTTTTGGAGGCGGAGGTTTTCTGCACGCACTCAAGAAAAGGCCCTGTTTTATGCTGTGAGACCACTGTTCTACAGGTCGGTGAAAAGTTACTATAGAAATTGCATTGTATGTCTGTGCGTAGAGACATTGGGAATTACAGAATCATCCTTGTTGCCTGTTGATGCAAAATCGTCACTAGGAAGTGACTGTGTGGTCAAATACCACTTTCGTCAGTTTTGCAGATTTGCCCTTGTGAGGCTGAAGCTGTGTTCTTTGTAGTGATAGAATTTTTTGCAGTGTTCTGTAATGGCGTCTGATTCTCTTTCACAGATTGTCACTAAAAAGCTTGACAAGAACAACTTCCAAGCATGGAAGTTCAGAATGACGAATTTCCTTATGGGAAAAGGATATTGGGAATTCGTTGCAGGAAATGAAGAAGAACCAGTTCTTCCTGATGTTCCCAATCAACAGCAAATGCAGGCATTTAAAGCATGGCATGAGAGAGCCAGGAAAGTTATGTACTGGCTATCTATCAGCATTTCAGACTCTATGATTGTGCATATTCAAGATGCAAGTACGCCAAAGGAGGCATGGGATACTTTGTCAAAAATGTATAGCACAAATACGCAAGCCAGGAAAATGCAGTTCAAGCAAGAGTTGCACAATGTGTAAAGAGAAAGTATGAGCATCAATGAATACCACATGAAGGTGAAGAAGATTGCAGATGCACTTGCTTCCATTGGGTCGCCAATGGAAGATGATGATTTAGTTTCCGTGACCTTGAATGGTCTAGAAAAGGATTATGCACAGTTCCGAACATCCATTTCCATCCGTGAAAGATTTCCTAATTTTGAGGAGTTGATTGCTCTTCTAATTTTTGAGGAGCAGAGAAATGGTGGTGCATCTTCTTCAGGAGGAACTTCAAAAGAAGCTGTCTTCTACTCAAATGCTGGAAGAGGTAGAGGCAGGGGTAGAGGAGGCCGATCTGGAGGCCATGGTAGAAATCAGAATATGCAGCAAACTCAAGAAAACTAGCCCTATGGAGAAGGACGTGGTAACTCTAGAGGCAGGGGGAGCCAAAGAGGCCGTGGTGGATGGCAAAGAGGCCAAAATGCAAACAGCAATGTTGAGTGCTACTACTGTGGTAAAATGGGTCATATGGCTAAAGACTGCTATAAAAAGCAGAATGACATCATGAATGGAAAATTGCAACAAGAGAATTATGCATCTTCTAGTAGACAGGGTGATGACAGAAATGAGCATTTGTTTATGGTGCAGCACATGAACAATTCTATGACAAGTGCAGAAGAAAGCAACAAAGTGTGGTATGTTGACTCAGGTACGTCAAACCACATGACAGGTCATGTAGAATGGATGCAAGATGCAAGGAAAATGGAAAAACCAGGATTCGTGGAGACTGGTGATGATACTGCACATCCTATTGTGCAAATTGGAAAAATTCCCTTGTCTATGCAAGATGGGAAAAAGCAATACCTATCAGATGTATTTCATGTCCCGAATATCACCAAGAACCTGGTTTTTGTTGGTCAAATGGTTGAGCAGGGTTTGCAGGTCAGATTTAATCCTCATGGATGCTTTGTTGAGGATATGAAAAATAAAGGTCGCTTGATAGCAAAAGGAAAGAAGAAGGGCAGAATGTTTACATTGGATATAGACATGCTTGAATTGAGTGCAGCAATGTTTGCACATGGGACCGGTGTAGTTGCAGATATTGATATCTGGCATAAACGCATTGGTCATGTTAATGTACAGCGACTTAAATCAATGTAGGCCCAAAATATTGTTGCAGGATTGCCTAAATTCAAGGTTGCAGAAACGCATAAGGTATGTGAAGCCTGTCAGTTTGGAAAATAGGCAAGGAAACCATTTCCTAGACATGTTCAAGAGAGTAAGAAGCCATTGGAATTAATCCACTCTGATGTGTGGACTACTAAAGCTGCATCTCTTCGAGGCTGTCATTATTTTATCACTTTTATTGATGACTATAGCAGAAAAGTTTGGGTGTATTTTATGAAAAAGAAAAGTGAAGTGTTTGGGCATTTCAAAACTCTTAAAGCTATGGTTGAAAAAGAAACAGGTCTGCAATTAAAATGCCTAAGGTCAAATGGAGGGGGAGCGTACCTCTCAAATGAGTTTGCAAGGTTCCTGCAGGAGCATGGCATAAAGCAGCAATATTCATGCAGTCATACCCCACAACAAAATGGAATTGCAGAAAGAAAAAATAGGCATATTAAAGAGGTATCTCGTGCCATGCTCAACGAAAAAGACTTGCCAGATTTTTACTGGGCTGAAGCAGTTGCTACAGCAGTCTACATAATGAACAGATGTCCCACTGTAGCAATACATAGGATGACTCCAGAGGAGAGGTATACTGGTAGGAAACCAGATATTTCTCATTTGAAGTTTTTTGGTTGCATTGCCTATGTTCATGTGCCAGATGAGTTGAGATCCAAGTTGGATCCAAAAGCTGAGAAGTGCATCTTTATTGGTTACTCTCTGCAGCAGCAGAAAGGGTATAGATGCTATAACCCTTCTACTCGTAAGTTTACAGTGAGCAGAGATATTGTTTTTTATGAGATGAGTAGCTGGTATAAACCAATAAATATGATTGATGATGTAGATGCACAAAATGGTAATGCTGCACAGAATTCACAGCAGCAGTCATAAAATATTAGTGGACCTGGAGTGTCCTCTAGCAGTGGTTCACATTCTTCACCACGGACAGGCAGATTGAGATCAGGAGAATCTTCTCAAAGCAATGCAGATAGTGGTATGTAGGTATCACGAAAAGGAAAAGAGAAGGTAGATCAGTCCATGTTTGATGCAAATGCAGGTCACTCTTATGTGGATGGTGAATCCAGTGGCTCAGAACAAAGCATTGATGATGAGTTGGGTATTCCTTCTGTTGTTACACCTGGAGTAAAGAAGACCATGGATGTTTTGAGAGCATCTGGAAGTGAGCCTACTTTGCACAGGTCTACCAGAGCTAGGTATCCTGTGGATAGGTTGAAATATGATGGATTTACAGCCATTCACTATGCCTATATAGTCAAAGTGATACAGGAACCAGAACCCATGTCTTTTGAGCAAGCCATGGGAAAAGAAAAATGGGAGAAAGCCATGGATGAAGAAATGGATGCTTTGGAAGCAAATGCTACATGGAAATTGGTACCTTTGCCTAAAGATAAGAATGCAATTGGTTGTAAGTGGGTTTATAAGGTGAAGCACAATGCAGATGGTTCTGTGAACAGATACAAGGCAAGATTAGTAGTCAAGGGGTATGCACAAACATATGGCATTGATTATGAAGAAACATTCAGTCCGATTGCAAGGATGGCAACCATAAGAGCAGTCATTGCTATGGCTGCATCAAAGGGATGGTCTTTACATCAGATGGATGTAAAGAATGCCTTCTTGCATGGTGATTTGCAATAAGAGGTCTATATGGAGCAGCCACCAAGTTATGTGCATGCTGTTCATCCTGAGTTTGTTTGCAGGTTGAAGAAAGCCTCGTATTGCTTGAAGTAAGCACCTAGAGCATGGTCTGACAAGATAGGACAGTATCTTGTCACTATTGGCTTTCAAATTTCCAGGGCAGATTTCTCACTTTATGTGAGAAAAACAGATAAAGATATTATGCTACTTGTCATTTATGTTGATGATTTGATTATGACAGGTGATAATGATGAAGATATCCTTCATGTGAAAATGCTATTGAAGCAGAAGTTTGAGATGAAGGATTTGGGAGAGCTGCATTATTTCTTGGGCATTGAGGTGATTGGATCACCAAGTGGGATATGGCTCTTGCAGAGGCAGTATGGATTGGACATGCTATCCAAATATGGGATGACAGGCTGTAAGCCTATTTCAGTTCCTTTGGAGCAGAATGTGAAGTTGAGCGCAGATGCAGGTGAGCTTCTCGAAGACCCTACTATGTACAGACGCATAGTAGGAAGTTTGATTTATATGACTATTACCAGGCCAGATTTGAGCTATGTTGTTGGATTGGTAAGTCAGTTTATGCAGGCTCCAAGGAAACAGCATTTGAATACGGCTAGGCGTATACTCAGGTATGTGAAGTCCACATTGCAGTATGGACTATTTTATGAGACTGGGGTTCAGATACAGTTACATGGATACACTGATGCTGATTGGGCTAGTAGTATTTCTGATAGACGATCTACTAGTGGATATGTGTTCTCTTTTGGGAGTGCTGCAATCACTTGGAGCAGCAAGAAACAGCCTACAGTTACCTTGTCGAGTACAAAGGCTGAGTACAAGGGTGCAGCAATGGCTGCATGTGAGGTAGCTTGATTGCATAAGCTACTTTATGATATGCATCAGTCTACAGATGGGCCAGTTGTCATTTATTGTGACAACATGAGTAGTATACACTTGGCAAATAACCAAATCTATCATGCTAGAGCAAAGCACATTGAGGTGCATTATCACTATGTGGGAGAGAGAGTTTTACTAGGTCTTATTAATCTAGTTTATGTGGGCACAGAGAATCAGGTAGCTAACATATTTACGAAGGCATTGGGCGCAAAGAAGCTGCGCAAGTTCAGAGACCTGCTTGGTGTGCAGGAATTGGGATTGAGCTCGAGGGGGAGTGTTGAGATATCGAGCTCCACTCGTGATATGCCAGGGTCACCGTTGTGCATTTATGTCACCGACTTGTCAGTTACAGATGCGGTTGGTACACCACCCATGAATAATAGCTAGATGACAACTATCCTTATCTACTCTAATTCGTGGCTCAGTTAGTATGCCACCTTAGTTAGTTGAGTTTGGTTTGAGACCCATGTATAGGGTTCTTCTATTTCTTTGTACTAGAGTTCTTTTGGCTTCCATAACTAAGAAGAGGAAAACTGTTTTTCAGCCTCCACCTGTGTGTGTATTCCCCCATTGTGCAAGCAAGAAAGCTACAAGTGAGACTCCTTCCTTCTCTCCCACAATCTTGACAAGGGTGTGTCCGATTTTGAGAATCAGACGTCCGATTTTCCAGTGGTCCGATTTTGAGAATCGGACCAGGTGGGTCCGATTTTGAGCTATCCCATTCTCAGAATCGGACAGGGGTCAAGTGTCCGATTTTTGAAAATCGGAAAAGTGGTCCGATCGGACCAGGTGGGTGGTCCAATTGCTGACGTGTCCTAATCCATGGGTCCGATTCTATGAGTCAGACAGGGGTGGGTCCGATTTCCTCGATCGGACGAAGCGTCCGATCGGACGGGGTTGGTCTGAGTGTCCAAGTGTCCGAGTGTTCGAGTGTCCGAGTGTCCGAGTGGTCTGAGTGGTCCGATTCCCAAAATCAGACGGGTTGGTCCAATCGGACGGTTGTCCGGACGTCTGATTCTGAGAATTGGACACTAAATTGGGTGTCCGATTCTGCCAACCCGAACGCACTTTCGAGCATGAAATTGTCCAAAATCTTAAGATATTGATTATTGTAGGCTACAAGATTCAATAAGAATGATGCTGGAGTGATGGGAAAGAGATCTATATTCTTGGGGATCGCCGATAGCAACGTAACTCCTTGCACTAATCGATCAAAACGGGTCACCCAATCTCTCTCTCTCTCTCTCTCTCTCTCTCTCTCTCTCTCTCTCTCTCTCTTAGCTGGTTGCAAATGAGGATTTCCTTGCCCTCCAAGAACTTATATCCCTACTGGACCTTACTTGGATGTTACTGATCACTCTCCTTGCAATTCCTACACATTCAAATGAGCATTTCCTCCATTTTCCACCTGTTTTCCCCGATTTTCTCCCTGTTTTACAGCAGCAACCCTATGCCTTTCAGATGCGATTTCCTAATGTTAGCCTACTCTAAACGCAATAAGATTCGAAAGCAAAAAACTGAACTAGTTTCTCCATGTTTTTCAATCATCAAACAACCAAAATATCCCAAAATACTTACTTGTTTTGAAGATCAAAAACACCCAAACTTCCTACCTATCTCAAGCTCCGTTTCAGGGATGAATCCCCTACTTCGATGCTCGATATGAGGCGCACAAGTGCTCAAGCTTGAATCCATTGGTCCTGGCAATGGAACCAAAATGTGGGAGCTTTCGCTCAACCATTAAGACCCACGGACCGCTTATTGTTTCAAGCGTTCCAAGTGAGCTCTAATGGCTATCTCTCACCTAGCCGACGCGTCGTCAATCCTACGAGTGTAGTGATCTTACCTTAATGCTTGCTCGAGTACCCTCCTCTCTCTTGCACTTCGGTAGCTCCACGATTCTTGATGCTAGCTCAAGCATCCTCAATCCTCCTCCATCTCCAAGCTCCATCCTCCATAGCCATGCGCGTAAGAGAAGAGAAGAGAAGAGAAGAGAAGAAGAGAAGAGGAGATGGTGAAGAGCTTCACCCTCTTGATCCCTCACTCCCCCACACTCACTCCCTCACACTCTCACACTCCCTCTCTCAAGAGCACACACAAGCAAGAAGGAGAGAAGAAGAGAGGAAGAAGAAGACTCCTTTTGCCACACACCCAAAAGAATGAGCTTCTCATTCACTTTTCAACTTTATATACAAAGCCCTAAATCCTTTTTCGACGGTCATCCCCTTTTCCCTTTTTTACATGGCCGGCCGTAGCCTAGGCCCTTTTTTCCATTTCCCACCATTCTAACTTATCATATTTCCAACTAATGCATACACTTTGCACAGGAGCGAGCCTGACGCTCTTTTACAAGGATTCGGGAGTGCTTCCACATTTAATGGTGCGCCTTTTACTCTTTTGATGTCTCGGGGCGACACTTAGACTTTTTGGGGGTTGTGCCCGAGCATTTAAATTTCCAGGGCGCCTTTTCCTTCTTTTATCTTGCACCTTTTTTACTATTTCCCTCTTTTACTTTTTTCCAATTTCCCGCTCCTCTGTGCTATGGTAAATACAGTAAACACTCTCTCCCTCCCTCTCCCTCTCTCATTTCCTCCCCCTCCCTCTCCCTCTCCCTCTCTCCCTCTCCCTCTCCCTCTCCCTCTCTTTCTCTCTCATTTCCTCTCCCTCTCTCAATATACACAAATTATACAAAAAACAAGTAAAAGAGAGAGAGAATGCACTCACCGTAAAGACTCGAAGGGTTTGGCGGCTCCTCTTCACGACGACGGCTCCTCTTCACCCTCCGTAAACCTCCTCTTCTTCGCGAACGGCGGCGGTAGTGGTAGTGAAAAGCCTTCTTTCTCTCTTTCTCTCCCACTCAGCAAGACGGTCGCTCTCTCTCTCTCTCTCTCCCTCCCTCCCTCTTGCTCTCTTTCGTGAATACACGAAATATAACGTGCTCGGGTTTCGGCCCTCATTTTTTTGCTCTGGGTACCGTCGCTATTAACATCACAAATGCAATGCTAATAGCGATGCGCCTATTTGTTGTTGCTAATCCGTGTCACTATGGCCTGATATCCTTGTAGTGGTAAACTGGCAATTAGATGAAAACGTCGATTGTCTATAGAATACATACGACGCTTCGACAAGTTTCAATCTGAGATCATTGATCAGGTGATCTCATATTTTGAGCAAACAGTAAGAAAAGTGTATATCAATCATGCATTGTATTTGCAAGCTAACTGAATACCACATACAAAAACATTTGGTGTGGCTGGTAAATTTTCTATCTAGGGAGGTGACGTCTCATCCCAAGGAGGAGTGCACCCTTTGCGGCCCGTTAGAAGAGTTTGTGGCGTACAATGGATGGAGTGCCTAAGCCAATCCACCACTTGGAAGGTACTACCCAATCTATACCATCAATACTAGAGGAGACAGGCATCCTTCCAAACTTACTTACAATCTTGGAGCCTGAGATGGAGACAATGATAGATGCATTGATGCCCATGGATGTCAAGACTTCTGATCCGCTTAGAGAGGAAGTATCCATACCATTATATGATGGGTGCCGAGTATCTCACGTGAAGACATTGCTTGCACTCCTAAGTATTCAAGCAAAATATGGGTGGAGTGATGCGAGTGTGACCGAGTTGTTCAGGTACCTTGTACGTATGTTTCGTTGATTTCTTTTCGGCACTATCATTAAAAATATTTATGCTTTTTCAAGGTGTTTTATGATTTTTTTTCAGGTTACTGAAATATCGTATATTACCACTTGCAAATACTATGCCTGAGTCTCGTGATGATCACAACATGTTTTACAAAAGCTTGGCATAGACTACAATAGCATCCATGCATGTATCAACGATTGCATGCTATTTCGAGGAGAATGCGAGACTATGGAGACATGTCCAAAGTGTGGTGCTCACATGTATTAACAGGACTTGCAATGGCAAACCATCCCTTAAAAAGTTCTTAGACACTTTTCGCTTATCCCCCGCATAAACCACATGTTTCGTATGTCCGGCATGGCGAGCTTGACAATGTGGCATGTGCAGAATAGGTCCACAGATGGAGTTCAACGAATATCAGCGGATTCACACACATGGAGCCACATTGACTCTACCTTCCCAGGCTTTGCTCAAGAGCTAATGAATCTTCGGCTCGATCTTGCTATGGATGGCGTGAACCCATTCGGTCTATGCTCAACTTCTTACAGTGTGTGGCCTATAGTCCTTGTCAACTACAATATCCCTCCATGGCTTTCTACGAAGAAAGGATATCTCATCCTTAGCTTACTCGTTCTTGACCGCTACAAAGTCAAAAATATGGACGTGTGTCTTCATCCATTAGTCGATGAGCTTAAGACTTTGTGGGAGAAGGGGGTCACTGTGCAAGATATGAGCAAGCGCGATGGTCGACGGTCCGCCAATATTCGAGCCATTCTCATGTGGACCATACATGACTTTTCAGGATTCGGAGAGTGCTCAAGTAATTAGGCTTTCGTTCTCATTGGTAATATCTATCATAGCTCATTCAAATTTGTATTCTCTGGATAGAGGTGTTGGGATAGGTCTGGTTACCTCAGGTTATCATGCATGTCCATTGTGGGGGCCACAGTTAGACTCTCGAAGGTCATGAACCATGAAGAAGATGGTATATCAAGGACACACCGCTTTCTTGCCAGAGGGTCATGAATTTAGGGGAGGTTTTCTTGGACGACCTCCAGCACGTATGAATGCTCAAAGCTGGTACAAGCTAAAAATGGTCCACACGGAGTCACATCCAAACGGAATGTGACGGTTCTCAGTTTTCTATGAGTTGCCATATTGGACCCACTTACAGATCAATCACTTTTTGGATCCCATGCATATTTTCAAGAACATGGACAGCTTGCTATGGGACCACATCACAGGAAAGAGAGACACTGTAAGGGCACGAATGGATTTGAAGGAGGTAGGCAAGATGGAGGCGCTTTGGCCGCAGTCGAGTGTTGATGGTCGCTTGCAGCTACCTCGCACTCCTTGGGTTTTGTCCACTAAAAAAGAGCGCATTATGAAGCAAATAGTCAAGTCTATCCGCACTCCAATAGGTATGATGCGTTCTCTCATGTCCGCGTTTTCTAAAGAGACCAATTATCAGGGCTAAAATCCCATGATTGGCATAAAATATGTCAGGTTTATACTATGAATGGATTGTAAGTGGCCTGCGTATTTTGCTATTTGGAGTGTAGTCATTGTTCATAATGCTTCCTTGTTTGTGGCAATTTGTACTACCGATCACGATTGCACGATGCCTTACTCCAGAAATAAGCAAGGCGATTTACAAGTTGTCGACTTTAGTGCAATGAATCTCATAGCAGGAGATTAAGGCATCCTCTATTGAATCCACAAGGTGGGGAGCAGTGGAGACGGTCTGTCTCTTTGAGAAATACCTGCCTACCAGCATGCTCACGATATAAATCCACCTTCTTGTGCATCTTGTAGATAAATTGGAGATTGTTGGACTTGTCCATACGTGATGGATGTTCTTATTGGAGTGCTTCATGAAAATCCTGAAAGGCTTTGTGCGACAATGAGCTCAGCCAAAAGGTAGCATGGCTAAAGGTTGATTTGTATCTGAGACGTTAATGCATATTTCACAATTGCTACCAATGGTGGATTCAGACAACAATATGCTATTGTCGCTCAAGGACGATGATAGACTGACCGGAGATGTGGTGGTTGAAAATAATATAGAAAAAAGAATGGATGTTGCAATGGAGGAGAAAGTGAATCGCTTTTGTATATTGCACCATGCCTCTATGGAGACGTGGCTCGCTAGGTACCAACAAGCTAGGAAAGATTGAGAGGAAGTGTGATCTAAATTTTGACGTAGTACGTGCCATCGACCGATTCGATATCTTGAGGGCATGGAGGAGATGCCGCGGTTTATGTCAACGCGATGGTTGCATGGAGCTTTGACCGCAGCATCTTGTGAAGGGACGGAGGTCTCAACCGAGGAGTGGGAATTCTCGAGGGGATGTAGTCCAAAGGTGATGATGTGTTTAGGATTTATCATATCTATATTTTATATGTGATAACTAATTGAGTGTTTCAATGTACAATATTAGCCGATGATGAGAAATCAATCCAAACACGATTATAGATGAGATGGAGTATTTTGGAAACTTGCAAAGTATTATCATGGTGGATTACCGTAGCCTCTCCATGATCTTATTCGAGATGTACAGTGGTTCAAAGTGATACTTGAAGGAGCTGGAGCAACAGTTCAATGAGGTCCATCTGGATTTCTCGAAGTAGATTCCGAAAAAAAATGGACAGATTTACGCAATACATTTGTGTTGCCAGTCCATTGTGAACAGGTGCATAAACTCATGTATTTTTTAATTGTATTACGATATGGTACATGTCACAATAGTTAAATATCTCTTACACGTGATTGTGAACATGTAATTTTCTATCCAAACCCCCAACAACCTCGATGGTGGTACATTATACCTTTAGCTCCCCGAAGTGAGAGAGTATATAATCAAATCAATGTTCTGAGCATAGATGAGGACAATATGCAAATAGAGAGGTCGATATTGCAAGGGGTGGAGGCCACCAAAAGCTTGGAGCATGTAGAGGAGCTAGCATCGGGTAACAATGATGGAAATATAGGAGTCCAAGAATTCTTTGAGAACAAGGTGGACTCATCCTTTTGTGGTGACATGTCTATTGGCCTTCTAGTATATGCGAATTTGTGTTAGGAGATTGACATGGGACCATAGGGTACTTCATACTTGGAGCATCCGCCTACTCAATTCGTTGACAAATCGCTTATAAGGGTACATAAGATATGTATTTTAAGTAATATCATTTTTTTAAGATTTATATTATCGTGCTTTGTATGTTTTATATTAATTATGCTAACATCAATTTTTGTCTGTGCAGGTGACCTTTGTGGATATTTAGATCATCACGATGAGTCGAGGGATGAGCGACGAGGAGCTACAGGAGATCTTCACGCATATGTCTCCAGATCAGATGGCGAGATTCAGAGATATGGTGAACCAAGAGCTGTCTCAGACACCATCAAGCCGTTCTATTAGATCTACTTCGGCGCGCTCTGATGCTTCAATTTCCAGCAGAGGAGGTTGACGTTCTAGACTTGGGCCAGACAGAGGAAGTGGTTCAGGGGAATGCTATGCGAAGATCTGGATGCAATGAGCCCGCAGTCGGCTCGGGATACAGGTACTACTTCTCGCTCTCGTGGGGCAGTTCGAGAGAGCGTAGCTCAGGTGGTTGCTGTGGAGATACCGATGCAGTGTCTCCATCTCGCCGTTCTGTTGGAGTTGCGTCACCTCCGGGATTTGTCACACATGTGGGAATGTCTACTCCAATCACTCTGGCTTTTACTCAGGCGTCTGCAGGTGGCACCCCTATGGGTGCTACTCCAAGAGATACTACCCCCGTAGGTACAACAGATGTATAGGGGTCTCCTATATATGCCCAGGAGCGTGGTCGCAGGTGGGAGAGGGCCCATCTTAGGCATACCCCAGAGGGATATGCCTACCTTGTAGATGATAGGACAGGAGCCATCATCATGAATGATGAGGGGAGGAGGGTGATGGCTCGCATGAGAGAGTTGTGCCAACAAGTTTTTTGGCACAACATCTTGAATCATTGGAAGAACATACCAGAGGGGAGCAAGGACTACATAGTAGCATCCAAGCATGAGGAGTTTCAGGTACCAGCCACAACAAATAGGTTTTCTACGGGCTGGATGATGGAGTGCATGCGTGCATATATGTCACACAAACGATCAAACGCACGCAAGGCACTCAAGAGTGGGGCTTCAAAGCCTGAGTGGCTAGATGCGAACGGCTGGCACCGACTCAGGGAGGAGGCTACAGATTCTCCAAGACGTTGGAGACAGCAGCGCAAGGCGATGAGGGCACGACTAGAGGCTGGAGTGGTCCATCATCTTGGGAGTGGCGGCCACATGATATATTTGGAGAACTTTGTAAGTTTTTATTTTGTTCTGCTTGCTTATTTTTTTGCAATATCCTTTGTATTGACAATCGTGTTTCTAACAGTTGTATTTTGTTTTCTTTGCAGCACTCCATTACAAACCACTATCCCA
The DNA here is from genome assembly GCF_053477565.2 of Lygodium microphyllum. Lineage (NCBI taxonomy): Eukaryota > Viridiplantae > Streptophyta > Polypodiopsida > Schizaeales > Lygodiaceae > Lygodium > Lygodium microphyllum. Next base: position 68,683,713 of record NC_141143.1, on the reverse strand, counting down.
CTAGCCTTGAGGCTTGATATGCAGAGAGACACAATCTCACTGCATTGATCAACTGATTGTATGGATGCGACGGCCCTGTAAGTCACTCATATTTCTTGTCCGTAGTTACTAAGTTTAATTAAAATGCATTATTGTATAGTGGACTGATGTGTAGTTTCTTTTTTTGCAAAGTCCGTTCGATGCTCCTTTGCGGTGGGATGAGGTTTCGGATGGCAAGGATCTATAGCTCGCCCTTGGATCCCTGGAGCTCACATACTCTTTTTTTTTTGTCACGAGATCTATGTAGACATTTTCTATGTAGTAGTAGTATCTTGTCATGATTGTACCGGTCGCTTTCATTACGCGATCATGTATTTATTTCATGAATCAGTGTTATGATTTAAGTACACTTTGCCTTTATTTACACATGCATTATACACATTACTGAAACTATTTTGTATGGCCCAATTTTTTTTCCCCTGTTACTGTCGCTATTAGCGTTGCAAATTTACTGCATGTGTCGCTATTAGCGTCGCAAAATGCATCACAAAGCGTCATTATCAGCGACACTAATAACGACGCTAATATCGACTATTCTATGGCATTGCCAATAACAACGTTTTTTGCGACAACGGGGGCAAATTTCTTTATGAACTATTTCGTCGCTTTTAACGTCGGTATAAGGCCTATATCTTGTAGTGCTTATAAACAATTCTAAATGGGCCATAATATTTGGGTGCGATGCTTTTTAGTGGATTGAAGCATCCTCTTTTCAAATCTTAACTAGACTAAGTCTTTTTTTAAAAAAAATTACTTGTTGCATTTTTTGTTAACTTGGGATGTATATCTCAATTGAGCTTGCTTAATTTGTTGGTAACTTCTTCTAAAATTTTTCTATGGCCAGATTGTGACAAGGAGCTATTCTTCATCGTCGTGGTCATAAGAGGGAGAAGGTGGGGGGTTTAAGGGACTTACTAAGAAAGCTTTTCCCCTGCATGTATCTTTTAGGCTCATTGCAACATTGAGAGGGGTTGTAAGCAAAAAGGGGTGGTTACAACTAGTGAAATGGCTATCGCTCATGTCCTCTAAGAGGGCTATGCAAAAAGATGGTAAGAGGGTAGTGTGCATCATTAGCCTAGCCATTGCATAGCTATCTATGCTAGCATTGAGATAAAAAAAGAGTGGTGGGAGGTGGTATTTCTGTGGAGTAGGATCTTGCCTTAATAATACTCTAAGGAGCCTACGGTAATTACAAGTTATGAGGAAAGTGGAGTTTGGACAAGAGCTAAATTCATTGAGGAAGTGGTCAATAGAGGCATACAAGTCATGCTCAAAAAAGGTGAGCACTTCCTCAAGCTTAGTGGCATTGATATTATAGATTTTTGAGAAGTCATATCACCCATGGACATCTGGATTGAAGTCCACTCCTACCCTTCTAGGATATGGGATGTAGGTGGGGTTATTCCTCTCGAAAGGTAGGGTATGGCAGAAAGGCATCCAGGCGTCCATGTTGATGTCCCATATGCCCATACTATGAGTTTTGCATTCCAATCTACTGGGAAACAATTTTTTATTGGAGGGATGGGCACTTTTGGGACCACTATTGGTTGAGCTCTCAGCCTCCTTCATGCTGTCTAGTCCAGCATGTTAGTTCTCCTCTTTTTGATCTTTGCTCTTCTTTCAACATTGATGGAAAGGAGAAGAATCCTTTCTAGGATTAGAGGTTAAAGGACTAAGGCCATTCAATGCTTGCTCATGGTGTTGTACTTTCTCATGAGCCAGGTGTAGAAGTTCGAGTTGTACTCCATGTGAGCATAGTGGTCCATATCGATGGGTCGGATGCTTACATAGGTGAGATAAGTGAGGACATCCATTAGGAAGTCACCGGAGTTGATTCAACTGGCAATGTGTAACTCTTGCTCCATCAACATGCGATCTAAATAGGGGTGGGTCATGATGTGCTCTTCTAGGGGTCGGTTTGGGTCATACTCCGAGGTTTTGATGGCACATCTCTCCTCAGCCTTGGTCATGATTTGGCATCCCTCTAGCTCCCATTGAAGTCAGAGAGCATACCATTTTTTCAAGAAAGAGGAGTCGTTGTCAGCAAGATGTTTCAACTCTTCAATTTCTTGGAATCTGGTAGGGACCGTACTCTTATCATACGAGGTGATGAGTCATTGTTTGTGCACTTGCTCATAGGAAATCTCCGTGGCAATCAGCTTCTTAGCTATGCCTGGGGAGTCTTAACGAATACGAATTCTAATTCTTCCCAAGAGCAAGGTAGTGTACTTATCTCTGTGGCCAAAGGCTCTTCTAAAAGGCCTAAGTCTAGTCGGTCATAGCTTTTAGCAAGTGTAATAAATGTAGCTTCCAAGCATCGAAGGCAAGTAATCACATCGTCACACGTATTTTTAGCCAAATCCAAGTCCAAGGTAAGAATTTATCATTGCTCATAAGAGGGTTTTAGGCATACAGGAGGTTAAGGTTTCATTGGACTAGACAGGTCTGCAGCTGCGATTGGCGATGTTGGCTGCTTTTGAGTAAGTGGTGCAATCACTTACACTTGAGGTGAGGGTTGTGATATAGATGTTGTGCTGCTAGATGCTTGTGAGGCCTTAGGGGCACTAGCCTGCTAGGTTGAGGTGGTTTGGAAGCATCAAGTTGTAGTTTTGGTCGGTAGACTCGTTGAGGGTCTGTAGGCATTGCGGGTTTGGGCTCTATGGACTTTGCAACTTGAGTTGTTTGGGATTTTGGTTTCTAAGCTATCATGTGGCCTTGTGTGGGGAACTCGAGAGCTGTGCTTGAGTAGTGTACTTGGCAGTCGTGGCTTTGGGTACCCATATCCAAGTATTGCCCTCATAATAGCCTTGTGCTTACAATGAAGTCTTTGGGGTCCAGTGCAGCTTGACCATTCATCGATGCCTATAGTTTCTTCTCTATCTCTCCTATGTTTTGAGGGTGAATTCCTAGCCTTGCGAGGTCATGCTTGGTTGCTTCTTAGCAGCGATCCTTGATGTTTAGGTACCCATTTAAACTTGGGTTCATGGGCTTTGGCTTTCGTCTCCGTGATCTACTAATGTTGAGGCTTGGTGAGTTGTGACAAGTCACGACCCCCTCCGTAAACTTGGTGGTGGATTAATCTATTGGTGGCTTTGCGGGCTTTAGTGAAGCCGCACTACCCTTGCTGATAGCTGTCATGATGTGTACATTGCCGATGGCAAGGTGAATGTACTATGGCTCGTAGTCGATGTTGCAATGGGCCTGCTTTTTAAAGGCTCATCCTAGCAGTGATTCCTTACCAACATCATCTATGTTCAGCAACACATAAAAGATTATGGGTATGCTCACAAACTCAAATACAAGTTGTGACTTTGCACTTTCCAAAAGTGCATATGATTGGCTCCCAAAAGGGCTGAGTTTGGCACTTGTAGGCTGTAGTTGTGGTCAGCCAATTTGAGCCCAATGATCATGAGTTGAGATATTAACATCAGCTCGTTCATCGATCAATGCATGGAAGGTATGTGTTCATTGAGCGGTGATTGTTATGCAGAGGTAAGCAGGTTCTACTACTTCTTCATCCTTGTCTTCAATTTTTGTAATTGTGGCAACTCGAACTTTCATAGGGGACTCTAGCATGGGAGGCTCGTGTAGTGGATGTGTGGGAGGGTAGTACTTCTTTATGCAGCTACCATTGAAGAAGCCTACACCCTCTCCATTGAGGGTTCTCGAGCTCCACATTGCCAGTCTAGGCTGATTGTGCGAACTCAAAAAGGCCCTAATCCCCTAAACTTCATTTTCTGCTTGTGGTCTTTCACTAAGTATAATAGTATAAGGTCACCCTGATCAAAGTCTCGCTGCTTGACATGCTTGTCAAACCAACTCTTACATCGTGCCTTTTCACAAATCAATGCATGAGTAGCTAGAAGTCAAGTCTCTGATTATATGCGTTCTAGCTCAACTAAGCATTTGGTCCGTGCCTCCTTCCCATCCCGTCTCTCTTGAGTGGCTACTCTCAGGCTAGGGACAAAGAAATCTACTAGTAAAATGGCATCAATTCCATAGGTCAACCTAAAGGAAGTCTACCCTACATTTGTTTTATAGGATGTTCGATAGGCCCACAAGCTTGCCATCAGCTTGTTGTCCCAATCACTACATGAAGCAGAGACAACTTTGGTCAGGACATTCACTAAGATCTTATTTGTAGATTTTGCATGATTGTTCGCTTCAAGATAGTAAGGCGAGGATTTCCAATGTACAATCAAGAAGGTGAACATGAGGTGAGCAATCACTTCATTGATGAAATGCATGCCTTGATCACTAACTAGTTCAATGGGGCAGCCGAATCGCAAGATCACCTGCTCTCAAAGGAACTTACTTGTGGTTTTAGCATCGTTCTTTCTAGTGGCTCATGCTTCTGTCCACTTTGTGAGGTAGTCTATGGCAACTATAATATACTTAGCATGCAAATATTGTGTTGTGTCTAAGTCGGGCATTCTCAATGGGTCTTTCGGGTAGTCCGTATTCAAGCACTTGGGCTACGTTATCTGCCCAGTATGGCGTCAAGTCGGCTCTAAACAAATCTTTCTTACTAGGCAGATTAAAGAGATGCACATCTAGCAAATCGTTGGGGCGATACCCTATCTAGAGGCTTCTCCTGTGGGTATGCAAGACATGTGGTTAGCCATGTAATGTTGTTTCCCCTTGCGCATAACCACAAAGAAGTCGAATTCTAACAACAGAAGTAACCATCGAGCAATGCGTCATGTAGCACAAGGTTTATTAACAAGATAAAGCATGGCCAACGAAGAAAATAAAATGCGTAGCCAATAGATAACAACAAAATTTCTTCACAACAAACGCCATGGCTAACCTTCTCTCTCCATCATGGAATAAATCATTTCGGTGTCCATGAGTTGTGTGCTAGCAAAACTCATTGGATAGGTTAGATTGTGTTCGTCAGGCTGGCACAACACTGCTCCCACAGCAAACTTCGAGGTGTTAATGTGGACATGGAAGATTATGGTCCAATCTGGGGCTTGTAGTATTGGCAAGATTGCCATAGCCTTTTTCAACTCTTTGTATGATGTTGGCATTCCTCGGTCCATTTGAATCTTATTAGCAGTTTGTAGACTAGACTGGTCTAGCGATTAATGCATAGTTCAACACAAATCACCGATAGTATCCTATATGCCCTAGGAAGCCCTAAACTCCCTTGTAGTTGGTTGGTGGTGGAAGGTCGACAATAACCCTAACTTTTGAGAATTCAGTGGCAATGATGTTCTTGGACCCATTTTTGGACACCACGTGCCCTAGGATGCATCCATGCTTCACCCAAAACTGATACTTATTAAGGGGGGTCAACAAGAGATGATATAGTCTTCATCGTTCAAAGACTGCACGAAGTTTGTTTAGGTGTTTCTTTCAACTCAAGTGAATACATAGGTCATCAACAAATACTTCTAACTCTCGTCAAAGCATGTCCCTAGAGATGGTACACATGAGCCATTGGAATGTGGCTGGTGCGTTTGTCAAACCAAAGGGCATGACTATGTAGGCAAAGACACCCCACTCGGTAGTGAATGGGATCTTATGCCTATCATTAGGATGCACTTGCACTTGATTGTAACCTGAGAAACTATCTAGGAAACTGTAGGCTTCCTTGCCAACCACTCTCTCAAGCACATGCTCTATGTACGGAAGTGGATAGTTGTCTCTCTTCATTGCAACATTGACTTTCTTATAATTAATGCACACTCTGATTTTTTCATTCTTATGAATTTGTCTATCTCATAGATGAATCCTGCTCTTATGAATTTGTCTATCTTAGCCTTGACCAGATGAGCATGCTTGAGATTTATCGGATACGATCGTTGCTTGACTGGTGTTGCATCAGGTGTTATGGGGATGTTATGAGTCACTATACTCGGATCCAGTCCTTTCAATCGTCAAGTGACCAAGCGAAGATGTCCATGTACTCTTGTAGAGAGCAATGAGACGTGCTTCTTCTTGCTCACTCAAGTCGTTCGGTGATAAAGGCAAGTTGGGGTATCTCCCCTTCCTTAGCCAAATTAACCTCTTTCACTTTGGCAGGTCCTTCTATAGGCTTAGTGGCTTGCCCTTGTCACTTGGCTCCTAGCAAGACCATTACCCTATCACCTCTCTTGAACTTCATGAATCGTTTCAGTAGGGCTTGTGGTTTTTTATGTTCTCTAGCTTTCAACTCCCTAAATTGTCTCTTCCTTTCCTCCTTCAACTGTCGGTGCGTTAGGTGGACCGGTAGGTCTCCCTTGGTGCATTTTGTATTAGGAGGCCAAGGCATTTTGGGGTCGCTAAATCTAAGCTCACTTTCGATTCAAAATCAAACTCTCCTTCATTGGTCGTGGCTTTGACAGTGATTCCGTTCTCAATAGAGGTATGACAAGTGGCTGAACTAGCGCTAGTTGCTCATAGTCCATCACCCCTAAATGGTCTAGCCAAGTGCGATCACATTTGGCTTTGAGAACTCCTCTTTCTATTCTAAATGTATTGGCATTCTATGGCTTTGAGTCTACTCTAATCTGCTCAATTACCTGACCATTCACGTCGTATTCTGTTGTGTTGATCTCCTCTTTACTGTCTTCGTTCATAGAATAGTAGTCTTCATACTCATCGTCTGAACTTTCCTCATCCGATTGCTTGTCATCTCCTAAGCCTTGATGCTCCATTTCTTTGTCATTGGAGTAGGGCCTAATTGTACATCAAGTTGAGATCGTGCACCTTGGTCTACCTCTGCTTGGGTTTGTCCAAGAGATCCTTGAGGGGTTTGAGGTTAGCGGCTGGGTTGCCAACTACCTCATCCACCAAGTGCTCTAAGATCTCGTGGAGCTCTCGCTTGTTGTTCTAGATATGGAATGTGATAGAGGTGGGCCATTCACTAGGGCTTCCCACCATCATGCATAGTGGCACTGAGGGTCTGTCCTTGATCTCATTGATTGTGTTAGTAGCTTGTTCACATTCCTCATTGTTCGAGAATGGTAGATCGATGGTGGCTAGCACATGCATCCAATCACACTCATTCTTAGGGTAGGGGATATACTTTGTTAGCGGCCCATAAGATTTTCTAACATGAGTATCACCCTTTAGCAGAGCTGAGATGGTGTCAAGGTCGACTGGCGTAGTCTTCGAGGTGTCCATTTCTACCCTCACTGCTTTCGTTCGATTGCCTAAGAAGATCAAACCGTTGCCCTAGTCTTCTATGACTCGTGCATTCCTAATCCAGGGTCGGCTTAGCAAGATATCATAGTCAACTCCCTTCGTGACAATGAAGTCTACTGATAACTAGACTCCTACGATCTTCAATGGCCAATTTTTTAGCACTCTCAATGGTTTGATCTTCATCCCATTGGCCAATGTGACATTAAATCTAGCATTCTCAACAAGTGGGTCACCCCATGCCTAGAGCACCATGTGGTTAAGCACGCTGACTCCTGCCCCTATGTCTATGATTCCTTTCCTTGTTGTATCTCCTAGTGCTAGGACTGGCAAGACTGCATGCATCTCCATGCCTTTCCAGAAAGTGTTGACATGTAAGGTCCTAGGAAGTGAGTGCAGCATCAAGCTCGGTATTTGCATCACTATGTCATAGTCATGCAAGTCAGCTACCCCTTGCTGAAGCAATCCTTCCATCCATTGTTTTAACTCTTGCCACATCGTCGGATACTGCCTAAGCAAGTCTCTTAAGCTCAAAGTTATTAGTTACTAGCATCATGAAAATATTGCTAGTTGCTTGCTTATCTCTTGATTCTGCGCTCCTTGGGCAATGGCCCTAGCTAGCTTGCTAGCCCATGGCATTCAAGCTCTATCTATTCTTCATAGCTTGAGGTGCAGTGGCATCTCTTGACTTTGGTTGCATAGGTGAAACCAGTGTGCTCACACTAGCAAGATCATCAATTTCATCCTCCAAGATGGGCTCAATATCCTTTAAGTGTTCATGCGCTTCTCTCAACCACTCTTTGACTTTATCTATGGCTTCGAGTTGGCGCTTCGGATTGGGGTACTCCCTAACCTTAGCACTCCCTTTTTCCACATTCCTCAAAGCAGATGTTTCTGCCTCTGCGTCCATGACTTTCTTCCCTATGCGGGTAGTGTCGTGGCACTCTCAGTTTTAAGTGCAACCTTTGCTTTACTTTTCTTCTTCCTTCGCATATGACTCTTCTTTCCTATTGAGATTGCATCTAGATTGCTAGGCCATGGCAGTAACATGCAGGCCTACCTCGTCTCTGCGCTTGGGTCATAATATGCAATGGGATGGGCGTAGCCTCTCCATCAAGTGTTTCAACTCCGAAGAATAGCCCCAATGATATTGATGGCACGATTGTCAAACTAGAGGATGGTTTCCGTCTAGGGCAATTGGCAAATAGATGGGTGATTCCACACTCTGCATATCTGAGGTCAGCCTTTTCACGGTTGGCTTGTTTCCTCTCGGGGCAGCACGAGGAAATGTGCCCTGGGTGACCGCAAGTCCAACAAGCAACTAGCTCTTGGGTCTGTCCTCCTAGGCCTCCACCTCTACCTCTGCCTAACGCCATCACTAGCACTAGTCAATAGTCCATAAGGATCCGATTGCCCTCTTTATCGTATGAGACATAAGGGTTCGCATATGCCTCTTCGTCATTTGACTCCTCCATGTAGTGGACCAAAGCATCACTCGGTGGGTGGGTTACAAAAGGTCCGTGTGGCCTAGCTATGCCTCTAGGGTTAATTTCCATCTTGGGGACGACTAGTTTTGCATCATTAGGTGCTGGAAGAGCCAATGGGGCTCCCCTTCCAAAGAAGTTTGGTGGTCTACTCCCTAGGTACAACTGGTTGTAAGGTTGCAAGTATGGAAGCCTCCTTGGAAGTCTACAATATGCATGGCATCATGACCGAACCTATAGCAATTTGGCGCAAGATTGAGACCAAGGGTCTTGACACTCTGCTAGGAGGTGGTTTCCACTGCAATACACACATTCAACATGTGGGCACATAGGTCTCCTTACCATCTCTTGCAATCTAGCTAGCTCCATCTTCATTTCTACTAGCTCTTGACTTCGGGCAACCCTTTTCCCTTTATCTTGGGTGCTTGGGACTGATCGATCGCTCGATGTTGTGACCCTTTCTGAGGATCTAGAATTAGCTTTGTCTCAATTAGAGCTCCAAGATCTTCTCTCCTTGAGTTGGTCATCCACTTGTATGGCTTGTTCAAAGACCCTAGCTAGTACGTCTCTCTGCAAGCTCGAGTTTCCTCTGCCAAGGCCTTGTAGAGTTCTTCACTACGTATTCAGAGATTGTCACTGAAAAGCTTGACAAGAACAACTTCCAAGCATGGAAGTTTAGAATGACGAATTTCCTTATGGGAAAAGGATATTGGGAATTTGTTGCAGGAAATGAAGAAGAACCAGTTCTTCCTGATGTTCCCAATCAACAGCAAATGCAGGCATTTAAAGCATGGCATGAGAGAGCCAGGAAAGTTATGTATTGGCTGTCTATCAGCATTTCAGACTCTATGATTTTGCATATTCAGGATGCAAGTACGCCAAAGGAGGCATGGGATACTTTGTCAAAAATGTATAGCACAAATACGCAAGCCAGGAAAATGCAGCTCAAGCAAGAGTTGCACAATGTGCAAAGAGAAAATATGAGCATCAACGACTACCATATGAAGGTGAAGAAGATTGCAGATGCACTTGCTTCCATTGGGTCACCAGTGGAAGAAGATGATTTAGTTTCTGTGACCTTGAATGGTCTAGGAAAGGATTATGCACAGTTTCGAACATCCATTTCAGTTCGTGAAAGATTTCCTGATTTTGAGAAGTTGATTGCTCTTCTAATTTCTGAGGAACAGAGAAATGGTGGTGCATCTTCTTCAGGAGGAACTTCAAAAGAAGCTGTCTTCTACTCAAATGCTGGAAGAGGTAGAGGCAGAGGTAGAGGAGGCCGATTTGGAGGCCGTGGTAGAAATCAGAATATGCAGCAAACTCAAGAAAACCAGTCCTATGGAGGAGGACGTGGTAACTCTAGAGGCAGGGGGAGCCAAAGAGGTCGTGGTGGATGGCAAAGAGGTCAAAATGCAAACAGTAATGTTGAATGCTACTACTGTGGTAAAATGGGTCATATGGCTAAAGACTGCTATAAAAAGCAGAATGACATCATGAATGGAAAACTGCAACAAGGGAATTATGCATCTTCTAGCAGACAGGGTGATGACAGAAATGAGCATTTGTTCATGGTGCAGCACATGAACAATTCTGTGACAAGTGCAGAAGAAAGCAATGATGTATGGTATGTTGACTCAGGTGCATCAAACCACATGACAGGTCATGCAGAATGGATGGAGGATGCAAGGAAAATGGAGAAACCAGGATTTGTGGAGACTGGTGATGATACTGCACATCCTATTGTGCAGATTGGAAAAATTCCCTTGTCTATGCAAGATGGGAAAAAGAAATACATGTCCGATGTATTTCATGTCCCGAATATCACCAAGAATCTGGTTTCTGTCGGTCAAATGGTTGAGCAAGGCTTGCAGGTCAGATTTAATCCTCATGGATGCTTTGTTGAGGATATGAAAAATAAAGGTCGCTTGATAGCAAAAGGAAAGAAGAAGGGCAGAATGTTTGCGTTGGATGCAGACATGTCTGAATTGAGTGCAGCAATGTTTGCACATGGGACCGGTGTAGTTGCAGATATTGATATCTGGCATAAACGCATTGGTCATGTTAATGTACAGCGACTTAAATCAATGCAGGCCCAAAATATTGTTGCAGGATTGCCAAAATTCAAGGTTGCAGAAATGCATAAGGTATGTGAAGCCTGTCAGTTTGGAAAACAGGCAAGGAAACCATTTCCTAGACATGTTCAAGAGAGTGAGAAGCCATTGGAATTAATCCACTCTGATGTGTGGACTACTAAAGCTGCATCTCTTGGAGGCTGTTATTATTTTGTCACTTTTATGGATGACTATAGCAGAAAAGTTTGGGTGTATTTTATGAAAAAGAAAAGTGAAGTTTTTGGGCATTTCAAAACCCTTAAAGCTATGGCTGAAAAAGAAACAGGTCTGCAAATAAAATGCCTGAGGTCAGATGGAGGGGGAGAGTACCTCTCAAATGAATTTGCAAAGTTCTTGCAGGAGCATGGCATAAAGCAGCAATATTCATGCAGTTATACCCCACAACAAAATGGAATTGCAGAAAGGAAAAACAGGCATATTGGAGAGGTATCTCGTGCCATGCTCAATGAAAAAGACTTGCCAGATTTTTATTGGGATGAAGCAGTTGCTACAGCAGTCTACATAATGAACAGGACTCCCACTGCAGCAATACATGGAATGACTCCAGAGGAGAGGTATACTGGTAGGAAACCAGATATTTCTCATTTGAAAATTTTTGGTTGCATTGCCTATGTACATGTGCCAGATGAGCTGAGATCCAAGTTGGATCCAAAAGCTGAGAAGTGCATCTTTATTGGTTACTCTCTGCAGCAAAAAGGGTATAGATACTATAACCCTTCTACTCGTAAGTTTACAGTGAGCAGAGATGTTGTTTTTGATGAGATGAGTAGCTGGTATAAACCAGTAAATGTGATTGATGATGTAGATGCACAAAATGGTAATGCTGCACAGAATTCACAGCAGCAGTCACAAAATATTAGTGGACCTGGAGCGTCCTCTAGCAGTGGTTCACATTCTTCGCCATGGACAGGCAGATTGAGATCAGGAGAATCTTCTCAAAGTAATGCAGATAGTGGTATGCAGGTATCACGAAAAGGAAAAGAGAAGGTTGATCAACCCATGTTTGATGTGAATGCAGGTCACTCTTATGTGGATGGTGAATCCAGTGGCTCAGAACAGAGCATTGATGATGAGTTGGGTATTCCTTCTATTATTACACCTGGAGTAAGGAAGACCAGGGATGTTTTGAGAGCACCTGGGAGTGAACCCACTTTGCGCAGGTCTACCAGAGTTAGGTATCCTGTGGATAGGCTGAAATATGATGGATTTACAGCCATTCACTATGCATATATGGTCAAAGTGATACAGGAACCAGAACCCACTTCTTTTGAGCAAGCCATGGGAAAAGAAAAATGGGAGAAAGCCATGGATGAAGAAATGGATGCCTTGGAAGCAAACGCTACATGGGAATTGGTACCTTTGCCTAAAGGTAAGAATGCAATTGGCTGTAAGTGGGTTTATAAGGTGAAGCACAATGCTGATGGTTCTGTGAACAGATACAAGGCAAGATTAGTAGTCAAGGGGTATGCACAAACATATGGCATTGACTATGAAGAAACATTCAGTCCGGTTGCAAGGATGGCAACCGTAAGAGCAGTCATTGCTATGGCTGCATCAAAGGGATGGTCTTTACATCAGATGGATGTAAAGAATGCCTTCTTGCATGGTGATTTGCAAGAAGAGGTCTATATGGAGCAGCCACCAGGTTGTGTGCATGCTGTTCATCCTGAGTTTGTTTGCAGGTTGAAGAAAGCTTTGTATGGCTTGAAGCGAGCACCTAGAGCATGGTCTGACAAGATAGGATAGTATCTTGTCACTATTGGCTTTCAGATTTCCAAGGCAGATTTCTCACTTTATGTGAGAAAAACAGAGAAAGGTATTATGCTACTTGTCATTTATGTTGATCATTTGATTATGACAGGTGACAGTGATGAAGATATCCTTCATGTGAAAATGCTATTGAAGCAGAAGTTTGAGATGAAGGATTTGGGAGAGCTGCGTTATTTCTTGGGCATTGAGGTGATTAGATCACCAAGTGGGATACAGCTCTTGCAGAGGCAGTATGGATTGGACATGCTGTCCAAATATGGGATGACAGGCTGTAAGCCTATTTCAGTTCCTTTGGAGCAGAATGTGAAGCTGAGCGCAAATGCAGGTGAGCTTCTGGAAGACCCTATTATGTACAGACGCATAGTAGGAAGCTTGATTTATATGACTATTACCAGGCCAGATTTGAGCTATGCTGTTGGATTGGTAAGTCAGTTTATGCAGGCTCCAAGGAAACCACATTTGGATGCGGCTAGACGCATACTCAGGTATGTGAAGTCCACATTGCAGTATGGACTATTTTATGAGACTGGGGTTCAGATACAGTTGCATGGATACACTGATGCTGATTGGGCTGGTAGTATTTCTGATAGACGATCTACCAATGGATATGTGTTCTCTTTTGGGAGTGCTGCAGTCACTTGGAGCAACAAGAAACAGCCTACAGTTGCCTTGTCGAGCACAGAGGCTGAGTACAGGGGTGCAGCAATGGCTGCATGTGAGGTAGCTTGGTTGCATAAGCTACTTTATGATATGCATCAGTCTACAGATGGGCCAGTTGTCATTTATTGTGACAACATGATTAGTATACACTTGGCAAATAACCCAGTCTATCATGCTAGAACAAAGCACATTGAGGTGCATTATCACTATGTGCGAGAGAGGTTTTTACTAGGTCTTATTGATCTAGTTTATGTGGGCACAGAGGATCAGGTAGCTGACATATTTACGAAGGCATTGGGCGCAGAGAAGCTGCGCAAGTTCAGAGACCTGCTTGGTGTGCAGGAATTGGGATTGAGCTCGAGGGGGAGTGTTGAGATATCGAGCTCCACTCATGATACGCCAGGGTGACTGTTGTGTATTTATGTCACCGACTTGTCAGTTGCAGACGCGGTTGGTACACCGCCCATGAATAATAGCTACATGATAGCTATCCTTATCTACTCTAGTTCGTGGCTCAGTTAGTATGCCACCTTAGTTAGTTGAGTTTGGTTTGAGACCCATATATAGGGTTCTTCTATTTTCTTTGTAAGAGAGTTCTTTTGGCTTACACAACTAAGAAGAGGAAAACTGTTTTCAGCCTCCACCCTTGTGTGTATTCCCCCATTGTGCAAGCAAGAAAGCTTCAAGTGAGACTCCTTCCTTCTCTCCCACAATCTTGACACCTTCCAACCTAGACCATCCAACGAAGAATCACTTGGTTCTCTTAATCAACAAATCCAAATGCCAAATCCTTTTAATGGTACCTTGAGGATAACATGAAGCTTTTATCCACCAACTCCAAATAAGAGGGAATGCCACCACCTAATTATTCTTTTTTCTATCTAGAAAACCCTAGAGTCAGGTTGTATAATTGGTTTGAAGGGTAGGGATCACTAGTTCTGCACTTTTTTCCTAGATATTTATTGAAGCAATCTAATTTAAATACATATGGTTATGGTAGATTAAGAAATGCATGGTGATGATTAACATAATACAAAATTCTCAGAGATTTGTTCAAGAAGGAGTGCTAAAGATGAGAGATAAAAGGATCAAAGATAAAAAATTACAAGTCTCTATTCATATTTTGTTGCTTTATATAGGCTATATACAAAACATAAGTAAAAAACAATTCACCACTTAAATATTTTCCACCTTCTTTGGTTAGACTTGCCACATGAGGTTTCCATTCCTAAGATATAGCCAAGACTTGCATATGTGGCATAATAAGGTGTGCTTACGTGGAGATTTAAAAGAAAAGTAGCCTTAGGTAATATCTTGGAAAATCCACAAATGTCAATGTGACAAATAAAGTCCTATGTGACACTTTGAGAACCATCTTATTGTTGTAATTTCAATTTCACAAGATTGATTATTGTGAAATGGAATTTTAGAAAGATCACCCTTGCCATCACAATAATACAAGTACTCTTTTTCAAACTATCATGAGCATGGCAATCATAAGAGTGGGTTGTGAATTTTAAACAATTTGAGCCTATGACGAGAAGTCAAAATTTGTGGAAAATGCATTCATGACCTTAGACATTGAAGTTGCAACTATTGATTATTACAATTGGTAGATGTAAATTGAGAATGCCCAAAGTGTGTATTTTCCATTTTTCCAAGCCTAAATTTGAGCAAATTACAATGAAGCTAGAAGCTTTTGTGATTTTTTGAGAAAAATCAAGGACCTTCTTGGGTGTAACAATTTATACTACATTATTATTTAGATTGTAGGTTGAGTAAAAGCACCTGAATGTGCCTTACTCCCAAACCTAATTTTAAATTCCTCCCATTTCAAATTCAAAATCCCCCCCAAAAGACAATTCAAGATAGTAAATGCTTCTCTCTCTCTCTCTCTCTCTCTCTCTCTCTCTCTCTCTCTCTCTCTCTCTCTCTCTCTCTCTCTCTCTCTCTCTCTCTCTCTCTCTCTCTCTCTCTCTCTCTCTCTCTCTCTCTCTCTCTCTCTCTCTCTCTCTCTCTAGGGCCCAGGTGGGAGCTAAGGTTGTGCGCAAGCTTTCCTGTAGAGAGCTGTGTGTGTGTGTGTGGTGGCAAGGGAAGGGGCACTGGGTAGAGTGACATGAACAATGGTGCAAAGAGTAGCAACAAGTGGCATGAGACAAATGGTGGTGGTGGCATGAGGGTTGGGGTGATGGCGGTGCAAGATGGATGAATTATGGTGATGCAAGGGTGTGGGATAGATAGTGGTAGCATCAGGACTATACCACCTGACACATACACATACACACATACACACATAGAGAGAGAGAAAATATATATATATATATATATATATATATATATAATTAGGAAAGAGTGGGAGAGGGAAAGGAAATAAAAATGTAGATGGAGAGAGATAGAGAATAAAAACTTTGGAAAGAAAAAAAGAGAGGGGAGCAAAAAGCAAAACTTAAAGAGAGAGAGAGAGAGAGAGAGAGTGTGTGTGTGTGTGCGCACGTGCATGCGCATGCATGTGTATGTATGTCTATTCAAAAGAAGTGAGGGAGTTGCACAACAACTTTGCTTCCCTCATAAGTTCGCTTCACGATAGCTTTACACTTATTACTTGTAATCAATAATCCCAATGCAATGCAATTGCAAAGATGGTAGTTCACTCTAGACAATGAATTCCAAGCCATTGGCCACTAAGTCTTGTCCATCTAGTGGTCACACACATGGAGTGCAAAGTGATAAATAAGCTATTTCCCTAGTCAATTAATGAATCAACTCCTTATATTGATTGGTAGTTGCACCACTCCCATTGAAAAGTCAAAATTTCAAATCCTCAAACCACATAGAAACATACACATATTCTTTTGGTGCTTTCTCAAATTGCCATGTGTTCTACAATCTTTTGGTTGTTCATAGTATGCAAGTGCCTTATGTTTACTCTATACCTTCCCTTTTGCCACATAGCAGAGGGGAGGCTATAATATAACATAATAAAGATACTTGAATCGTCCCAAGTTTTCTCTATGGTAGCCACTTCAATGAGCCATGAGATACAAAGTAGCAATAGGTTTGTCTCACATGAAAACGTGTAAGCTTTTGAGCTTTAAAACATAGTTTAGCATGCCTTTGACAAAAACATCAAAAAAATTATGATAAGAGCTTACATGTATTTACACTTTGGTAGGGGAATATCCACTACAACAATGTGCTTCATTGCCTTTGGGGATTTTTGTTATCACCAAACCAAGTTTATTTATATTGCAACCAACTCCATGATAAAAACTATTATGTTTTTATGCATTAACCATGTAGAGGAGGAACAACATTGTCTTTGGTAGGAACTCTAGTAAGGCCTTGGATTCTATCAACCTTACGACATTTTGAGGGTAAGAAAATCTAGATCTACAAGCTCTTCTATAAGAAGCTTTTGGTTATGGGCTAGGTCCCAGCTACACCCATGTGTGTTGTATCTCTAATTTACTTTACTCAATACAATCCACATTATAAAAAATGATCATTAACAAATATATAGAAGCTAAAACTTCTTTTGTACTTGCTATGATTTCTGCTAGCCAATTTTCTACCATTTGCATATGATTATAGTGAATGATGTGCACGTTCATCATCAACATCTATACTCATGCCTTAAAGGCTTCTCTATGCATTGTTGGTGCTATATACCGACTCCTTTTCCATCAAGGCTCTTCATTTAGGGTAGGCCATTATGGTTTTTGCCACCTTGTTCTCTCTTTAGGTAGGCCATTGTGATTTTTATCACCTTGTTTAAGCGAAGTTAGCATGTTCCAAATTGATTTTTACAACTTTCTTCAAAATGAAGTTGTGTGTCTAAAGAACATGGTCTAGTTTGTTACAATCTTTGAAAACCTGTTCATGTCGTCACAGATTGTGTCATTATCTTCTTTGTTTTGCATCATCATGTATCCTTTTTCTTTTTCCTAATGCAATGCCATTTTTGGCAGTTTATTTAGCACCCTCACAATGCCCCATATGGATAGGAGCAATGAATCCACTAGTTCATCCCTAAGAATCAAGCCTGGCTTCTCACACAATACACATAGATACCTTATCGGCAGATGCCTTATAGGTTGCTTTAAATGCTGTTGGATACTTTGCATCCGTTAGATTTTAATATATCCATTGCATGCTGTTGGGTACTCTGCATCCCCTAGCAATTAATATAGTGATGTCAATATGTGTAAAGAGGTAACATTTTTGCTAGAGTACCCTCACAACACCCCATACGGATAGAGTCACAAATCCACCACAGTCCATGAGAATTACTTGGCTTCTCGCGCAACTCACACACAACTTGGCTTCTCATCCAACTCACGTAGATGCCCTATCGATTGCTCTAAGCGCTTCACGTACAATTCATCCCTTAGATTTGGATATAGCCATGGTAGTACGTGTAAAAGGTGACATTTTTGGCTTGGCAAAGCACAAGTAGAGGTTTGGGCATGTGGGAGAGGTATGAAGAAATGAGGCATCGCCTCCTGGCTGGTTCTTCTGGCTGGACGGCAGATGGTGGGAGCTTTGGCCTGCAGAAAGGGCTGGCCTCTCATTCCTTGCAGTCTGAATGCAGCACATAGCTGCAAGCATTTCAAGGTTGGGTTCTGTCATTCATTGTCTCTTGGGATTTCCACATAACAGCAACACAACATGTCTTGATACAGGAGAACAGGAATCTAGCTTCCACTTTCAGGCTCTGGAAGAGACTGGATCTTGCCAGGAGAAGCCCTTGCCCCGTGCCGCCTAAGGATACCTTCCTTTTCTCAAAGCTTCTACTCGCGATGGCTTCTCAGGGCCTCCATACGAGCTCCTCAAGTGGATGCATCTCGCACTCTGATTCGCTTCACATCGATTTTGGAGGAGACACCATTGAAGTGGTTGCTGCGCCTGGCGTTACAAGTGTCGAATTGAGGTAGTGCCCTTGCCTCATAGAAAACCCTAGATTGCAATCCCTTTGGAGATGGATTTCTGTTCCTAATTGGATAGTCACAGTCAATCAAGGCATTTCAAATAGCACACTTTTACCCTTATCATAAAAGTTGCTGAAACTAAAGAATAATCAGATGGACAGGGGGCCGTCTGGCCTGCATCATCCATGCAAAAAGCCATATGCACAGGTAAAAAGGAAAAACCAAAAAGGCCACATGGGCGATGTGGCTGTTTGGCCTACATCATCCATGCAAAGAGCATATGCACAGCGAAAAAGGAAAAACCAAAAAAGCCACATGGCTACTAACAGAGAAATTGAACTTGTTGAAGTACCCGAAAAAAAACACACACACACACACATGCGTACAAGCATGCGCGGTCTCTCTCTCGCTCTCTCTCCCCCTAGTTTTTACATTGACATTGTATTTCTCTCTCCCCCCACCCTTTACATTGACATTGTATTGTACATCGATTTGCACTTTGTTGTACAATGTATATCACATATTGCACTTTGCATGGACTTTGCATAGTATACCTTGATGTGTGATTGCTATGGCTGCAAATGATGGCTGGAAAGTACATCAATTGGACCTAAAGACAACATTTTTGAATAGGGGTCTACATGAGGATGTTTATGTGAAGAAATACCCTAATGCAGAAACATAAATGAAAGCATATGATAGAGCTTAAACTTGAAAGAATACAGTTAGGGTTAGGGTAACTCAGAGATAATGAACATAGTGGAATTTGAACAAATGACTGAATGGAGAGTGTGTCGTACTTTGAATGGATCCCGAATCGCAGCAAGGCAACCTCCGGATGTCGAACACCAGCAAACGCAGTAGTGAGAAGTTGGATTTGATGTAGAATGACTGGTGGGAGTTGGTTAGAGGTTCACTTTAGAGCTTTAAGTGGGAGGTGGTTGGGATAAAGGCCTGTTTGACCTCCGTGTATAGTACACACACATTATTCAGTTGTATATGTGAATGCACCCTTACATGCCCTAAGTATAAATACATTTTATTCTTTGAGTATAAATACATTTTATTCTTTGTGTACCAACACATTGTTGGTACACTCAAATCTAATCGTACTTTTACTCACTCACTCTCACTCTCACTCTCACACTCTCTCTCGCCGTCACTCTCTTGAACTACTGCACATCCCTAGCAGAGCTCCAACACCGATGGAGGAAAGGACGAGGTTCTAAAGGTGGTGCCTATGTTTCCATAACCCCCCGACGCGGTGTGATGTGCAACATGAGGTGTTTGATAGGGGAATGTAAATGGTGTGAAGGGAAGTGGGGAAGCAATGGAAGAATGTGGTGGGATGGGTGGGTTTTGAATTTGTGGCGTGAAAGATGCAGATGCATTTTGTTCATTTTTACCATTTAATGATTAAAAATGAAATCATGATGATGATGCTGCACCATGCAATGTAGAAATAGGAACACCAAATTCATTTTGATTTTGAGAAGTAAACTGAAAAGAAAAAAGGGTAGAAGAAGAGGTATGTGGCTTTTTCTTGTAATCCCCACGACATGTGTTAACATGTTGTAATCGGTGCTTAATCAGGTTATTTACCACCCTATCTGAGAAGAAAGGTTGGTTTCAGCATGCCTATTTATAGAAAGTTTCGGAACCTCATATGACATACCATTTTAAGAGTCTCAAAACACATATCATTTTAGGGTTTTCATTAATTAAGCATTTTTGGGGCTGTGTAAGTGGCTAGTGCAGCACATAATGCTTATGGTAGCTCAAAGTTTATGTTTCACAATCTCTAGGAGTTGTGGTTAAGTGAAACTGGCCTTCCTTCCATGGATGGGTGGTAAATCCCTGATTACAACTTAATTACAACTGCAAACAATAAATGCAAATCTGAAAATACAAATTTTCCTACTGATTTTGGATAATGCACACTTGATCGGTCCCAAAATTGGCGCCCCTTTCGGTATTTCTTTAGCTTTATTGAAGACGAAGTTGATTTACAATGGGATTCTTCCGATCCCCTTCGCAATCCAAACTTCCCTTGCTGTCCAAAGTGACCAACAAGTCTTCAATCTGATTTGCCTCTTGATTCAGGCACTTACTTGACTTTCACTCACTTTATAGACAATGGAAATGCCCCAAATTCAATGGCTGGCTAGTCCACCTGAATTTAGATGAAATTTACGTTCAGCCCTGAAAAATGCAAGTCTTGGAGCTTCCGATTTTTGGCACGCTTCCTGAGACTGTTGCTAAACCCTACTTTTTGCTGTAAATTAGGGTTTAAAGTAGAGAAACTAGCAATTTCTCAGTCTCCAAGGGTCCAAATGCTAAGATCTTCGGAGCAAGTTTGTGAAATAGCTGGGAGATGAGAGAGAAAACTGTAGAGAGAGAAAATTCAGAGTTTTGTTGTTAAGAATGACAGAAAATCAGTCAAATGCAGATTGTTGCCTTGCCACAACAGCATTAAATGCTGTCGCCTACAACTGAGACATCCAAATCAGCTGTCACTTTGTACCTGGATGCAATCGCCTAGCTGTTGAGGGTCCGAATTTGCGATCGCCTCCTCAAAACTCACTCATGGTTGGTTGCAATGGCTGAAAATAGGCTTGCCATGGCTGCTTACAGCTCTCCCACATTCAAATTAGCTGTCACCTTGTACCTGGATGCCATCGCCCAGTGTGGTGGGTCCGAATCTGCAATTGCCTCCTCAAAACTCACTCGTGGCTGGTTGCAATGGCTGAAAATAGGCTGGCCATGGCTGGTCACAGCTCTCCCATATTTGCTACAGCAAGAATGATCTCGTTTTTCTTCTTCTTTAGCCTTTTACCAGCTTGTATGGGCAAGTTTGCCAAGTGGAAGCTTTTCCAAATGGTTTTTCCAACATCATTCAACATTAAATATTACTTTTTAGCCTTTAATTTTTGAAAATTAATCTAATAATTATTTTGGTGCCCAGAAAAAATCAAATTGGCCAATACTTAAATTGGCTAGGTATCTTTCATGCCCGAGTCTCTCTGTGCTATCTTTGACTATTAGATCGGCGTTAGGTACCATTAAACGCCACATCTCTAGTGTCACCAATTGACACTTATGGCCAAATGAATGACCTAGGCCAACAATTGACACTGGATACCACCAAGTACCTATGCAACATAACTTGTAGCAACTTTTGTCTTTGACATCCCGTGATTTTCTTGGGTCCCGAGCTTGTAAATTTACTCTAACCCCAGTTGCACCTCACATGTGCAACATTTACTTAATCATGTGATTAAAAATTAATCCACATGTTAAGTGAGGTTTCAAAAATACATGTTCTCATGACATCAAGGAAAAAGAGCACATGGTTTGCAAGTTGCATAAGGCTCCTCATGCATGGTACTCTAAAATTGATGCTTGTTTGGCTAGCAAAGGGTTCCAAAATAGTCAAACTACTTATTTGGCTAGTAGAGGGTTCTAAAATTGATGCTTATTTGGCTAGCAAAGGGTTAAAAAATGGTCCAATTTCTCCCAATGTATACATTAAGAATGAAGGGGAGGACTTGCTCATTATCATATTTTGTGTGGATGACATACTACTCACTAGACATAAAGAGGATAAAATTGCAGATTTCAAGGCTGAATTAAAGCATGCATTTGCTATGTCAGATATGGTTGTCTTCACTATTATTTGGGGATTCAATTCACCCAAAATCAGCATGGCATCATCATGTCATAGTCACAATGTGCAGACAAGCTTTTACATAGGCTTAACATGCAATATTGCAAATCTATGTGCGCTCCCATGGAGCTAGGCTTAAAGTTGTCTATGTATGATAGTGAAGAGATGTTTGATGTTGCAATTTGCAGTGAGGTTGCTAGTTTTCTTGTTTATCCTTGTAACACACGCCATGACACTCGGTATGTAGTATCTCATGTGAGCAGGTATATGCATAAACCACAGACCATACATAGGCAAGCTGTTAAGCAGATCTTCACATATTTGCAAGGTACTCAGTCACATGCATTATTATTTCCTAGGGGAGAAGGCTTGCATCTATAGGCTTACAGTGATTCAAATTGGGTTAGTGATTCGGACACTAGGCAGTCTATTAGTGGACATTGTTTCTTTTTAGGCCGCTCATGCATTTCATGGCTAAGTAAGAAACAACCTGTAGTGGCTACTTGTCTTGCGAGATTGAGTACAAGGTAGCCTTCACGACAATAGTGAAATGTGTATGTTTGCATAGATAGTTGACTGATCTATGTATACCATTGGAGGGTTCTACGTCCATTCTTTCTGACAGTCAAGAGTGCTATTGCAGTGGCACGAAATCTTGTGTTTCATGCTTGACACATTGAGGTACATTACCATTATGTTAGGGAGAGATGCTATGCAGGTGAGATTAGCTTGATGTATGTATCCATAGAGGAAAATGCTGCGGACATTTTTACCAAAGCGTTACCATGTGAGAAGTTTGAGGCTTTTCGTGTTGGGTGGTGTAAGTCCCATTGTCTCCGTATAAAGTTATATGCATGTGAACACACCCTTATTTGTACACTAACATATAAATACATTCTTTATTCTTTGTGTACTGTCAGAATTTGGTACACCATCTTGGCATTCACTTGCTCTCAATCTCAACAGTGCTGCTTCATTTCTGACTCACACTCCCATTGTGCACTCTTTTCTACAAACTGGTATCAGAGCTATGGCTAAGGTGTCACACTTCTCGAAGTCCGTGCATGTCAACTTCAACTTGTCCGCGTGAAGAAACGTCAGCTTCAGGCCGGGTTGAGTATAGACGACAGACAGGCGACAAGTCAAAAGCCCTAAATCTGTGTAGGCGATAGTCCTTCAGTCCATTTTGATTAGGCGACTGCAATCGGCAGTTAGTTTTAGTCAGCGTGGACCAGGCGACAACTCATGACAATTGGTGATAGTCAGTTTTGATCAGCATGGACTAGGCGACAGCCCACGACAGTTTGCGGCAGTTAGTTTTGACCAGTGGGGCACAGGTGACAGCTCATGACAATTGATGACAGTTAGTTTTGATCAGCATGGACTAGGTGACAGCTCACGACAGTTTGCGGCAGTCAATTTTGACTAGTGGGGCACAGATGACAGCTCGCGACAGCCCACCACGACAAGTCACTATAGTCAGTTGACAGTCCGTTGGTATTTTTTGTGTGACTTGGCACATCTATACAGGCCCCAATTCACACATGGAAGCACAACTAAGATTTTTCAGAAATTTCATAGCTGAAATTTGGGGCTTTTCCTAGATTTGATGTTGTTCATGCAATACAGTGACATTTGACCTAGAAATTGCAAACATAGTACACATTGGCTTTGAAAAATTTGGGGCTTTTCATGTATAAGTGAAATTTTGTTTAGCTGAGCTGAATTTATTGATATTGGTGCACATTTAGACCTGAGAAATTGGGGCTTTTGCAAAATTTTGTGAAATCTTGCTAAATTTGCTCGTTTTATGCTCTCGAGAACACGTATTAATGCAATTGGGGCAGATTGGTGATTGACATTTTGGGGCTTTTGCTGAAATTTGTAGATTTTGGCAAAATTGATGTGCGCAATGCATTTTGGAGACATTGCTGAAGCAATCTTGGTGATGTAAGTAGTGTAATTTGAGTCTTTTATCTCCGAATTGTGAGATTTTGGAGAAATCGCAGAGAATTCTTGGGTATTTTTTGTGTATCAGAAGTTGATTTGGACAAATATGTATGCAATATACATGTCAGGCAGCTCCTATTGAGTTGATGTATTGCTGAATATTCATGGTGCAGCTCTCTTAGAGATTATTTGCAGATTTGGGATGTGTATTTTTGGTGACATTGCTGAAGTGGGAGTCACCTAACAGTGATGTATGCATGTAATGTATGCTGAAATTTCAGTTATCTTGCTAAAAGTCATTTCCTCTTTTGCTGTACTTGTATTTGGGCACTGTTTGTAGTATAGTGACACTAAATCTTGCTCTTATTTCTTGAAATTTCGGGCTGAAATTAGCTGAATATTCAGCCTGTTATTTGGTGTCATAAATTACAGCATTGGTACTTGGCACTTTGCTGACAAATGGCCACTAATGCTTCTAGCAGCAGTGATGCTAAATCCCTCCTTGAAATCAAGAGGTTTGATGGCAATGGCTTTGATCTATGGAAGGACAAGATGCAAGGCATTTTGTTTCTCAAAGACTGTGATGATGCTCTCTTGGAAACTAAGCTTGCAGCTATGGCAGATGAGGATTGGGCTAGACTCAACAAGGCAGCCATTGTATACATTAAAATGGCTGTATTTGATGATGTACTTACAGACATTAAGTTTCTTGATACAACTTATGCTATATGGAAAAAGTTAATGGATACTTATGAAAATACAACTCTAGTAAGTCAAGTTCATCTCATGCGTAAGCTTGTGAACATGGAGTTGGATGAGTCTAAGCTAGCATGAGCATTTGAGTGATTTCACAAGGATTTTGAGTTAGTTGTAGGACTTTGGTTTGTAGGCCTTCAATGATAAACTGAAAGCAATTTTCTTGCTGATGACTTTACCTGATAGCCGGGAGGCTTTGGTTGTTTCACTTAGCAACAACACTGCTTTAACCTTTGATGGCGTTAGAGACTCTATCCTCAATGAGGAGATCAGAAGAAAGTCCAATGCAGAAAGCAGTGGTTCAGCCTATCATTTTAGAGGTAGGTCAGAGAAGAAAGGGAATGCAACAAATAAAGGCAAAAGTAGAAGTAAAAGCACGGGCAAACATACTTGTTATCAGTGTGGATGTAAAGAGCATAAAAAGCCCAAGTGCTGGTATTATAAGAAAAAGCAAGAAAGAAAGAAACAGTAGGGAAAGAAAAAGAAGAATGACAAGAAAGATGATTCGTGAAAAGAAGTTGCAAAGGCAAATGTTGCATCTAGTGTGGTCATTGAAGAGCTCTCTGACAGTGGAGAGATACTTGTTGTAGCCTTATGCAATGCAGACACTATGGCAGTAGCTGGTGATATGCACATCACCAAAAAGGAAGTAATTGATGCCTTACTTTCAGCTTTTCCCAATCATGGATAGTGGACAACGGTGCCTCTTTTCATGTTACTCTCTCCTTGGAGTCATTTTTTGAATGCACTGTAGGTTGGCTAGGCAAGGTTTACTTGGGCAATAACTATGCATATGAGGTAAAGGGTGCAGGTATCATTCACTTGGTTCTTGAAAACGGTAGTTGATTTTGTAGGATGTCAGATGGTCCCTTCCTCAGCTACTTTCTAATGGTGGTGATGATGGCATCCCTCACGACTCTCTGGTGCCAGACGAGAATCCATGGTCACGTATGTTCTAGAGGAATTTTTGACAGGATGGTCATGTATGCTATTGAGAGACATTGGGACAAACACAGATATATTCTATGATCTTCTCTCTTTTTAGGCTAGTACAATTGACCTCGATATCAGGTTCTCTTTGAGGCAACTTGGTGGTGGCTTGATCACCCATTGCTTGGGTATCCACGGTTCTACTTGGTGGTTCTATGTTGTATGGTTTATGATTCATTCTCCTTGTACCATTGTATTGTATCAGATCACCCATGATCTGAGAGAGGGTGTTAGTAGATATGCCAACTCATGTGTGAGTCTGTGCATGCACAGATTGGACACATTATTTAGGATATTTTAGGCATTTTTAATGTCGTCATTTTGGTCATATTTAGCATTTATTGCTGGTTCTACTTGGTGGTTCTATGTTGTATGGTTTATGATTCATTCTCCTTGTACCATTGTATTGTATCAGATCACCCATGATCTGAGAGAGGGTGTTAGTAGATATGTCAACTCATGTGTGAGTCTATGCATGCACAGATTGGACACATTATTTAGGATATTTTAGGCATTTTTAATATCTTCATTTTGGTCATATTTAGCATTTATTGCTGGCCGACCAGCATTAAATGCTGGCCGGCCTGATCATATTGAGGAACTCACTCAATCACTCATCTGCCATCACACGTGTGGGGACTTTGTGGAGAGAGGAGCTAGTGCCGTTGCCCATGTAGCTAGTGACTCATTGTTGTATGGAACTGTCTTGTGTTGGATATATGGATTCCATTTTCTAAGCATACATGTAAGTTCTCATTTGTATTGTGTTCTCTAGTGTTCTGTCTTTCCCCTTCTCTTTTGTCTTGTGTTTTAGTAGTTTATTATAGCATATGTTTATGCTTCCATTTTTGCTCCACTTTAGACAATGGAAAGGGTACACTAGAGTTGCAGGGATTCTGTGATTCGGACATGGTAGGAGCTCTTGACACTAGGAAATCTACCAGTCGGTATGTCTTTACTTTGGCTGGTGGAGCTATCTCTTGGTTTTCAAGGTTGCAGAAAATTGTGGCATTGAGTACTACAGAGGCTGAATATATTTCAGCTACAGAAGCTTCTAAGGAAGCTATTTGGCTTGGTCGTCTAGTCAAGGATTTTGGTCTTTCTTCACGTATCCCAGTGCTTGGTTGTGATAGTCAAAGTGCAATATGTCTCGCTACGAATGCTATATTCCATGCACGTACCAAACACATAGATGTTTGGTACCACTTTATTAGATAGATCTTGGATGGTCTTGTCACATTGACTAAGATCAAAACCCAAGATAACCCTGCAGATGTTCTCACTAAGAGTCTTGCAAAGGCTTAACTTGAGCATTGCACCTGATTAGTGGGAGCTTAAAGGTACCACTTCGGGCCTTTAAGTGGGAGGTTGGGTGTGAAGTCCCTTCGTCTCCGTATAAAGTTATACGGGTGTGAACACACTCTTATTTATACCCTAACATATAAATACATTCTTTATTCTTTGTGTATCATCACAATCTAGTACACTCATCTTAGCATTCACTCGCTCTCTCTCTCAACACGTTCTCAATTTAGTGTGTGTATACCTAGTGTCTTCAGACATTAAAGTAGTGATACTAGGGACTAGAGTAAGTTAAGTTAACTCTAGTTAGTTGGTGGAAGGTTAGTTAGGTCAACCTATGATCTAAACTAGTGTTGTACTTTCACTCTATCTTTCAGTTCAGTAAATACACTCTACTCTCTTGCTTCAACTCACTCACTGTCATTGTCTCTCGTTCTCTCTCCTCTATAGCTAGTGCATTTTTCACATCATGTACAGAGAGGGGAACTAATATTTTTGGATAGAGTGATTTAGATTGGACAGGTGATGTGGATTCGCGACGATCCACGATAGGTTATGCTTTCTCCCTTGGCTTGGGGGCTATCTTGTGGAATAGTAAGAAGCAACCTATTGTGGTGTTTTCTTTTACAAAGGTAGAGTATTGCGCCCTTTGTTCTATAGCTATAGAGACAGTTTGGCTTTGTTGGATGTTGGTAGAGATTGGCTTTTCATAGACAAGTCCCACTTAGTTGCGAGTGAATAACTAGAGTGCCTCAGCTCTAGCCAAGAACCTTGTGTTTTATGCTCGCATGAAGCACATAGGTGTTCAATATCATTATGTACAGGAGTAGATTGTAGATTCTGGGTAAGTGGTGGTCTATTGTCCTATGGTGGACAATGCGGCGGATCTCTTCATGAAGCCTTTGCCCAAGGCTTCTATGCTTCATCACTTGAGATTTTTTGGTCTTTAGACTCCTAGGATCTGAGAGGGGATGTTAGTTTGTTGGAGACATAGGAGCTTTGATTGAGTTTTGTGTGCATTTCTTCGCCCTGTGCATAGTTTAATATGTATTTATTGCATTTCCCAGCCATGTTCCAGCCTATGCTGCTCTGTTAGATAGTGCCCAGCCTCCTTGGCAGTTTGCACCTACTCAGATGCCATGTCAGCATTATTTTTGCATGTTGTTGACTGCATTAAATGCAATTGACTAGAGCAGGTGCAGGGCAGACTGCTGCAGCCGGCCAGATTTGGTTGGATTCAGCTATTTATAACTGACCACTTGGCTTGGGCAGATCATTCACTTTTCTGTCTTCCAGGTGGCTGCAGTCTTCTCCATCTTCATCGTGGACATCAGGGTGCACACTCTCCGTCCCTGTCTTTGTCATTGTCTCCATCACTATCGAACGTGCTATCACCATTATTCAGCCTGATTTGGTGCCCTCACTCATGCCTTGGGCTGCATGTAGGCACTGCTCACTCATTGTATTTAGCCTTTTTCTTCGTTCAGTGCATATCATTCTTCTCTTCTTGCTTTCTCTTTTTTCTCCTTTTTTTAATGTGTTCGTGATTCTCAATGAGACAATCATGGAAATGATTAGATGTATGCTTAAGAGCAAGGGGCTACCATATAAGTTTTGGCTTGAGGGCTGTCAATGTGCTAATCATGTCTTGAATCGTGCAGTGACAAAGGCACTTAAGGGTGTCACACCTTTTGAGGCTTGGCATGGAAAGAAACCAAACGTTGACTACTTTTGGTGTTTGGATGCATAGCCTATGCACATGTGCCAAAGGAGCCTCAAGGAACGCTCGATAACAAAGCCTTAAAAGGCATTTTTATTGGCTGCAGTTTTGGTTGGTCATATGATCTTCACACAAAGAAAGTGTTCGTCAGTAGAGATGTTATTTTTTGCTAAAAATGCAGCCTTTTCACATGACCAATTTGAAATGCCAGCCACTTTTGACTAGGGTGATGTTTTAAAGGTCTCTTACCACTATCTTTGGGGTCTGAGCCTGCTGTAAATGACCAGACTGACTTATTACAGCAAGCTGCTACTGGACCACATGCTCCCGAACAGCGAGTACTTGATGATGATATGTTTCTAGTTGTGGAACATGCAGTACAACAAGAAAGGGCTTTTGTAAATGCAGCAAAATAGTCCCTAGATGGCTGTTGCAAACTCTCTCCAGGAGAGTAAAATGGATGCTCCCTTACCTCAGTGCACTAGAAGGGCTGCTAGACATACAACACATCATGCAGGGGGGACCCATTTGGTTGAAATTATGGAAGTGGATGATTCTTGTGATGAACATGTATTCATGAGCTCACTGTTAGATGATGATGAGCCTATTTTCTCGGAAGAAGCCTAACAAGATGTCCATTGGATGGAGGCCATGCAATAATAGTTGGATTCTATCGCCACCACCAATACTTGGGATCTTGTTGAGTGGCTACCTGGCAAGAAAGCCATTGGTGCAAAATGGGTTTTAAACTCAAGCGCAAGATTAATGGTACTATAGACAAGTACAAGGCATGTTTGCTAGCAAAAGGCTACGCATAGATTATGAGGAGACATTTGCTCCTACATCCCGTATGAGTATGGTTGGGTGTGTCATTGCTAAGGCTGCAAATTATGTTTGGAAAGTACATTAGTTGGGCATCAAGACTTCATTCTTGAATGTTGACCTACATGAGGATGTTTATGTATCACAACTAGAGTTGTCCATGTCTGACAAATGGGTCAACTCGTCCAACCCGTCCAATCTCGTCTACCATGTCTGGTCCCATCCAGTTTCGACTATGCCTTGCCTCCTGTACGTCAATAGCCAAATGGTCACTAAACGGTCACTTTTGTGACCGTTTTCCCCCTTTGTTTTTTGTGGCTTTCTTTTCTTTCTTCTCTCTCTCTTCTCTATTCTCTATTCTTTGTCTCTTCTCTATTCTTTTCTTTCTTTTCTCTCTCTCTATCTTTTCTTGCTCTCACACAAGGACTCAAGAGAAAAGTTTAAAGATTAAACTAACAAGTTTAAAAACTCTCTCTCCTTTCCTCTCCCTCTCTCATGATTCATCCATCTCTCTCTGTCTCTCATATACACACAATGGCACAATGCAACCATCCTCTCCCATGGGCCACCATTCAAATTTTAGAATTGAAATCTCTCTCTCTCTCTCTCTCTCTCTCGTCCCCCCATCTCATTCATCCTTTCAAGTTCTCCACCCCTTCTACTTCTTTCAAGCTTTCCATCCTTTCTACTCTCTCAAGCTCTCTCCTTCCTTAACCTCTCAACCCTTCCAATTTCCTCCTCCATTAAGCTCTAGCCTCTCTCTACTCCCTCAAGCTCTCTACTCCTTCAAGTGGCGACGAGGATGCTTCCACCTTTGATACAGAGAGTGATACGAGTACCTAGAGTAATCACGTATCTTGATTCGGATTGAGCCATGGATGATGGCCTTTATCTCAATCCATTTTTGTATACTTTTTGTGTGAGATTGCACATTTGTCTCATAATAAAGTTGTTGGTTTTATTATTCATGCTATACTCTTGAGTCTTGTTTCAACTCTCTTTTGCACTCACTTTTGACTTGAATCTCCAAGTTTATGTTTTAAGTCCAAGCATTAAGCATAGACTTAAAATTATATGTTTTTTTTTTCATTGGACGTAATATCGGACATAGGTCCAAGATTTATTTGTCCGATTAGTATCGTACTAGCATTGGATTGTACTAGTCGGATGCCATCAGACATGACAGCCTTGGTCACAACCTCCAGGCTTTGTAGTGAAGGCAAAGAGCACACGGTCTATAAATTGCATTAAGCTCTTTATGGTTTAAAACAAGTTCCTCATGTGTGGTACTTTAAGATTGATGCTTATTTGGCCAACATTGGCTTTACAAATAGTCCAATTGCTCCCACCATCTATATTAAGAATGAAGGGGGGGACTTGCTAGCAATCATTCTATATGTAGATGATATGCTGCTTAGTAGACCAAAATAGCATAAAATTGCAGATTTCAAGGCTGAATTGAAACATGCTTTTGCTATGCCAGATATGTTTCACTTACACTACTATTTGGTGATTTGATTCACCTAAAATCAGTGTAGCATCATCATAGCGCAATTGCAGTATGTGGATAAGCTTTTGCATAGGTTAAATATGCAAAATTGCAAACATATGTGCACTCTTATGGAGCCAACAAGGCTAAAGCTGTCCATGCATGGGATTTATGCACAACCCACAGACAATACATGGGCAAGCTATTAAGCGGATCTTTAGATATTTGCAAAGTACTTAGTCATATGCATTATTATTTCTCGAGGGGAGACTTGCACCTACAAGCTTACAATGATTCAAATTGGGCTAGTGATTAGACTAGTGGACATTGTTTCTTTTTGGGCCACTTGTGCATTTTGTGGCTAAGTAAGAAACAACCCATAGTGGCTACCTCGTCTTGTGAGGTGTAGTACAACGCAGCCTTCACATCAATAGTGGAATGTGTATGGTTGCATAGATTGTTGGTTGATCTACAGATTTTATTGGAGGGTCCCATACCCATTTGTTTTGACAGTTAGAGTGCTATTGCAGTGGCGCGGAATCATGTGTTTCATGCTTGTACAAAACACATTGAGGTACATTATCAATGTGTTAGAGAGAGAGATGCTATGCAGGAGATATCAGTTTGATGTACGTCTGTACACAGGAAAATGTTGTTGTCATTTCCACCAAAGCACTTCCTCGTGAGAAGTTTGAGGCTTTTCGAAAGTCCTTGAACGTGCTACCCTTTGATGATTGATCTTCTTGTACTTCCATCACATTGGCATTGCAAGGGGCTGTTAGACTTCGCCAATTCCATGGGCAATGCCTAATTCTTTAGTTATTTAGTTTGTAGCATGAACACAACTAAAGTAATAAGTTGTGTCACTACATTTAGCGGTAGTACTAGACTTAGTTGACTCTAGTTGAGTTAGGGGTTAGGTCTACCTTAGATCTCAGTTGTACTTTCATTCCATCACTTTTCAGTTCAGGAAATACATTGGGTTTTTAGCATTGTCTACTGTTCATTCTCTCATTTCTCTCTCCTCTATAGCTGGCTGTCTTTCACACACTTTGAATTCTCCCCTTGTGCATTACCAGCACACTCAGATAAAAATTTAAGCATGCTAATTGTAAGATTGTTGATCTTTTCACTATCGATACCTTGATACCCTAGGATGACCTGTTCTGCAGTTGGCCACTTTGGTGACTGGTCTCTTCTAGGTGTTGGTTAAAAACTTGCGTTCTTTATGAGATACTTAGGGGTGGAGTATTGAGTTTACTACATGCTCTTTTTGTCCTCTTTTCCACCATCATTTTATCAATACTGCTTGGCTGAGTCTATGCTGGTTTTCAATTTTGGTAGAAAAGCTATAGAATCAACTCCTTTCAAGCAGTGGTTATCCAAACTAAAGGATAAGACAGGAATTTTAACATCAGCTGCAAGCGGTGGAGCATCATGCTCATTGAGAAAAGTTATTATTCAGGTCTTGTGATTATTTTCTATTCCAACAATTGTGATCCTTTCAGCAGCTATATTGTGATGCTTTCAGTGGATTAAATGAATTTCAGGAAGTATAGTAATGTTTCTCCATGCAATGTGGTACTACCAGAATGTTGATATGTTTGGGCAACGTGTGGGGTTTATAAAGTTCAAGGCAGAAGTGAAAGATGATGAAACTGGAAAAATGGTAAGGACTTATGGTTCATGTTGACTGCACTGGATTCATTTAAGGCAGAATGAATTTAAAATACTTCTTGCCCTAGGCAGTTTGATTGATTCATTCTCCTTTTGGATGATAGGTTCTAGCATAAGTCGAATGAGTGCATGCATATATTCTACATATTGTAACACACTTTTTCAACTTAAGCCCCTCTTTGTCTTAGGGTGCCAGTAAGTTTATCAAAAGCTGATTTTTAGTCAGACAGAGCTATGTGAGGCTTTTGGATGAGCAGATTTCCCTTCTGTGGTGTTATTAGCTGTCACTCTAAATGCAGCTGCCAGGTATAGTTTTTGGTCGTGGTGGGGCTGTGGGCATTCTTATACTGTTGGAATGTGATGGTGAGAAGTATGCTGTTCTCACTGAGCAGGTTCTTGAAATTTAATTACAATATTTATTAATTCGTGTAGTACTTGAAACAAGTGGTCATTAAGAACTCTGGACAAACAGTTATTTCTTCTTTTGTACAGGCCAGAGTACCAGTTGGTCGAGTGATTTTTGAACTTCCTGCAGGCATGCTTGATGACGATGCTGGAGATTTTGTTGGAACTGCTGCTCGTGAGGTGAAAGGATAAGTTAATTGACTGTTTTCTGAATCTTTGCTTATCGAGGATAGCATAAACTGTTGTGCCACATATTGTGTTTAATGTTGTCATGCGCCACCAGTAGATCGAGTTTTCAAGTACCTCTGATCCTCTTGAATAAGAGGTGATTCAAACCTCAGTATCTGTATAAAGGGGGACATGACCCTAATCTTAAACCTCGAACACAGGAATAGCTGCAGTTGGGTATATTCTGGCAGTCGTGTGCATCATTGCCGCTAATCGAAGCATCATATTGTGTGCTTCAGTTTTTATGGTTGTGCTGGAGATCATCATTGAATAGTTTTATCTTTATGCTGCAGTATCATGGAGTTTGTTTAAGCTTTTGGAGTGCATTCAAGATAGTGTTTTGCTGAGTGTGAAAACCTGCTTTGAACCTTTGCTTTCATGGCAGAGGGCTGCATGGCTGGTGTTGAAACAGTCAACACCCCAGAAAAAATGCAGCACTTTGTGTAGGATCTGAATGTACTTTGCAGGGCTTGGACCAGAACTGGTGGATAAAAAGGGAAGTATCATAAACGAGCAGTTGGGTGGTGCAGGACATGCCTATAAAGGGTGGCAGTTCTGGTGGGGTGGGTGGACGTGTGTGGGGGTGGGTGCATCAGATAGATTTGTTTTTCCACTGCTTTGATTGTAAAGTTACAGAAGACCTTTCCACTGAGGGCGCCTGCAAACTAACAGCAAATTGGCTTTGACCTGAGGGAAAAAATGTGGGAACAGTGTTATTATGCAATGCGATCTCACTGTTTTTGTCAAGATTCAAGACTTATACTTTGGGGTTCATTGTCTATCTTTTTGATGAAAGTTGAATGGTGTGGGCCTCAAGCCAACTTGGGAATGATCAATCTACTTTGTCTGCTTATCACAATTGTGTGCAAACGTGGAGACCTTTTCATGGTATCAGCTGAAGTATTATTGATACTGACTGATTTTATACGGTTCGTGCTGCTGTAGGTTGAAGAGGAAACAGGCATCCATATAAAGGCTGCAGATCTTGTTGATCTAACAAGTTTCCTGGATGATTCAACTGGGCAGAAAATGCTTCCTTCCCCGGTAAACACTACATATAGTTTTTTAAAGGCAGCATTGGTTTTTCTGCTTTATGTTCATTGATTTTTTGAATGACATCCAAAAATTGGTGTCTGTTGGATTTTCACATGCAACAGCCACCAGAAAACCTCTAGATGTGTGACAATTTCTTCTTAGAATGTGGGAAGGTTTTTGAATGTGGAATCCAGAAAGGTGCTTCTTGTTGCTTTCGAATGTGTGTTGTTGAGTTCTATCCTGAGTAAAGAGCCACCTTACTTTACCTATCCATTATCAAGAATAAATCTTCTTATTGACATTTGCATGTGTCCTTGAATGGTTAAGGTATCACAAATATTATCATGGAATCCTTTCTTATTTGCAGGGGGGCTGTGACGAGGAGATTACTCTAATGTTGTACCGAAATCATGTCAAAAAAGAGGTGTGTGTGTGTGGACTGCTATATTTCAGTATTTTTTAAAGTTCACAAAAAGGATTAATATGGTGGCATGGCAGGTGATTGAATCTTTGCAGGGGCAGAAAATGGGCCTAAGAGATCATGGTGAATTCATCAAAGTACATGTTGTTCCCTACAGAAGTTTATGGCGAGCAACCGCAGATGCAAAAGTCCTTGCTGCAATCACACTTTATGAAATGGCAAAAAGGGAGGGTCTTCTGCAGGCTCCCCCTAATGCTCCTGACTTATCAAACATATGATTTCAAGAAATTGTATGGTATTGATGTTTCAAACATCAGTGAAGAATGCTATTATTTATAAACTATCTGAAATTTGTACTTGCATTAGAATCCAGCTCTTAAGAGCTGGTCCCTTGATTGGGTTCCTTCCATATGCACAACCTTTGTCTATGCAGTGCACGGTTACAATTCTTGAAGATCACGTGCCTCTTGTAATCTCTTGTTAAGATGGGCTTAAGCATATATGCAGACTTCCTTAGTTGCCTACATGTCTCCATGGTATTTGACACTTGCTATGATCTGTGAAACTCCATGTATTAAGTGGGTGGATGATTTCTATTTTTCCTGAGATCAGACACACACCTGAACATCCACAAGGTGGGTTTTTTGGGGGGGAGGATGCCTTACACCTTTATTGCATGCATTAGAGGTGTAAAGAAGCCTTTAGAGTTCATAGGACTGGAACTCCTGAAATGTTGTTTATCAGGCATTATAATGTAATGATGATATGAATGAAAGGCGTACTCTGTTAATGACCATTGTTTCTGCCTTTTGCTCTTACTAGTTGAAATGAGTGCTTTCCGGTATTGCATATTTTCAGGTTCAGGTTTCTTGTACTTGGGTTCTTTCAGGAATTTTGATTGGTAGAGACTGCCTCATTATTGTAGTGCCATACTATGGGCAATTACACTTGGTGACACTGGAGGTTTTTCCATGGAACCCTGTGGGATTAGGATGGCCGTGCGACTCTTCCAGTATAATTCCTGGTGCTTCTATCTGGGCAATAGGTGGTTATCTTGTTGATGTGCATGTCAGGCCATTTGCCATATCTTTTTGATTTGATTCATATCAAAGCCCAAACATGCAGCTTGAAAAGATTTAGAAGACAAGGCACATCAAGAAAGTTATCAGGAAATGGTAGTTTCAAGCAGTCCAAAGATTTTCAGGATGCAAGTCATTAACCTGACTGAGATGTGCAGGGCAAAGTTCAAAACAGTAGCCAGCAGATCAAGATAATTCCAATGCCTAGTTATTGTGTATTTAATGCAAACACCGCTGGATGATGTGTGCAGGAGGTTACAACATTTATTCATGGGAATTACTGGCAGTGCACCTCAAATAGTTCCAAAATGGTTGAAGGTTGATCATCTCCCACCTTGGAAGAAGTATGAAAAGCCACCCAACAAAATGTTGCAATTACCATTGTACCCAAAGGGGAAGTTTGTAGCTGCACTTCAGGATAAGGCCATGGACTGATTTAGTGAATATACGTTGGGACAAGTCTATGGTTATAATGAATTTAGAAACAGCATTTCTATTAAGATTTGGGAAAAATAAGGCATGAAGTGATATTTTTAGAAAAATAAAGATAAAGCAGAAAGATATTATGCTGATAGGAGGCTATGCCTAAACGTTCAAAAGCTTATATAAGAGACTGTAAATGATGAGAAGCCATCTAGGAAATGACTTCTCTTATTTCATTAAAGGCCCTGAGCAAGGTTAAGTTGGCCCTGTT
The DNA here is from genome assembly GCF_053477565.2 of Lygodium microphyllum. NCBI lineage: Eukaryota > Viridiplantae > Streptophyta > Polypodiopsida > Schizaeales > Lygodiaceae > Lygodium > Lygodium microphyllum. The sequence continues at coordinate 68,647,334 of NC_141143.1, read as the reverse complement.
AATGTAGAGCTTAATCAGCAAGAATATAATATAGATGATTTAGTGCAACTAGCTATATAGGTAGAAAAGAGGCTCAGATTAGGAAAATCAAAATGCAAGAGTAGAGTAGAATCTTCAGACTAGTTTGATTTTAACGAAGACTATGATAGTAAAAATAAGGACGTGTCTAGTTCAAGATTAGTTTCAAAGTGGCTTTAGAGGATATAGATATTAAGAGAAAAAGAAAGAGGAAGGACAAGAAGGCCTAGTATAGAGCAAGTTGGACAGACTGTAAATAGAGAAGCTTAAGCAAATAAGTCTTAGACTTGTAGGAAGGAAGTAATAGCCTATGCCAATTACATAGTCAAGGATAGTTATGCAACACAAAAGCTACTTTGAATTAGGTGCTAGATGGTAGTTAGGTGCTTGTTATTGTGGAACACAAGGTAACTTTGTTGGCCCTAACTATGAGTTACGGGCGTGGCATAATTTTGAAAGAGGGATGATGATAGCAAGGAACATACTACAAAGGATGGCTTGCAATAGCCACCCTTGCAACAAGCACCAACAAATGGTGGTTTGCAACAACAAACACCTAAAAGTTAGTAGTGTCAATGGAGGATGATAGGTGGTTAGAGGCAAGTTCTTGGAGTTTACAATGTATAATCACTATCAGTAGAGGAACTTGAAGAGCGTATTATGTAGCTTCTAGATTGTTCAACAATGCAATCAAATATACTTGTGTATGTAGGGTTTGATTATTTTGATCACATCCAATTTGAATATTGTCTTGAAGATGTCACCAATTGGTTGTGACACAAGCTTAGTTCAATATTAAGATGGATGGGGAAGCATTAGAAGAGTTGAGAAAGGAAGCTTGTAAGCAAGTTGAGAAGTTGTAGAGAAATATGCCAAATGATTTTGAAGGAACACTAACACATCATGTTCAAGATTGTTTGATATTTAGGAATTCGGGAGATTGGTTCATTTCGGAGGATTTTTCAGTTACGGACTTGAAAGTTTCGGGATGAGTGGTTTGGATGATTTATTCCATGCATTGGCTTACTCTTCATTATAAAGGATTTTCAAGCGAGGTTTAGATGTGATTGAAGGATTTAAAGATAGATTGTTGTTGAAGCTGTAAGAGCACCAACAAAAGCTGTTAGGCACAACCTCTTAAGAAAGTAAGCATCATAACCTTTATCAACTTGTGATGGCCTTGTAACACATGGTAGCAAATTATGGAGTTTCAATTGTACAAGTTGAGTACATAGAAAATATTTAATGATGTGTTGTTGGACGTGTGCTTTGGAATAATTATCTCACCTCTAAAACGTGCAATCCAACTCCTCTTCAAGCTGGGATGGCTAATCAAAGGAAACTCCAACCATTTGTTATTTCAAAAACTACTAGATCAAAGTCTCTTTATTAAGTTGACAGTTGTGGATATAGATAGGCATGAAATTGGTGTCATAATGTGTTAGGGAGACCATGGCTTAAGTTAGGCAAGTTGATATAGGTTTGGAGTTTTGTTATGGTATCTATTCCTCAAGTGGACAAAAAGACATTGGGTTATGCAACATAACCAACAAAGTGTTGTTGAGGCAGAGTACTAACTAATGGTTTCCCAAAGGATCAGACTTGTATCAAAAGTAGAAGATGATAAACTATACATGTAGGGAAATCTTATGGTAATTCAAGTATTTGACATTGATATGAATGAATTATTGTAATATTATAAAAAAGAAAAAGTTAGTAAAGCACATAAACAACAACTGATGATCTAAGTCAAATATTTGCAGCAAAGGGGTATGCTTTTGGGCCACATTCTCCTAGAAAAAGATGTGGCTAGAAACCATGAAAGATTGTTGCAATGAACAAAGTAACAAAATCTTAAAGAAAATGTTAGTGATAAATCCTATTCTCTAGCCACCAAAGTAGGATTTGTCATTCATTTTTTTTTGTTGCCTTGGATGTGGTCAGTGTGATTCTCATGTAGGAGAAAATTGAGGGTTGGTTTTGGCTTATTTACTATGTGCACTCTTGGTATGATCTACTTGTTATATAAGTCTAGACATATTAAGCTTATTTATCATGTTGATCATTAAACTCTGCTATACTTGATCAATAAGTCTCAATCAATTGGAGTTGGCTAGGTAGATGCTTTTGCTGCAGGAGTTTGGTTATACCACGATCTGTATATTGGGTAAGGAGGGTGACATTATTCATTTTTGAAGCCCCTTCAAGATAATGAATACGAAACAAGTGTGGATGACTAGTTGCAACATGCTGAGTTACTTTTAAGAAGTATAATTGATAGATCAAGACTCTTAATTTGAGCAAATCCTCAAGTCTTTGCTTGTAGGAATGACTCATGAACACCCAACTAGTGACTAGAGGAGGAAGCTTGCATTTAGAAGTAGACCCTATTACATCATTATAGAAGCATTACATAAGATTATTTCAACCTTAAGAATATGTGTTTTTCAATATAAGAACCATCCAATTCTTCAGGAAGCTCATGCAAGAGTTTCAAGAGAGTACTTTTTAGGTTTAAGAAAATTCTTTAGGATGGCATATGATGCCTAATGGTCTTAAATGATGATCATCGATTTGCTATGCATGTCATGCTTGAAAGGATGACAATCTCAACCATGTGATTGCATGGAGGATCATCTTGCCTTAACATTTGATCCATTTAAAAAATGGGGCATGGGTTTTGTTTGCTAATGAAATTATGAGCCCAATATGCAAAGAACATATATATATATTGGTTTGCATTGACTAATGCACTAAATGAGTGGAAGCTCAACCCTTGAAAGATAAGATCATAGATAGTGTTGAGCCAACTAAAATCAAGGCATGCATTCATCTAAAATTTACATGCATTAACATGTTGGGTGTAAAAAGATTGATCTGTGCTCTGGCTACCATTAGATCCGTATGAGGAAGGGTGATGAGATCAAAATAGCTTTTAAGTTTGATCGTGGGCTTTATCATTTTCTAGTGATGCCTTTTGGGTTAACTAACGCCCCTGCCACATTTCAAAGCCTCATGAATAAAATTCTTCACCCCTTTCTATTTCTTCTTTGATGGTATCCTCATTTATAGCAAGACACAAGAGGAGCACTTGGCACATGTTAGAAGGGTGTTTGATATCTTGAGAGAGCATCGACTCTTTGCTAAGGAAAGTAAATGTATCTTCATGCAAACATCCACGGAGTACTTGGGACACATTGTTAGCAAAAATAGTATACAGATTGACCCCAAGAAGGTGCAATGTATTAAGGACTAGCCCATTCCATCCACCACCACTACTTCATTACATGGTTTCCTTGGTCTCTCTTCATTTTATAGATGCTTCATTAAGTATTATGCTACAATTGCAACACTTTTGACTGATTAGTTAAAAAAGAAATCATTCTTTTGGGATTCCATTGCTGCTAATATACTCCCTCACACTCTCACACACACTCTCTCAAGCACAAGCTCAAGCAAGCAAGAATAAGAAGAAGAAGAAGAAAAAGAGGAAATCCACTTTTGGCCACACATAAGAATGAGCTTCTCATTTACTTTTCAACTTTATATACAAAACCTAAATCTCTTTTGGGTGATCATCCCCTTATCCCCTTTTTACATGGCGGATGTGGCCTAGGCCCTTTTTCCCACTGTCCTCCTATCTTTCTAGCTTCCTTCCTACTGCCCATCTACTTTACAATTTGCATGGGGGGTGAGAGCCCGACGCTCTTAAAATAAATCATGGTGCATCTTGTGCTCTTTTACAAAAGTATTGACTTGCACTTTTTCTTGTACGCGTTTCTCCTTAATTTAGGACTTTTTTACACTTCTTTTGTTTCCATATTATTCTTGGCACGCCTTTGTCTTCCATTTCACTTTTTCCTTGGCTTTTTCTTCTGCTTTAGATTTTGCACATTGTTTGTCTGAGGGTTAGCATTACCCCCTCCTAGATGAGTGCGAGTCCCATGGCACTCACTGTCGTAGGTAGCAGGCTTTGGCATGCACCGAAGACGTGGGTGGAAGGGACTATTATGGTTTGCCTTCTTGGAGCAGTTTTAGTGGAGGTGCGGATGAAGGTGGTTGGTGGCACTTCGTTGGCTTGATTGGTTGGTGATAGGGTTGTTGAAGTTGGTGATATGGTTGGTTTTTGTTGGGAGTTGCACTCATGGGTTGGCACAGGTGTTAATGTTCTGGGAATTCTGCGGGCGACAATTCTTTAGTGGGCTTGCAGGATGATAAAGGACAAGAATTTAGAGTTGAGTGTTGATGATGAGCTGACGACACTTTCGTTGGAGTCTTCAATACCTGCACAATTGAAAACCTCTCATATGTGGACTCTCCCTGGGGGTAGTGCTAGTCTTCTTATCGTGCACAAGACATAATTTGATTAGTTTGGGAGACATAGACAAGCAAGCCGAGAGTAATGTCCTGCACTTGAGGACCCAAACTATGTATAGATTGTGGTGCAAATATTATGTGAGTGCACGTGCATACTTAAATATTACGTAGTTAGAATACTGTTGGTCTCGTTCCTCGTAGCAATGTGTGGATGAAGCAAGGGTTCAATGGGATGGAAAAAATTGTTGATGTTGAGGAGAGGTACACTTAATTTAGGTTCTTGAGACATCATTTGTGATTTTGACAACATGACGTAGCATACTTGAGCTCATTAACGCCTTAGCTTTTTGTATCTGGTGGCTACTTGTAGTGGTTGAAGAGTATAGTGTACTTTCCATGGTCTTCCATGCCTTGCTTACCACTGTTAATTGCAATGGTACTGAGATGGAGTACGAAAAAGAATTGTGCAAATGGTTTAGGGTGACAGGTCAACTCCCTAGGTATGTCCTGCCCTTGATGTGCCCTGAAAAAGTGTGGGGGATGTGTAAAGAGCTAGGGGACTAGGGATGGAGCCAGCCAACCAAGGTCACTGGATGCACCTATTTTGAGGACCCCTAGGTGTTGTACTGTGATCATGAGTGATTTTTCTTTTCCCCTTTCTTATCTTATATTTTCTTTTCTTTTTGTTTTCTCTTTTTTCCTCTCTCTCTTTCTTCTTTTTTTGTGTGGATAAAATGAATACAACCAATGCAATACATTGAGGCTATTAGCCTTTCATTTGGACTAAGAAATGTCGAGATCCAAAGCCTGAGAAAAATGGATATTACAAGGATGATTGTGTTACTAGCCTCGATGCTGGAGGAACATTTGTTGAGATTGAGAGATACACTTGAGATTTTGCAAACCTCTTTGTAACATGTGAGTCATCAGTACAATTGAGGTAGCAACTGGAATGAGCCAGATGTAGAGTTTGACCAAGAAAGAGAGAGTAGCTGATGATTATGCTTTGGCCATGCTCAAATGCAATGTGTGCTTTCTGCAAGGGTGATTTTCTCTTCCATCAGCGGGGCTTCCGTCATGGCTCTTTGTTCTTGGTATTTTTGTTGCTTTTTCTATAATGGCTCTTTGTGGGGTTGGTGGTCTTGTGGTGACTTGGACATTGAATGCTTTCGTACAGAGACATGTGTCATCCTGTATCCACTTGAAAACTCATGAGAGTACACACAAGTCATATGCTTCAATCATTATGAACAGGTGCAGCTCAAAAAGGCATCACTTATCTAAATCCCATGGTATTGACTTCGATGCATATCACCTGCGCTTGATTACCATTGCTTGTGTGTGTGATGGCTTTGCTTTTTTTGGTATTAATCTATACACATTTACAAAACACATTAGTTACTTATATAGATGTTTATAAATCCATATCACTTTGTGAGGATAAAAACCAATTTTAGAACTTAGGATTGTACTAAAGTGTGGCACATGCATCCAGTAATCGTGGCAGCCTACTCAATAACAACAAATATTTTGTAACATCGAGTAGCATGGTATCTTGTCCAAGTCTACTGGCAACATGTAGCTCCTCCTTAGTGAGAATTTTATCAATCAGAGAGTTCTCTTGACTAGTTCTGGCTAATTCCATACCTCGAAGGGCAATTAGTACTCAAAAGGAAGTTGGCACCACATAGCTCGGGTCTCTTTGAGACCGCCATTGGGCTAATCGCTCCTCTGAGACCTGGGCTCCAAGTTCGGCCATTGTAGCGTAGTTTTCAAACCAACGTTTTTCAAATTGACTTCGACCCTCTAATTGTCACTTTAGCTGCTTTATCTCAAAGAGATTTGGCCGGCAAAGCACTTCATTGAATGTCACAGTTAAGCGTAGTTTGTCGGCTTCCTTCTCAAAGATGAGTTGCATGCATTCATATAGGAGCTTGTCATAGTGCTCGTTAAAATATTCTTGCTCTTCCTAGGATAGCGGATATGACAAATGTTCCTCAAGCTGCTCCCTAGGGAATGTGCCCATGTCCACAAGGATGTAAGCACGTGCGAATAATTTGAGTTTAGCCTCCAACTCAATCAAGCACTCTATGACACTTCTATGTTCTATGAAGGCTTGCTCCGTTGCTATCTCATGCAAGGTTCTGGGAGTTTCCCTAGGCTTTAACATAGCTGGGGGTTCAGGCCTAGATGAGCAAGATTGGTCAATGCTAGGATTGCTTTTGTCCTCGGGATTTTCATGTTTCTCCTAAGGCTTTGCTCCTATTGTGTCATGGTTCTCCTCGGATGTGACTGGTATAGTTTCGTCAACATGTTGTGACAGTGTTTTATCCACTTTTGATTGGTCAATGTAAGTTTTGCTATTAGTGGATTGAGCATTGCAAGCAACCGTCAATAAACACAATATTAGTGAGTTTGGGAATCTCCCAATTCCCATTTTTTAATACTAAAAAGGTGGCACCCGGATAACATGCCTATAAGTTTCTCAAAACCATATGTTGTGACCTATCATTAGAATGCGCTTGAAAAATAGAATCTACTGAGCTATAGAGCGCTCCATTTGGAGTTATAGTGTTCAAGTTATGACAAATCCAAAGATTTGACCATGTGTCCCAAACTTATAGAAAATTCCCATATTCCCCAATATGGTGTTAATATGGTAATGGTACTTTGACTTACCAGAACACATAGATGTGTCTGAGGTTTCACCACTGTTAGGAGAGATGGCAATGGATTCATTCGTGGGTGGACTCGATGCTTTATTCCTCAGCTCTTCAGCACTCTTGGTCTTATTCTTCTTGGCATCTATAGCCACTTGCAACTGCCATTGTTTTCGTTGTTTTCTCCTCTTTTTCTTGGGAAATTGAGGTGTATCCTTTAAAGACTCATGACCGTGAACTAGGTCAATCATTGATGTGCTTGGTTAGGCCTCAATATTCTCTTTTTCTGGTGTGTCCCCATGGGACATAACTGTAGCCTGTTAAACAACCTTGCTAGGTTGTGAGGGTACAACTGCCTCTCTTTTTGGAGAGTCTAGCTCTTCAATTAAATTCCCTCCGTTTAGTCCCTCATCTGATTGCATTGGAAGTTGCTCCTGGTTGGGCGTTTTCTCCAGACTCTTGTCCTTACCCATTGGAACATGCCCCCATTGCTTCTTATCAGAGCAGGTGTTGTGTTTAGAGCTATTTTTCTCTTGATCAAGAGGTTTGGGTGATTCTAGTGTGGAACCAAGAGACGATTTAGGGTTCTTGTCATGTAGGCTTGGACGAAACCAGGTGAAGAAGTCATGTTTGTATTGATGGGAAGCATAGAGATCTAAGATTGCATGGTCTTGAGTGAGGTAGAAGACATACGTGCTAACATCAAGTACCATGCTTCCTACTTCTAGCCTGCTAGCCACGTGTAGGTCTTCTTCTAGAAGCAATTTATCGAACCTCATGGACCATTGCCGACACTCTTAATGAGGTGGGGCAACGTATATGGGATCATGTATTGATGTCCAAAGGGCTTTCCTTTGCTTGGCAAGTGTCATTAGTCAGTGGCCAATTTTGGTTGCCAAACTTTGGTTGCAATACCATTTCTACACAAAGTTACCTTGTCCTTTCCCTTTTCGTTTGATTTCTTTGAGCTTTTCCTTGTTTGTCTCACATTAAGTAGTATAGAGTGAGGGTATCAAGTGCAATTCTCTAGCTATGGCCTTTGGGATGTCACTTATGACTTCCTTAGAAATAGCTACATAGTGGGAGCAAACATGTTGTTGCTCATCCCAAGTTAGGAGTTCGACTATGAGCTTTGTGTGCTCTAGTGTTGGCCTTCCAATGTCCACATGGATGTACGCACATGTGATGGCTATCAGCTTGTGATCAAGCTTCATCATGCACTTCATCTCTAGTTCATTGGTCAAATGTGCTATTTCTTTGGCCAAATCTTCGAGAGATTTCTCCTCAAGCCTAGGCTTTAGGTACTTTGAAAGTGCTGGAGGTGTCAAGGATGTTGGTTGCAACATCTCTTTCACGCAAGTGAATTGCTAAGGACACGTTCCACAGGGGGTCATCACAGTCAAAGGTTGTGACTACTGTGATTCCTGATTGATAGTAGTAGCAGCTAGTTCAGTGGAATGGCTACTGTTGGTAGACTGTAGTGTCAATTCCTTAGGTAGATCAGAAGTGGTCATGTCTTTTGTTTCCCTTTGCACATTCACTTGTGCAAATTGAGCATCAGTTGAGTTAGTCACAGTGGATTGCACAAGCATATCCTTAGGCTGAGAGCTAAGGGCGGTGTCATGTTCCACATCTTGGATATTTGGAAGCTCAGATGGAGATCGAGATTGGGATTGAGCAACTACACTTGATGACTATTGTTGTGCTTCTTGTGTCCATTTAGGGAAAGAGGGTGTAGGAGATTTGGGACTCCTATAGGTGGACTTGGCACTGGCTAAAAGATTTGCTCATGGCTATTAGATGATTCTACCATTTACTTTATTGAGCAATTATCCTTATCATGAGCAACATTGCACTTGTGATGCTCATTATCCTCTTGGAAAGTCAAAGGCTCCTTGGGTAGTAGTGGCTTTTGTGCACACTCGATGATTACATCTTATATCCACTTGTTAAGCACACTAGGCTGAGGATCTACCCTTCGAGTAATCCTGTTTGGTTTCTTGATTTCAATTGTGAGGGGCTCAGTCACTCCAATATTGTTGACTTGTGACTTGGGTTTTCATTTCGATTTCCTCATGCATTTCTTTGCTTTTGATATGATATGGCCTTCAATTGACAAAAGTGGTTTAGTAGGGGGTTTTGGTACCCAAATCCATTGGTTACTTGCATAATACCCTTGAGCATGTAGCAACACTTTGGATATCCATCGTGGCGTTGTATTGGCTCTCCATTGATACCTTCTTCTATAAGGCTTGGGATTTTTTTGTGGTCTTCTACGATATTTGTAAGTCCAAAGCCTATCCTTGGCCTTATCTCCTAACTTTCTTTTTTCAAGCATGGCCTCGCTCACTAATTCTCTCTGTTCAACATGTGCTTGTATCAACTCTTTCAACAAATCCTTGCTCTTATTACTAGGCTTTCTTGGTATGTCAGAATGTTCCTTGTCTTTCCCCTGAGGTTTGATGTGGTCACCCTTACTAAAGGTTGTGATTATCCTCACACCCGGTAGTGTCAAGTGTATCCTATGTGCTACATAATCAACCTCACACTTCCTTGCCCTTTTGAAGGGTCTTCTTAGGAGGGTTTCCTTTCCATAATTAGGACTATTTGGAGGAACATGGAATAGGATAGACAAGCTTTCAGTTTCGATAGTTACAAGGATTTTGCACTTCCCTATAACTGCTTGTGGGTGTCCCTAGTAAGGATTAAGAGTTGTATTAGTTGGTATGAGCTCTGGTTGGCCTAGCCAAGTCCATGCGTCATAGGTCAAGATATTGAAATCTTCTCCTTCATCGATGAGAGCATCAATACTATGCTCTATTTTTGCGGTGAGTTTGACCCTAAGGTAACCAAGTGATCCTATGTTTTCATCTTCTAGGTCTTGGCTTATAAATTCAAGCCTTCTGATACATGCCTTTGAGTCTCCAACTGCACAACCAGATGTGGATTCTCTACTGATGTCTTGGGTCATCTGTGCAGTGCCGCTCAAGTTCGATTCTGGGAATCAGACTCTGGTAACGATGTCCGATTCCTGCGGACGAGTTTCAAGGGATGACGAAAATCAACTCGATTCTAACGGTTTTGGTTATGAGGAATCGTACTAACTTCTAGAATGTAAGAATACATCATAATGAAGGATTATGTATATCTAGAATAACAAATAAACTCCAAAATACAAATCGGCAAACAAATCAAATCCTCTAGCCCTATTATGATAGTAGAAACCCTAATGCCTGTTTTCTTTTTATTTTCTTTGTTTTTTCCTACCCTAATGCATCCAAATCACAAAGCGAACACCTACACTACTCCAACCTACCTTTCAAAATCCAAAAAACCAAAAAGTTACTTGCTAAGGATATCGAATACCTCTTCCAACTCCCTCGTTTCCTATCTATCTACCTCAAGCATCGATACGGGGAAAAACCTACTTTAATGCTCGATTTGAAGTGAGCAAGCACTCAAGGCTTGAATCCATTTGTCCCAGCAGCAACGGAACCAAAATGTTGGGAGCTCATGCTCAACTGCCAAGACCCACGGACTGCTTATTGTTCAAGTGTTTCAAGCCGAGCAGTAATGGCTACCTCTCATATAGCCAACGCGCTATCTCTCTCTACAAGTGTAGTGAGCTTACCTCCATGCCCAATTGAGTTACCTCCTCTCCCAAGCACTCTGATAGCTCCATGATTCAAGTGCAAGCTTCAAGAGAGCTCGATCCTCAAGCTCCACGCTCCAAGCTCCATTTCCATGAGCAAGAGAAGAGAGGAGAAGATGGATAGCTTCTCCACCACTGTCCCTCACCCTCACACTCTCACACTCTCTCTCTCGAGCACAAGCTCAAGCAAGCAAGAAAAAGAAGAAGAGAGCTACTTTTGGCCACACACAAGAATGAGATTCTCATTCACTTTTCAACTTTATATACAAAACCCTACATCCCTTTTGGGCAATCATTCCCTTATCCCCTTTTTTACATGGTCGTCTGTGGCTTAGGCCATTTTTCCCATTGTCCTCCTATCTTCCTAGCTTTCCATTGTCCTCCTATCTTCCTCTTTATTCCCTTTTTTACATGGCCGGATTAGGCCCTTTTTCCCATTGTCCTCCCATCTTCCTAGCTTCCTTCCTACTGCCCATCTACCTTTACAATTTGCACGTGTGAGAGCTCAGTGCTCTTAAAATAAATCATGGTGCACCTTGCGCTCTTTTACAAAAGTATTGACTTGTGCTTTTTCTTGTGCGCCTTTCTCCTTGATTTAGGACTTTTCTACACTTCTTGTGTTTCCATATTTTTATTGGCGCGCCTTCGTCTTTCGTTTCACTTTTGCCTTGGCCTTGTCTTCTGCTTTAGATTTTTTGGATTTTGCACCTTGTTCGTCTAAGGGTTAACAGTAGCATTCAATATATCCTTGAGGCAATCATTGGGCAGTAACGAGATAAACACTTAAGATCTCGATCCATAAAGGAGTACCTCATCAAATGGCAAGTCCTGCCCATGGAAGAAGCCTTATGGCACCCAACCACTATTTTCAATGAATTTTCTCACCTCCAGGGCTGAAGACTAGCAAGTTATGTCCCCTTTTGACCATCTGCGTACAGACTACAGATTATTTTAGAATAGTCTTGTACTTGTCCAAATATCAGTAATGTGCTTCCTACATAGACTGAAAGTACACGCCATAAGCTCCATTTTGACATGTGGCATGCCCCATTTCGAGCAGCCTATCAAATGTTATAACAATTTTACCTTAGCAGGCCTGTAATGGACAGCATGTTGTCCCTAGTCTTTACCCACCCATTTTCATTGTAATGTGGCTCAGAGTAGTACTATGCACCCCACTCCTTAAGCCCATCTATCACTCCCCTCTAGTTTTCTTTTGTTTTTTAGGGAAAAAACTTTCAAGGTGGGGATGGATTGTAATGAGCGGGATACATAGGAATTAGGGGTTAGAAACCCAGTCACATTGACCAAGGTATATAAGATGTAAGAGTCCCAATTTAGGGCAATCGGTTATTATCAAGAGCATACTCTTCACCTTTATCTTCAACTTCCATGGCTTCCTCGTCCTTTCTCCCCTCTTTTTTGTCTTTCTCTCTCCTCTTCTATTATTTCTTCCTCTTCTTCTTCCTCTCTTTCTCTCTCTTCAACTCATTCTCCTCTCTCCTCTCAACTTCATTCATTATACTATAGCCGTGCACCGATTTTCATCAACAACTACTTCACTAAATTTTGTAGGCTCTTTATAACCCATTACATTTATCATATAAGCAAAGTGTCTGGTTGAATATCCACTACAAGTCAGTTTATCAACAAGCTTTCTCCTTCTCAATTGTGGTGCACTATGAGATTTCCTCTCATGAGGTGTGACAAACCTATTTTGCCTAGCTCCAAGCATAGTAACTAATGGTATACCAAGTTGTCTAAGCTCTCACTCCTAGGTGACTCATAACCATAAGTGGTCCAGTAACGTGTTCAAACATCTTCCTTTTGCCTTTATCTAATCTCCCCCTCACTAACATATGGTTGTCAGTGGACATAGAACCATGAATATGCAAGTGGCCTAACTATGGAAGACATATAATCTATAGGTCCACTCACAGTAGTACTAGCAAAAGGATAAATTTGAGCATGAGTATTATTGGTTGGTCCATAAAAAATAACCACACTTTGGATCCCCATACCATGAAGCTAACTCATTAAACACAACATATATGCTAACCAATCTCACGGGTAGACAAATTGTAGCATTTGTATACTTTCTTGTCCTATATGTAACAAACAAAAGATAGACTTAACAGCCTTTGGATCTAACTTCTTCCTCTTCTCATCCAACACATGTACATAAGCAATACATCCAAAGAATTTTAAATGGTTGATATCCAATTTATACCCATATAGTTTCTGCCACAGTGTAAGATCATGAATACAAGCTATAAGAGTCATGTTTAAGACATACACTGCTGTCACAAAACTACTTCAAGCCCAATAACAATTCAGCAAATTCTTCTCATTCAACATAGCTCTTGCAACTTCCATAAGCACTCTATTTTTCCTCTCTACTACACCATTCTATTGTGGTGTCTAATTGCACGTAAGTTGCCTTTTAATACCATATTTAGCTAGATACTTGTCATTTATGAGAGGCATACTCACCTCCTCCATTAGATCTCAAGCATGAGATATAACACCCAAAATCATTTTTAGCATGGTTTTGAAATCTTTGAAAAGATCTAGCACTTCATCCTTGTGCTTTAAAATATATATCCAAGCATGTCTATTGAAATCATCAATAAAAGAGACATAATATTGTGTACCACTGATTGATACATTATATGTTGGATCCCAAGCATCTAAATGTACCAATTACAATGGTCTAGTGATGTTCTTGACATGTTTGACAAACACAAATCTAGCTTGCTTTCCAAACTGACAAGCTAAGTATACATGTCCTAAGTCCATATACTTAAATCTTGGAAGACTAAGTATGATCTCCTTTTACTACACAGTTTTTAGCCGATGTATATTGATATGCCCAGTGTACCTATGACATATTTAAATATCTCCAATTGCTCCACTATCATGAACAAACATGGATGCCTTTAGTTTAGGAATAGTAGCATCCCATGTAAACATCCTGCCATCCCTTTTTCCTTTTGCAATCAACTTGTAACCCTTCCCATATTCTTCAATAAAACAACCATCTCTATTGAATCTAACCTATAGATTCTGCTCAGCCATTTGTCTAATAAACAACAAATTTTTAGTGATAGATAGTACATGTAAAACATCATAGAGAATCTTTTTCTTCCCATCATGCATGACTAATGGTACTATACCTATATGCTTGATGTCATGCTACATATGATCACATGTACATACATAGTCACGAGAGCCTACAGTCATCTCATCAAGCCACTCTCCATGCAAAGTCTATAATTTAAAGCACTTGAGACAATGTACCACCTTTCATTAGCTTTCCTTGATTAGGCATATCCTTTGATATATGTGTCATGGTAAACAATCTATCTAGCTAATCGTCAATAGCATTACTAGAGGATGTATAGTTACCATGTTGTTTTCCCTTAGCTTTTATGTCAACCTACTTTTTATGACAGTCTTTTGCTATATATCTATACCTACCACAATAATGACAATCTTTGTCTCTATTCAACTATTCATTAGACTACCAAGAACCACATCTAGCTCTAGGTGATCTCCCCCTACCTCTAAATGTTGATCCTCTTTGACCTTGTGTATTTTTATTGTTCCAAGCATTTTGTTGCTACTGCCCATAACGATTTTGAGTGTCACCATGACCTCAATAGACTCCTTGAAACCTACCACATCTAGCTCTCTGACTAGAGTAAAAGGTGATATCTCTACTTTGAGAGGTACTCAAACCTATATTCAAAAAGTTTGACTTCTTCATGCATCAACAATGTAAGTAACTCATCCCAATCAATGGGTTCTAGTCTCCTTGACCTTTGATCCAATAGAAGTAAGTTGATCAGCAATGGTTTTAATTTTAGTGGTGTAAGCATGTATGCTTCTGCAATTTCTAGTCATTCTATTAAACTACTGCTTAAGCCGAATTTTGCTTACATGTGTTACATTCCCATAATTTTTCATAACAATCTCTCATGCATCCTTCGAAGATGGACAATTAGTAATCTACGTGGCCATAGCATCTGATATGCATAATGAGAACCAATGTAGGACCTTACTTACTCTTTCCATCCACGATCTATGAGCTCTCTATTGCTCAAGCGTCAAATGCAGTTTTGGTTCCGCTTTATCTCTATACATAAGTCCCGATAACCTCTTCCAATCAGAAAGTCATTTTTCTAAACTTCCACAATGAAATTTTCTTATTGTCCAATTTCTCCCTTGCAATTTTTATATTATATGTACCTGTTGCATTTGCCATGATGTTGCAATCAACTATTCAAAGTAGCAAAGTGGTTGCCTGCTTAGGCAATAGCAATGCCTTCAACAATCTATAAAGACATGTCACAATTTATTAACTATAGCTACAAATATTTCACAACCAATATTCCAACAAGCATCAACTGCTAAAGATATATAAGATCAAGTAAGCTGGTTATAGTTTAGTTGTAGTCCACTATAAGCATGCATTTAACTACTCAGAATGCCATAAACGTGAGGTATTTGTCACATCCAATAGCAAGTAATCAAGTTTAAAATATTAAATGGAACTTAGACCTGCAACTTAAAGCATTCCATAAATATCCCCATACGCGTACATGACAACCAAGGTATCAATGCATCCAATGGACGTACTCAAATGTCATCAAATCGCTTTACGCATAGCATGTCCTAGATAAGTGTTGGCTGTATACTATATTACAGCAATAAAATGATAGTTAGAGCTGAGAAAAATGCAAGCTCGAATCAGCCCAAAAACATCTTAAGACATCACCATAGCATTCCAGATCCAATACATGTCCATACAAGCATGAGTAGTTGCATAGATATCATGCAAACATGAAGAAGATCCTTGTTAAGAATAGTAACCAGTATAAGGCCTACTATAACCAGTAGTAAACCAGCTCAGGCAGAGATGGGATCAGTTAAACGATCAGGCGCTGGCCAAAGCTATCCAATACATGTCCATACAAGCATGAGTAGTTGCATAGATATCATGCAAACATGAAGAAGATCCTTGTTAAGAATAGTAACCAGTATAAGGCCTACTATAACCAGTAGTAAACCAGCTCAGGCAGAGATGGGATACATGTCCATACAAGCATGAGTAGTTGCATAGATATCATGCAAACATGAAGAAGATCCTTGTTAAGAATAGTAACCAGTATAAGGCCTACTATAACCAGTAGTAAACCAGCTCAGGCAGCGATGGGATCAGTTAAACGATCAGGCGCTGGCCAAAGCTATCCAATACATGTCCATACAAGCATGAGTAGTTGCATAGATATAATCATGCAAACATGAAGAAGATCCTTGTTAAGAATAGTAACCAGTATAAGGCCTACTATAACCAGTAGTAAACCAGCTCAGGCAGAGATGGGATCAGTTAAACGATCAGGCGCTGGCCAAAGCTATCCAATACATGTCCATACAAGCATGAGTAGTTGCATAGATATAATCATGCAAACATGAAGAAGATCCTTGTTAAGAATAGTAACCAGTATAAGGCCTACTATAACCAGTAGTAAACCAGCTCAGGCAGAGATGGGATCAGTTAAACGATCAGGCGCTGGCCAAAGCTACTGGCTCGGACAATGAAATTGATCATCCATGTCGCAAAGCGAAGCGTGGCAGTGTGACACCTGTAGTAGAAGGTGCTGAAGGTTAGGGAGGAAGGTGCCGCACTAGCTATGGCGAGGTTCTTCGATCACGAGCTTGCAACGTCATATGCATGCGAGCATGTACCAGTTCTTTAGCACGAGCTCGCAACTCAATATGATGTTGCAGGACGTCTACAAGCTAGTCGCATGAATGACACACAACATCGAGTTGAAGGGCGGGCTTTGTTGATGGCCATCATCCTTGGGCGGTGCACTTCTAACGTTCATAATTATCAGGTGATATTCTAACAGTTTCCGGTAACTTGAGTTTTCTGATAGCCTCTTGCCTGGACTTATGGCTATGGCAAGCCCTTGAGGCATTCATTAATTTGCCTAATGGCATCCATATTTTATGTTATGCTTACAATACTCATGATTATGGGGACTCGCTAGTGATCATCTGAGCATTGGCAAGTATTGTTGTTTGGGAAAGCTGAAAGTGTCCATGAATGCCTTGGAGGTTACAATGCTATTAAAGTCCCAAATTGCAAGATAGTTGTCATAAAGTCAAAGTTGATGATGGGTAGATATCATTTACAAGTTGGCTAGCATATGGATTCAAGGGATGTCGATAGATACACACAACACTTAACATGTCTTTGTATCAACATCAAAAGTAGACTCAACATCTTTGTGTCTACATCAAAAGTAGACAAAAGACTGCTATGTGTAGAGCTACATATGGTAGCAAGTGGAAGGGGAGGAGAGAATTAGATCTCTTTTAGTACACTTTTTCCTCCATCTTATAGAATGCAATGGCTCACTAGGCAAAGACGTTTTTTGGATGAATATAAATTTTTTGCTCGAAACACAATCATTACACTCACTCATTGTATGTCAATGTGTGATCTATTCAGATGTATGCCAACATATATTCCTAAGCCATAAATGTTGTGTTAGTATTTGATCATCCATGAGAGTTATGCGAATGAATTTTCATGTACGTAAGTGTTTTCTTTTCCATATCAATTTAGACCCCTATTTATCAAAGAAATTACTTATTCAATAGTTTTTGTTTGTTTTAAATCAAAGGAGAAAATGGTGACATTATGTGCAATTTATGATCATTATTCCATCTCCAAACATTGGTCATATGACAACTAGCATCCCTGAAGGCAAGGAGGTTTGTGTTTTGCTACAATGTGTATTATGTAGCCATGTATCTAGCAAGTTTGCCAATGTTGAGTGAATAACACATAAATTGGGTGTGTGATACGTGTGCCTTCAAGATCATATATCCTCCATCTATGCAAGGATACATGCCAATCCACCCTTTTGCATTATGACGATTCAATAGGGACAAAGAGGGGTTGTGTGTGTTACAATGAAGCAAGATCTTAAGTACAACTTTAGCCATATATTTTAATGCAAATGCAATTGACAAGCATATATTGAAAAGGAAAGGTTACAAAGTTACTGGCATTTAGCTAGGAAATTGTCGAATCATTACAATACAAGTATAATAGAAGCATGAAAGAGAGAGGAACCCTCTGATACCAACAAACCATATAGATAGATAGCTAGTGAGGACTGCACAATGTATCTTGCATGATGGGCATCAACAATAGCCCTTGATCGTTATCCTTGTCACTCAGACAAGCTTTTGTTACCTTGCCATGCTCTATAAATAAGGAAGGGATGATAGCCGACCCTTAGTGTAGAATTTTTAGTAACAACACGGCAAGGCTAGTCCTTACACTACTTGAAAGTGCGCATAAGAGGAATGGAAGAAGAATAATGCATGGAGTACCTAAGTTCAGACGCTATGTTTATATGGTGGTGTGCCCATAAGTAGAGGGTTAGGTAGCTATTGAGAATGTGGCTATGGATACACTAGCAGGACAAGGGATAAATGTACCTCGTTATAGCTTACATATCAAAGAGATCCCGTGAGTATTTATAGTAGTAGCCAAAAAAAAGTGTGAAGAGATTGCAATAAGTTATCATATAGGGGTAGCACTAGCTAACATAACATTCATTAAGTCAACTGAACAATTTATCACCATACCCTAAAGTGGTGGGGACAGGGGTATAATCCAAATAAGCTAATCAACACTACCTTAGTATGAGTTTTGAATAGCTACATGTATTTTCTTTCTCTTTTAAAATAATTCTACTTCTTCCAAGACAACATTTGTGCATGAGTTGGAAAAAATCAGTAATCAAGCTCTAGATATCAAGATATCAACACAGAATAGATTAACCGGTAGTTGCTACTTCAGACGCTGGTGTGCTTATCCTGAACGCTCACATTTGTTTTCAAGAAAGGATAATCAAAGATATGAAGTTATCTCTATGCGTTTGTCGATCTGCGATGATGGAGGTGGAGGAATAAATCAGCATCGCAAGCATCACCTTGGAGATTCTTCCTTTCCCGTTGGCTGGGAAATTTCTTCTTCCAATGTAGTTACTCCATCCCTTCTGTGTCGATCCCTTCTGTATTGATGATGCAAGACATAGCCAGCTATCAGGACTGATTCAGAACATAGCTAGGTCACTTGGTCAAATCAAACCAGATTTTGTATCGATGTACGACATAGCTTGTGTTGATCAAACTGATCCAAAATAGTGAGGACATAGCCTGGTGCCATGGTCAGATCGAACCTGATTTTGGCTCATTGCTAGGTCATGATCATTAGCTCCTTCTTGCTCATATTATTGTTGATGGGAGATGCCAGCTCGGTAGCCTCGATGCCCTCTTACGCATGCAATTATGCAGCGCAGATCTGTGATGGCATCACTGTACCCTGCCCCTTTGGTATGATAGATGAATGTGGGCTTCCCAACTACTGCATCTCTTGCATGAACAGCTCTGCTGGGCTGTCTTCTCCATACATTCTCGCACATTATGACGTCTATGTGCAGGTTCAGAGCTTCCCAATAGATTATCTTATTGTCAACTCTACAGGTTTTAGAAGCACCATATGTGGCAATCATATCAATGGTAGTTATGTTGAGGATGGCGTGGTCTTGGGATTGAGCTTGTCCAAGGGTATTCCCATCTCACCTGACAATGCTTTCTTGGTGGTTGGGTGTGGTATTGCTGGGACCTTTGAAATGTCACCGCTACCCTATGTCAATAATATGCAATCAGCAAAGCTCTCTGGCAGCAGCTGCTCAGAAGCATGCAGCTATTGTGCAAAATATGAGCTCCAGAACAATACAGCTCCTGCATAGTGGAGTGCCCGAGCGTCGGTGCTAAAACCATATATTTTGAATCATTCTTTGCAATGTGGATGACAACATACATGACAAATGAGACTATATGCGGTTATTCGACAATTTATCATGAAGGTTCTGTGCATGCTGTGCAATCACCATCTTTAGCGGCATCTCCACTTGAACAAAACTATGTTTGAAGCTCTCTCGGGGCCTCACAATTGATAGTCCTTGCTACAACTGTAGCAATCTTCCTGCATATCATGGTTATGCCTGTGCAGAGAACTCAAATTGTGTCAATGTGCCCAACATTGAGCTAATAGGGGACACACATCCTCAACTCACTGATGTCTGTGCTTGTGAATGTGCTAAAGGATACCATGGATCTAGTGTCAAGGTGTGCTCAATATACCGGTACAACATGAAGACACATCCAGTCTGGATGTTATTGTGAGCTTTGGAACTTTGAAGTTTTCCTTCACAGATACTCAGCTGAATGAGTGATTTTTGTAGATATAGATGAATGCTTGGAAGGCCTAGATAACTGCATCAAAGATCCATGATTTTGTGTCTGCATCAACACACTAGGAAGCTTTGTTTGTGGCTACTTCGCTAGTGCCGAAGGGCAATGGTATGGACATTCACAGTCCATCTGGCACAGGTTGCACGCTAAAGCTTCCAAGGAAGTTGATAACAACTGTGTACACCTTATTAGGTAAACATTCTAAATTATTAGAAGAGCTTTCCACTAAGCATTCTGCAGGGTTGTTTGGCAGCATCTGCATCAAAGGGTGGCTTTTGAGATGCCTCCTGTAACCAACTGAGTAACTAGCTAAAAATGTGTGTGACCAGAAGCAGATGTCTTTGATCTCTCACATAGTCAAGATGCCTTGTTGTACTTGTTTCCTTCAAATTATAGGAAAGCAAAATAAGAGAGAGAGAGAGAGAGAGAGAGAGAGAGAGAGAGAGAGAGAGAGGATGGATACGTTTCGAGGACATTTAGACATGCCCAGAATGTTGATGTTGCAAGAGATAAAGTGTAAGAAATGTAGAAGACGATGATTTTGCAGGAGATGGACGTAGGAGACAATGGCGTTGATGCCTGATGTAGAAGACAACATGTGCAATGCAACGGCATTGACCAGGTGCATGTCGTATACATATAGTATTAGTACTTATAGTAGGCTATCGATCAATCAAAGGCAATACGTACACTAATGAAACTTAAATACTAATTACTAATAAACGACTTTTTGCAACAAACGATGCAACACAGATGGCACTAATCATGGACTAACTGCTAGCATCTTTACAATGGACGACACACCAATAGCTTTGCAAATGCATGGCACACCAATGACTTTGCATATATGTATTATCTTCCAACAACTAGTGTATGCTAAAGAGGGAGGAAAAATTAGAGGTGACAATTGTGGCAAGGCAAGGATGTGCACTAAGGAAGATGTTGCTGCCCTATCTATGCAGAATACATAATAGGATAGACAGTGCCTCATGGGAAAAATACTGAATCTTATATCAAAAACTCATAAAAACTCAAAGATAATCATATAGAGACATAAGACACATACTTTAGTATTAATAATCATAGAATGAGAGATAGAACACAGAGAACATGTCGAAAATAGAACAGGAACACAATGAATGATAGTGCCAACTGTCAAATCTGTTATATAATAATGTGAATCCATCATACACAGGACATGAACATCAGAGATGATCCCAAAAACGAGAATGACACTAGTTTGCCCTATCAAGCCACGTTTTTACAATTGCCTATACAAACTTCACTTCATGAGGCATTAAGGGCAAACATAGTGTGTCAGGCCAACAGCTAACACCTGGTGCATTGCCTAGTGGATGGTTGGCATAGCCATGACTCGAACCCTTGCATGAATAATGTTTTCAAATGCCTTATTCAAAAAAACTGACATATCTAGTGAGAAAAATTATGCCTTACAACCTTGCACCATGAAGTAAGCCACAAAGAGTAACGATAAGTAGAGCCTCTCTTGTAGGATAATTATAACCCTCTAAATGGTTGCATAATCCACTCAAAAGACAGTCACAAAACATAAAGGCATATGTAGTAAGTATGATGGAAAAACAAAGAAACAAAATCTGATAGTGGAACAAGAGAGTGCCTCATGAGCATCATGAGAGTTAGTGATAGACTGCTCCTATGCATGTTGCTCATGCGATACAAGAGGTACAACATCCATGTCATGAATCTTATCCACTGTAAGCTCCCTAATCTGCAGCTGCATCCCATCAATTTTCTCCTTAAGAGCATTGTTTTCATGAATAAATGCTTCCATATTTTTAGACACAAATGACTGTTGTAATACTGCATAAGGTTGAGAAAGAGTAAGAAAATCATAAACTTCTCTATGAGGCAAAATCCCATTGACAGCTCTATGAAGCAACATTGCAGAATGTTGAACCAAATTAAATGCAATAGTGGGCTTCCTGTGAACTTATTGTCTCATAGTGTGCTCATATTTCAGCTCTGCATCAAGCAATAATAGCATGTTGATTTGCTCTATCAAAATCCTCCTCTGTTTCTAATGAAGGATTTTTGTGCTCTTTAAGAGTCTCCATATTAGTTCTCTTACTCCCCTTAGGGTTATGCAACCAAGTTGATGTCTTGCTATATGATGTCACTGCTTTGCTCTATGGGGTCACTACTTTGCTGTATAGGGTTACTATGTTGCTGCATGGGGTTACTGTGTTGCTTCATGGGTTTACTATGTTGCTGAATGGGGTTATTGTTTACTAACAATGGTGAACCTACTAGTTGGAGTAGTAACCCTGTTGCCTGCAGTAGTAACCTTATTATCTATTGCAATAACCTTGCTTCTTATTGCAGTAACCCTGTCTCTCATAGCAAGGTTGCAATCACCTTCATCAAGATTGCAGTTTCCTGTAACATGAATGATATCTATTTTGTCCATTCAAGACAAATAAATACTATTGCCAGCACTAAAATATCACTAGCATAAGTACAATGATATATTCTCAAAGTTTAAGAACTATTTATCTCATAAAACTAACAAATAACCATGCTGCATGGGGTTACTGTGTTGCTTCATGGGTTTACTATGTTGCTGAATGGGGTTACTGTTTACTAACAATGGTGAACCTACTAGTTGGAGTAGTAACCCTATTGCCTGCAGTAGTAACCTTATTATCTACTGCAATAACCTTGTTTCTTATTGCAGTAACCCTGTCTCTCATAGCAAGGTTGCAATCACCTTCATCAAGATTGTAGTTTCCTGTAACATGAATGATACATTAGGAGAAATATGGACTCTCTTTTTTGCCCCTTAAGGGGTTTCTCTCACCTCTCTCTCTCTAAAAAGAGATTCCAAAATAATATTATAAAAAGAGATCTTCTACAATCAAGAAAATCTCGTTTTTGTGTTTTCAATAGATTTCACCTATTATTTTATTCCCAAACTGCAGGATAAGGTCACTTTTTCTCAAAATCCTCATAACTAAAAAAATACAATTCTATTTTTTCTAAAAACGCAGCCAATCATTCTTTAATGCCCTCATGACTCTTTAATGCCCTCTTTAGTGCCCTCATGACTTTTCAATCATTCTCATTCTCGCTTCTTAAAAGGGCGGAAGTTAAAAAACGATATAAAATGACGTACACATCATATTTTAAGATTATTTTTTACCCAGAGACACCTTTTTGACTCAAGAGTTTCCTTGTAAATTTTCGTCTTTTTTGGACAAGTATATACCTATTTCTGGGCATTTTTTCATTCCCTCAGAAAGCTCTAGTTTTGTCCCAAATTTTGTGCATTCTTCTCTTTCCCTCCAGAATATGGTTTCTTGCATACGAGTTCTTCTGAAGCAGCATTGAGGAGTAGTTTTGATACCATTTGTTGAAATCAAAGAATCTCTATCTACAACACACTCTACCCTGCTACAAGCCATCTTCCTCTTCAGAAATATGCAGTAAGAAATCTCCGTCTTCAACAGTCTATACTACAAGCAATCCAGTGATAATGGAGGTATCTTTATTTTTTAAATCTTTGTGATGTTATTATTCTTCACAGTTGTTGTTCAGTCCTTAAGCATCAATTCATAGAGCGAGAGAGAGAGGGGGGAGAGAGAGAGAGAGAGAGAGAGAGGAGGGGAGAAGGGGGGGGACAGAGAGGACTGTGTGAGATGAACAAAGAAAATAAGTGATAGAGTGACAGATAGTAAATTAGGGTAGAAGATAAGATGATGTTATTGTTTTCCACTAGCCAAGCTTCAGTATGAATGTGTTTAGGGTTTCCTTGATGAATTTTTGTTGAGAGAGAGAGAGAGAGAGAAAGAGAGAGAGAGAGAGAGAGAGAGAGAATATTTTGGATAGAACAGAAGATAAGATTTGATGCTAATTAGAGGTAGATTAAAAGCCAAGATTACAGGCTAATTAGGGGTTGATTAGGGTCTATCAAGACTGAAAGCAAGAGAAAGAGACAAGAACCAACTGGGTTTTAAAAAAAACACAGATATAGTGAATCAAAGGGGTGTAGTTCTGCTATTTGAATGTTAATCCAAGTTAACATTTGCATACTTTTTTTTTTGCAGAATGCAGGTGCAGGATGTACCAAGAGAAAGAGAGATATTCACTTTCAATTGGAGGATGAATATGCACCAATGTTCAAAAGAACTGTGGAAAGAGATGATGCAATAAGATGCAGGATGCAACAAGAAAGAAATGCAGGGAAAAAAAATGTGGACCTTTGGGTTGATGGGTGCATTTATCCACCCGATCCACTCACTCGAAGGCCACCACAATTTGAAGGGCTTACATCATTTGTAAAGTTTGCTTGTGAAGGCAATGAAGGATTGTATGGATACACATGCAGACTTGTCACACAAGGAATAGCAGGGGCTCATCAAACCTTGACAAATACGCAGACAAGATTACAAGGGAATATACAGTCTTTGATGGAAAAGGATAGATTATTGGCTGAGAAGGATAGAGAGAACCAGAACCTACAACAAGCAATGTCTGTCATTGAAGATGCTATGTATGCTACACACGTGCAGAATATGGAGTTACAGTCTAAAGTCAATGACTTGGAGAAGGAGAATCAAAACATAGAGAGGAAGCTCACAAAAACTTTGGAGATTGGGCCCACTTTAAAAACCAAAGAGGCACGTCGGCGCATCCGATCCGTTAAACCAATTGGCCAATTAGCCAAAGGAAGTGGACAATATCATAGACGGATATATGCTCAATCTACTACAATGAGAAATATGTTTCCTCATGCAGAGAATGATACTATTGCCAAAGTCCTTAGCAAGAATATGGTCAAAAATGCATTGGAAAATCGTAAATTCAGGGACATTGTGGATGGTGTTGCTAGTGAACGTCTTAGGGATGTGAGCAACTTGTTTACTGCTACAGATGCTCAGGGATTATGTGACAAGGTGGGAATGAGTTCTGAGTCATATAGTATGCTCTATCAACAATTGGATACAGGTTTTAAGCAAGTCTTCAATACTAAGCGAGTAATGCCTCTGCCAAAACCATTTCACGTGAAGAAGGCTCGAAAACAACTAAATGAGAAAGTTTTAGAACTAATTGGTGAGCCTACGCATCTGGAACACACACACATATTGAAGTATGGTTCCAAAGAAGTTGCCTTTGTATTGAATGCATCCAACAACTTTGTATTGGATATATGTAGGGTTCAGATTGCTATGGTCAAGTTTTACAATATGTCTATGGAAGAATGTAGAGGCAAGCTTAAGTTTGTCCTCAAACTTGATGAGAGTGAGATTATCAAGGGGCAAAAACTTGAGCGTGTGAGTATAACACTTATGAATCGAGCATTGGATCCCAACATCGATGAAAAACATCCTTTATACTTCAGTGTACAATCGGAGAATGAAATATGGTGGCTTGCAGCATTTGAAGTACCAAAGGAGGACCATGAAGTACTTAAAGTTTTTTTTAACCTCACTAATATACCCAGTGTTATTCAACAGCAAAATAATGGAGCAGTTTTACATGTTGAGGGGTTTGGGGACTATCAAGTTGAATGGCATCTTGCAGGTGATTTAAAAACATTGAAGTGTATGTTTGGTTTATCAAATGCAGCAAATGCAAAATTTCCGTGCATATACTGCATGCAAACTAGGAAGAAAGGGAAAGATGGAAGGAAAGAATGGCTTGCCAAGGCAGGACAACAGGGTGCTCCGACACGTGATCAGAAAGTCATGAGAAATGGAATGCTAATTCCAGTGGATCCAAACTGGCGCCCTATTTTGGAAATACCACTAACAAGGGTTCACTTTTGCACATTGCATTGTTTGGTTAGAATAATTGAGAAGCTAGTATATGAATATATATGCTTTGCATACAAGATGCAGCCCGTGTCAGAATCTGATGCTACATGCAAGAAGGTAGAACAAGTCCTCTCTGAAGTTGGATTGCACGGAGGCCAAGTAGAAATAAAAAAGGACGAGAAAAAATCGGGGAAGAGTGGAAATGTTCCTTGTAAACCATGCTTTGGCGGACCCAAGGCTAGGAAGTTTTTATCTCCACCTCGAGATGAGGAAGGCAATATACTAGTAAAACAACCAGAGAAGTACGAAGCATGGAAAAAGTTGCACCTTGCTGTTTCAGATTGGAGCAATGGGGGACGAACAAGGATTGCGAAGGCAGAAGTGTGGATACACCTAGATAGATTAGCAGCTCTCTTACAGAAGTTGGGATTGGATGGTGATGCCAATGCATTTAAAGAGACAGCTGCTAAATTTCATAAGTCCATGGTGGAGGCATGGACTACAAATAGCATAACACACTACATGGTCAGTATTATCACCATTGCAAAAAAAATTCATCATTTCGAATTACTTTGTGTTTCTAATCTCTTTTCTTGTGCAGCATATACTTGAAGCACATGGTCCATACTTTGCAGATCAAGGAAGTTTGGCAATATGGTCAACTCAAGGCATGGAAAGATCTCACTGGCAAGCTCGCTGTGCTTTTCAAAAGGCAACTGATCATGGATGTGGCATCAATGATTCCAATTCTATGAGGCAATTATTCCAATGGTGGTATAGGAGACTAGAGATACGATACGAGGAAAAAGAAAAGAAGTCCAAAACATCTCAAGCAGAATCTATAAGTAGGGCAATATATGAAGTGAGAAAAGCAAGATATGAAAACAGCACAGCTAGACAACGGCACACAGAATGGTTGGCAACCCAAGAGAGAGATGGCAAAAAATGGAGACCTAGATAAAGATAATAATTTTGATGCATTTAGAGTCCACAAGAGAGCACAAGTCCCAAGGATATGACACATCAATACTCATATCTCTAACATGAGATGACTTATAAATTTTCTTTAAAATTTCAAAGGTTTGTCACTATATTTTTCAAAGTCGATTTCAAACTTTGTTTTTTAATTATGAAAAGTCCATTTTGAAATCCTAAGACAAAGATATGAAAATTCTAAACATTGGAACATTCATTGGCCTAGAGAGAGAGGGGGGGCATGAGGGGAGTGTCAGGAGATAGAGAGAGGTAGGGATGGGGTGGAGAAATGAAATGAAATCATAAATTTAAAATTCATTTACACCACAGTAAGTTTGAAAGTTTCGTATTTAAGTCGTCTCTCCTTTCATTTTTTCCCATTGCTCTCCACTCTACCCTCCACCTTTCTATCCTTCATTATCACAGCCATGGCACGTTCCAAGCTTCCTATCAAAAAGGCGCCTGCGAGAGCAAGAGCTCAACACTCTTCCGAATCTAGTGAGCGTACTGTGAGTGACAAAGATCCCCTGGTGACCGATAACGGTGGCCCTACTGCAGCCAATAATGGTGGCGCTACTGTGGCCAACAATGGTGGCCCTAGTATGGTCGATAATGATGGTTTGCCATTGTCTAGAAATGGTGGTCCACATGCTCCAGCTGCTCCACCTCCCACTACTGCTCCAACTCGTAATACACGCCCTCCAACACATAAAAAGCGAAGATGGAGACCAGGCACAGCTGCGCTACGCGAGATAAGGAAATTCCAGAAGAGTGCCGACTTGATTATTCCTAAGGCACCATTCTCCAGGTTGGTGCGAGAAATACTGCAAGATCTACAGTCAGGGCATCATCACAAGTTCTTTTCGAGGAACCAGGCAAGGAATGTGGGGCGATGGTCAAGCCAAGCCTTGCTTGCTCTCCAAGAAGCAGTTGAAAGCTACTTGATTGATCTAATGAGTGATGGTCAACTTTTAGCCATTCATGCCCGACGTATCACTATTAAGCCCATAGATCTGGTTCTTGTTCGCAGGATCCGCAATAACAAGGATGCATTTAATCTTAATGTCAACAATATGCTTTGAGAAGCTACCTTGTAATTGGATCTATGTTTTTAGCTCAGGTTTGGTTGTAGATTGTAAGGATCTTAGTTTTGGGTTATCTTTCCAATAGACCTTCAAGTATTTGATAGTAGTGGCCTGCAAAATGGAGCTAAATTTTCCCTAGCTCTAGTTGTACTTGGTGCGATGCACTATCTACCGTGTATTTCATAGTTTCGCAATGCTAAATCCAATATGTGATATTCTATTTTGACCATGTTTCGCATTGTGTGAATTTTCAAGTTTCCAATTTTGTAAGTAGTTTTGTTGAGGATAAATTCAATGTGCAACCACGTACACGTCGGTGATTAGTGGTACATGGGCCGATGCACTATATCCTTACTATATTTAGTGGTTTGGCAACAGTATATCTGATGCGATATTCCATTTTACCCATGATTTATTTTTTGTCAATTTTTAAGTTTCCAATGTTTTGCATTGCGAGGTTGACAATACATTTAATCTGCAGTTGCACACACTCGTTATCAATACATTTAATCTACAGTTGCGAGGTTGACAATACATTATCAGTGCAGTATAATGCAGTTAACGCATTTTCAAAAAAAGATTGAACCGTCAAATTTATAAATCGGAATCTGGTGAAACTTCACCCTCATGCTGGGCATTAGAAAAACTCATTTATATTAAAAATTTGGCCCCATCAGAAGCCTCTGGGTCACTTGTCCGGAGGCTCGCGTCTGGGGCCCTGAATCTGGGCCCCAGACGCAAGCCTCCGGACAGGTGATCCAGAGGCTTTTGTTGGGGCCAAAAAATTTTTGGATGGTTGATGTGTCCTTGAGGAGCCTACAGGTAAAATTTCATGTGAATCGGAGCACTGGTGATATTTTTCCTAAGCGTGGATTCATTAATTGAAATTTTAGGGTTTTTGAAAAGTTTCGCTATAAGTTTAAAGTTTCACCTCATTTTACACATTTCACTTTTGAGTTCTGAGTTCTCTCTCCTAGAAGACATGGTACGCACCAAGCAAGCGGCCCGGAGATACCCCCCTGGAAATTCCATACGGCAGCCACGTCCTCCAGCTCCACCACCACCACCACCACGCCAGCATCGTAAGCGTCGATGGAAGCCAGGCACAGTGGCTCTTCGCGAGATCCGCCACTACCAGAAGACCACTCACCTCCTGATACCGAAGGCTCCATTCCAGAAGTTGGTGCGGGAGATCATGGAGGGCATACTGATCATGAACAACAGGAACCAGTTTCCAAACACATCACGCGCGAAACAACCGGATCGCTGGACTGCCCAGGCCCTCCTCACACTACAAGAAGCTGCTGAAGCCTACCTCATCGACTTATTTGGAGACTCAATCTATGCAGCGGTGCATGCAAGGAGGGTCACTGTCACCGAGAGGGATCTGCGGATAGTCAGGTTCTTTCGGCGATGGAAAGATAGTCCTCGCGGAGGTCAGCAAGGATAGAGGTGTACAAACTCAAAAGCACATGGAATGTAGCTTCTGAAGACATTTTGTATAGCCTTGGTCGTAATGGACCCCATGTAAAATTATTATTAATACAAATACAAAGTTTTTGGCGCGTCTTATTTTTGTTTAGTCACTTGATATTTATTTTATTTACGTCATTGAGTTATCGTTACATGCGTTCGAACAAATACATGTTGCGCACGAATTCGATAAAGCACCGTGTATTAAATTTAGGGTACGAATCGTGTTACGTATAAATTCGATAAATAAATGTAACATTCAAGTAAAAAAAAACAGTAAATGACACGAATCACAAACTACATTGCACGCGAATCCAACAAACATCAGTTTTCATTACTTGAAGAGAAGATTACAAAGTGCAGTACATCAGTGATGCGATATCAGTAGGCAATAAGTACATCTATTCTCTCCTAGGCTTCTTGGAGCTAGGCTCCCCATGGTTAGAGCTATTCTTGATCATAGGCAACAATACATTTTGCCCCAATAGTTCCTGTCTAATGACAGTGGGGTCTTCAACACCGGCAACCATGCCACGGGCCACCATGGAGAAAAGTGGGCCAGACCTAGTACTCGTGAATAAGTAGAGAAGCTTCGAACGTCGAAGCAACACACTTTCTCCAGGCTGGAGTTGGTCGGGATGGTCTTGAAGGGCCCAGCCTTTGTTAGTGCCCTCAACTTCAAGAAGTTCTCTGCAAAAGCAGGGGAGCATGTCTTATGAAATACAATAATGTCGTTGACAAGCTGCCCAACATACTCCTTCAATGCCGAGTCTTGCACCCTTCCTTGGCTACCAGATCGGCCACCCTGCCTAGATGAAAACTCATCTATATAGACAATCTCCTGCAACACACAAGTTCAGTATCAGACTCACTATGCATGGAGTGTGCTGAAGATATATAAATCATATTCATATGAAACTTAACCAGTAGGGCCTCTAGGGCATCGGGAGCACACACATGTGTTTTTGTCGGGATCGGGCCCCCAGAAGTGCCCTGGCCGGAGGCTCGCGTCTGGGGGCCTGAATCTGCAGATTCGGGCCCCCAGAAGTGCCCTGGCCGGAGGCTCGCGTCTGGGGGCCTGAATCTGCAGATTCAGGCCCCCAGACGAGATTCAGGCCCCCAGACGCGAGCCTCCGGCCAGGGCACTTCTGGGGGCCCGATCCCGACAAAAACACATGTGTGTGCTCTCGATGCCCTAGAGGCCCTACTGGTTAAGTTTCATATGAAACCGAGAACATTACCTTCTCTGCATCATCTATCTGCCGCTGTAATGGAGCATCCAGGTCTGCTCCTGCCACTGGGCTGCCCTCGTCTCTCTCCTAGGTAGGCACTGCATAGTCGGGTCGAGGACCAAAAAGGCTTTCCTGCAACCGCTCGAACTCCTCATCAGAGATCTGATACTGTGGCGCCGCATCCTCAATCTGCTCCTGGATGCTCACAATGGCAGAGATGTCATCGATGCTCGTGCCATCATAACGAGCCACCTCATCAACATGTGGTGGGGCATCCTGTAAATCAAAATCTATGAAATCACTAGGTGCATCACGCACCATGATACAGTATAGTTCTTCTTCCCTAAGCTCCAACAACTCTAGCACATCCTGCATGAGTAGATATTCCACCCCCTCGATGGTGATAGCATGGAGAGAAGAGAGGGGTGGCTCTTCGCTCGTGGGCATCTCATTAGGGCAGGGAGGTGGGTGCACAATGGCCAAGCTCTGTGCTGCCTCAACACTCAGATCGAGAGTGATCTCCTCAAGCTCCCTCTCAAAGTACTCTAATAGTGGCCGAGAGGGTGCATCGATGTCCTCGTCACTGTCCTCTTGCACCTCAGTGCACATAACATATATGGCAAAAGCGGCATCCCTCTCAATGAGATCCATCGTGACGTGGTCCTGTGACGAGGTGGGCACTGCTCTAGCGCGGAGATGTTGCCCCACATGCACCAGGGCTCGACTTATCACCTTTGCATGGCTGGATCCGGCACACAAACTATACAAAAAATCCATGGGAACCCACCTGAGAGTGGAGTCGGGCATAGAGCAAGTGAGAGGGTTCACTGCATCACAAAACGATGCTAGTATACTAGAGTCAGGGTCTACAGCGGAAAGCGAGCTCTCTAGACTCAAGGTCACGCAAAACCTAGGGTATATCTGGTCCCCTATGTGCGCGTAGCATGTGGAACTGATCCATGCGGCGAAGGCGGGAGTGGTAGCCATGGCACACAAAGAGAGAAGGAATGAGAGCACAAGTGTAGGGAAGTGGAGAATGAAAGCAAAAATGAGTTTGGAGTTATAGCTTTTATGTGTCTAGGGTTTTAAATAAAGGTTCTTTATAAAGTTATTAATTCTAAAGTTTCAAATTAAAACTCTTACCTTAGTTTCTTTATTTCAGTACTTTAAAGTCACTGTTAAAATTACTCATACAGACAAACGCTTCGTTCTACATTAGTATATCCTTGAATATGTTTGGGTCGCTGAGTATATTCAAGTCTAACGAGAGAAAATATATAATTTTTTAAAGAAAATAAATCTAAAAGGCCTTGAAATTCCCTTTGGATCCAATTTAATATTAAAATGTAATAAACGAGCAGCAGAGATGCGCTACAATATATCATTGTGCAAAGACAATATTCTCTAGATTATAGACCTCTAACCTGCAATTTAATTATGATTTTTAACTGCACGATTGAGTAATTACAGTATGTATTATCGCACGCTTGGATCACAGTAAACTAAAATTTAAAGTACTCAGAAGTTCAAAAAAGGTATGTATTCGCTCTTTATAAAGTTTTTTTACAAGGATTCCACTATCTCAAGGATATGTGGAGAAGCACATTGTTTACATGTCATGGATTGCTCACTATGAGTCCTGACTTTTCTATTATCTAACTTGAAATAGAAGTTGTAGAGGGGCTCACTAGACATTAATTGGATTTCTTGTCTCAGAAAATAAATGGGCCAATGACTCTCTGCACTGACTACGAAAGGATTATGACCACTCCACAAGATTACCACATCTACGAGCGCTGTATGTGTGTCATCTCGGATATCTTGATCCAAGTTGATCCACTCCCCTCGCAAAAGTAGGCATCTTCTATATCGAAAGCGAACGCACAGAGTTTGTCTAGCAATGAAATACCTGTAATAAAAACAAAAATAATGGTAAGTGATCAATGCGACTAACATAACAATTCATCTAAGCGAGACCTATGTCAATTAAATCAAGGTATGCAAAGTAGTAAAAAAGTTTTACCTGAATGTAATATCAGATTGGTTGACCCTGCACTCAATCGTCTCATCAAAATGTGTTCTTTTGACTTCCCAAGACTCACCCAATAGCTGACTCATCCATTCCTCGGATGGACACTTGCATTGATAAGTAATCTTTGTTTTCTTCAAAATATCACATGAACCAAACAAATGTGCAAACAATGAGAATGGAATAAACCAATTAAGATGCACATCTTTGGAGCCTGTGGTGGGTTTCATAGCACTATTGATGTCAGATTTTATCTTCGACTTGCAAGCTCCTGACAACTCCAAGCTACCAATGAACCATTCACCACTAGACAGTGGCAGCAATGGGACATGCTGCAATCTCTGGCTTTCTACCACATACAATGAATTATAAAAAAAGATATTTTGAGTGGCAAGTTGACTTGTAGAGGTATTATCATAGATCAAAGAACCTATCTCTTCATGCCAAACATATATCTTGCCGCTTAAACATTCCACATTCTGCCATTCATGCAAAGTCGATGGATATAGAGCTGTCAATCAAACAAGACTGAATTAGAATATTGCAAAGACTTTTAAAAACAACTCTGATACAAAAGAATAATCAATGATAAAATTTAACAACTTACTGTTTTGTTTATAATTTGCAATGTTGTTCTCGTCGTGTACAGAGATTTGTTTATGCGTATAAACATGTTGAATCAACACTTCTGTTACTGCACTTGTGCCATTAAACACTTTTCTGAACTCTAGAATTCTACCTTTCCAATGTTTGCTAGGGTTTGCAACATCCTTGCGCTTGACCTTGAAACTCCCTCGAGTACTTGGGTGCATCAAAATCCAATCCAACTTATAATACTTATCACAAATCCAATTACCGCCATTATCTTTCCTGTTGAAGACCTCCACTGCAAGTATGCTACTGATATTTTTCCTCCGTGAAGACATCTGTAACAACCAAATACAAAAGTTACCTATCAACATGTGTATAATTTGCAAATGTTATCTCCAAATGAAATTAAATTTAAATGGATCAATTTAAAAAAGAAACATTGTACCTGTAATTTCTTTCACAAAGATCCCTAGATATGTTGAACAAGAAGTTGACTTATAGTAAGACCATTGTTCCTTCACTGACAGATTCCTGTAGTACAAAAACAAAAGAAATATTGGGTCAACACATACATATAACTTATATAGGCTTTGTCCAAATGCGTTGAAATTTAACCATGGAACAGTAGTAAAAAATGGCAATATACCTGTGGCTTTCTCTGCAAAAAATCCCAAAGATGTTGTAGAAGTTGAGTTCTTAATAAATCATTGTTCTTCACCCTCGGAGATTCTTGGAGTAAAAAAACAAAGGAAAGCTCAGTATGCATGTAACTTGTATACATTTTGTCTAAACGAGATAAAATTTAACAGTGGAGCAACAAAAAAACAAGACAATATACCTGTAACTTTGTTTACAGAGAAACCCTAAGATGTTGAAGAAGAAGTTGAGTGTTCAAAATCCCAAAGATGTTGTAGAAGTTGAGTTCTTAATAAATCATTGTTCTTCACCCTCGAAGATTCTTGGAGTAAAAAAACAAAGGAAAGCTCAGTATGCATGTAACTTGTATACATTTTGTCTAAACGAGATAAAATTTAACAGTGGAGCAACAAAAAAACAAGACAATATACCTGTAACTTTGTTTACAGAGAAACCCTAAGATGTTGAAGAAGAAGTTGAGTGTTCAAAATCCCAAAGATGTTGTAGAAGTTGAGTTCTTAATAAATCATTGTTCTTCACCCTCGGAGATTCTTGGAGTAAAAAAACAAAGGAAAGCTCAGTATGCATGTAACTTGTATACATTTTGTCTAAACGAGATAAAATTTAACAGTGGAGCAACAAAAAAACAAGACAATATACCTGTAACTTTGTTTACAGAGAAACCCTAAGATGTTGAAGAAGAAGTTGAGTATTCAAAATGTCACTATTATTGACTGTAAGAGACTCCTAGAGCATCAAAACAAAAGAAATTACATGTCAGAGAATGCACATAACTTGCACAGGTTTTCTCCAAACGAGATAAAACTTTACCATAGAACATCTATGGAAGAGAAAAATATACCTGTAGAGTTTTGTGAAGAGAATCTTAGGGCTTTGGTAAAACAAGCTCTGCTCTCATGAAACACATGAATCTCTCTCTGTGCTTGTGCAAAGCAAATGAAATTTTACAGGGTTACAGACATGGCAAGAAACAGTGAGGCTGTAAAATTTCGTCAGGAAAGAAGAAGCGGGGAAAGAGATATGACAAATTTGAGTTCCGCCTAAAAAAGAGGGGGAAACTGAAAAGGGGAGAAGAAAAGTCAAACATAAAAAATAAGAAAATGAAAATTCGAGGCACAAACTTCCAAGAAGTGACAGCTTTGTACTCCCCTTTTCCCTTATTTTATTGCTGAGGGAAGATTTGGTCCAAGATATGGCTAGAAGATTCATGTTACATGAATCTGGAATCCCAGCTCTCTCATTGGTTAGCCCTATATTTGTTTATTCACTCCTTAAGGGGCAAAAAAGAGAGTCCATATTTCTCCTAATGTCTATTTTGTCCATTCAAGACAAATAAATACTATTGCCAGCACTAAAATATCACCAGCACAAGTACAATGATATATTCTCAAAGTTTAAGAACTATTTATCTCATAAAACTGACAAATAACCATAGAATTCCACACTACTACTGCGTGAGGCACTACAATTGTAACTTGCATAAAATTGATTCTAACTACTTGTTGTTGAACCTGTGAATCCTTCTGTGGCTCATCATAATCAACTTGAATCAGCATTCGGAGCCTAAATCTAGTAATTGCAAGTTTAACAATGTCCTCTTTGTTTATAGCTAAAATGAAAATATCTGCAAACTGCTAATAGGTAATAAGCCATAGTTGTATAGTACAACCATTTCAATGAAATATGCCAAGGCAATTGAGAACTCATCATATATAATGACATCCATAATATATAATAGAGAATGAAAATGTAAAACCATAACATAATAAGTAGATTATTGCTCCAACTCCAAATAATAATTGCATTGACATAAAGATGGAAAATCCTACAAGTATTTCTACATGTTTGATTTGTGTAATGAGTTTGCTGGTATCCGCAAGAGGTTTTCATCAGCAACAACAAAGA
This sequence comes from Lygodium microphyllum, assembly GCF_053477565.2. NCBI lineage: Eukaryota > Viridiplantae > Streptophyta > Polypodiopsida > Schizaeales > Lygodiaceae > Lygodium > Lygodium microphyllum. The sequence continues at coordinate 68,611,597 of NC_141143.1, read as the reverse complement.
AGGCTTCAAGTTTAAAGATGGATTACGCATGGGAGAAGTTGGATTATTTTGAGGATATTCTTCATGATGCTTATGAATGGCATGGTAATCATGAAGGTAAGAAAGCTAGGTCTTGTTCAAGTGTTAAGCATATTGAGAGATTGCTTACATTAATTGAAAAGCTCAATGAAAGATATGAAGATGTTTTGGATTCTGATTCAAGTTCAAGTGATGATGATGATGATTGGTGCTCTTTACCCATAGTTTTGCCAAATATTGAGGTAAAGCGAGTGAGAGAGGGCAAGAGCCAAAGAAGCCAAGAATCCTTGAGTGCCCCAAACCCCATAGAGCAACTTGCCAATGGGAGAGTGGATCATCACACACTTTGCATCAATAATCTCAAGGTATTTTCTATATATTGGCATTTTACAAATTGCTATAATCAATCACCATTAAGCTTTAATCAAGAAGCAAGCAAGCCAACAGTTATGAACAATGAAGATGATCAGATTGGTAATCAAGAAGATTAGTTATGTATTCAAGAAGATGATGATGCTATGGATGATAAGTTTGAGGATTATGGTTATTGCAATGAAGATGTCTTTGTGCATGATGTTCTTGGTTCTCTTATCAATGCTAAGAAAGATAATGCAGCTACTAAGTTTGATTTCAATGAATAAACTTTACCAAAACTTGAAGAAGTGCCACTACTCATAGTGAAAAATGCACCATATTTGGATGTATTTGTTTAGGATACTAATGTTTCCAACATGCAAGATAATATTTCAGGTCATTGCATTGCTCGATCTGAAGAACAAGTCAGTGTTCAGCCAGAAATTCTAGAATTGCAAGATTAGCATTGTAATTCCTTTGCAGGAAGAGCAAGATTGCAAGATTTACACTACATTTCCTTTTCAAGAGTTAGTTGAATATGAAACATTGCAGAATGTAGTTAGTTTGCATGGTTTTTCTAAAGTTCTACATGAGATACACTCTATGATTCAATCTCCAATTGAGATGATTCATTGGTTTTCTATTGAGCTTGAAAAGGAGAGAAATGCAACCAATGTTGCAGCAATTGAAGCTTTGTTTGTTATTAATCAGCTTCAAGAGGAGAAAGTATTACTACAGCAAGAGGTTTCTCAATTGAGGAATGTAATGGATTTCCAAGTTTCTCATTGTTTTGAAGTCATTAATACTCTTGAGAAATTTGTTCTGCAGAAGGATAATGAAATTGCTGATTTGCATACACAGTTGGTATTTTCTCCTAATTCAACTCAAGATGTTACTCTTGAGGATCTCTATTGAATGATCATGTTGTTGATGTTTCAATTCAAACAACTATTTTTGAAGTCTTTGAGGACTCTGATCAGCCTATCAGTGAAGTTGCAGTGTTTGGAAGTATGCGAGTACCTACAGTGGATATCTATCGAGTTCATATTGCAGCAAGAATGGTTGATGTTATTCATGCTGATTGGTTTTTAACAATGATTAAAGTACTGATGCTGTATGAGTTGAATGCTTGTAGCAAGTATATGTTACAGTTTTCTGTACCAAGAAAGCTTCAGAATGATATGCAAGAACCTAAATTTCAGCAATTCCTACTGTTGACTTCTGAATTCTTGCAACAGTCTCTTGACTTCATGCAGCAGCAACCAAACTTCATACAGCACATCAACCAAACTTCATATCATAAGAAGCTGAATTTCTGCAGTACTTACAATAACAAGTTGAATTCTTGTACTTCCTACAACAACAAAATGTACTACAACAAGCTGAAAACAATCCGAAGTGCTATAACAACCTAAAAAACAACAAATATGATAACCACATGATGGTTACTGGTTCCAAGTACTTGAAAATTAGGAGTTACAAGTTGTTGTGGATTATCTTACATATTTCTTTCGAGATGCAATGTCTTATTCAAGATCAAATTGGGTAGTACATTGTCATACATTTATTATGATGAAATGCTAGAGCATCATTGATATCTTAGACCCATGAACATAAGAACAACGCTTTGAAGTATGTCCAAACTCAAAACAAACTTTGCACCGCTTTTTCTTCTCCTTTGATTTACCCATTGCTTTAGGTAGTTGTCACTGCTTCAGTTATCCTTGCTTCAGGTAATCTGCCCTGCTTCATGTCTTGATAAAAATTTCACATTTAGGACATTATGCTTCATACAGAAACTCTGCCTCATGTAGGAATTCCGCTTCATGTAGGAATTCTACTTCATGCATGAACCTCTGCTTCATGTAGAAACCTCTACTTCATGCAGAAAAATCGAATTGTTGGCCTCAACCTTTGCCATTTTTAATGATGTTTGAACATAGTGATACAGAGAATCAATGGCAGGATATACAAACAAAAAACCCTTCGAACTCCATACAACAAATTCATTTTTGTCCATAAAACAAAGTCATTTTTTTTTTCTAGCATCAATTAAAGTAGTTAATTAAAATTCCTCACCATAGATTCAAAAAAGCATGGTAGGATCGCCAAAGTATTAATGCCCTATCTATGCATAATACACAATAGGATAGACAATGCCTCATGGGAAAACACCTAATCTTATATCAGAAACTCATAGAACTCAAAGATAATCACATAGAGATATATATTTTTGCACAAAAAACAATGAAGAAGCTTGCACGACATGAAGTAAGAGACTAATTGGGTGCAATCTCCCCCCATGTCTTGTGTGAGCGCTCCACAAAGCATGCATTTTATATATTATTCATCTTCAAGCTCAAAAAATAGCCCAATTTACAATTAGCACACTTTTGCTTTTGTGTTTGGTTTTGTGCCACTAAAGAATTAAAGCTATTGGGCGCCCAAGAAGTCAGGTGATACCCAAATACAGTGTCCAATACAAATATTTAAATCGTGCGCCCATGCGCATACAAAAATAATAAATAAATATCAAGCGCTTTAGTAAATAAGCGTGACAAAATATAGGCGCCATGCCTAAGATACGCACCCATAAAAAATTGATGATAATTTGAATACATGCTATCCTCCAATGCTTCCCAATGCCACCACTGTTTGCTCTACACATCAACTGAAGCATTCACAATTGTTAGAAAAATAATACAATTAAACCGACAAAAGTGAATACCTAGCAGTCTTCAGCTACATCAATAAATTGGTTAGAGCTCAATCCTAACCTTAATTTATTACGAGTGCGCACTCTAAACTCATAAATGTTTATTAATTTAAATATGTATTTTGCGGAATCACCCGCTATAGAATCACCCACTTACACATTAAATTAACAAAACGCCCGAAAAGGATAGACGTCCCCATCAACTTTTCACACAAAGAATCCACCTTGTGTATGAGCCCCGGTAATAAAATTTTATGGAATCCACCGCAAAACCTCACGTAATTCATCGTGGAATATACCTCCTGGCATCAGACTATTTGTAGGCAACAATTCTATACATAGGGCCTAGCATGTTGCGAGTGATAGACATATAGTTGATTGCCTTTTTTTGCTAGGTGGTGATGGTACTAGGAGGCCAAGCATCAAGGCTATTTGATGTGCCATATCAACATTGGACCAAGCTACATCATTGATGATTAATTCGCCTTGCAATGCAATGGGTACAACTAAAGAGGGTTGTTAATTAATTTATTTACTTTTTCATGTGTTGCCCATCTTCAATCTATGGCATCTAGGTTTTTAGATTAATAATAACAAACTTGGTGATCATATTGCATAAGCTCTCCTTCAATAGCATAGCTAGATGCATTTTTGTGTACCTCAAATGGCCTAAAAAAGTTAGCCATCTCGAGTATTAGGGAGTGAATCATCTTATCTCTTAGCTAATCAAAGGGATGTTGCTCTTTATTTGTCCACTGGAAGGTAGCATGGTTCCCTATTATATCTGTGAGGAGGGGAATCCTGATTTTGTTGTTGTATGAATTGATTGCTTCTATGTGTGCCACTCATGATATAGCTATGAGAGAGAGAGAGAGAGAGAGAGAGAGAGAGAGAGAGAGAGAGAGAGAGAGAGAGAGAGAGAGAGAGAGAGAGAGAGAGAGAGAGAGAGAGAGTGCTACATGTAGGAGTAGGTGGAGATGAAGAGGTGAATGGTGGTGGGGGTATGGTTGAGGGAGGAAGGAGTGATCGACAAGAGGGACATGATGATGGCCATGGTCTCACGAGAGAGAGAGAGAGAGAGAGAGAGAGAGAGAGAAAGAGAGAGAGAGAGAGAGAGAGAGAAGAGAGAGAGAGAGAGAGAGAGAGAGAGAGAGAGAGAGAGAGAGAGAGAGAGAGAGAGAGAGAGAGAGAGAGAGAGAGAGAGAGAGAGAGAGAGATCTGTTGCCCCATCTTTGCCTCCACTAGTTGTAATAGTATTAGTTAATTAGTTAGACTTATTAGTAGTATTAGTAGTTGCAGTATTATTAGTTAATTAGTTAGACTTATGTAATATTAGTAGTATTTATAGTAGTTAATAATTAATTATTAGTTGCAGTATTAGTAGTTGTAGTATTATTAGTTAATTCGTTAGACTTATGCAATATTAGTAGTAGTTAATAGTTAATTATTAATTGTAGTACTAGTACTTAGACTTATGTTAGTTAAAGTAGTTGTAGTATTATTAGTTAATTAATTAGACTTATGTAGTATAAGTAGTATTTGTAGTAATCAATACTTAATTAGTAGTGAAATGAAAAGAAAAAAAGATCTTTTGAACGCATGGAAAAAACAAAATCGTAGTGATCTTTCTAATGTACCAAAAAAAATGAAACTGTATTTCTTTTGAACAAACAACATATTTTTAATGGACGGAGGAATGACACCTTTTCCCATAATTAATTAAGACATGTGCCAACTCTTCGGCATGCTATATAGCATATTTTTTCATTTCATTTAGTTTTGAAGTATTGTTAGTATTTATTCATTTTAATATTTATTTATTTCATTTATTTATTTGAATTACTATCAAGTGAAAAATTTAAAAATCATCATTCTTGCACATAAAAGAGATAAACTAGCTTTTTAAAAAAATATGTAATTACAAATTATAGCATGTTGATTTCATGAACAAGTGTAGTGTAGTTGAAGGATAAAAATGTATTGTTCTCATCAACATCAATGGACGCTATGCAAAAACAAAGTCATTGGGCATCCTTTGGGACTTCTAGAAAAAGGAAAACTATGGCTTATAGAAAAACATAATTAAAACCCTTTGCTGCAACTTGGTATGACATATACAAATTTGAATAATCTTGAGCCACAGAATGTGAAAGCATCATTTGAACACTAACAATGTGCGCATCCAGTGGTATAGTCACAATGCACATCATGCTGTCATCTCTCAAAATAATGATGTATCAGTAAAGCTGCTACATAATAAACATGTAAGAGTTGCATATAGAACTTCATATATACTCCTTTACTTAGCTGAACGTATTAACCTAATTATCAATTGGTAGCCATTAGCTTTTTATGTATTGCTAAGAAGCACCATTGACTGTCGCAAGTAATGATAGAGAGGCTCTCTTAATGAACATATGATCAAGAATAGTAAGGCATTATGTATCACATCAAAAACATCCCATAATACATTGGGTATAGAGAGATCACTTGTGAGATGATGAGTGATGCCCTTAATCTGCACGCTTTAGTTTGTCATGATTACTTAGCAGTTTTCCAGCCAAATTACCTTCATTATGATAGTGGAGTGGAGTATAAAGTATTTGCAATAAAAGCTAGTAGGGGAATCCTCAAGTAGTAGGTGACGAAGTACTCTTAGTAAAACTAGCATAGTAGGGGCATCCTCAGTTGGTATGCGATGCATGAAGGCATACGCCTATGTAGAGTTAAGAAGCTCCTTGTTTCAATCATGGAGGAGGGATCAAGAGCATCATTAGTCATAATAAAAAATTGGAGCAAAACTGTAAACACTACGGATTAATAGCCTCCGCCACCACAGGTGTATTTCAAACAGAGTGTACATGAATAAGAGACACTAATGCATGAGAGTAACACTATATTACACAGCCCATAACATATTTTCAATAGTAAGAAGATAATATGCCCATGAGTCACATAACCGTCATGGCTCATCTGTACATATGTATGTGATTCCAAAAATGTAGCATTTTGAAGTAAAAAGTAACATGAGGTTTAAATATTTAACCCCTTATTGATATGCTTAGCATGTTGAGATATCGAGCTCCACTCGTGATACGCCAGGGTGACCGTTGTGTATTTATGTCACCGACTTGTCAGTTGCAGACGCGGTTGGTACACCGCCCATGAATAATAGCTACATGATAGCTATCCTTATCTACTCTAGTTCGTGGCTCAATTAGTATGCCACCTTAGTTAGTTGAGTTTGGTTTGAGACCCATATATAGGGTTCTTCTATTTCTTTGTATTAGAGTTCTTTTGGCTTACACAACCAAGAAGAGGAAAACTGTTTTCAGCCTCCACCCTTGTGTGTATTCCCCCATTGTGCAAGCAAGAAAGCTACAAGTGAGACTCCTTCCTTCTCTCCCACAATCTTGACATGGTATCAGAGCCTTGTTCGTGGTAAGGAGCTCAAGAAAGCAAGCCAAGCTCGCGGTGGTCTGGTAAGAGGAGCAGTGTTGCTTTCATTTTCTGTTTTGGGAGCAGATCTCTGCAGGTAGCACAGCCGAAAATTGCAGGAGTGCATTGTCTCAGGTTGAGATGCCCTTCGCGGTGAAGCAAGAGGGCAGTATATGCTGCGGGAAAGGTCGGTGAAAAGTTACTGTAGAAATTGCATTGTATGCTTGTGTGCAGAGACATTGGGAGTTACAGATTCATCCTTGTTGCCTGTTGATGCAAAATCGTCACTAGGAAGTGACTGTGTGGTCAAATACCACTTTCGCCAGTTTTGCAGATTTGCCCTTGTGAGGGTAAAGCTGTGTTTTTTGCAGTGACAGAATTTTTTGCAATATTCTGTAATGGCATCTGATTCTCTCTCACAGATTGTCACTGAAAAGCTTGACAAGAACAACTTCCAAGCATGGAAGTTTAGAATGACGAATTTCCTTATGGGAAAAGGATATTGGGAATTTGTTGCAGGAAATGAAGAAGAACCAGTTCTTCCTGATGTTCCCAATCAACAGCAAATGCAGGCATTTAAAGCATGGCATGAAAGAGCCAGGAAAGTCATGTACTGGCTGTCTATCAGTATTTCAGACTCTATGATTGTGCATATTCAGGATGCAAGTACGCCAAAGGAGGCATGGGATACTTTATCAAAAATGTATAGCACAAATACTCAAGCCAGGAAAATGCAGCTCAAGCAAGAGTTGCATAATGTGCAAAGAGAAAATATGAGCATCAATTACTACCACATGAAGGTGAAGAAGATTGCAGATGCACTTGCTTCCATTGGGTCGCCAGTGGAATATGATGATTTAGTTTCTGTGACCTTGAATGGTCTAGGAAAGGATTATGCATAGTTTCGGACATCCATCTCAGTTCGTGAAAGATTTCCTGATTTTGAGGAGTTGATTGCTCTTCTAATTTCTGAGGAGCAGAGAAATGGTGGTGCATCTTCTTCAGGAGGAACTTCAAAAGAAGCTGTCTTCTACTCAAATGCTGGAAGAGGTAGAGGCAGAGGTAGAGGAGGCCGCTTTGGAGGCCGTGGAAGAAATCAGAATATGCAGCAAACTCAAGAAAACCAGTCCTATGGAGGAGGACGTGGTAACTCTAGAGGCAGGGGGAGCCAAAGAGGTCGTGGTGGATGGCAAAGAGGTCAAAATGCAAACAGTAATGTTGAATGCTACTACTGTGGTAAAATGGGTCATATGGCTAAAGACTGCTATAAAAAGCAGAATGACATCATGAATGGAAAACTGCAACAAGGGAATTATGCATCTTCTAGTAGACAGGGTGATGACAGAAATGAGCATTTGTTCATGGTGCAGCACATGAACAATTCTGTGACAAGTGCAGAAGAAAGCAATGATGTATGGTATGTTGACTCAGGTGCATCAAACCACATGACAGGTCATGCAGAATGGATGGAGGATGCAAGGAAAATGGAAAAACCAGGATTTGTGGAGACTGGTGATGATACTGCACATCCTATTGTGCAGATTGGAAAAATTCCCTTGTCTATGCAGGATGGGAAAAAGAAATACCTGTCCGATGTATTTCATGTCCCGAATATCACCAAGAATCTGGTTTCTATTGGTCAAATGGTTGAGCAGGGCTTGCAGGTCAGATTTAATCCTCATGGATGCTTTGTTAAGGATATGAAAAATAAAGGTCGCTTGATAGCAAAAGGAAAGAAGAAGGGCAGAATGTTTACGTTGGATGCAGACATGTCTGAATTGAGTGCAGCAATGTTTGCACATGGGACCGGTGTAGTTGCAGATATTGATATCTGGCATAAACGCATTGGTCATGTTAATGTACAACGACTTAAATCAATGCAGGCCCAAAATATTGTTGCAAGATTGCCAAAATTCAAGGTTGCAGAAATGCATAAGGTATGTGAAGCATGTCAGTTTGGAAAACAGGCAAGGAAACCATTTCCTAGACATGTTCAAGAGAGTAAGAAGCCATTGGAATTAATCCACTCTGATGTGTGGACTACTAAAGCTGCATCTCTTGGAGGCTGTCATTATTTTGTCACTTTTATTGATGACTATAGCAGAAAAGTTTGGGTGTATTTTATGAAAAAGAAAAGTGAAGTTTTTGGGCATTTCAAAACTCTTAAAGCTATGGTTGAAAAAGAAACAGGCCTGCAAATAAAATGCCTAAGGTCAGATGGAGGGGGAGAGTACCTCTCAAATGAGTTTGCAAGGTTCTTGCAGGAGCATGGCATAAAGCAGCAATATTCATGCAGTCATACCCCACAGCAAAATGGAATTGCAGAAAGAAAAAACAGGCATATTGGAGAGGTATCTCGTGCCATGCTCAATGAAAAAGACTTGCCAGATTTTTATTGGGCTGAAGCAGTTGCTACAGCGGTCTATATAATGAACATGACTCCCACTGCAGCAATACATGGGATGACTCCAGAGGAGAGGTATACTGGTAGGAAACCAGATATTTCTCATTTGAAAATTTTTGGTTGCATTGCCTATGTACATGTGCCAGATGAGTTGAGATCCAAGTTGGATCCAAAAGCTGAGAAGTGCATCTTTATTGGTTACTCTCTGCAGCAAAAAGGGTATAGATGCTATAACCCTTCTACTCGTAAGTTTACATTGAGCAGAGATGTTGTTTATGATGAGATGAGTAGCTGGTATAAATCAGTAAATGTGATTGATAATGTAGATGCACAAAATGGTAATGTTGCACAGAATTCTTAGCAGCAGTCACAAGATATTAGTGGATCTGGAGCGTCCTCTAGCAGTGGTTCACATTCTTCGCCATGGACAGGCAGATTGAGATCAGGAGAATCTTCTGAAGGCAGTGCAAATAGTGGTATGCAGGTATCACGAAAAGGAAAAGAGAAGGTAGATCAGCCCATGTTTGATGTGAATGCAGGTCACTCTTATGTGGATGGTGAATCCAGTGGCTCAGAATAGAGCATTGATGATGAGTTGGGTATTCCTTCTATTGTTACACCTGGAGTAAGGAAGACCAGGGATGTTTTGAGAGTACCTGGGAGTGAACCTACTTTGCGCAGGTCTACGAGAGCTAGGTATCCTATGGATAGGCTGAAATATGATGGATTTACAACCATTCACTATACATATATAGTCAAAGTGATACAGGAACCAGAACCCACTTCTTTTGAGCAAGCCATGGGAAAAGAAAAATGGGAGAAAGCCATGGATGAAGAAATGGATGCCTTGGAAGTAAATGCTACATGGGAATTGGTACCTTTGCCTAAAGGTAAGAATGCGATTGGCTGTAAGTGGGTTTATAAGGTGAAGCACAATGCAGATGGTTCTGTGAATAGATACAAGGCAAGATTAGTAGTCAAGGGGTATGCACAAACATATGGCATTGACTATGAAGAAACATTCAGTCCGGTTGCAAGGATGGCAACCATAAGAGCAGTCATTGCTATGGCTGCATCAAAGGGATAGTCTTTACATCAGATGGATGTAAAGAATGCCTTCTTGCATGGTGATTTGCAAGAAGAGGTCTATATGGAGCAGCCACCAGGTTATGTGCATGCTGTTCATCTTGAGTTTGTTTGCAGGTTGAAGAAAGCTTTGTATGGCTTGAAGCAAGCACCTAGAGCATGGTCTGACAAGATAGGACAGTATCTTGTCACTATTGGCTTTCAGATTTTCAAGGCAGATTTCTCACTTTATGTGAGAAAAACAGAGAAAGGTATTATGCTACTTGTCATTTATGTTGATGATTTGATTATGACAGGTGACAGTGATGAAGATATCCTTCATGTGAAAATGCTATTGAAGCAGAAGTTTGAGATGAAGGATTTGGGAGAGCTGCGTTATTTCTTGGGCATTGAGGTGATTAGATCACTAAGTGGGATACAGCTCTTGTAGAGGCAGTATGGATTGGACATGCTGTCCAAATATGGGATGACAGGCTGTAAGCCTATTTCAGTTCCTTTGGAGCAGAATGTGAAGCTGAGCGCAGATGCGGGTGAGCTTCTGGAAGACCCTACTATGTACAGACGCATAGTAGGAAGCTTGATTTATATGACTATTACCAGGCCAGATTTGAGCTATGCTGTTGGATTGGTAAGTCAGTTTATGCAGGCTCCAAGGAAATCACATTTGGATGCGGCTAGACGCATACTCAGGTATGTGAAGTCCACATTGCAGTATGGACTATTTTATGAGACTGGGGTTCAGATACAGCTGCAAGGATACACTGATGCTGATTGGGCTGGTAGTATTTCTGATAGACGATCTACCAGTGGATATGTGTTCTCTTTTGGGAGTGCTGCAGTCACTTGGAGCAGCAAGAAACAGCCTACAGTTGCCTTGTCGAGCACAGAGGCTGAGTACAGGGGTGCAGCAATGGCTGCATGTGAGGTAGCTTGGTTGCATAAGCTACTTTATGATATGCTTCAGTCTACAGATGGGCCAGTTGTCATTTATTGTGACAACATGAGTAGTATACACTTGGCAAATAACCCAGTCTATCATGCTAGAACAAAGCACATTGAGGTGCATTATCATTATGTGCGGGAGAAGGTTTTACTAGGTCTTATTGATCTAGTTTATGTCAGCACAAAGGATCAGGTAGCTGACATATTTACGAAGGCATTGGGCGCAGAGAAGCTGCGCAAGTTCAGAGACCTGCTTGGTGTGTAGGAATTGGGATTGAGCTCGAGGGGGAGTGTTGAGATATCGAGCTCCATTCGTGATACGCCAGGGTGACCGTTGTGTATTTATGTCACCGACTTGTCAGTTGCAGACGCGGTTGGTACACCGCCCATGAATAATAGCTACATGATAGCTATCCTTATCTACTCTAGTTCGTGGCTCAGTTAGTATGCCACCTTAGTTAGTTGAGTTTGGTTTGAGACCCATATATAGGGTTCTTCTATTTCTTTGTATTACCCATTGTGCAAGCAAGAAAGCTACAAGTGAGACTCCTTCCTTCTCTCCCACAATCTTGACATAGCATGGATTGCATGGGATGTTAGTGATGTTAGTATTGCAATTAGTAACAATGTCATCCTTACTTCCAATAAGTATGTTAGTAATGTAGTGTCGCAAAAGTGACAATGTCAACATAGAGTACTATTATAATAGCATGTTTTGTTTCCCTTCATAAAGGTTGATGCTTGGAAAGATGATAAGAAGAGTAAAATTGATGCTAGTTATAAGTTCATAATGATGTTTATGATTTTATTTTTTCGGTTAATATCAAACATAGGGAGGTTAGAGGGAGTCATAAGCATTGTGTTAGAGGACAAAGATGTGTGAAGCACGGAGTGATGAAAAGAAAGTATTTACAATAATCGCATATACATGTTAAGGCTTTCGTCATTGTATTGGAGTTCTTGTAGCATTCAATCTTTTTATATTGTTATGGTTGTGGCTTTGGTACTCACCTAAGGGCATTCACTTAGGTGAATACATAGGATCATGCTATTGTCAACAATGCTTATGTTTTGGATGATATGCTTCACTTAGTATAATGTGTTGTACAATTATGAACTTTAAACAAGTAGAGCTACAATGTGGGTAGCAATGGGAGAATCTAAGGAGGGAGTGTCTAATATGGGCAATATATACTAAACTACTAGGCACGGAACTCGCGCGATATTTGGGGGGAGGCGGGTGCTGGACGCGTGGCACCCGCCCCCTTGTTCTCTTTTTTTTTTTAAAATGGGGGAGGTGGGGCTGCCACGTGGCACCCGCCCCCCACCTCTCCTTAACTAATAATATATAGATACTAATAGTATAGATACTACACAAGAATTTCGCATTTAAAAAATCTTCTAATTACCATGAGAAGAGGACTTCTTTACAGCCATCGAATTATTCCTCCGATGATGTGGCAGTGACAAATCTTCAAAGGAACTGAGAGGCTCGAAACAGACCGTCACCGGACTAGTCCTTTCAGCTATTCCTTCATGGTGACTGAATAAGTATCAGGGGCGATTCGTGAGAATTTCAGCGGCCAATGAATCGTGGTTGAGTGCCTAGCTTGACATTCTTTTTACTCGGAGGGGTCTCCTGAGGCATCTTCCATGATGGTGAGGCAATGGAAACAGCAAGCGCAAGCAGCACGAACAGTGTATGCATACAACTGCAGTCTGAACCATCAAACGAAAGCTTTCCGATCGTTGATGCGAGGAGGAAGAAATGCTCAGACATGGAGACTCCACGGAAGGACTATTTGCGGCATTCCTGCAAACGGTGTGACAGTGAAGAAGAGATCAGAGGAAATGGACTGCGATTCCTTGTGAGGTCAAGAGAAGTGAAGTACCAAGAGTTCTCCAGCAAAAGAGAAAATAAGACAAGGAAGGAAATTGGGAATCATACCAAATCACAACAAGAAAAGGAGGTGGAAGCAACAGTAGAGGAGGAGGGAGTAGGCCATGGCTTTCATCAGAAAGTTCAAGAGAATACTGCTTTTTTGTCCTTATTAAAGGCCTGTGCCAAGCACAAGGATCTGTACAAAGGCAGCAAAATTCATGCGGAAATACTCAAAAGGGGATTGCTTGAAAATGATGTTTATATTGGTAGCACCTTAGTAAATATGTATTGCAAATGTGGTGCACTTGCAAAAGCACAAGAAGTGTTTGACAATCTTCCAGTACAGAATGTGGTTTCATGGAATGTGCTAATTGCTGGCTATTCCCAACATGGACATGCAGAGGAAGCTCTCAACTGTCTTGAGCGAATGCAACACAAGGGCATCTGTCCAGACTCATTTACATATGTTTGTATCTTGAGAGCCTGTGGCACAATTGGATCAGCCTACAAGGCCAGACAAGTACACGCTGAAATCATCAAGGAGGGATTGCTAGAACACAATAGTTTTGTTGGCAATTCTTTGGTGGATATGTATGCCAAATGTGGCGAAGTTGCAATAGCACAAGAAGTATTTGATGAGCTTCCATTTCAGGATGTTGTCACATGGAATGCACTTATCACTGGTTATGCCCAACATGGACGTGGCAATGAAGCACTGTACTGTTGTCAGAAGATGCAATGCAGGGGTCTTCTCCCAGATGCAATCACCTTTGTTTGCATCTTGAAAGCCTGTGGCAACATTGGAGCAGTTGACAATGGCAAAGAAATACATGCTAGGATCATTAGAGAGGGCTTCTTGGAGAAAAATCTTCTGGTTGGCACTGCACTCATTGACATGTATGCCAGATGCAGTGCAGTCATGAAAGCCCAGGAAGTTTTTGATGAGCTTCCAGCTAAAAATGTTTTCACATGGACAGCTTTAATTGCAGGTTATGTACAGCATGGGAATGGTGAGGCAGCACTGAAATGTTTTCAACAGATGCAACATAGAGGCCTTTCTCCAACTGCAGCCACATTTGTTTGTGCATTGAAAGCTTGTGGCAGCATAGGAGCAGCTAATGAGGGTACAGAAATACATGCTGAGATTGTCAAAGAAGGGTTTGTGGAAGGAAATATTTTTGTTGGCACTGCACTGGTGGATATGTATGCTAAATGCGGTGCTCTTGTTGAAGCACGAGAAGTGTTTGATGAGCTTCCAGTTTCAGATGTTGTCTCCTGGAATGCACTGATTGCAGGATATGCAGAACATGACCATGGTGAGGAAGCACTGAAGTGTTATGAGAAAATGCAATGCAAGGGCATCTCTCCAGATCCTTTCACCTTTGTGTGCATCTTGAAAGCCTGTGGTAGCATTGGAGCAGCTGACAAGGGCAAAGAGATGCATGCTGAGGTCATCAAAGAGGGTTTGTTGGAAAAAGATGTTTTGATTGGCACTGCATTGGTGGATATGTATGCTAAATGTGGTGCACTTTCAAAAGCACATGAACTGTTTGATGAGCTTCCTGTTCACGATGTATCCTCTTGGACTGCACTGATCACAGCTTATGCTCAGCTTGGAAAGGATGGCATTGTTTTTGAGTTGTTCAATGAAATGGTTGGAGAAGGTATAAAGCCAGATCTGGTCACATTTACTGTTGTTCTTAGTGTATGTGGTCACTCGGGTCTACTAGATAAGGGCCAAAAGTATTTTGAGATTATGAGTAGAGACTATGGCCTTATCCCAACTTTGGAGCACCATGCTTGCATGGTTGATCTTTTTGGCCGTGCAGGGCACTTTGATGAGGCGCTAGGAGTGGTTCAGAAGATGCCATTGTCTGTTAGGTTGTGGCATACATTGTTAGGTTCTTGTCAAAAATGGGGAAATGTGAAGCTCGGTAGATTGGCATATGAACATGCAATACAATTGGATGAGCAGCACACTGCAACTTACGTTTGTATGATTAATATGTATTCAGCAGCTGGCATGCAAGAAAATGCAGACACGATTGAAGCTTTGAGAGTTCAAAACAAAGCGTGGAAAGAGCAAGGATGTGGTTGAATTGATGCAAATGGGTATGTCCATTCATTTTCCATTGGGATAAAATGCATTTACAAAGCAAGAGCATATGTGGTTAGCCAAATATCGTGCTCTGTTTTTGGAGGCAAAAAGGGTGTGTCTGATTTTGTTACACAAAATCCAATGTGAAAGTACATGGTCCGAACAACATGGTTGGACCTGAGAGTAGCTACATCATATATGAATGTAATGAGTCAAAAGATTGCTAGATCAGCATTACAAACACAAATAGAACACAGAGAACACAGACAAGAATGCAAAAGAAAGGAACAAGGATGTGATACAGCGAATGAATGGAGAGAGTGTGATGCAAATGGAGCTCAAGGAGCGGAGACTGTTAGACTGAGGGAGACTGCTGGAGAGTTTTGCTCTCCAAGAATAGATTCAGAATGCAGCAACACCGCCAAACCTGATGTCCAATGGAGTAGATTGGAGCTGAGTGTAATATCATGCAACAGCTGAGGGCCAGTCAATGCAGTAAATCTGATGTAGAGGGCAGATGACAGCAGGGCAGCAGGCAAGATGTTGAAATACAGCAATCTCTGGGACTGGAATGGCAAAAAACAGTAGTGTGCAACCACCTTTGAATGTGTGAGAATGATGTCAATGAAGCAGAATCTGATATAGAGTAGCAGAAGCAGCAAATTGCAGAGCAGAATGATCGGCGTGTTGAGGTTGTCCAACAGCAAAATCTAGCAGTCTTGTGGCACATGAAAGCTAGGAAATAGGTCGCCTGTTGGTAAGAGATAAAAGTTCAGTAGTCTGTGGGTTGTGGCAGCTAGCGATGACTTGAAGATGCTCTGAACAGGCCGATGGCAGCTATGATGATGACAACTAGCTGACAGCAGGTGACATGACCTCCAATGAGGGGGCAGCAACAGCAAAAGACAGGGTGGCAGCTGGGATGGATGTGCAGCAGCCTCTGATGAAGATAGAAAAGGGAGACGGTGAAGTTTATGATGATAGTAGCAGCTGTGGACACAAGGGATAAAAGCTGTGTGCACAGTGAGGTCCCTTTTATAGAACCACGTGAAGCCAAAAGAATGTCTAGAGTGTTATCCAAAACGGCTAAAATGCCTGTAAGTCTGAATAGAGTCATAATATTGTAAAGGTGAGAACTGAGAGGTTAGAGAAAGAAGAGCAGAGGAGAGAGAAAGAAGTGACGAGGAGAGAGAAATACAGGAAAGAAGATAGAGAAGCCATAGAAGCTGTGAATAGGAAGGTGAGACAAGAGATAGTAAATGTATTAAAGTTCAAAAGATGTGAAAATTTACATGTCTCTCCTTTTTATACCTGTGTCAGTGTGACATCTAAGCCTTCAATCAAGCTCCATGTAGCTATGGGACATCTCTGATACCATGAAAATATAAGAGCATATATACAAAAGCAATGGAGACTTGAGAATACAGAGAGATAGGGATTAAAACCAAGTCTACAATATGATAAAAGACTAATATGAAAAGTATCACAGTGTACTATGTACACATGGTCACTGAGTGTGAACCTCTTAAGGAAAGAAGAGGTGGCAAATAAATGTATCATAACTAAGGGTGGACTATGTGGATGTAGTCTAGCTATAAAATCACTAGCGTACCCTCATGTTGATCACCTAATATGCCAGTGAGTAATATCTTGCCACATCACTAAGGCTCATAGTGGATACTAGCTCATGTAGAGATTGGGTGCATTATTCTTGCAAGCTTTTGATTTCATGCTTTTACAATTGAAATTGATTTTTCAAGCTATTTGAAATAACCCTGGATATTTTCTATGAATGACATTGACATTATAGTTCAATACATAAATGTCATAGTATACACTACTGCTTTTTTTAAACATAAAATATGTGATATATTATGCATCTATTGCCATTTTGGAGCTCCCAATAAAATGCACACTATCCATAATAGAGGGAGCAATGCTATTAGAATTGGAATTTTCAAGTTTTTTAGTAAGAAATTGTTACTTAATCCACTCTTGTGTGAGGGAAAAAAATGGTGACCAAGAATTATCCAATCACAAGGCCACATAACTGATATTTAAAACACAAATTACTCTCGTCTCTTGAGTCATATCTCCTTATTCTTGCCTATGAAAAGTGTCCATAATTGGGCTTTAGTAAATCTTGGTAGTATCTTCTTTTTTCAACCTTATGGTGATGGAGATAATCCTTTGATACTTGGTATCCAAACAATATGGCAACTTCAAATGCTCAATAAGTATAGTCAGAATAGCTTGCTAGCAATGGAAGCGACATTTGACACTAATAAATATGAGGTACTATATTTTTTATTATGTCTTAGCCTTAATTTTATAATTATGTTATCCCTAAGTTTTTTTATTTTTTAGCTTTTCTATGTAGTTTCATTTGTATATAATTCTTGTGTTTGATCATTTTCACAATGGAGTGCCTGTGGCATGGACAATTACATCCTCTTCTTGTACCACATTAGTTACATCATGGCTAGATGCATTAAGAAATTGCTTCTTGGACTATAAAAATTCATGGGAACCGAATGCGTTTATGGTGGATGATGCTCAAGCAAGAATCAATGCTATTCATTAAGGTTTCTTTCTACAATTACATTTTTGTATTTTCTCATCATGGTTAACCATAAAGTGGTTTTATCCATTTGTATTTTCACAGGGAGGTTTTTGGTGTTTCTATATATCTATATATACGGCAAGTTTGTATTGATATGTTTAGAGCACTTTGAAATATTATAAACATGCAAGGTACACCTAATTCACATGAGAATGCTAGGATAGATGAGGCTCAAACTCTACTATTAGAGCTCTATGAAAAATACAAGAGGAAGAATCATTCATCAAGTACTTCAAGGATACATCGTCATCTTGTATAGTAACCCTATAGACAATAGTATGCTTGTTGCCCAATTCAAAGTTGAGACCATTATTGAAGAAAGCCATGCAAATGTAGATATTGTGTATGAATCCTCTTCTTTCTATATTGTTCGTTCTCTTCCAAATTTTCCTATTAGGGATAATGAATACATACTACTATTAGACATCCAAAGACTCTTTAATCTTAGGGAGGATTATTGTTTTGCAATCATTGCAAAGGCTTTTGATTTTGCAAATGGCATGGTTGATGTATAAAATGAATCTAATGAAACTAGACACTGAAATTGTAGATGACAAGTTTATTGGTGCACGTGATGCTCTTTCTCTTTGTTTCGATAAGGGAAAGGATGCTGAGAAAGAATTGGAGATTACTAATGATGAGAAGTTTAACTATCTTCAAGAACAACTTGGAATTTCCAATTTTGGAAGAGAGCAGTCAGAGTATGTTAAAGAATTGCGAAATACCAACAATGAGACATCATCATCAATTAATATATGGAATCCAACTAAGCTAGAGCATGATGAAAACCAGTTGGTACTATTATTGTAGGCATGTGGATATGTGCTACAAGAATTATCCCTCATGCAAATCAAGAGACAAATGGTAGCATTGAGTCTTACCACTCAGTTTTGAAGAGTCATTTTCTTAGTGAGAAATGCAACTTGCATGGTCAATGCATCAACTAGTTGATTGAGAAGTTGGTTTGCTCTTATCATGCATACTATTGGTACCAAGATATGGTAAAATATGTGAATTTCAATAAGTACTTTAATGTTTTAAAGGTCATAGAAAATTCCATTCAAAGAGCTGAAGAAATACTAGATTTTTATGTGAATTTTATTCATGGTGATAGAAGTCAGGTTTCAATATAGAGTTGCACAAGAGATAGCCATTGGTACCATGTTCGAAATGTCGACTTTAGTTGGGCATGTTGTATTTGTGATTGATCACAAACACGGAATATATGTAAATATCAAACCAAGGTCCTTATGTTAAATGGAATAGAAGTGGAGACAATTGTAAGAAAGTCCAGGGAGTTATATGGTGCACGATTTCATGAGCACCAAAGTAAGTATTTAATATATCACCACTTTGGCTGATTGAAGAATTGTCTAGTAATTTTTTAATATTTGCATTCTAAGTTTTTTTAAATTCAGGATTCATGAAAAGTTTTACCCTCAGAGGAGAGTGGGTCACATGTCCACTCACTTAACATGCACACTATAAAGCTATGAGGATAAAAGATATGGTGTAAGAATAATGATGTTAGCAAATGCCATAGGGTGTAAAATGTAATGGTAATATGTGATATATAGGTTTACATAGAATGTAAGGGATGGTGTACAATATTGATCTATGTTCAATAGCATCATGGAGAAAAGAAAGGGGAGGTGTGTCACAAATCTATAATTGTAGAAGTAATTGACTATCATTAGCTTTATCATATGCCCCATGGTTGACACACATATGAGAGCTTGGATTTTGTGAGTTATTTTACAAATGTATTTTGACCTAACAATTTTGACACCATCATAAAGCTATCTCAATAAAAACTTCGATACCTTAAATGTGGTCATGGACTTTGTGATGCAAGCCAATGCCACATTAAAATATCATGCAAAGTTTTGATCTTGAAGATACAAAGTACGAGTCTTAGGTGTCGATGGTATAATTTTATGAATGTAGCTTGTGAGGGAGCTTTTTGAGATTGCATTTGCATTTGCAGACACATCTTCTCTATACTACGAAACAATGGTAAAAAAACTACAAGAAAATATCTCAACTAATCATAGATATGACTCACATGTAATAGTGTGGCTTTTCTTGATTATCATTATCATTGTTTGTAATGAGTTTAGTTACAATGATTGATCGGAGTGAATCAATACTATTAGTATTTGTTATCAATTGCATTTTAATTTTATTCCAATTTTATTACTTATTTAATTATATTCCACATCTAGTGTCTCGAATTACCAAAATCATGTGCATTATCCTAGCGTCCCAAGTGTCCTTAATTACCAAAATATTGTACATTATGCTTGCATTCTATCATGGAGCCTCCAACGTTGTCCTATATCACCTCTCATGCATGTTATGTTAGCAATATTCTAGCCTAGGTGCTCTAATGTCTAGCTATATCACCAAGTTTCTCACTCGGTCACAATATCATACCATCTGTCCTCTATGTGTTATGTAACATTATGATAACACTCTAACCTAGGGCCTCTAATTTCTAGATATATCACCTATCATGGACATTATGCTAGCATTTTAAGCTAGGGACGCAATGTGTAGCTATAGCACCCATTTATACATTATGGTACCATTCTAACCTTATGGGCTCGAGTGTCTAGCTATATCACCAAGTTTCTCGCTCAACCACCATGCCATACAACAATTTCTCCTCTTTATATCATGTAAAAATTTGTAAGACACGTAATTATATATGAGACAATGCTTGCACACAATGCTTTCTCATGGTCTTATATCTTATGATCTTCTACTATGTCCTTACAATTGATGGAACTCATAGGGAATAAATTCTATGGATGGATGATAACAACATGCTCACAATTTTGGCTACTATATCCCCTTAGGAAAAACCTCAAGGGGGGGTTGTTGATCCCCTTAGGAAAAACCTCAAGGGTATTATATCCCCTTAGGAAAAACCTTAGTGTGTAGAAAAAAAAGGGGCGTGGCAGCCCTCCCATCATCAGTGCGTACTTGGACAATGGGGGGACTGCCACCCCCCTTTTTTTCTACACACTTGATAGCTTCTAATTAACCTTAGTGTGTAGAAAAAGAGGGGGTGGCAACCCCCCCATCATCCGATCTCACTTGCAGACGATGGGGAGGTTGCCACCCCCCTTTTTTTCTACACAACTTGATAGCTTACCTTGATATCTTCTAATGAACCTTAGTGTGTAAAAAAAAGGGGGGGGGGGGGGGGGGGGGGGGGCAGCAACCCCTCTTTTTTTCTACACACCTTGATAGCTTCTAATGATTCTTAGTATGTAGACAAAAAGGGGGTGGGAACCCCCCCCTCATTCGATTGCACTCAAATCATGGGGGTGCTACCATTCCCCTTTTTTTCTACATACCTTCATAGCTTCTAATGAACCTTAGTGGATAGAAAAAAAGAGGGGTGGTAGTCCCCCCATTGTTTGAGTGAACTCAATGAACTCAGACAATAGGGGGGGCTCAGACGATAAAGGGGTTGGTGTGTAGAAAAAAAGAGGGGTGGCAGCCCCCATCGTCCGAGTGCTCTCGGAGAGGGGGGAGCCGTGGGGCTACCACCTCGTTTTTTTTCTACATACTTTGATAGCTTTTAATGAAACTTAGTGCGTGGAGAAAAAGGGGGTCACAACCCCCCTATCATCCAATGGCACTCGGATGATGAGGGGCTGTTGTCCCCCTTTTTTTCTGCACACTAAGGTTCACAATAGGGGGGGGCTCAGATGATGAGGGGGTTGGTGTGTAGAAAAAAAGGGGGGTGGCAACCCCCATCGTCCGAGTGCTCTCGGAGAGGGGGGAGCCATGGGGCTGCCACCCCGTTTTTTTTCTACATACTTTGATAGCTTTTAATGAAACTTAGTGTGTGGAGAAAAAGGGGGTCACAACCCCCCTATCATCCAATCGCACTCGGATGATGGGGGGCTGCTGTCCCCCTTTTTTTAAACACACCTGGATAGCTTACCTTGATAGCTTTTAATGAACCTTAGTGTGCAGAAAAAAAGGGGGGTGGTAGTCCCCCCATCGTTAGAGTGCAACCCCCACATCATCCGATCCCACTCGGATGATGGGGGGAAACCACCCCCCTTTTCTTCTACATGCCTTGATAGCTTCTAATGAACCTTAGTGTAGAAATAAAGGGGGTGGCAACCCCCACATCATCCGATCCCACTCGGATGATGGGGGGAAACCACCCCCCTTTTCTTCTACACACCTTGATAGCTTCTAATGAACCTTAATGTGTAAGAAAAAAGCAGTGTGGCAGCCACCCCATCATCCAAGTACACTTAGATGATGGGGGGGTTTAGACGATGGCGGGAATGCCACCCCATTTTTTTCCTACATACCTTGGTAGCTTCTAATGAACCTTAGTGTGTAGAAAAAAAAGGGAGGTGGAAGGCCCCCTATCATCTGAGTACACTCCGATGATGAGGGGGCTTGGACGATGAGGGGGCTGCCACCCCCCCTTTTTTTCTACAGGCCTTGATAACTTCTAATGAACCTTAGTGTGTAGATAAAAAGGGGGTGGCAACGCCCCATCATCAGATCACACTTGGATGATGGGGGGCCTGCCACCCCCTTTTTTTCTACACACCTTGATAGCTTTCCTTAATAGCTTCTAATAAACTTTAATGTGTAGAAAAAAGGGGGTGGCATCCCTGCCATCGTCAGAGTGTACTAGGACGATGGGGGGGCTACCACCTCCCTTTTTTTCTACACACATTGATAGCTTTTAATGAACCTTAGTGTGTAGAAAAAAAGGGGGTGGCAACCCCCCATCATCCGATTGCACTGAGATGATGGGGGGGGCTGCCATCCCCCTTTTTTCTATACACCTTGATAGCTTACCTTAATAGCTTGTAATGAACCTAAGTGTGTAGAAAAAAAGGGGGGTAGTAGCCCCCCCATTATTCGAGTGTACTCAGATAATGGGGGTGGGGGAGGCCACCCCCTTTTTTTCTACACACCTTGATAGCTTCTAATAAACCTTAGTGTATAGAAAAAAAGGGGGGTGGAAGCTCTTCCATCATTCGAGTGCACTTGGATGATGGGGGGGTTGCCACCCCCTATTTGCCTACACACCTTGATAGCTTTTAGTGAGCCTTAGTGTGTAGAAAAAAAGGGGGGTAGCAAGCCCCCCATCATCCAAGTGCACTCAGACACACCTTAATAGCTTCTAATGAACCTTAGTGTGTAGAAAAAAAGGGGGTGGGAGCCCCCCCATTGTCTGCGTGCAATTGGATGATCATTAGAAGCTCTTAGGGTGAGTAGAAAAAAAGGGGTGTGGCATCCCCCCCATTATCTACACACTACTCTCATTAGAAGCTATCAGGGTGTGGCAACCCCTTTTTTTCTACACAATGCTCATTAGAAGCTATTGCACGCGTATGATGAGGGGGATGCTATACCCTTTTTTCTACACACTAAGGTTCGTTAGAAGCTATCAAGGTGTGTAGAAAAGAAGGGGGATGGCAGCCCCCCATCATCCGAGTGCACGCAGATGATGGGGGGCTGCCACCCCCCTTTTTTCCACACACTAAGGTTCATTAGAAGCTATGAGGGTAAACTATCAAGGTATGAAGCTATCAAGGTGTGTAGAAAAAAAGGGGTGTTGCAGCCCCCCCATCATTCGAGTGCACTCGGATGATGGGGGAGCTGCCTCCCCCCTTTTTTTCTACACAATAAGGTTCATTAGAAGCTATCAAGGTGTGTAGAAAAAAGGGGGGTGGCAAGCCCCCCATCATTGGAGTGCACTTAGATGATGGGGGGGCTACCACCCCCCTTTTTCTCTACAAAGTAAGGTTCATTAGAAGCTATCAAGGTGTGTTAAAAAAGAGGGGGGTGGTAGCCTCCCCACCATTTGAGTGTTGCTAGCTCCCTTTTTTCCTACACACCTTGACAGCTACCTTGGTGTGTAGAAAAAGAGGGGGTGGGCTGCCATCCCCTTTTTTTCTACACACTAAAGCTTATTAGAAGCTATCAAGACTCCATTGACACATCATAGTAGGGGCAAAGACCAATTAAATTAGTCTTTCATGGCTCCACCACCAACCCAAATTATGTTATCAGATGCTCAAAAACAACTCAAAGAGATGAAAGGAAAGATTTTTTTAACAATGAGAGGTTCTCTTATGGTGTGACTAGAGTATCATCTTGTAGGTCCAAAGTAACACCTTGCAAGATTACTCAAGATTTGTAGCTCTTTCTACAATGGAATGACTGACCATTTCAAATAGATTGACTAGAAATGATTTTTTTGGCATAAAGGATAAAGTACATGGTGTATTTCATAAAATATAGTCTCCTAATCATCTCTTAGATGTGAGTAGAGAATTCTTATCTATATTAGTTATACAACCATCACTACCTAGTGTCTTTATTTTGGACACACTCTCTTTACCTATCTATCTTACTTCCATAATCGCAATGTCCATCTAATCCTTTTCACATAGTCTTGTATCATCACTTTACACTCCTCTCCTCTAAATGTTTCAATGATTTCACATAAGAGTCCAACCAAAGCTCGTAGCATCAAGTTCCAGATTAACAAAAAATTATTACGAAGCTATATGCATGTTGTTAATAATAGCTAGGTACACTTGTATCCTAAGAGACAAAGTCTTCAAACTCTTATAGAGCATCACCCATGTCTTGCTCTACACAAGCATTAATCCCAAAGGTCTTCATGCTACATTTTTCCTTGCACACCGATGTATTACTACAAAAGCACTAGTCACAAAGTCTTCATGCTACAATTACTCTTGCACAAACTCTTCACAAAGTATTCACCACAACCCACATGATTGCACATTAATAGTGTTGACTTTAAAATCCACATGGAAGCCTCTTGAAGAGAGAGTATTTTTTTAAAAAAATGCTCAAAATACAAAGGAGTCTCTCTCTAATTTAACCCTAAATCCATGCATTTTCATAATGTTTTTAATGTTTGTCATGTTTGTTTTTTTAAATAATTTATGTATAATTACAAGTTCATCGATACCCTTAATTCACAATAAGATCCTTTTGAAGAGATGAGCTTATTTTTCTAAAGAAATGCTCCAAATAAAATGAGCATGCATCCAATTTTGTACAATTTAGTGTTTTCAAGATCTTCGTTATTTTTGTCATGTTTATGTTTTCATAATCATGTGCTAGTTGAATTCAGGAAGAGTTTAATGCATTCATTTCCAAAGAAACTATAAAAATCAAGGGTCAAGGATTGCTAGAACATGAAACAAAAAAAAAGGATTGAAGTTGCCATAAGAGCTGAGAAAGAACAGTTGAAAGCCCGTGGCTACAAGTATCTCTCCATTGCCAATCATGCCATTGGAGAAGATACCTTCAAGGTATTATATGGGATTCAATAGGATGAACCAAGCATGGTGAAGATCACTTATATGACAAGTTATACTGCCTGTCAAGCTCCAAACTTCCCCAAGAGAGGTAAGATTATTTGATGTGTCTAAATGTTGCACTTGCTTCAATCTAATGAAAAAAAAGGATGCATTTTTTACTTTAATGGATTTCCATATTTGTCATGTAGGCATATGTGCATCTCTTGAACATAGTGAAGTCATCCGATGAAGACCAAGACAAGATGCCTAAGTTAGAATTCTTAGTTAATAGACTACTCTATGGGTATATTATGTTGGTGTTTCACTCAAGTATACCTATTTTTCTATCATTGGTTGATGGCTATTACAACCCATGGAAGCATGGTTTGTTTTAGATTTGTTCTCTTGCTTGTTATAAATGTTTGCAAATCCATGGTAGTGGGTCGCTCTATTTTGATTCGAAATAGAATACCTAAGCAAGGGAGAATATCAATTCTAAAGGATCAATAGTGATACATTTTATACCTTGAGAATATACAAAAGTACATGTATATGTATTGTTTGTACATTCTTTTATTGCAATTTAAATGCATACAAACAAAATGATGGAGTTAAATAATACTTGCAAGGAATAAGCGTAATATTAAAGCATATGTTTAAACTAATGACAAACAAATTCTAGTGAATTAAATTTGCCAATTTAGGGATAATAGAGTCCAATTATCATCAAATAACAACAATACCATGAACTAGCATTACCCAACCTAGGACATTAGCCCATTAAAAAAAGATCACCTATATTGAATTGCTACTGTCTAAGCCAATGATTCATATGTAGGATAGTTGCAACCCATAAGAGGACCAAGTACCTAACATTTAAAGCACTTTGTGATTGTCCTAATATTTTTTTAAAAATAAGAGCCAAGGCTAGCATATAATCAAGGATTATTGCTCATTGAAAGATTCTCAAAATTGTCCACTCAATGTCTAAGATACTCTCAGTGTTTTGCCTCATAAGAGAGTTCTTCACCCAAGAAGGATGCACTCCCTATGATCCTCAAACTGAAAGCTAAAAAGCGACAAACATAGTCAACATCCTCTATATATAGGGCATTTTTCCATGTATGGATAGCCCATCAAGATATTTAGATTTTCCACAAGCCCATCAAGCTATTATAGTAATTCGATAGGCCCATCAAGAAAACTAAATTTCCCAACAGGTAAACCCACATAGCCAGTTCCACCTAGTTAACATTAATTGAAACATTAGTAATATACAATCTTAGAGTTAATAACATGTTATTATTACATGATCACAAAATCATAATCATATCATCGTGATCCCTACCAAAAGGTAATACACGATAACAAAAGCATCCCCAAGGTAAAATGAAAGTTGTATTCTTTTGATCTTTTGGTGCTATTTTTAGTTGAAAATACCCTAAGTAAGGCTTAATAAAACTTACATAGAAAACTTTCTATATTTTCCAATGAGCAAGAAGCTCAAGTTAGTTAGAAACTCCATTTATTTTGTCAATTACTTTGAAGGATGGAAATAATCTACTACAGAGCTTTGAAAAAGATATATTTTAACTAGAACCTTATTTTAGGCCACTTTTATCAAATTTCAACAAGACATATTGATAATTTTCAAAAGCCATACGTATTTTTCATTTGTATACTTACTTCATCCACTAGCATAATCTTTCAATATATTCAAAAGATGGAGATTCATCATCTTCGTTTGGCCATCAATTTGAGCATGAAAAGATTAGGAGATCTTTAAACTAGTTCCCAAGTTCTCAAATAAATCATGCCAAAAAGTTACTTGTGAACTTAAGCTTTTTCATTTGTTCATTGGTTCTAAATCCACCCAATGTGAAAATAACAAAAGTTGCACTATTAAGAAGCCCATCCCAGTCTCTGCATAGAACACATCACCTGCAATCCAAGTAAATTGATTCACCCATGCATCACCATAAAAAGGCCACCTTGACCTACTAAGAGAGACAACATCAATCCCTTGAGTGAAGGCATGGTCAAGGAAGAGAATGTAGTCAATGCTGAAGAATTTCTTGAATAGGATTAACAAACTCAACTACTAACTTCTGATCAGCCTTATCACGAACCACATACTTTATAATATTGAGATTCAAAGCACCTCATTTAAGTAAGCAAAAAATTCTACCGTGTGTACCCACTATAACATGTACTCCCTTTTAAAATTTCCTGATTTGACCATCAATGGATAGATCTCCAACATCCATAGTTAGGCCTGATGCTCTAACCACCAATGGAGATTTCCCATAACCCCTTGATGTATGACTATTGTCCTTTATGATATTATCCAACATCGATTTACCAAAGGCTAAAGTCTTCCCAATTTGTCTTCAAACCTCCCCTTGAGTCTTTAAAGAATGTTGTTTTCCATAATTACTTGCTTTTGATTTAATGTAATTGTATCCTATTGGAAAAAACATGCTTCGAGAATGTATGCTAATGCTTAGTCTCATATATGTGTTGAGAAAAAAAAAATGCAAATTCAGATCCATGTGCTATGCAATCATACAAACAATGCTCCACATGAAAATATGGATGCATTGAAAAAAATAGTTCCTAGGCTATCTACATGTGCCAATGCATCATGCAAGATGCAAACACCATTCCTTGGTTACTTTAGATTCTTTACTGCACCTCTCATCACTCTGCAAATACAAAATGTTGTACTCCGCTCAACCCTCCCAAAATCTCACAATCGCTAAAGTAAAATAATGATCCTCAAGATGTTGACCAAGAAAACAACCCATCTCACAACTGAAGGCATCCTTCACGACCCTCAAATTCAGCCATCCACCTTTCCCACTAACTAGTGATTCCTAATTTGTTGATGAAAATCCCAATTCTCATGTGTATAGAAAATTGTGTGTGCACAATGAAAGGTGCTCTCTCAAGTGCATGGGCATCTAAGGTGTACTACATATACCTGCAGTGGACATCATGCCTTGCTAGAGTTCAACGATGGTGTAAAACATACATAAACCCAACCCATGGCATGAAAGTACTTGATAAAATCAGGAGATGACCCTCAAGTGCAGTGCATTGGATAAGTGCAACATGAACTCCTTGTGAACCCATAATCCTTGTGATGTAAAAGGAGTATCGGTAAAAAACTATACTTGTTTCAAAATGTCCAACAACTACCAATAAACTCTAGTTCTAACCTGTCGAGAAAACTCCAATCTTGACCGAGGCTATCATGTTTTCATGTTCAGCAAATCCAAACAAAATGACAAAAATAATTCATGATCCAGGCAACACAAAAAATTCAACTACAAAACAACAACTCAAACAACCACACAACAACTAAGCTACAAAAAACCTACCTATCTAAAATTTTTCTTAGGGGGTGTTTAGTTTACGCAAAAATGCTTGACATACTTAGCCCTCACCCTAGTCTACAAGCATTTATGCGTAGCAATTGCTTTCATAAAATGATGCCACATCTATCACTCATTCAGTTTATTCATTTTTTTTCTAAAATTTTATGTTCTAATCATTCTAGTTGAATTTTCATCAAATCTTGAGACATACTTCTTTAATTTGCATCCATTGATTATTTGTTTATGTGCCTTTTCATCTAAATCTTTTAGTGCAATAAGTCCCATTTTTATAATTTTCTATGAGTCTAAATGATCCTTCCCATTTTATGGAAAGTATGATCCAACTTGATGTTATATCTTAGAACCAAATCCCCTTTCATAAATGTTAATCTTTCAAACACTTTGTCAAGTTTTTCACAATGTTCAAGCCTTATACTATGTACACAAACATCATCAATGAAATATCTCACAAACTTCCCTAGGAAAGGAGCTAGCACTTTGTTTACCCTCCCTTGATACCAAGCCGTTCCATCACTGAGTCCAAAAGGCAAAACTCTATAACAAAAACAACCCCACGGTGTTATAAAGTTGTTTTTCTCTAATCTTCAAAAGCAATAGGTAATTGAAAGTATCCTGAATAGCCATCACAAACACATGTACAATATCTCTTTCAAAATTTCTAGATACTCTTGAAATTACTAAATGTCTGACATGTGTTCTTGATTTCTCCCTATTGTTTAAGGATTTTTCCTTTGTCACCTTCTTTATCTCTATTATTATTGATGAAACCTCTAGGTCTAAGTCACTTTTTGAACTTTCATCCTCACTTTCTTCTTTGTCACTCTCATATTCCATAGGAACAGGAGGATTTCACAATCTTAGGGTTTTTCATAATCCTCAAACCAATTTCAACCTTTATCCAATGATTGAAATTTTAAAATTTAGAGTTTCAAGGTCGAATTATTTATTTGCTAGATGATGCATCCAAGCTCTAATTTTTTGAGAAATCATAGAGGATTCTCTCCTTTTTGACGTGAAATTTCGGAAATGAAATGGCCATTGGAAAATAGTCTCAACAATTCAACAAATCTCAACAAATTCAAAATTTTGGGCACTCCTTAGCAGGGGCATCAAAAAAGATGTTTTGCAAGCAATAATAAGAAACAAACATCTTACACAACCCAAAAATGAATGGCAAGGAGTGTTGGTTAAGGAATCGACATTGACTGAGTACAATACACAATGAAACTTTTCGACTCTTTACAACCACAACACAACCAACACACCAACTAAAACGAACAATGATGCCTCTAATAACCTTAATTACAATGAAAACATGCTCAATATAGAGCATCTAACATCTTGAACACCTTGAACAATATTCAAAGTGTGAGTTTCAAAAAATTGATTGTATAAATGTCTTCATACCTCTTTGGAGTTGTAATAATTCTTTGAGCCTTAAGCATCAAATTTTGAATGTTTGACGAACTCATACGTGTCTCCACACACTTGTGTGTGACCCTCCTCTCTCCTCACTGTATAAGAAATAAGAAAATAGACTTGAATCAAGGGCCCTTCTCTCTTCTCATAAGGGGTTTATATAGTTTTTCTCTTCCCCAAACTCACCAAAAGCCTGAAGCATTTGTGTTTTGTCAAAAGCATAATTGATTTTCCTTTTTTTTTTGGTAAAAAATGGTGGTAAACCTAGTCATTTACTACATTGTAAATCTAAAATATTTATGTTATTTCTCTTTCTCTCTATGCTTTTACACATCATCATCTTCGTTGTTGTTTGCGATCATTGTTCACCCATCATAGTCTTTGTAGGTACTCAATGATCCGATTCTTGACTTAAGATTGGCTCCATACATTTTGACCTACGCTCCCCCGAAATTTCACCCTCCTTAGTTTCCACTCTGATAAAAGGGCAGTAGCATGTTGAATGCCCAGGGTAGCCATATCCATCATCAAATCTGTAGTCGCCAACTGCTTTTGTCGAAGATTTAGCCACTGACGCAACCAAAATTTGTTGGTTTCTTTTCTATGGCTCTTCATCAGATTCATCCTCATCTTCCTCACTTCTTTCAACAATCTCACAATTGTATTAGTTTCCACCCTTTCAATGGTGTGGATGGCATTGCCTGTACCGTCTCCAAGGCATCCATGATTTTCTTCTCACCCTCCTTTAAAAATGGCTGTTCCTTCACAACACTAGCTTTAACATAATCTAGAGCAGCCTGTGAATTCACAATTGAAGCGCTTAGTCCAGAAGGTAAGGGTATTGTGGCCAACACTAAATGCCGTTCTAGGAGCCAATCACCAACACTAGCAAATTTATGAAGCACACATGTCTGAACACTTGCATTCCTCCGAGAAGTTGAAGATTCGGTATCCTCTTGCAGCTCCATGTCATGTGATGTGACAAAGAATCATCCTTTTTTCTAAATCATTGGTGCCTTTTCAACTTAGATCTCAACATGTAGGCCACATGACAAATACACAAGAGTTGGTCTATTCATGAGTGATGGCTCTTTATGGCTACATTGAGGCTATCAAAATAGTATTTAGTGCCAAGTTCCAGCCACCTATGCCCCATTTAATCGTGCCTTCTAAAGGAAAGCCTGTCAAGACATTGAAGAAAGTGAAGGCATATCATGGATATTACATCCTAAATCATTGTAAAAGGTATAACTAGAGGTTTCATCTATCTTCTTCATGAGCATTATTTGTGTATTCATCTCTTGAAAGATTGTTCATGATCATGCACATTGTCATCAAGTGGTTCAACTTCCATTGTTTGTTCCTTCTCATCATCAAGAACTACTTCTATGCCTATTATATGCTTCTCGTCATCATCTTTTGCAACAGTCTCTTTCTCTTTCCTTTCTGCTACACTACTGGCTCTTCATCCCATGAGGTAAATATGCACTGTCTTGATTAGGGTCATCCTCAAAAACATCAAAGCGTCCAATATGTTTTGGATCCTTCTTCCCAAATCCTAAAATGGGGCTAATGTTGATATGAAACTTGTAGGTTGAGAAATGCTGCACTCGTTACTTTCTGAACTCTTAAAGAAATCTCTACAAGTGACCTTGTCATGTGATGAAAGTACGACTAATGGAAGCTTAACATATAGCAATTCCAACAAACCCACTACCTCCAAGAGCAACTATCTGCACTGCTTGCAACATTGATTACCAACACATTTGCTTCACCATTAAGCTTTTCCGTTTGTTCATTGGTTCCAAATCCACCCAATGGAAAATAATAGCAGTTACACTTCTATCCACTCATGCATCACCATAAAAAGGCCACCTTGACCTACTAAGAGAGACAACATCAATCCCTTGACTGATGGCATGGGCAAGGAAGAGAATGCAATCAATGCTAAAGAATTTCTTGAATAGGCTTAACAAAATTAACTGCTAACTTCTGATTAGCCTCATCAAGAACCACATACATCATAATATTGAGATTCAAAGCACCTCACTTAAGTCAAAAATTCTATCGCGTGTACCCACTATAACATGTACTCCCTTTTAAAATTGCATGATTTGATCATCAATGGATAGATCTCCATAAACACAAAAAATCCATAGTTGGGCCTAATGCTTTAACCACCAATGGAGCTTTCCCATAACCCCTTGACATTTGACTATTCTCCCTTATGATATTAATATTAAACATCTCTATACCAAAGGCTAGTCTTCAAACTCCCCCTTGAGTCTTCAAAGAATGTTGTTTTCCATAGTTACACGCTTTTGATTCAATGCAATTGTGTCCTATTGGAAAAAACATGCTCTGAGAATGTACACAAATGCTTAGTCACATATGTGTTGAGAAAGAAAAATGCAAAGTCAGATCCATGCTATGCAATCATACAAATAAAGTTCCACACAAAAAGATGGATGCACTGAAAAAAATAGTGTCCAACCTATCTAGATGTGCCCGTGCATCATGCAAGATGCAAACACCATTCCTTGATTACTGTAGATTCTTTACCACACCTCTCATCTCTCTGCAAAGAGAAAATGTTATACTCTTCTCCACCTCCCAAAATCTCACAATCTCTCAAGTAAAATAATGGTCCTCAAGATGTTGACCAAGAAAACAACCCATCTCACAACTAAAGGCATCCTTCATAGCCCTCAAACTCACCCATCCACCTTTTCCACTCAACTAGCAATTCCTAATTTGGTGATGAAAATCCCAACTCTCATACATGCAAAGAACTATGCTTGCATAATGAAAGGTGCTCTCTCAAGTGCACATGTATCTAAGATATACTACATATAGTTGCAACAAGCATCATGCCGTGCTAGTGCTCAACGATGATGCAAAACATGCATCAACCCAACACATGGCATAGAATTATTTGATAAAATTAGGAGATGACCCTCGAGCGTAGTGCATTGGACAAGTGCAAAGTGAAGTGCTTGTGAACCCATAATCCTTGTGATGTGTAGGAGTATTGTGAGAAAACTATACTTGTTTCAAAATGTCCAACAGCCACAGCCAACAGCCCAACAAACTCTAGCTCCGACTTGTCTAGAAAACTCCAATGTCAACCAAGGCTATCAAGTTTTCACATTCAAAAAATCCAAACAAAATGAGAAAAACAATTCTTGATCTAGACAACACAAAAAATTCAACTACAAAATAACAATTCAAACAACCACACAACAAATAAGCTACAAAAAACCTACCTACCTAAAATTTTTCTTGGGGGGTTTTCAATTTATACGAAAATGCTTGACAACATAGGTCCCTAGATATCTAAGTGCACAAGCTGTAAAGGTCTGCTGCTATTCCGTGTATTCTTCGCAAATGGAAACTTGGCTTGTTTCCCAAAATGACATGCTGAATAGACATGTCCCAAATTAGAATTCTTAAACCTTGATAGCCCTACAATGAGGTCCTTATGTTGCATATTTTTCAACTTTTGAATATTTATATGTCCAATTTGCTTATGCCATTTATCAATGTCTCAAATACTTGTTCCATCATGAGCAAACATAGCAACATTTAATTCAGGGATGTCTACATCTAGTATGAACATCCTACCATGTCTATGGCCTTTAGCAACCAATCTATATCCTCTGCCATACTCCTCTATGAAGCAACCATCTCTATTAAATCGTACATGTAGGTTTTTCTCAACCATCTAACCAAAAAATAACATATTCTTGGTGATCGATGGAACATGCAATACATCATGCAACTGTTTTTTCTTGCCATTAGGCATAACCAAAGGGACAATCCCTATGTGTGCTATGTCATGCTCAAAATAATCTCCGATACATACATAGCCATTAGCACCTGTTTTCAGCTTATCAAACCACTCGCCATGTGGTGTCATGTTGTTTGAGGCACTAGAATATGTATACAAGCATCATCAGAATTTTCTTGCTGCTTGCCCTTGTTGTGTACATAAGTCATAGAATCTCTCACCAGTCTTAGGCTTTGCATGACTAGAAGGTGCATAGTGACCTTGTTGTCTACCCTTTGGATAAGCCTTGTTTTTCCAACACTCTTTTGCACTGTGGCCATGCTTGCAAGTAATGGAAATCTTTATCCTTATTTGCATTTTCATGAGTAGATTGACTGTGACAGGATTCTTTGCCCCTAGATTGAGATCTCTCTCTCGCATGGGAGTATCCACCACCTCTACAAGCAAATCCTTGCTGACTCTGCCCATGCTGAGATGCATGTTGTTGGGTTCCCCTAACCATGGCTAGAATCTTTGCCACGATGACCATGGCCTTACTAATTAGAGTAAAAAGTTGTATCTCTATTTTTAGAGCTACTTGAGCTCGTAATCAACCCTAATTTCACTTCTTCAATGGATAAGCAAGGATACCAATTCATTAAAGTTAGGCATTTCAGCCCTAATTTAAATTGACGTATCGAAGGACTTGTATGCAAGCCCTAGACCATTTAGGGTCACACGCACCAAATCCTCATCATCTACCTCAGTCCCAATGGATGCTAGTTGATCCACAACAATCTTTATCTCAGTCACATAGTCATGAATGGACCATCATTTCCTATCCATCATGTTAAACTTTTGCTTCAGCTGTATTTTTTTGGCACTAGTAGTAGTACCATAGTATCTCATAAAAATATCCCATGTATGATTATTTGCATAACTATAGCATCAAAAATACAAAAGGATAACCAATGCATTACTTTCAAGCTCTCTCAGTCTATGCTTGATGTGCCATAAGCTAATCAGAAGTTGCATTCTCATCAAGGACTTTAGGCTTAGCCTCCACACCTATAGCCAAGTCCTAGTAACACTTGCCGATGAGAAAGTTCTCCATCTTGAACTTTCAGATAGCATAGTTGTTAATATCGAGTTTCTCACCCACTATTTGAGTTAGGTTATCATTGCTATCAGCATTTGCCATCTCTATAGCTTTATGTATTCAATGTAGTCTTCAGCAGTTAATGAGTGACCAGACAATGCCTAACTCCCTGCAAACCAAGTCAACCAATCACTTAGCAAGTGTCTAGTAAACACTGCTTATGTAGGATAGTTTCAATTCATAGATTTATGATAGCAAATTGATGATAGAAACCAATGTATTTTCATCTTACAAGTATGTCAAAGACATCCTGAAATAGGTGTCATACCATTCACATGTAAAAGCATTCCAATAAGGTTGCATTGATTATCCATTAATCATGTGGACATGGTTTAACATTCAATAACACACCAAAATCTATAATAACCAGTAGTAAATTGTAATACCATCAAAAAGACAGCCCAAACCTCTACATTTAATGCTCACATACATCCAATGTTGGCCCCACAATCATGTGGTAGTGTTTTAACATAAAATATATTTAATACATGGCCTAGTGATTTAAAGCAATGAAATACATTCTATTCCAGACTTTGTTTCAGTCTTCATTTGTAGAGAATATTCCTTAACTATAGCTCAGGTGCTTCTAGAATTTCCAAAGCATACAACCAAGATGCCAAACTCTATTGCCATGGTGTCCATAAATGCCATCAATCAATTGTGGGGACTATCAATATTTAGGATAGTTTGCAGAGTATTTCAGATCTATAAATGCAATTTAATATATGAGATTTAGACTCATGTTCATGCCCACGACACAAGTCTTTGTACGAAAGTGTTCAATGCCCAAGTCACCACAAGACCACCAACCTCACAAAAGCCATGACGGAAGCCTCACCGCCGGAAGAAAAAATCACCCTTGCCATCATCCACATTGCATGTCCCACAGTGTGATCAGTGGCAACTCTCTCCTTTTGGGTCAAACTCTACACCTGGCACTCACAGCAGCTATTACCTCAATTGTACCAACATCGCACGTTACAATAGAGGTTTTACAAAATCTCCAGTGTATCTCCCCATCTCCACGACGGTTTCTCTAGCAACGAGGCTAGGGCACAATCATCGCTGTAATATCCATTTCCAGAGCCTTCGAATCTCGACATTCTCCAATCCATGGAAAGGTTGTGGCCTCAACGTATTGCAATGGTTGTATTCATGTTATTCCTTTAAAAAAAATGTGGGAAAGAAAAGGAAAGAAGTAAAAGAAAAAGAAAAAGAAAAAAGAAAAGAAAAGAAAAGAAAAAAGCACTCACAATCACAACATGACACCTAGGGGTCCTCAAATTAGGTACACCCAGTGACCTTGGTCGATTGGCTTCGTCCCTAGTCCCCTAGTCCTCTACACATCCCTCACAATTGTTCAGGGCACATCAAGGGTAGGACATACCTAGGGAGCTTGTCTCGCCTATGGTTAGACCTATCACCTTGACCCATTTGCACGATTCCTTTTTGCACTCCGCCTTAGTACCATTGCAATTGATCATGGTCCAGCACCGCATGAATGGCCATGAAAAGTGCACCGTACTTGTCGAGCAAGCCCAATAGCTACTAGATACTACCGAAAGTTTAGTGTCAATGTGTTCAATTATGCTACATCGTGCTATCACAATGCAAAGGATGTCTCGTACACCTTCATGTGTACTTGTCAACACAGACAACTTTGCTTTATCCACATGCTGTTACGAGGAACCAGCCCGCGATCTTCTAACTACGTAATATCTAAGTATGCACGAGCACTCACATAATATCTGCATTGAAATATATACATAGTTTGGATCCTCAAGTGTAGGATAATACTCTTAGATTGCTTAGAGTTCGACCTATCTCCCAAACTAATTGAACTACGTCTTGTGCACAATAAAGAAGACTAGCACTACCCCGAGGGAGAGACCACATATGAGAGGCTTTCAATTGCATGTATTGAAGACTCCAACAAAAGTGTCGTTCGCTCTTCATCGAAACTCACCTCTGAATTCTTATCTTTTATCATCCTGTAAGGCCGCCAAGAATCGTCATGTGCAGAATCCCCAAAAACCAATACATGTGCCAGTCACCATCAGTGCAATCCCCAACAAAGAAGAGCCCTATCACCAACCACCTAGGCCAACAATGTGACCCCAACGAC
This sequence comes from Lygodium microphyllum, assembly GCF_053477565.2. NCBI lineage: Eukaryota > Viridiplantae > Streptophyta > Polypodiopsida > Schizaeales > Lygodiaceae > Lygodium > Lygodium microphyllum. The sequence continues at coordinate 68,574,832 of NC_141143.1, read as the reverse complement.
CTTCCTCTGAACCACCACTAACACGCCTCCACGGCAACCACAGATGTCCCACATCTTCAGTGCATGCCAAAGCCTGCTACCTATGACGGTGAGTGCCATGGGACTGGCACTCATCTAGGAGGGGGGTAATGTTAACCCTCAAACGAATAAGGTGGAAAAGCCAGAAAATCTAAAGCAGAAGACAAGGCAAAGGCAAAAGTGAAACAGAAGACAAAGGCATGTCAAGAAGAATTTGAAAACACAAGAAGTGCAAAAAAGTTCTAAATCAAGGAAAAGGTGCACGAGAAAAAGCGCGAGTCTATACTTTTGTAAAAAAGTGCAAGGCGCGCCATACCATGACTTATTTTAAGAGTGTCGGGCTCTCACCCGTGCAATTTGTAAATGTGACGGGCAGTGGAAAGGAAGCTAGGAAGATAGGAGGACAAGGGAAAAAAGGGCCTAGGCCATGACTGGCCATGTAAAAAAAGGGATAAGGGGATGACCGCCAAAAGGGACTTAGGGTTTTGTATATAAAGTTGAAAAGTGAATGAGAAGTTCATTCTTGTGTGTGGAAAAAAGTGGCTCTCTTCTTCTTCTTCTTCTTGCTAGCTTGAGCTTGTGCTTGAGAGAGGAAGTGTGAGAGTGTGAGGGAGTGAGTGTGTGAGGGTGAGGGACCAAGGAGGAGAAGCTCTCAATCTTCTCCTCTCTTCTTCTCTTCTCTTGTCTTGCTCACGGTAATGGAGCTTGGAGGTGGAGCGTGGAGCTTGAGGTTGGAGCTTGCTTGAAGCTTGCACTTGGATCGTGGAGCTACCGGAGTGTGCGGGAGAGGAGGTAACTCGATCGGCATGGATGTAAGCTCACTACACCTGTAGATATGGATGCGCGTCGGCTATGTGAGAGGTAGCCATTAGTGCTCGGCTTGGAATGCTTAAAGCAATAAGCGGTCCGTGGGTCTTGGCGGTTGAGCAAAAGCTCCCACACAAATCCCATAGGTGACGCAACTCCAGCAGAACGATGAGATGGAGACACTGCATCGGTACCTCCACAACAACCACCTAAGCTACGCTTTCTCAAACCTGCACGAGAGTGAGGAGCAGTATCTGTATCTCGAGCCGACCGCAGGCTCACTGCATCCACGTCTCTGTAGCATCCCCCAGAACCACTCCCTCCATTCGGCCCAAGTCTGGAGCATCAACCTCGTCTATTGGAAATTGAAGCATTAGAGCGCATCAAAGTAGATCTAACAAAATGGTCTGATGGTGTTCGAGACAGCTCTTGGTCCGCCATATCTCTGAATTGAGCCATCTGATCTGAAGACATACGTGTGAAGATCTTCTGTAGCTCCTCGTCGCTCATCCCTCGACTCATTGTGCGGATCCAAATATCCACAAAGGTCACTTGCACAGACAAAAATTGATGTTAGCACAATCAATATAAATCAAGCAAAGCACGATAATATAAATCTTCAAAAAATGATCTTACTTAACACACATATATTATGTACCCTTATAAGTGATTTGTCAACAAATTGAGTAGGTGGATGCTCCAAGTATGAAGTACCCTATGGTCCTATGTCAATCTCCTAACACAACTCTGCATACACTGGAAGGTCGATAGACAGGTCAACATAGAATGTATGAGTTGAACTTGTTCTCAAAGAATTCTTGGACTCCTGTATTTTCATCATTGTTATCTGATTCTGGCTTCTCTACATGCTGCAAGCTTTTGGTGGCCTCCACCCCTTGCAATATCGACCCCTCTATTTGCATGCTGTTCTTATCTATGCTGGGAACATTGCTTTGATCATATACTCTCGCACTTCGGAGAGCTGAAGGTACAACATATCACCATCGAGGTTGTCGGGAGTTTGTATAGAAAATTACCTATTCAAAATCACATACAAGAGAGATTTAACTTTTGTGACATGTACCATGTCGTAATAAAATTAAAAAAAATATGAGTTCGTGCACCTGTTCACAATGGGCCAGCATTGTAAACGTGTCGCATAAATCTGTCTATCTTTTTTCGGAATCTATTTCGAGAAATCTAGATGGACTTTGTCGAACTATTACCCCATCTCATTCAAGTATCACTTTCAACCACTACACATCGAATAGGATCATGGAGAAGCTACGGTAATCCACTGTGATAATACTTTGTAAGTTTCCAAAATACTCCATCTCATCTGTAACGGTGTTTGGATCTGTTGCTCGTTGTTGGATCTCTTGCTCAAACTTTGCCATGATACCATAATCTATTGTGGAGTACATTTTGTCGATACGCTCCATACAGAAATGTTATCCGCGTGACCATGCCGCACTGTATATTTTGTATTGTACATTGAAGTAGTCAATTAGTTGTCGCATATAAAATCTAGATACGACAAACCCTCAACACGTCGTCACCTTTGGACCACCACATCTCCAATCAATCTATCATCGGCCTTTAGTGACCATAGCATACTGTCGTCTGAATCCACCGTTGGTAGCCATTGTGAAATATGTACTAACACCTCAGAAACCAACCAACCTTCAGCCATGCTACCTTCTAGCCGAGCTCGTTGTCACAAAAGCCTTTCAAGGTTTTCATGAAGTGCTCCAAGAAGAACATACATCACGTATGGATAGGTCCAACAATCTCCACTTCATCTATAAGTTGCACCAGAAGGTGGGTTTGTATCATGAGCATGCTGGTGGGTAAGTACTTCTCAAAGAGATAGACCATTTCCACTGCTCCCCACCTTGCGGATTCAATAGAGGATATCTTGACCTCCTTCTATGAGATCCATTGCATTAATGACATCCCCTATAAATTGCCCCGTATATTTTTGGAGTAAGGCGTTTTGCGATCGCGATCGGTAGTACAAACTTCTACAAATGAAGAAGCATTACGAACAACGACTAGACTCCAAATAACAAAATATGCAGGCCACTTACAATTCATTCGTAGTACAAACCTGACAAATCTTATATCAATCATGGGATTTTAGCCCTGATAATTCGTATTTAGAAAATGTGGACATGAGAGAACGCATCATACCCGTCGGAGTGCGAATAGACTTGATATTTTTCTTCATAAGGCACTCTTCTTTAGTTGACAAAACCCAAGGAGCATGAGGTAGCTGCAAGCAACCATCAGTACTCGACTATGACCAAAGTGCCTCTATCTTGCCTACCTCCTTCAAATCCATTCATGCCCCTACAGTGTCTCTCTTTCCTGTGATATGGTCCCATAGTAAGTTGCCCACATTCTTGAAAATATGTATGGGATTCAACAAGTCGTTGATTTGTAAGTGGGTCCAATACGCAACTCGTAGAAAATTGAGAACCGTCGCATTTCTTTTGGATGTGACTCCGTGTGGACCATTTTCAAATCATACTAGCTTTGGGCATCCATTTATGATGGAGGTCGTCCAAGAAAACCTTCCCTCAGTTCATGACCCTCCGGCAAGAATGCGGCATGTCCTTGATATGCCATCTTCTTCATGGTTCATGACCTTCAAGAGTCTAACTATGGCCCACACAATGGACATGGATGATAACCTAAGGTAGCCAGACTTGTTTCAACACCTCTATCCGGTGAATACAAACTTGAAGAAGCTATGATAGATATTACCAACGAGAATGGAAGCCTACTTACTTGAGCATTCCCCGAATTCCAAAAAGCCATAAATGGTCCACATGAGAATGGCTTGAATATTTGCGGACCGTCGACCATCACGCTTGCTCGTATCTTCCAAGGTGACCCCCTCCTCCCACAAAATCTTAAGCTCATCGACTAATGGACGGAGATACACGTCCATATTCTTGACTTTGTAGCGGTCGGGAACGAGCAAGCTAAGGATGAGGTGTCCTTTCTTTGTAGAAAGCCATGGAGGGATGTTGTAGTTAACAAGGACTACAAGCCACACACTGTAAGAAGTTGAGTGCAGACCGAATGGATTCACACCATCCATAGCAAGACCGAGCCAAAGATTCCCTAGCTTGAAAAAGCTTGGAAAGGTAGAGTCAATGTGGCTCCATGCGCGCAAATCCTCTCATATTCGTTGAACTCCATTTGTGGATCTATTTTGCACATGCCACTTTGTTAAGCTCACCATGTTGAACGTATGAAACATGTGATGTATATGGGAGATAAGTGAAAAGTGTCTAAGAACTTTTTGAGGGATGGTTTGCCCTTGCAAGTCTAGTCGATACCTGTGAGCACCACACTTGAAACATATCTCCGTAGTCTCGTATTCTCCTCGAAATAGTACACAATCATTGACACATGTATAGATATTGTTGTAGTCCATGCCAAGCTTTCATAAAACATGTCGCACATCATCATGAGACTCATGCATGGCATTTGCTAGTGGTAATATATGATATTTTAGTAATCGAAAAAAAAATCATAAAACACCTTGAAAAAGCACAATTGTTTTTTATGATGGTGCCAAAAAGAAATCAACGAAGCATATGTAGAAGGTACCTGAATAACTCGATCATACTTGCATCACTCCACTCATATTTTACTTGCACACTTAGGAGTGCAAGCAGTGTCTTCAGGCGAGATACTCGGCACCCATCATATAATGGTATATGGATGCTTCTTCTCTAAGCGGATGAGATGTCTCGACATCCATGGGCATCAATGCATCGATCATTGCCTCCATCTCAAGCTCCAAGATTGTAGAAAATTTTGGAAGGCTGCCTGTCTCCTCTGGTATTGATGGTATAGATTGGGTAGAACCTTCTAAGTGGTGGATTAACTCAGGTACTCCATCCATCGCATGTCCACGAACTCTTCTAACTGGCTGCAAAGGGTGCACTCCATTATCTGACATTAGGCATTTCAGCCTATACCCATATTGTTTCTCAAGCAAAGCAAGCCAACATTGAAAAGCGGCCAATACTTTCAATTTCTACTTAATAGGATATGCCCAAACCTTATGTGTATAGTCATCAATGAAGTTAACGAAATACTTCATGCCACCTAACAACTTGCAATGCATGGGACCACATATATCTAAATGAATGAGTGCCAATGGCTCACTCATGCATGTCATACTAGACTTTTTATGTGTATTATGTGTCTACTTGCCATATAAACAATGATCACAAGACTCAAAGCACTTATAGTCAAGGGGCAGAAGATACTACAAACGGGTTAGCATTTTCATTTCTTTCAAGGACATATGCCCAAGGTGACGATGCCACAAAGATACATGTGAAACTACATCCACTACCAAAATATGGTCAATCAACCCAAATACAAGAAATGGGTAGAGAGAGTATTGGATTTAGCACCATGTGCAATGACAAGATTCCCACGGGTAATCTTCCATGAGGAATCAACAAAAAAAAACTACATAGCTTGCATCATCCAAACTACAAGCAAAGATAAGGCTCTTCATGAGAGCCAGTACATGATATACATCATAAACAGTAAACATAAAACCTAAACCAAACTGCACTTGGACATCACCAATACCAACTATCTCCAATGCCAAGTCATTACCCAAATGGATAGATCTAGTTATATTGCGATAGGAGTGAAACCACTTTTTGTGAGGGGTCACATGAAAGGAAGCCCCTGAATCTATAGCCAACATTGAGTATACCTTGACAAAGCATTAGTCAGCTATGAAGTATCAAGAGAAGAAGTTGCAAGTATAAAATCATCATTAGGATCAGTCTCTGCACAATATTAATCTCTTCAATCTTAACGCATGACTTGCTTGGGACAATGTTGTGATTATCATTTTTATCTTGTACTTTATCCTTGTCTTTTCCTTACACATGTCTTTGCATATTTTATGGCACTACAACCGAATATGTCTTGATTTCCCACAGTAATGACAAGTCAATGAGGATTGATGGCCACGGGACTTATTGTGAGACTGTCCAAGTGACTGAGAGTGAGACTGTTGAGAGTCTCTCCCACAACAGGCATTATCGCCCCTACCATTATTGCCTCTTAACTATCAAAGCATGAGAAGTATAGGAAGCATCGACATTCTTTTTGTTAACCTCTTCAGTCAAGAGTGCATCCTCTACATCCTGCAACAGTCAAGAGTGCATCCTCTACATCCTTTAAGGAATTTGCATTTAGAGACCCAGTCTGGGTATCAAAGTTCGGGTTGCGTGAAAGCACCGTTTCAACTTAATAATTTGTAATTAAAATTTTAAGAAGGAAACACCGTTTTCTTATTAAGGTTTATCACTTAATAAAATATCACCCATTGTTAATATTTTATTCCAATGAACCTTTCATTAAATTAATTCCCCCTCACTGCACTTATTTCCCCTTTTTAATGAACTCGCTTCGTGGGATGGGCGCGTAAAAGTCTATTAGTTGACAGTGATGGTCAAGTTATGGTCTAGTCTTGATATCCGTTTTTTATGGTGGTCTGATTTGTCCATGAGTTACGATTACGGGTACGGTGTGTAGTTTTTTTTTCTTTATTGCCTAATACGGGGATTTGGGTGCTTGCATGTTGCATCGCATGAGGCTTTCGGTCACATATGTGTAAAGATCATGCCAAAATTTTTTTAAGCTGTGTATTGTCTGGGGTGGTACTTGGGTTAGTTATGTTTATATTTGTATGAGTGTCCTTGTTTTGGATTGATTCCTTTTTGATCGCCTTTTGGTTGTTTTACAGGCATTCTTTGTGTTTACCATCTGAATGGCGCCTCATGCTCCTCCCCCTATCCAGTATCTCCCACTAGTCAGTAGGGATTACTCTTCCCTACTCACTTTTGAGCCTCTCACGAAGGCGGGACTCACAACTTTCGTGGCTGCCTCCTTTCCATTGCTTCCAGAGGATCCATCAATGTGTGATGAGTTTCTGGCCTCCTACAACAAGAAGTCGGGACTGGTCCAGGGTACTTCCATGACTTTGACACCTCGAGGCCTAGGGAAGGCTCTGTCTCTTCCCTACAAGGGTGAACCCTTTGTTACAACTCGCCAGCTTTTCTCTAACGAAGAGATTTTGAAGCTGTTACAAAAACAGACCAGGGAAATTCTGGATGTTAAGAAGGTGATCAACTCTTCAGGAGTTTCTTTTTCCATGATCACTGATCCTGTGTGGAAGACAGGTTTATGCCTGCAAAAACGCCATTCCATTACTTGTCCAAAGAGCTCTTTACAGCTTCACAGATGGTGTTAAAAGGAGTAGCTATTGATTGGAGCACTTACCTACTCACTAAGATGGATCAACATTTCGTCAAAGTCACTAGGGGCAATGTTACCAATGCCACCTATGGATCATACTTGTATGCCTTCTTGACCTACTCAGGTTTACAGAAGAGTGTCCACCTCCTCCATCTAATCCAGTACCTCTTCCTCCACCTTCAGACGAGTCAGAACCAATTAATATAGAGGATTTGGATTCTCCTCCTCCCCTGGTCATATAGCGCAAACGCTTGAAGCGGGTAGCAGAAAAAGCTCCTTCAGTTCTTCCTTCCGTGCCCATTTCTGCTACCTCTGGCAGTGATCTCCCTGCTTATCTCACATGTAATAACCTGTTCAGAGCACATCGAGAAGGTTCATTGGATATATCAGTCCCCTCACTGAACAGTCTAGTCTCGGGAGATGCCATTCCTTTCCTATGTAAAGACATTCAGAGTTCCATTGAACTGTCAGTGACAGCCTGTGTTCAATAGCTGTACGCTTCCTTTTATGAAGAACTGATGCAGTCTAAGGACCAGTTGCATAAGGCAACATCCAAGTTAGCCTCTGCTAAGGATACCCTGACAGATTTGTTCAAGCAGATGGAGCAACAAACCCAATTGATTGAAACCCAAAGAGATGAGATATCTTCTTTGAGGATTCAGTTTTAACAAAGGCTCAATCAGAGGTTACCAGCCTCTCAGAGGAGAAGGAGAGGATGTCCAAAGAAGCGCAAGAGTTCTAAACTCTCTTAGATGTCAAACTTTCAGCCTTACAGACTGCTAATGACACAGTGGAATCACAAGCTTCCCAAATCAAGCAGTTGCAAGATCAACTGGCAAAGTCACGGTCTGTTCCTCCAAGCCCTAATGTTCCCTTGATCCCTTCTCTCTCCAAGCAGGACTTGGCAGTTCTTCAGAGACAGGCTACCTTGTGTCCTCTCTTCCAAGATAAAGTGGAAAGATTGCAGTCCAGGATGGATCTGCTATGGTCTACATTTGAGCAATTCCAGGAATATGTTCCTCTGGACCATTCTTTCTTTGTCCATTATCAATTACAGAAGTTGGCCTTCTACATGAAGCTTTCCACGATGGATCTTCCTCTTCCAAAGGATGGTTGGAGTGGGGCTTGGTCTCCTGAGTTGCTAACAGAGGTGATCCGTATGGTGTTTGAAGATTTTGTCACGACCGATACCATGTTGATGCCATATACGTATTTACGAGGAGACTTGTTGATTCCAGATGAAGTGGATATGGCATGGTATGTAGGAGACGTGGTTTTACAAGCTGTTTTGTATGTCAACCATTTGGAGTTGCGAATAGATGACATGCTTCAGAGTTACTCCTCCAAAGTGGCTACTTGCCCTGATAATTCCTGGCATACCATGATTGATTCTGTAGTCCTAAATCAAAGACAGAACACAGCTCCTCTCTACGTACAGAGCACTAACCAATTGAGGGTGGATCTCTTAGCTTATCTTTCCAAAAATAATCCATTTAATTATATTTTTTTTAATGCCTATTAGAGAAGATCTATCTTAGGTCCTTCTGTTCCTACCCTACTGTATTACCAACAAATGGCTCACCGTTATGATATATATCTTTCCCTCTATCAAACCAATTCCACAACCATCTTACCCCTCCTTTTCCAACCTCAATCTTTTCCTCAAATTTCCATATTTACATACTGCTCTTTTATCGAAGATCGAGTATTTTTCCCTTCTCCACCATGTCCTTCTCCATCCATTCATGTACCTTCTACCTTTCCTATTTATCAATTAACACCCTTTCTAAGTGATTCCCTGAAATTTTCAGCCACTCCTTCTTTAAATTATTCCTCCTTTTATGATTTTGCCTATCCATCTCTTCATCCACTTTTACTTATTCCACTTCCATCTCCTGACACTTCTATCTCTCAACCACCTCAGTTGGTGAATATGACGGGTTTGATCATCAGATTTCCAGAAGAAGGGGACGGAGATCGAATGATTCTCTTACGGGACCTCAGATAAACTGGCCAATAATTCGAGGAGATTGGACAACTGCCAATCAAGCATACCATAACTATATTCATTTTGCTCATCAATATTCACAGTCTCTGGATCCTTCGGTGAGATTGACAGCTCATTTTGCTTGGTATCTAGCATACATGTATAGGCATTCCCATAATGATCAAAAGGCCATTCCAAAACTTTGTATGAATGTCAATGTGAATATTGACTCCCACCAGTTGGATGTCCTATATTTTCATGCCCTATGTCTCCCTAACAGATATCTTGTCTTGCTAGAAAGGATGTGCTACTTGCAGTTTTTTCAGAATCCTTCCAAGACATTTGTAGATGAATCCTTCTCCATGGATCGATTCCAAAACCATCAAGCTTTTAAAAGGGATCATCTTCACTGATGCCTTTGCCATGTACTTTGGAAGAATTTTAATGATATATCTCTTTTTGGAGGTGTCATTCAGATGGTTGTGTTAGTGTTCGTGTATGTGTTGTCTTAATTGTATGTGTTGAGTTCGTGTTGGTTGCGAATATTTGTTCAAAAGCTATTTTCAAAAGATTGCTGGTAGAGATGAAAAGCCTATGATGGAAAGCTGAAGAGAACCTCTTATATCCTTTACAAATTTGTAATGGTTTTTACATGATTAATCAAATGAGTTAATGTATAATGAAGTTTTTCTTTAGTAGTTTTTTTCTATCAGATACAGGTGATAAGTTGGGGTCGTGTTTTGGCAAGATTATTGAAGATCTGAAGGAAGATCCAAATTGAGCTCTTTAGTGAACTTATATTCTTCTTTTCCTTAGGTCGCGAGGACGCTTCCTTTCTAAGTGTGGGGATATGTTGAGAGTGGAAAAAGACTGAATTTTTGACTGATTTTTGTTGTTTTTGAGGTCTGAATGATTGATTTTTGGTGGATTTAGAGTGATGTATGATTGTTAATGGAAGTATTTGAGAGTGTTTTGGATGATATTGATTATGTTTTGGAAGTTCATGATGATTTTCAGTGGAGATATGAGGTTCTGTGATGTTCTGATAAGTTCTGATTGGTTTTGTATACCTTCTGTATAGCTTCTGTTTTGTTCTGATTGTCTTCTATATGAAGCATGGATTGATGATTGATGAAGATTGAGATCTTGTGAAAGCTTATTGAATAGTTTTTTAGAGTTTGGAATGGTTTGAGTATGAGTTATGAGGTTTTGATGACCTTCTGTAACCTTCTGTAGATCTTCTGTAGAGCCTCTGTCTCTGCTCTGTCTCTGCTCTGTAACTGTACTGTAGATGTTTTGGTACTGTACTGTGTGACTGTTCTGTAACCTTCTATAGGTGTTCTGTAGAATGTATGTGTGACTTTGGGAAAGTTTTCTAACCTTTGGAAAGGATGAATCTAAGTTCAAAAGAGCTAAAATAGGTGGAAGAAACAGCTGCTGAAGACTGAAGAGAAGACTAAGTGACAGTGACAGTAGTGAGCTGTAAAAAGACACTGTAGTGGCTCTGGTGACTCTTCATATCAGACATACCTCTTGGGAGGTGCATCCACGACCTAAGAAGGATTATTGAGGGTTATTATGAGAGTATTTTAGTGAGGATATGATGTACTATTGATGGAGAGAGAGAGAGAGAGAGAGAGAGAGAGAGAGAGAGAGAGTCAGAGATAGTCAATTCTATCAAAACAGTGTAATTGTATATGAGATATTGAGAGAGAGAACTATGAAGACATTGAAGATGAATACTATGTGATGTATTTCCATTCAAAGATGGTGTATTCTCTTGTGTTCTTTGTTCTATTGATGGATTTTATGAAGATATTGAAGAATATGGTTGATTCTATCAAATCCGTGGGAGATATCTACTATGATGCTACGTGAAGAATTGTTGTTTTCTTTGTTTTGATGATCAAAAGAATGAAATAAAAGCTTGTTGATGTTACAAGATAGATTTTCTTGCAAGAGAATTCCCTTTTCCTTGGTGTTCGTCTTGGGGCTCCACCCTAGCGAGGAGAGAATAAGAAAAAAGTGATAAAGTACAAATGTACATAAGTACAATAGGACGAGGAAAGACATCATCTCATCCAACACCCATCAACCTCTTAAGGAAGGCAAAATGCTCTGGTAAGAGACTTTTAGAGACAAGATCTGTAGGATTTTGGTAAGTTGAGATCTCGACAAGCTCAATGGACGTCCTCAATGACCTCTCAAATAAAATGGTAATGCACCTAAATGTGCTTCGGTCTTTGCATGGAATTCTTGGCCAACTAAATAGCACTCAAAGATTCCAAATGCAGTGTAGGGACCACATCAGTAATGCCAAGGTCTACCACTAGACAGCCTAACCAGAGAGCCTCCTTGCAAGCCTCAATAGCTGCAATATACTCTACCTCTGATAGGGTCATGCAATTCTGCACCTTGGATATCTAAGAAATAGCATATCTAGAAAAAGTGAAAACATAGCCAAAGGTGTAATTCTTGAAGGGGATGCAATGGCAGTGGAAAAGGAGAAGAGGAAGATGCGGGAGATAAGAGCACACACAATGTAGATGCTATCCAACTGAACTGACAACCTTATTGCACTATCATATTATATATGAATAAAGAATGGGCGGTCACAGTGTACACGGGCAGGCCCAGAGGCCTTTTACCCCAGCAACCTCCCACTAAAAGGCCAATGTGGCTGGGGAGTGAAAACAAAGAAAAGAAAAAAAAGACAAGGTGAGAAATCATGACATCTCACCCAATGCCCAATCGGAAAGCGAGCTGTGCAAGAAGTGTCGGGAACCTCTACAGAAGAAAAGTCAAGCATCCCCGAGTCCATGGCATCCAGGACATAAGCGATCCCGTAGCTCCATACAATGGAGCAATCCAAGAATGCTTCTCATGATGCAAGCATAACTCATCAGTGCACCGCTGTAAAGCATCAGAGTCGCGCATAGCATCACCGTAGCACATACAAGATAGTGGAGAGTAGTCAAACTCTCCAGAGTCAATCACTGAAAGAGAGCCAACATCTCGGATACTTGTCCAACAGGGTCTCAAGACTACATGTGGCCTCAGTGAAGTGGAAGAATGACATATGGATGGCTGTCTAGCCTCAGTGAAGTGGAAGAATGACATATGGCTGGCTGTCTAGCCTGCAAAACTACAAGAAAACGGCTCTCACGAGCCTACAAGGGGTCTAGCAACTGGCCACCAACATCCTGATCTTGACTGCTATGCATAGGTATGTCATCTGGGCCAATAAATGCCTCATTTTCAGCATAAACAACTTGATGTAATGGCACTATAGCTGTTGTAAAATCAGCCATAAAGCGTACTGAATGCTCATCAAGAGGTCTGAGAGGTGTTTGCGTCTCATAGAAGATAGCATGACAGGTGCGTATGACTTGCTGGGCATCCAAATCCCATAATCTGTAGGCCTTAAAGTCACGATCTCCATAACCAAGGAGGATACATGTACATGACATAGGCTCATGTGGCATACATACAGATGCCTGGTAGCTAAAGATCCTCAAGTAATCATAGGAGGGCTGCATGCCACTCCATGCCTCATGGGGTGTAATACCATCCAAGGTCAAGCACAGTGTCCTGTTAACCAAATAGACTGCCGTCATAAGGGCCTCAGCCCAAAAGCCATAAGACAACCCAGTTGTGGTAAGCATAGAAGCAACCTTTGCCTGTAAGGTCAGGCACATGCCATGAGCAATCCCATAATACCATGGGGACAAGAAATCAATGCCATACTGTTGACAAGAGGTCCGAAAGCTAGGAGAGAGAGCATGACTCTCATAATAATCCATCTACAAGCACCCAGGCTTGCTACTAGTAGAATCCATAAACTTGTCAAGCATAACTGCAGCATCCTCAATCTGCACCAAGGGAAAAGCCCAAACACGGTGGGTAGCATGATCAACAAAGGTCACAAAGTACGATGCTCCACCAAGTGATTGGGAAGGCATAGGTCCATATACTACACAATGGACAAGATCTGGAGGAGCATGCCTCGTATGATTGCCATAAGCCAAGGGGGCTCTGCAAGGACCAAGAGTACAATCAGGGCAAGCATCAAGATCTGTAAGTGACATAGGAGGCAGCAATGAGTTTGAACAAGACAAGATCTCCATCTCTCTGTGGTGCATATGGCCTAAGCGATAATGCCATAACAATGCATGTGGTATCCAAATAACTGCAACCATGGAATCTCCCACATGAGAGACATGCACGAGGTAATGAGAACCAACTCTAGAACCTTTGGCCAAAACCAAGCAACCACGACAGATCTTCCATGACCTATCCTAAAGAGAAACAGAGTAACCTACATCATGCAACTGAATGATAGAAATCAAGCTCTTATTACTGAGCATGGGAACATGTAAAACATCCCTAAGCATAAGAGAAGTCCCATTAGGCAAAGCTAGGTATATGTCCCCTATACCAAGAATATCATAAGTCTGCTCAAGGCCCAAAGAAATGCATCCATCAAACTCCCTGTAAGTAGAGAACCATGCTCTATGTGGAGTAACATGACAAGATGCCATAGAATCCAATAGCCAATTGGAGGCATAGGCCATATCACTGAGCAAGAAAGTTGTAGGAAAACTAGATGATAGGAGTACATGCTCAACTACATCCTCATGGTAACAACATGTACCTCACCACTAGTAACAGTGGTAACACCCGCTGCATCTCCTATATCTCCGACTCTTTGTCTCTATTGCTCTCTAATCCATCTACAACATTTTCTTTGAACATGCCCAAGTTTCCCACAGTGGAAGCAAACATGGAAGCAAACAACATCTGAAGTAGAAGAACTTGTAGAAGACAACAAGGAATTCAAGTAATCATGAATAGGGCTATCCATAGCATCCACAGAGCTCAAGCAGTCGAGGGCTATCCCAATAGAGGGAACTTGCTCATAAAGACAAAAATCATCTACAAGTACATCAGTGGTAGAAGCATGCTGCAAAGGCTCATGAAATCTTAATAGACGGGAGGACATAAAGGCATCAACCAAGGATGCAAAAGCTCCCACATGAAGAAGAGTCGTAGCCAACTGCATGACATAACCAACCACAGTACGGTAAAGCATAAGATATCTGTCACAAGAGCATATGGTATTCAGCCATGAAATTAGCCCATAACCATAATAGCAAACATGACTCTGTAGTACATCAGATCACATAATAGCATCCAAGTCAATGCAAGACTGGTAAGTGGCATAAGATTCTTCAATGGTCAAGCTCCAGGAGAAGCCCAAGTTTCTGTACAACAACATCCAAATAAGTGGCTTTGTAAAGTACATGATAGTAGACAAAGTGCATAGTCGGGTAAGCATCAAGAGCAACAGCTCTCTGACTTGTATGGATGAAAGCAACCCATCTAGCATAGAAGCTAGGCAACATAGAAGCAACAAAGCCATAACTGCTAAACCCAAGCACTATCAAGGAGTCCACTGATCAAGGAGTAACCCACAAAGAACCAAGCATCAATGAGCAATGAAAGCTCAATAAACAACTGCCAAGACAATGGAGCAAGCACTGCTCAAACATGTATCTGCATCCAAGTAAATCCAAGATCCATAATCGAGGCATTAAGGGTCAAATAGAATCCAAGCTGCATAAGTGATAAGATGACCAAATGCAAACTGCTCCACAAAGCTCTCAAATGCAAGTCCATTCAAGCCCAAACATCTGCCATACTGTAGCCGAGAACCCAAAAGCATCCACATCAGATATCAGTCCCATAATGGGTAGCACGGGGCATAAACCTTGTCAAGTAAAATGCCAGCTGCAAAGAAAATGACAATGAACCAATAATTGAGCTCTCCTCTTTGTTCAAGAAGCATCAGGGAGCATAAACATCAAAGTGGCATCCAAATACATCAGCATATCATCCCGAGTAGTCGGGGAGCACCCGTAGACCATAGGCATAACCAAATTGGAGGTAAATTAAACTGTCAACCAAGGTAGAATAAATCCCAACCAACAACAAAGTGTCTGCATCCAAATCAAGGCTCAATAGCTCTCAAATAGCATATCTGGGCATAAACCATGATGACCAAGCATCAATACATCCAATAGGACACCCGAATGTCAACAAAGAGCATTATGCATAAGCCATCTCTGATAAAACCTTGCTACCCAAACAATGTACAGTAGTAAATCCCTGCATAAATCAAGCTATGGAAGCTCAAACCAAGTCTCAAAGCATCTCAAAACATTGGGCAAACATCCCCAAAGAATTTGGGCATCAAATACCAAGCCTCGGGAGCATCACATAAGCTAAGAGCATGACATTTTCTTGCTATAAATCAACTCAGATCTGTTACATAAAATTTTGTGATCAGAATTTGGCAGATCTAACATCATCATTGCGTTCGAAGCATGCTAAAGCCCCAACTTAGATTCTTACCTTGCCTGAATCGTGTTTTGGATGCTCGAGATATGAGAAAAAATGGGATTTTAAAGCCAAATTTTAAAACATGCGCAAAAAAATGTGAGCTGCTACTGTGGGGTATACTGGTTATGCTGAGGATAAGGGGGCAAATAGGGGCATACAAGGTGCCCAATGAAGCCAAGGAACACTTGCAAAGAGCCTATGAGGGCTGGGGAGAGGCGGAAGATGAAATCTTACCTCGGGGGGAAGAAGCCATGGATGGCATTGAAGCTCCAAGGTCTAGGTCTTCAATCCGGGTTGAAATAATACCGGGCTAAGCTCCACGATCAAGCTCTGATCCAAAGCTCTGATACGAGTTGAAGGGGATGCAATGGTAGTGGAGAAGGAGAAGAGGAAGATGCGGGAGAGAAGAGCACACACAATATAGGTGCTGTCCAATTGAACTGAAAACCTTATTGCACTATCATATTATATATGAATAAAGAATGGGCGGTCATAGTGTATACGGGCAGGCCCAGAGGCCTTTTATCCCAACACTTCTTACTGTCTACATGTCCTGTATAATCAGAGATAGTGTACCCCACGACTCTTGTATCCAACCCGCCATAACATATGCACATGGCTACTGTGTCCTTCAGGTATCCCATGATACCCTTGATGGCATTCCAATGCCATCTACCAAGTGTAGCCATATAGCATGCCACAACTCCCATTGCAAATGCTATGTTAGGACAAGTGGCTATCATGGCATACACAAACACTCTTGTGCAGATGCATAAGGGATCTTAGCCATCTCAGCCTTTTGCTCATCAAATTGCGGACAATCGGCCTGACTAACCTTCACGTGAGAAGGTAAAGGAACCGCTCAAGGACCTTCTAGATATACTCCATCTGTAACAAGTAGAGGAGCCCCTTAGAGGGATTTTTCTCGTAATGAGCAACCCAAGAATATGTGAGGCTTATCCCATGTCCTATCTCAAAGCTCTTCTTGAGCTGACCTTTTAAGGCATCCAACTCATCATGAGCACTCCCAACAACATCAACGTATCATCCAAATAGAGGATCAAAATCATAAGGCTTCCATCACAAGCTTTCTTTGTGTATAAACACGGATCCATATCACTATGAAAATATCCCTATGAATGCATAAAGGTATCAAAGTTGTGATACCATTCCCTAGGTGCCTACTTAAGGCCATAAAGATTCTTCCTCAATCAACAACTAGGTGGTCCCTGCTAGGTTCTACAAAGCCCTTAGACCGCCGCTCCATGTAAATATCATCATGTAAGTCCCCATGAAGAAAAGCCGTCTTGACATCCATATGATAAAGTTCCAAGTCAAGCTGAGCAACCAAAGCTAGTACCAAGCATAGGGTAGTCATCTGCACAACAAGAGAAAAAACTTCAACAAAGTCTACACCATGTTCGTGCTTGAAGCCCTTAGCAACCAATGTAGCCTTGTATCTCGACTTGGGGCATCCAAGGGTACTTTTCAACTGTTACACCCACTTGCATGGCAAAGCATGCTTGCCACTATGCAAAGAAACCAAATCCCACATATGATTTTTCTACAATGAGTCATATTCTAATTGTAGGGCCTCATCATAAGTAAGAGGTTCACTAGCATCTGTCACCATAACATAATCCATAGAGAGCTCAAACTGCGTAGGCTATCATTTGTCTCTAGTAGATTGCCTCAAAACTGGCTTTGGGGCATGTACATCCTATGAAGCATCAGGGACCTGGGCCATTGCAACATCAGCCACTCATATATAGGCTACCCAGCTAGCTGTACAGTAGCAGGAGGCTCCTCCTCAAATATCACCTTTCGTACCTCAACAATAGGCTCAAGTTGCTTATGCATTTTCTCTTCATGGAAGACAACATCATGGCGATGAATCACCTTCCAAGCCTATGGATCCCATAGGCGATAGCCCATCTTATTGTGCTTGTCCTTAGGTACATGGGAAAAAGCCTCACAACCAAAGAAACACAAACGAGCATATGAGGGAGGTTTTCCAAACCATAGCTTCTCTGTAACTTGATAGTCAAGACTAGTACATCGGGACCGATTTATCAAGTGTATGGTATTGGTAATTGTCTCAGTCGAAAAATGTTGTGGTAAGTTTGCCTGGCTAAGCATACAATGAACTCACTCGAATTGTCCTATTCATGTGCTTAGCCATAACATTCTAGGGTGGGGTGTACAAATAGTTAACTAATGCTTAATACCCCTCTCGTCACAAAACTTCTCAAAGGCTTTAGAGACATACTATAGATGTATCACTATCGATACCCCCCTAAAGTTGCATCAATAGATTTGCTAGTTATGCACAAAGTGAAAGCCCTTTTAAGATGCTCTTTGCTGTTGATAGTCACTTCAATTAGAGACTACGTGGGATAGCTTGGTGCCTCATCTATTACCTTCTTCATCCTTTAAGTGCCTTGCTATTTTATACAAGTCAAGATGCCTAGTGTGCACCCCTCTTTTTCTAGGCCAAGTATGAAGGTTGCAAAAGAAGAGAGAAAGAGAGAGAAGGAGAGCTTCTAACTGCCATCTCCGTTGCCTTCGCCGTTTGCAAAGAAGAGGAGGAAGTGCACAAAGGAAGAAGGGGGCCTTCGCGAAGAGGAGATGAAGAATCCATGCTTGGGCCTTTGCGGTGAGTACATTGGCCCCTCTTGGTTTGTTCTTGTTCTTTCTTATTTTCATTTGTTTGTTTTTGTTGAGAATGAGGTGCATTGAGGGTGAAAGAGAGGAAATAAAAGAGGGAGAAGGAGAAATGAAAAGGAAGAGAGCACAAGAGAGAGAGAGAAAAAAAACATGAAAGATAATAAATAATGTAAGAAAGAGAGGGAGGGAGGGAGGGAGAGAGGAGAATGAGTGAGAAAACACAAGGGGGTGGAGAGAAACAAAGCGGTACCCCAAGAGGAACACCAAGGAAAAGGGAATTCTCTTGCAAGAAAATCTATCTTGTAACATCAACAAGCTTTTATTTCATTCTTTTCATCATCAAAACAAAGAAAACAACAATTCTTCACGCAGCATCATAGTAGATATCTCCCACGGATTTATCTTTAACAAACTTGATCATGTTCTTCATATTCTTCATATTCTTCATTAATAAACAAAGAGAACACAACTTTTGATGGAAAGAAATCACATAGTATTCATCTTCATTGTCTTCATAGTCTTCTCCCTCATAGAAAGATACAATGTTTCACATAGAATCAACTATCTCTTGCATATGATCTCTCTCACAATAGTATGCTCTCAATACTACATCATATCCTCACTACAATCACTCAATAATCACTCACAATAATCCTCATTAGGTCGTGGATACACCTCCCAAAAGGTGTGTCTGATATGAAAGGGCACCAGAGACATCATAGTGTCCTGTGAGATCTGTCTTCTGTCACTGTCTTCTGTAACCTTCTGTAAATCTTCATCAGCTACTTCTTCACTTCAATTAGCTTGAATAGAGCTTCCATTTATCCTTTTCCTGAGACAATAACACCTCCCAAAACATCCATGCATCTATCATAACACTCAACAGAAACAACAGAACAAAACCACAGAACAACAGAACAACATGACTACAGAGCTACAGAAGCACAGAAGCTACAGAACTTTACAGAAGATCAACAAAACCCATAAAAATCATAAAAACCAAAACAAAAACAATTCAATCTCTCATAAAACTTTTAACACATCCTCAATCATCTCTCAAAACATTCATTCAACCATCTCTACTACCAAAACAGAACCAAAACAGAACAAAATCAGGCCTTACAGAACCAAATAGAGAGAATTACAGAACTCTTCAAAACAACATATTTCATCAAAAACCAACATAAACCCTTTCAAACATACTCAAACCACTCCAAACACTTCAAAACATCTTCAAACTCAAACAATCAACCACAAAAAACAACCATTCAGCAACAAAAACAACAAAAAATTAGCCAAAAAACCAATCATTTTCACACTCAACATATCCCCACACTTAATAAGGAAGCGTCCTCGCGACCTAAGAAAATGGAAGAATAAAAGCTCCATGATCTGCTAAAAAGAATCTTCAATTCAGCATAAATCACCCACTTTGATTACAACCCCAACATATCAGCTTCATAACTTGGATCTGAAACACATATGAAAGGAAAACCAATAACACAAAAAAAAACCATTCCAATATTATAAACTCAAACTATTAAAGGATATAAGAGTTCTGCATCCAAATCTGCAACTGCAACCATGTGATAACCAACTGCATCAATCTTCACAGCTTCATCTTCATCAGCTCCACACAATTGAAAAAAACATCACCCAATACAAAAAAATACCCATATACAAATATAGTCTGAATGGCATGGATCCCCAAAAATTGGAGAGCAGAAAGAAATTTTCCATTAATAAAGGAGGAATGATACAATGAGGAAAAAGCTCCATTGCTAAGTAGGATGAAGGTATTTCTTCTTAAACTGCATACTAAGCTTTAAACGCTCCAAAGCTTTACTCTCATCAACAAAATGCTGAGGCATATTCTGGAGGAACTATAAGCAACACATCCTTTCCAATAAGATGAGAAACCTAGTAGGGAAGGCCTATGCAAAGTAGTACAGAACATCCATCTGAGCAATAGTCACATCTACATTTGGATTGATGAGAAACTGAGGGATACTCTTTCGAGTATTCAGCTTTGACTGCTGATGCATGAAAGCAAGAGACCAACAAAAATGAGCTGCAAGGCGAACAGTGGTATCCTCAAAAGTAGCATGCACTTTGGCAAAATGAAGATAAGAGTTCGAACAGGCTGCAGATGTATCCCAAGACCCTGGAATGAGAGGCCAGCAGTTAAATACCGGTCCTGTCACACAATCATATAGCGTCCATTGTCTTCGGCGAAGTATGTCACTGTCATATCCTAGAGTATCTAGCACTGACTGGAGAGGAAGATTGATATAATCAGATGAAGGGGGCAATGGAATAAGAGGAGAACATTGTAAAGGAGGATAAGACAAATCATAAAAGAAAGGCAAATGAAGGGATAAGGAAGACGGCAAAGATGGAGAATTCAACAAAAAGGTACGAAGGGAATCCACTGAGAAAACAGAACGAATAGGAGGAACAGAAGGTGGAGGGTCAGAAGGGGTAGGTGATGATGTAGGATCAGCAATAAAAGGACATGTAGTAAAAACAGGGATATGAGGAAATCCAGAAGGGGTAAAAGATAAAAGCGGAATGGTATCAGGACTTAAGGAAAGAAGGGAAATATAAAAAGGGAAACGATACGCCATAAGAGAATAAGAAAGGAGATCACCAAGATCCAAAGGATAGATAGAACAATGGAAATTAAGGTCCTGGAAAAAGGAATCAGTAAATAACGGATGATCAGCAATAAAGCTCAACAACTGAGATTGTAATGGCTGGATATCAGATTTATGAAAAACACTCCGAAGATGACGAGGTTCCAAAGCGTCAGCCTCCAAAGGTGGATGCCAAGCATGTCCCTTACACCAAGTCGTCTGCTCATGATAATACTTCAAACTATCTTCTAACAGGAGCTCAACTGAGTGCACATACATGACTGCCTGTAAGATGACATCCCCCACATAAACATTCAAGTCCTCTTCATCAGGAATTTGCAGATGTCCGACAAGATACATGAAAGATAATAATTGAACCTCATGGGAAACCAACTCATCCACAAATCTATCAAAAACTGCTCTCAAGAGACCCGCAGACCAAAGATTTGACCATCCATCCTCTGGAGGTTCCAAATCCACATTGCTTAAGGAGATGTACAGGGCAAAGCTCTGTTGATTATATTTGATCCAAAAGGATGGAGGAGGTGACACCAATTCAGTATAGCGGGTAAAATATTCCTGCACACAGTTCATCATCTGCTGAAGGCGTTCCACTTTAGCAGAGAACCCATCACATAATTTAGCTTTATGGTGCAACTGATCAAGCTCTCCTTTGGAAGACATGACTGAAGAGACAATAGGAGTTAGAGGAGGAATAGAAAGAACAGCCACTTTTTGGTTAAGTTCTTCAATAACTTTATGTTGGGACTCTACAGTTGCATGAAAGTGCTGCAACTGACCTTCACTAGTACCAAGTTTACTAGCCAAAGTGACCATTTCCTCAAGGGCAGAATTTTTCTCAAGCTGCAAGGATGCATTCTCCTCTTCCAACTTAGCAACCTTAGATTCTAACTCTTGGATAGTTGCCTTCTGGGAATCCATTAAGGATGTGGCAGCAGTCATTTGAGTATTAATATCACCGAGTGTAGCCCTTTCTGCAGACAAATCCTCTAGTGCCTTAGTCAACTGACTAGTCAAGGAATCCACCTTGTCTTGCAAGGAAGTATAAACACTGGTATATATTGTCTGAAGACAAGAGGTAAGGGAGGTTACATTTGAACCATTGCAATGGTTTCACAGCTAGTTGCAATGGTTACATTTGAAACTAGCTGTGAAAGCATAGGTCCAGATAATATAGTATGTAAGGATGAAGGCATTTGGTGATCAATTTTTCCTTCCTTTTGGGCTGAAAATAAATTAGGACAGGAGAGGAAAGAAGGAAGGGCGCTACCAGACACAGCAGGAACAGGTGCGGGTACAGGGGAAGGAAGTACAAGAGGGCTGGAAGGACCCTTTGTACGAAGGCGTTTCTTGCGAGAAAATATAACAGGGGACTCCTCATCTTCTGAATTTGGTTGCATAGGTGGAGGGGAAGGGACTGATGGTGGAGGCTGCGGCGGTAAAGGAACAGAATCAGGCACTGGCACACCACCAGGAGGAGGTGCAAAAGTGATAATGCGCTGTAAGAAAGCACCATAGGAAACATTAATGATTTGACCCTTCCGTAAACATTGGAAATGTTGATCCATCTTGGAGAGTAAGAAGCTTGCCCAGTTGAACCTAGCACCCTCTAGGATCTTCACAGAAGCTGTGAATAGTTCCTTGGAAAGATACTTAGAAGCTGACGTACTCGTCATAAATCGGTCCTGGAGGAACTGACATAACTACTTCCATACTGAAGAAGAGATAGGAGCAATAGAGACCCCTGAACTGTTAATAAGTTGATTGAGAAGCAAGGGGGTAGAAGTTTCCTTCTTCAAGGGCATAACTATCTCTTCAGCAGTAAGTAACTGGTTACCGCTGGGCACAAAGGAAGCAGAAAGGGGCAAGCACAGCGCTTCATGGATATTAGCTGTAGATAAGCAGAAGGTACGGTTATAAACCAGGCCAGACTGGTTTTTATAAGAAGCCAAGAAGGAGTAACAAAGCTTCTCATCTACCGACGACAATGTGAGGGCATCAAATGGTCTGAGGCTTGCACATCGGATGCAATTCTCCTCTAGAAGGAGAGAATAATCATGGACTGCGAGGGGAACATGCTGTACCACAATCGGAGGGGAAGAAGAAGAAGATGATGCCATTCAGACTATAGCAAAAACCACACTCACAAACCAGGAATCAAAGAGAAAACCTGCAAAACCCACAAACAAAACCATCACTAAGACCATCGACAGGAGAAAGATTTAGGACAAGACTGACTGGACTAAACCACCCCAAGCAAACCACATCCTACCGAAAATTCGACATGACCTATGCACATATGTGACTGAAAGCTTGGTGAATATGCAATACAAATAGGCACCCAAAACCCCGTAATCAAGCACACAAAATAAAACAAAAGTGTCACACATACCGTAACCCAGACACTGACCAGACTCCAAACAGAATCACAGACTCGGACTAGTAAAATAGACATGAACAAATATGACCGACATCTTTGACCAAGAAAACCCAATCCCCGTAAACGTTCAGGGTCCTACAGTGCGGTGAAGTGGATGGGTGAAACTAACGACTCATTTTGTTTAAATAATCAATTAAGCATAGTTCATTATTAATGTTTAATCCGTTAATGCATGGTGAGTCGGAAACGTAACCCAGCCCTTCTCAGACTTGACATGACTTTACTTGACTGGGTCTCTACTAATGTAGTTCATTGTTATAATTACATGATCTGTGGCACTTGAGTGCATGCATGCGTGACTTCGGGGGGTTCATTTTATTACAAGTGAAAGGTGTCTGTAACACGTGTGCGTGTGCATTGGTGAATGGGTTTTAATTTAGAAAAATTAAGTGGGTTATGGTGCAAAGGTGCTCGTGCAACGTCGGGGTTCCTTTTACAATTAACGTTCAGGTTTGTTTTGTTACAATTTTATGAAGTGCAATCTGTTAATTTTGTGTATGTGCAACGGTCAATTGATTTTAATTACAATTTAAATGTGTGTTATGGTGCAACGTGAGAAAGGGAAAAAGAGAAAAAACCTGGCAATGTGTGGGTCTGTCTGCAAAGTTTGAGATGATGGCCTCGAAAAGGGAAAGGCGCAATCCACCGATAATCCACAAAACTGACAAAAGGCCGACTAAGACTAGTCGTCCTGTCGTACAGGAAAACGGAAAAACAACTAACACATTGACCAAAAAGAAATAATAAAACAAAGGCGACGTGTGACCAAAGAAAAAAAATGGAAATGTTAGGGGTTTGGATTGATTGGGATTTAAGATTATGATTGTTTGGTTTTGTGGGTTGTTTTTGTTTTTTTAAAAGTGTGTTTTGATTGTATTGTTTGTTTGTTTTTATAAAAGTGATGTGGTCATGAAATTTCAGCAACCAATCATGAGCATCAAGTGTAAAGAAGGTGATTGGATTTAATGCATTTTTTATAGCTCATTTGTGGGATTAAAAATGATTTTTTCCATTGAATTTTGTTGTTTTTTAAATTAGGGTTTTGGCTCCAATTAATACTTTTGCTAATTAAGGAAAGCATCTTCAATGAGAAAATATTGGCAAACTGTACAAAAGAATTTGTAGAATTTTCAAAAAAAAAAGACATTATTTCGGCATTTTTATGAATTTTTAAGGAAATTTTTTCATTTTTTCATGGTTTTGAAAAAGAATTTCAATTTTCGAATTGTTTTGTAAATTTTTCTTCAATTTTATTTTGGAAAAATATGTCAATTGTTTGCAAAAATTTTGGGATTTTTTAAGGAATTTTTCTGTAATTTTTTTATTTTTATTTGATTTTTAAGGAATTTTTGAATTTTTAAATGTGTTTTTAGGGTTTTTTAGGATTTTAAATTAAAAGGGCAGTACCCGGCTACGTGTGAACAGCTGATAAGGACTGTGTGTGAACGGCTGGCTGCAGCACACCACCGCACAGACACGTCCAAACACACGTCCTCGCGCGTGAACATCCGCTAACAAACACGTTCCCGTACGAACAACGCACGCGAACACGCACAAAGGCTGGAAACAGCGGCCACGGGCACACCCTGCGTGTGACAGGGGGCCTAGAAGGGGAGGCGGTGGGTTTTGTTGGTTGTTAAATTCAGTTTGGGTGGTCTGCGCTTCGGGGGGGGTGGGTGGGGAAAAAAAAAGGCGTAGGAGGAGGGTTTGTGTGTGTGTGAATGGGGGTTAAGAGGGGGGGTTGGGAGTGGTGGGGGGAATGGGGGGGCGTTGGAAATGGAGGGAGGAATGGGGGCTTATGGGGGAGGTTGGGAATGGAGGGAGGAATGGGGGCTTATGGGGGGTGGTGGGAATGGAGGGAGGAACGGGGGCTTATGGGGGTGGTGGGAATGGAGGGAGGAATGGGGGCTTATGGGGGGGTGGTGGTTATAGTGGGGATGGCGGCCGGGACAGGCGGGCAGCAAACTCCAGGGAGGGCAGCGCAGGCGGAGGAATGGGGGCTTATGGGGGGGTGGTGGTTATAGTGGGGATGGCGGCCGGAACAGGCGGGCAGCAAACTCCAGGGAGGGCAGCGCAGGCGGAGGCGTCGTCAGCAGGAGGCGGCGGGCGACGACTGCCAGGGAGTGGCGGTAACGGCTAGGCGAGGGCGCTCCAGGTGGCGGACGGGTGTGGCAGGACCAGCTGCGGGCAGGGGGCATTCCAGGTGGCGGACATGGCAGGACTAGCGGACGGGGGGCGTCAGAGCCAGGCAGGCGACGCAGGGGGAGGCGCAGGCGTCGGGGGGAGGCGCAGGCATCGGGCAGGCCGCGCGACTCCAGGCCAGCGGTGCCACTCCTCCAGGCAGGCGGCGCAACGAACAGCAGGCGGAAGGGGGAGAGGAGGGAGGGAGGAGAAGAGGAGGAGGAAGAGGGGGAGGAGGAAGGAGGAAGGAGGGAGAAGGAGGAGGGGAGGAGGGAGGAGAAACAGAAGGAGGGGAGAGAGAGAGAGGGGGTGACGGGGAGAGAGAAAGAAGAAAAAGAAGAAGAAGAAGAAGAGAGAGAAAGAAAGAGAGAGAGGAGGGAAGGAGAGAGAAGAGGGAAGGGGAGAGGAGAGGTAACGGCCGCGGGAGGGGGGAAAAATAATTAATTTGTTTTTTAAAAATAATAATAAATAAAATTGTTTTGTTAATAAATAAATAAATAAATTAAGTAAAAGAAAGGCGTGCCCCCGTCCCGCGCACGTGCGCGGGGCGGGGAAAAAAAATTTGCCGTGGCGGGTTCGAAATGGCGCCGGGATGTCGGCACGGGGTACGCGTACGCGACCGGGGCGTGTTGAGACGCGTAAAATCGAAAACGGGCGCGTTCACGCGCTTGACGAGTCGCGCGAGACACGTCAAAACAAGGAAAAATTAATATCTCACAATCCGGGCATCAAAACAAAATGGCGTAAAAACAAAAAGTGTGCAGGACGGTAGGGGGAAGACAAAGAAAAAGTGCAACGGGGGTTCCGAGGGGAAGTCAGGGCGTTCACATGCAAAAAATACAAAAAACGAGTCCAAAAACGCAAACGAAAATTAATATCTGAAGATCCGTGCAGTGGAACGAAGTGCGGGAAAAAGGAAAAATGTGCAAACCCTATCTCCACAAAACACCGTTCTCACTGACATAAGACGCATTTACATGGGAAAAACTCAAAAAACGGACCCGAACAGGAATTCAAAAATTAATACAGAACGATCCGTGCACCGAAACAAAGTGCAGTAAAAATGTAAAATGTGCGGGGGATAGAGTTTCACAGGCCTGTCACATTAAAACGCAGTTCCGATAGGGTTCAGAGGCATTCACATGCAAAAAACACAAAAAAGACACTCAAAAACACATTTAAAAATTAATAATTAAAAATCCAGAAGTTGAAATAGGATGGAGGAAAAAGGAAAAAGGTGGGAAAAGGTAGGCTGGACAGGAGTGTCAAGTCAAACTTGAATTCCGATGCAAACATGGTAGGTTCACATGGAAAAATGTCAAAAAGACGCACGAAAAGGTCCCGAAAAACCGCAAAAATTAATATTCGACAAACCGTGCATCGGAAGGACACAGAGTAAAAAGAAAAAATGTCAAGGAGAAAGGGGAGGACAAGGCTGCGTCAGATCACTGTTTCGAAGCAAGAAAAGCACGTTCACATGGAAAACCGTCTAATTTGCACAAAATGCTTCAAAAATTAATAACTCGAGAACCATGCATCGGAATAGGGGTGGGTAAAAAAGAAAATTGGACAGTTCAAAGGGAAAAACAGGGCTATAAGTTTAGATTGGAATTTGGGGGAACGTAGGATGCGTTCACATGGAAAACCAGCAAAATAAAGGAGAAAGGAAAATGAAGGAGAAACATCCCCAAGGGAGGGGTGACAGTGGACAGGTGGGTGGGGAAGGGACCCAGGAGTGTAAAGAAAGTTATGGCATACATGCATGATCAAAGTGAGGCATATGCAAGGCAGTATACAAGGTAGACGCGCAGGGACGCGTCTCCACACTTAAAACCTTAACGGGTAGGGTTGACCGAGCAACAGGGACCTAATACCACACGACAGACCATCCGCTAACGTCCCCACACTTAAAACATGAACATTACTGACAACAAAAGGTGTAGGGTTAGAAAAACTTGGCCCATGTTGTCGAGAATCAAGGTTGACTGTCGATGGCACGTCCACTATCGTTGTCGGCTGCAGGAGGTACCAAGGTATCTTCACAGTACACGTCCTTCGTGGCAGGGACCACGCGGCAGCACCCAGGGAGGTAGCTGGTGGAAGTATCGCGTCGAGTCGGTGTTGGTGATGAAGGAGAGTCACTCAGCTTACAGCACTCAGATGGGATGAGAGAATAGTCACTCGCTCCATTACGAACATCACTCGATGAATAATGATTGAAACCCATATCTCACACCCGGTTTAGAAATTGACAAGGGGGATGATACAGAGGGAGTATGCCAAGGTGCACAGTTGATGGTGCATTAGTGCGTCCAACCCATCTGGCATAGGTGCAAGGAGGAAGGCAAGGGAGCCTTACAGTACAGTGTACAGAACATGGTGACGTGTCCTGTGATGATGGCAGAAACCCACCCCATGGGTGCATAGGGAAAAGAGAACATACCTTGCGCCAAGGGTCGTAACGTCCCTCAATCTCACCTCTCGGTAATTGATTAAAGAAACTCCAGTCACACTCAGCCCACCCTCTATCTCACACTCGTTTGATAGTTACAGAGGGCAGCCCTTGCCTGAAACCCATTGATGTAATCCTCATGGTCACTTGTGCAAAGGTTGTATGCCTTGTGCGCATTTGATGGTGCAACTGTGCATCCCGCCCAGTGCCGGCATACAGTGCAAGAAGGAAGGCTAGGGAGCCTTATGGTGCAGTGCACAGAAACAGATCGTGCTTTGTGCATTGAGAGGCCCATCCTGTGCGTGCAACACTTCATTCTCACTTCTCACCTCTCATTTGATTTCAAGGGAAAAAACTGGTCACTCGCCCCACCCTCTGTCTCACTCTCTGTTGATAGTTACAGAGGGCAACCATACTCACTTCCCCATCCAGTTAGGATGAAAGCTCGTGTCACTCGATTGTTTGTCGATGAAGATTGCGTCGTCAGTTATTGAAGAGGCATACCCAAGGAGGTAGCCATCAGATCGAACATGGGGTTAGATAGGAACATGGCATCTGCTAGAGGACTGTCAAACGCTCTGCAGAAAGGCACAGGACACAACGTACCAAGGGAGGCAGCTTTAGAACTGGATCCTGGGGATGTCAACTGATGAATGCACTTTCTGGACTGCTGGGTGTTGCCACCTTTTCCACAGCCAGCTTCTCGCCCAAGGGTGTTAACCACCTTTTCTTGGAATGAGGCCTGCTATGACAGGGAATTTCTTCCTTTTCTCCCATAATAGTTTTTTTTTCTTTGTTTTTTTTTCTTTTCTTTTTTCTTATTTTGTTGTTTTTCTTTCTTTCTCGCCTATTCCCGAGGGTGTCTCCACCTTTTCTTGAAGAATAGGTCGGCATGACAGGGACCGAAGTCCTTTTCTCCCATGACCGATGTGTATATTTTTTCCTTTTTTCGAATTAAGCAAGGGAATGGTAGAAATACCATTTGTCAGAACCAACCTCGCCACTATCGCTGGTGAAAAATAGAGGATAAGAGATCAGGGGCGGGAGGTTGGGCTGAAGGGACAGAGGATTGCATCCACCTCATCAGGAGTGGCTGAAGAATGGCTATCAAAAGTACTATCATAAGAATTACAGTGCCATGCCAACGGGGGAAAGGATCAGATGACCGTGATTGTCAAGATCCCCAAGAAGGGAAGTACTTCTTCAGGCGATATCCATTGATCAGGAAGGGATCATCAGAGGCATCAATGGTCTGCACTTGGACAGAGCCATTAGGATTGACAGAAAGTACCTTATATGGGCCCATCCACCGCTGTTGGAGCTTGCCAGGAAACTTGCCAAATCGTGAATCATAGGCTAGGACCAAATCACCTTCTTTGAACTCCTTGTGCTTGATAAAACTGTCATGGCAGGCGTTGCGTCGAGCTTGCGTGGCTTCCATGCACTGTAGAGCCATCCTGCGAGTTTCGTCCAAACATTCCAAGTGCAGGAGACGGCATTGCAGTGAATCATCATCCCCCAAACGCTCTTTGATAGCCACTAGAAAAGAGGGCAATTCCAGTTCAATAGGGAAAACAGCTTCTGTACTATACACCAGCTGGAAGGGTGTCTGTCATGTAGCTGCTTTATGGGAGGTTCTATACGCCCAGAGGGCCTCTGTAAGTCGATCATCCGAATCACGACGATGTGCGGCAATCGTCCTTGTCAGAATCGAGCAGAGGATGCGATTGGTGACTTTGACTTGGCTGTTGGCTCTGGGGTAATAAGGAGTGGACTTGCGATGGCGGATCTTATACAGCTCTGTCAACTCTTCCATGACTTTATTAATGAAATGAGTGCCTCTGTCACTTACCAGCTCTAGGGGACTGCCAAAACGGGTGATGATATTCTCGTACATGAACAGGGCCACGCTGTTACCATCGTCCTGCTTTAGGGCTTTAGCTTCACACCACTTTGTGACATAATTCGTACATACCAGGATGTATCTGTTCTGTTTCCTTCTGGTGGGAGGATCAATGGGACCCACGAAATCAATCCCCCACTTCTCAAACGGCTTCAAAGGAAGGATAGGTTGCAGTGGCATAGCGCTGGTCCTGGTGGGTTTTCCCATCCTCTGATAGGCATCACATCGCTTACAATAATCATATGCATCCTTGTGAAGGGTCGGCCACCAATATCCTACTAGTAGAGCTTTCCTGGCTGTAGCTTCTCCTGCAAAGTGGCCCCCACATGGCTCATCATGGCAAGCCTTCAAAACAATCCCAATCTCATCTCCTGCAACACATCTTCTGAGCACTTTATCTTTACCTTTCTTGTATAGTGCACTGCCTAATAGGGTGTAGGCGGCTGATTCTAACATAAGCTTCTTCCTTTCCCGACTAGAAATGCCAGGAGGGCACTGTTGGGTTGCCAGCAGATTGGCAATGTCTCCATACCAGGGGGTTACAGTTTCTACCAGGAATAGGGAAGCATCAGGGAGGTCTGGATCATCCTGCTCCTCGTCTGTAGTCTGTGGGATACGCGACAGATGATCAACCAGAACATGGGAATGACCAGGTTTGGTAATTACCTCAAAATCGAACTCCTGGAATAGAAGGAGCCATCTCATCATTCGTCCTTTCACGTCTGCTTTGTTCATCAGGAAGGACAGGGCCTCATGATCCACATAAAATTTAAAGTGGGTAGACAGTAGGTAGTGGGAAAACTTCTCTAGGGCAAACACCATTGCCAAGCACTCCAGCTGTCACTGTATAGTTCCGTTCCCTATCAGTGACTTTTCAGCTTGCATAATATATCGGTTGATCTAATTTGGAAAGGCCCTTTTGACATAGGACAACATCTAGCCCTTCAACTGATGCATCAGTGTGTACATGAAACTCCTTCGTCCAATCAGGAGGTTGCAGAATGGGTGCCTCAATCAAACACTGCTTCAGAGTGTTGAAGGCTTTGTCACATTCTTCTGTCCAAATAAACTCTGCCTCTTTCCTTAGAAGCTTGTGCAAGGAGGTTGCCTTTGTTGCAAAATGGGCTATGAACCTTCTGTAGTAACACACATGGCCTAGGAATCCCCTCAACTGTTTGAGGTTGGTGGGTGCTGTCAGAGCTGCGATCTTCTTGATCTTTGTAGGGTCTGTTGATATCCCTTGTGCAGAGACAATGTGGCCCAACAGAACTCCAGAAGAGACCCCAAAGATGCATTTGTCGGGGTTGAGGGAGATCCCATACTCCCGGCATCGGTCAAAGCATTGTTCCAAATGTCCCCAGTGTTCATGGATCAAACTATATACACAGAAGTCATCCAAATATACCTCAATAAAGTCGTGCAGATGATTTTGGAATGCGGCCATCATGACTCGCTGGAAAGTAGCAGGGGCATTGCAGAGCCCAGACGGCATCACTCCGTAAGCATAGGTCCCCCATTCGGTGGTGAAGGTTGTTTTGGACTGATCTTCTTCTGCTATCTAAAGTGATCCTTCTTCGTCTTGGAATTCAACTTGCGGAAATCCACACATATACAAAGCTTGCCATTCTTCTTGGGTACAACCACGATGTGTGAGACCCATTCACTATTTTCCACTGGATAGATAAATTCGGCTTCCAGAAGCTTCAGTAGCTCTGCTTTCACCAATGTGGAATAATTCGGGTTCATTCGTCTCTGTCGTTGCCGTACTGGCTTGGCATCAGGCTCCAAATCAATATGATGCTGACATATTGTGGGATCAATCCCCTTTAGGTCTTTGTAGGACCAAGCAAACACATCTAAATTCTCTTCCAACAAGTTGTACAAGATTGACAACTCCTCTTCTGGTAGGTTGCTACCCACCTTCAAATGGCGTTCAGTGCCATCTGCATCCACAAAAGTTAACTGCCTTTCACCTTCTACTTCACGGCTGAAGGTCCCACAGACTGCTTCTGGGTACAGATCCGACTCCTTCAAGGGGGTGGTGTCCTCTTCTGATGTCCCACTAGACCCAACGTCTTCTTGCTGTAAGGACTTAGGTTGCCCCTTGAAATGGCGAAATGGGATCAGGGTTGTCTCGGTTTTGGTTTGAATGTTAATTACCTTAGAGCTTGAGGACTCCTCTTCTGAGGATGCATCCAGGAATGTTACAAAACAGGGGCTCTCGGAATTCTGTTGTGGCCTTGGGACTGGTACTTGTTGACAAGGAGCATCATCATCATCCTTTCTTGACAAGTGTGGATAGGTGCGATAAAAGACGGCTTATTTTGCTTGATCCACTTCTTATATAGGCTTTGCCTATGGAAAGATCCATTTACCAATCCAAAGGGTATCATTGCCATTCGGTCCCACAGCATGGAGTCTTCTACTTCTGAAGCTTCTAGAACTTCCTCCTCATCTATGCCTTCTGTGGGTGGAGTGGTTTCTTCTGTCTCGCTTTCAAAGTCTCCTTCTTCAGATTCATCATCATCCCCTTCAGACTCCGGCTCTGCCTCTGTAGGCGCTCTGTAAGAGAAAAACAGGTCCTATGCTTTGCCTTCTGCCTCTGTCACTGGCTCTGCTATGGCCATGTAACAGGGAGAGCAGTACATCCATGCTTCTATCTCATTATCAGAAGTGATTTCAAAAATCGTTCCTGGTTCAGGCAGGAAGTATTCACCCATTGATAAGGACTTTGCATCTTGAGGAAGTTGGCTTACAGTACCTACTGTCAGGGACTGTGCCACTGTTTTCTTGGGAAGGATCTGTTTGACAGCATCTTCGTCTGCTGATGTTCCATCTATAGCCTCATTGGGGGAGTCAGAAGATAATTCCAAGGAGGTGGATCTGTGTCCTTTTTGAGCAGCATATAGCTTCAACACCACTTTATTGGGTCCTCTACCCAAGGTCAAGGTTCCTTTGAACCAATACGTCCTTGCTCTGGCTTCAAAAAGCCATGGTCTGCCCAGTAACAGGGGGTAGGATATACCATAAGAGTTTGGCTTCACCACCAGATAGGTTAGCCAATAATCTTTTCCAGCCACTGTAGTCTTCACATATGGGAGAATGCCCAAAGGCTTGATTCTGCTCTGATCCACCAGTCTGATGAGCCATTGGGTTGGTTGCACACCTTGTAGGCCTAGATCCTTCATTGTCACATCCGTCTTAATGTTCACTGATGAACCACCATCAATCAGTGCATTTGCAATAAAGCAGCCTTCTATCCACACACCAATCTCTGGGGTACCCGGATCTAGGAAGGCGTTAGCCACATCCACTTCTTTTACAGGCTCTGGAGCTTTGTTGGACTTTGTTGCTGTTGAGGGAGCAATCCTTAATCCACATCTTCTTGTCAGTATACTTTTGAACCTTTTTCGGCAATTGGGAGACAACATCAACAATTGTTGGAATGTGAGGTTTGGTTTAAAGGTATCTAGATCTTTGACCAGATCATATTCCTTAATAGGATCCACTGGCTTCTCTAACCGGTTGGGGAATGGGGAAACACCCATTTTCATTTTCCCTTTTCCTTCCAACAGGGGCATCATGGGGCCTTCTTCCACCACTTGTGACACTTCCTCCTCTTCTATCTCCTGGACCTCTGGTCCTGTCTCTGGAACTGTCTCTGCGACTCTCTGTAGCACTGTAGTGCTCTGTATGGCACTGTCATGCTCTGTTCTATTCTGTTCTTCTGTTGGAAGATTGAACTTCACTGTTCTGGCAGGAAGATTATTTTCTTTTTGGACAGGTGGTTCCTTCTTCTTTGCACGCGTGATGGCAGTAACTTCCAATTCCACTAAATTGGAGGTAGGCTCTTGGGCCTTGGACGGATTATCAGTAGCACTGTTTTTCACTGGGACTGGGCTTGGACAGTCTTTTGCAATGTGGCCTTCTCCTTTGCATCGACTGCATAAGGGCTTGTAATCCACTGACCTTCTGGGATTTGGACAATTTAGTGAAATGTGTCATTTTTCTCCACATCTGTAACACTCCACTTCTGATCTCTGACCACCGCCAGACTGTCTTCCTCTGTAACTTTGGGATGGAAATCTTCTGGGTTCGAAATTAGGACCAAACTCCCTACGCTTTGGTCCAATATCCTGTGTTGTCATTTTGGATTCCAGCAAGTTGAATCTTGTGTCTTCTTCCTTCCTTCTCCTATCATGCATCTCCTTCAGAGAGCAAATATCCTCTATATGGTTCTTCCTAAGATAGTAGGAATAGACGGCTCCAGGAATGGTTGGTTTTCGTGTACATTCAGTGGCTAAATGGCCTGCTTGGATGACACTCACCACACCAAGTATTTGATCGCATCACATCTCTTCCTGCTCCTGCAATGTTGGATATGCTAGTGGTATTCACTTTCAGCGTCTGTAGCTGCTCTGTAATCACATCCCACAACTTCTTTTTGATATTTGCAACTGAGTTGGATAAGTAGTCCTTCAAGCTTTATCCTCCTGAGGCAGTGGCAGTAGGGTTTTGAGGAGTCTTTGTAATCACTGCATAAACAGGTTGGGCTGGGGCAGAGGGGTCTCTGTTCTGATTCTGATTCAGAGCTCCTGTTTGAACTGTTGGGGCTGTTGGCTCCAGTTGGTAGGGTTCCACTGTTGCTGCTGATTTGGCATGGGGGAAATTGGTTGGGACCATTATTGTTGGGGTTGAACTATCATTTGAGGCATTGATTGTGGCCACTGTGGATTTGGTGCACTGTACTGTGATACTGGGGGCATCTGTTGGTAGGGGTTGGGGACAGTCCCTGGGATTGCATTTGATAGGTACATCATTCCTGGCATCAGAGGAGGTAGGACTCCTCTTCCTAGATTCATCGCCAATCTAGCTTCCACTTCATCGTACAGTCTTGCACCTTTTGTTGTAGCTTGCAGTGTGGCTGGTCTTTGCAGCTCCACAAACTTACGAACTTCTGGTTGTAATCCTCTGAAAAACACTCCCTTTTGAATGCCATCATCTAGATTATGGTTAGTCCATCTCTTCAGGATGGATTCCATTCGTGAGACATAAGCTTCTACTCTTTCTCCAGAGGACTGACTTAAATTCATAAATTCCTCTCGCATCCGTTCTTCAAAACCTTCACGCCTGAATTTAGTGAGGAAGGTCAACTTCAGATCGTCCCATGTGCAAAAGTTCCTGCTGCTTATCTCTCATACCACTGAAACGCCGCGCCCTTGAAAGTGGCGGGAAATATTGCTAACCAATGCTCAGGGGTTCTGGCATTGTTAGCCACACATGCTGCCATAAACTCTGCTACATGAAGATCGGGGTCTTCATTGTACTCTCCCTTAAAAATTGGCAACGGGACTATATTCGCTGGCCTATCATCAATATTTCCAGGACGGATCTGGCTTGGAAGTGGACCTCGAGCAGGAGGAGGAAGGGTTTGATGTGCCATTGGGACTTCTGTAAAGAGTTCCGCAAGGGCGTCAAAGGCGGCTTCTCTTGCTAGCACATTCTCGGCTTTGATTTTTGCTTTCTCTCTTCTCACATACCTCTCGACTCGTTCTAACGCTTGCCTCTTTATTGTGTCATTCATCAGGGGGTTGGCTCCACTATGTTGTTAGTGCTCCACAGAGGGATAACAGAAGGCTTCAGTCTCTGGAGGACTCTCTTGCCAACATTTCTTCTACTTCTTTCTTTTCAACATCTCTGAATTTAGCTTTCAAACCACTACTACAGAGGGGAAGATATTCTGTTCTAAAAGTATCAAAACTCATTCTTCTTTGGATCATTGTTGCGCCATTATAATAATGCCAGCTTCTGAGGGTTTCAACAGTGTATGTTGTAAAGAACACTCTATCTACCAACTTCTAGTGGGTTGCCAATTGGACAAAAAAAATATTATCAGAACACCAAGCATCCCACGTATCTTGCTGTTGAGCGTCTACGAATAAATCCCAGCTCTGTTCCTTCTTATTTTTGTGAACCTCCACAGACCACGACTCCTGAAGCTTCTTGACTATTTTCCACTTGATGATGTCTGGAAACTTCTTAATGAATGCCAAATCTTCCATGGATGGTCATTCTCTCTATTTCTGCTCTTCAGTTTGTTTCCAAACAGTTTGCCACTAAGATGCAAGTTTCTGCTGCTTCAATAGGAAGAGGAAATAGTCCACCACATAGAGCATGCATCATGATGGTGATGTGTTTCCACCATTATGGGATGAACTTCTTGTGGAAAGTGGCTTTGATTATGAGAAATTCCAACTCTTCAGTGGAAGAAGGAACTTTACAAACATCCATTGAATTCTCCTCTTCTTGGCAATAACACAATATTAGTGAGTTTGGGAATCTCCCGATTTCCATTTTTTGAATACTAAAAAGGTGGCACCCGGATAACATGCCCACAAGTTTCTCAAAACCATATGATGTGACCTATCATTGGAAAGCGCTTGAAAAATAGAATCTATTGAGCTATAGAGCGCTTGATTTGGAGTTATAGTGTTCAAGTTATGACAAATCCAACGATTTGACCACATGTCCCAAACTTATGGGAAATTCCTATATTCATCAATATGGTGTTCAATGCCATTTCCTTCATTTTCAGCCTCTTCTGGTGCTTGTTGATGGCAAGTTTCCCCGGCTGCGCACCAAAAACATGGTACCCCAAGAGGAACACCAAGGAAAAGGGAATTCTCTTGCAAGAAAATCTATCTTGTAACATCAACAAGCTTTTATTTCATTCTTTTCATCATCAAAACAAAGAAAACAACAATTCTTCATGCATCATCATAGTAGATATCTCCCACGGATTTATCTTTAACAAACTTGATCATGTTCTTCATATTCTTCATATTCTTCATTAATAAACAAAGAGAACACAACTTTTTATGGAAAGAAATCACATAGTATTCATCTTCATTGTCTTCATAGTCTTCTCCCTCATAGAAAGATACAATGTTTCACATAGAATCAACTATCTCTTGCATATGATCTCTCTCACAACAGTATGCTCTCAATACTACATCATATCCTCACTACAATCACTCAATAATCACTCACAATAATCCTCATTAGGTCATGGATACACCTCCCAAAAGGTGTGTCTGATATGAAAGGGCACCAGAGACATCATAGTGTCCTGTGAGATCTGTCTTCTGTCACTGTCTTCTGTAACCTTCTGTAAATCTTCATCGGCTACTTCTTCACTTCAATTAGCTTGAATAGAGCTTCCATTCATCCTTTTCCTAAGACAATAACACCTCCCAAAACATCCATACATCTATCATAACACTCAACAGAAACAACAGAACAAAACCACAGAACAACAGAACAACAGGACTACAGAGCTACAGAAGCACAGAAGCTACAGAACTTTACAGAAGATCAACAAAACCCATAAAAATCATAAAAACCAAAACAAAACCAATTCAATCTCTCATAAACCTTTTAACACATCCTCAATCATCTCTCAAAACATTCATTAAACCATCTCTACTACCAAAACAGAACCAAAACAGAACAAAATCAGGCCTTACAGAACCAAACAGAGAGAATTACAGAACTCTTTAGAATAACATATTTCATCAAAAACCAACATAAACCCTTTCAAACATACTCAAACCACTCCAAACACTTCAAAACATCTTCAAACTCAAACAATCAACCACCAAAAATAACCATTCAACAACAAAAACAACAAAAAATCAGCCCAAAAACCAATCATTTCCACACTCAACACAAAGAGAGGGTTTGTTGCAAAAAGGAGACAAAAAATCCATCCTCCTCTTGGTTCGTTCTTGTTTTTTCTTCTTTTTGTTGTTTGTATTTTTTTAGAATGAGATGCATTGAGGGAGAAAGAGAGGAAATGAGAGAGGGACAAGAAGAAAGGAAAAGGGAGAGAGAGAGAGAGAGAGAGAAAGAGAGAGAGAGAGAGAGAGACAGAGAGAGAGAGAGAGAGAGAGAGAGGTTTATATTGTTTAAATTTTTATCTATTTAAATAATTGATTAGTAAGTTAGTAGGTTTGTTTACAATTAGTAAGTTTAGATTTATAGATTTCTAGCCATGATTTCTAGCTGATTGAGAGAGAGAGAGAGAGAGAGAGAGAGAGAGAGAGAGAGAACATAATGAGTGAGAAAACATGAGGTAATAGATTTATATATTTATTTATTAGTTAGTTAGTTTAGTTAGATACTTTGCTTTAAATTATTTAGATTACTCATCAATGATTAAGAGAGAGAGAGAGAGAGAGAGAGAGAGAGAGAGAGAGAGGTTTGTATTGTTTAAATTGTTATCTATTTAATAATTGATTAGTAAGTTAGTAGATTTGTTTACAGTTAGTAAGTTTAGATTTATAGATTTCTAGCCATGATTCCTAGCTGATTTAAAGAGAGAGAGAGGGACAGAGAGAAGAGAATGAGTGGGAAAACATGAGGGGATAATAGATTTATAGATTTATCTATTAGTTAGTTAGTTTAGTTAGATACTTTACTTTGTTTAGATTACAGATCAATAATTGAGAGAGAGAGAGAGAGAGAGAGAGAGAGAGAGAGAGAGAGAGAGGTTTGTATTGTTTAAATTGTTATCTATTTAAATAATTGATTAGTAAGTTAGTAGGCTTGTTTACAATTAGTAAGTTAAGATTTATAGATTTCTAGCCATGATTTCTAGCTGATTTGAAGAGAGAGAGAGGGGGAGGGAGAGATGAGAATGAGTGAGAAAACACGAGGGGGTAGAGAGAAACAAAGAGAGGGTTTGTTGCAAAGAGGATACGAGCAATCCATCCTCCTCTTGGTTTGTTCTTGTTCTTTCTTTGTTTTTTTTGTCTATTTTTCTTGAGAATGAGGTAATTGAGGGAGAAAGGGAGGAAATGAAAGAGGGAGAAGAAGAAAGGAAAAGGAAGAGAGAA
This sequence comes from Lygodium microphyllum, assembly GCF_053477565.2. NCBI lineage: Eukaryota > Viridiplantae > Streptophyta > Polypodiopsida > Schizaeales > Lygodiaceae > Lygodium > Lygodium microphyllum. The sequence goes on along the minus strand of NC_141143.1, from coordinate 68,536,112 downwards.
CAAGAAAGAGAGAGAATAAATATGAAAGATAGCAAAGAGATGGGGAAAGAGAGAGAGAGAGGAAGGGAGGGAGAGAGGAGAATGAGTGAGAAAACATGAGGGAATGCAGAGAAACAAAGAAAAGGGCAACAGAGAGAGAGAGAGAGAGAGAGAGAGAGAGAGAGAGAGAGAGAGAGAGAGAGAGAGAGAGAGAGAGAGAACATAAAACGAAGAGTGCAAAGAAAGAGGGAGAAAACCGAGTTTAGTTAACGTTAATTTTGTTAAGTTACAAGAGAATAAATCTCTTCTCAAAAAATTAAGAAAGAAAAAGAGAATGAGAACAAAAACCGATTGTTTGTCGTAATGTAGACAAAATGGAAAATGATGATGGTTGTGATGTCAAGATCGCGAGGCATATCTTAATTAGCGTGTCCCGTGTCCTTGCTCTCAATGCAAGCTGGTAATCAAATGAAACCGTCGCTTGTCTATAGAACATGTATGACACTTCAGCGAGTTTTAATTGGAGATCATTGATCAAGACTTTGAGCAAGCAGTAAGAAAAAAGTGTATCAATCATGCCTTGTATTATTTTCACAAACTAATTAAATATCATATACAAAAACATTAGACGTGGTCGTAATATTTATATAGGGAGGTGACATCTCATCCTAAGGAGGAATACACCTATTGCGGCAAGCTAGAAGAGTTTGTGGGCATGCGATGGATGGAGTGCCTAAGCCAATCCACCACTTGGAAGGCATGACCCAATCTATACCGTAAATACTAGAGGAGACATGTCACCTTTTAGACTTTCCTACAATCTTGGAGCTTGAGATGGAGGCAATAAACAATGCATTGATACCCATGGATGCCGAGACATTTGATCCGCTAAGAGAGGAAGCATCCATACCATTATATGATGGGTGCCAAGTATCTCGCCTGAAGACACAGTGGCTTGCACTCCTAAGTGTGCAAGTTAAATATGGGTGGAGCGATGCAAGTGTGACTGAGTTGTTTAGGTACCTTCTATGTACACTTTGTTGATTTCTTTTCGGCAACATTATAAAAAACAATTGTGCTTTTTCAAGGTGTTTTATGATTTCTTTTCAGGTCGCTAAAGTATTATATATTGCCACTTGAAAATACCATGCCTGAGTCTCATGATGATGCATGACATGTTTTACGAAAGCTTGGTATGGACTATAATAGCACCCATGTATGTGTCAATGATTGCATGTTGTTTCAAGGAGAGTACGAGACTATGAAGACATGTCCAAAGTGTGGTGCTCACATGTATCAAAAGGCTTGCAAGGGCAAACCATCCCTCAGAAAGTACTTAGACACTTTTCACTTATCTTCCGTATACATCACATGTTTCGTACGTCAGGTATGGTGAGCTTGACAATGAGGCATGTGCAGAATAGATCCATAGATGGAGTCCAACAAATATCAACAAATTCATGAGCATGGAGCCACATTGACTCTGCCTTTTCAAGCTTTGCATGAGAGTCAAGGAATCTTCGACTCGGTCTTGCTATGGATGGCGTGAACCCATTCGGCCTCCGCTCAACTTCTTACAATGTGCGGCATATAGTCCTTGTGAACTTCAACATCCCGCCATGGCTTTCTATGAAGAAAGGATACTTGATCATTAGCTTGCTCGTTCTTGGTCGCTACAAAGTCAAGAATATAGATGTCTATATCTATCCATTAGTCAATGAGCTTAAGGTTTTATGGGAGGAAGGGGTCGCCATGGAAGATATGAGCAAGCACGATGGTTGACGGTTTGCCAATATACGAGCCATTCTCATGTGGACCATGCGTGACTTTTTGGGATTCGGGGAGTGCTTAAGTAAGTAGGCTTTTGTTCTCATTGGTCATATCTATCATCGCTTGTTCAAGTTTGTGTTCACTAAATAGAGATGTTGAGACAAGTCTGGTTACCTTAGGTTATCATGCATATCCATTGTGTGGAGACTCTCGAAGGCCACGAACCATGAAGAAGACGGTATATCAAGGACACACCTCTTTCTTAGCGGAGAGTCATGAATTGAGGAAAGGTTTTCTTGGACGACCTCCAGCACGAATGAACACCCAAAGTTGGTACGAGTTGAAAATGGTCCACACAGAGTCACATCCAAACAGAATGCGACGGTTTTCGATTTTTTATGAGTTGCCATATTGGACCCACTTATAGATCAACCACTTGTTGAATCCCATGCATATTTTCAAGAATGTGGCCAGCTTACTATGGGACCATATCACAGGAAAGAGAGACACTACAAGGATACGAATGGATTTCAAGGAGGTAGGCAAGATGGAGGCGCTTTGCGAGTACTAATGGTCGCTTGCAACTACCTGACGCTCCTTGGGTTTTGTCCACTAAACAAGAGCGCATTGTGAAGCAAATTATCAGGTCTATCCACACTTCGACGAGTACGATGCGTTCTCTTAGATCTGCTTTTTCTAAAGACGACCAACTATCAGGGCTAAATTCCAATGACTGGCATAAGATATGTTAGATTTGTACTACGAATGGATTGTAAGTGGCCTACATATTTTGCTATTTGGAGTCTAGTCAGTGTTTATAATGCTTCATTTGTGGCAGTTTATACTACCGATCCCAATCATAGGATGCCTTACTCCAGAAATATGTAGTAGGGTGATTTACAAGTTGTCAAATTTAGTGCAATGGATCTCACAGAAGGAGATCAAGACATCCTCTATTGAATCCACAAGGCGGGGAGCAGTGGAGACAGTTTGTCTCTTCGAGAAGTACCTACACATTAGCATGCTCATGATACCAACCCACCTCCTTGTGCATCTCGTAGATGAATTGGATATTGTGGGACATGTCCATATGCGATGGATGTTCTTCTTGGAGCACTTCACGAAAACCTTGAAAGGCTTTGTGCAACAACGAGCTAGAGCACAAGGTAGCATGGCTGAAGGTTAGTTGGTGTTTGAGATGTTAATGCATATTTCACAGTAGCTACCAACAGTGGATTCAGACAACAGTATGCTATGTTCGCTGAAGGACGATTATAGACTAGCCAGAGATGTGGTGGTTGGAAATGGGATAGAAAAAAGGATGGATGTTGTAATGGAGGAGAAAGTGAATTGGTTTTGTATATTGCACCATACATCCATGGAGACATGGCTCACTAGGTACGAGCAAGCAAGGAAAGATCGAGAAGAAGTGCGATCGGAATTTCGTCATAATACGTGTCATCGAACGATTTGATATCTCCAGGGCATGGAGGAGATGCCGCTATTTATGTCTTTGCAATGGTTACATGCAGCTTTGATCGCAATCTCTCATGAAGGGATGGAGGTCTCTACTAAGGAGTGGAAATTCTTGAGGGGATGTAGTCCAAAGGTGATCACATGTTTTATAAGCTATCATATCTAGATTTTATATGTAGTCCAAAGGTGATCACATGTTTTATAAGCTGTCATATCTAGATTTTTATGGAAATTCTTGAGGGGATGTAGTCCAAAGGTGACCACATGTTTTATAAGCTGTTATATCTAGATTTTTATGGAAATTCTCGAGGAGATGTAGTCCAGCGATGGTTACATGGAGTGTTAACCGTCAGACGAACAAGGTGGAAAATCTGAAAAAGCTAAAGCAGAAGATGTAGTCCAAAGGTAACCACATGTTTTATAAGTTGTTATATCTAGATTTTTATGAAAATTCTCGTGGAGATGTAGTCCAAAGATGACCACACGTTTTATGCGATGGTTACATGGAGTGTTAACCGTCAGACGAACAAGGTGGAAAATCTGGAAAAGCTAAAGCAGAAGACAAAGGCCAAGGCAAAGTGAAACGGAAGACGAAGGCGTGCCAAGAAAAATCTAGAAACACAAGAAGCGCATAAAAGTCCTAAATAAGGGAAAAATGCGCACAAGGAAAAGCGCAAGTCAATACTTTTGTAAAAGAGCACAAGCACATCATGATTTAATTTAAGGAGTACCGGGCTCTCACATGTGCAATTTGTAAATGTAGACGGGCGGTGGAAAGGAAGCTAGGAAGATAGAATGACAATGGGAAAAAGGGCCTAGGCCACGATCGGCCATGTAGAAAAGGGGATGACCGCCTAAAAGGGATTTAGGGTTTTGTATATAAAGTTGAAAAGTGAATGAGAAGCTTATTCTTTTGTGTGGCCAAAAGTGGGTTTCCTCTTCCTCTTCTTCTTCTTCTTCTTCTTCTTCTTCTTGCTTGCTTGCTTGCTTGCTTGCTTGTGCTTGTGCTTGAGAGAGGGAGTGTGAGAGTGTGAGGGAGTGAGTGTGTGAGGGTGAGGGACAAGGGAGGAGAAGCTCTCCATCTTCTCCTCTCTTCTTCTCTTCTCTTCTCTTCTCTTCTCTTCTCTTCTCTTCTCTTCTCTTGCTCGCGGCTATGGAGCTTGGAGCGTGGAGATTGAGGATAAAGCTTGTTTGAAGCTTGCATTTGGATCGTGGAGCTACCAAAGTGCACGGGTGATGCCAGGAGGCATATTCCACGGTGGATTCCGTGAGGTTTTACGGTGGATTCCGTAAACTTAGATGACCGGGGCTCATACACAAAGAGGATTCTTTGTGCGAGAAGTTGATAGGGACGCCTGCCCTTTTCAGGCGTTTCATTAATTTAGTGTGTACGTGGGTGATTCCATAGCGGGTGATTCCGCAAAATCCATATTAAATTAATAAACGTTTATGAGTTTAGAGTGCGCACTCGTAATAAATTAAGGTTAGGATTTATTTCTAACCAATTGATTTATTTTTGTAGCTGAAGACTGCTAGGTATTCACTTTTGTCGGTTTAATTGTATTATTTTACTAACGATTGTGAATGCTTCAGTTGATGTGTAGAGATAGCAGTAGTGGCGGAGGAAAGCATTGGAGTCTAGCGAGTATTCGACCTTTGGATTATATTTTGATAGGCGCCACGCCTATATTTTGTTATGTCTATTGAGGCATCGATTATTGATTATTATTTTTGTATGCGCCTATGCGCATGGATATGTTATTTCTATTTGGGACATTGAGATTGGGCGTGCCAGACTCTATGGGCACCGTCCATTAGCTTTATTTTCCTATTTTTGTAGAAAGCAAACTCAAAAGCTAAAAGCTTGTCATATTTTTATAAATTGGGCTATTATTGAGCATGAAGATGGAAATATACATAAAATACACGCTTTATGAAGCGCTCACACAAGGCATGGGGGGAGATTGAACCCAATTGGTCTCTTGCTTCTTGTCGTTCATGCTTTTACATTGTTTTTTGTGCAAAAAGGTAGAGTTCATTGTTCTTGGGGACCTTCCGGAATTCACTACGTGAGCATACTGCGACCGATCTGCGCACCAATGGTATCAGAGCAGAGCTGAGATCAAGAGCTTCCAATCGCAATCCATCTCGAGGGAAGGCGGAGCTCCAGGAACGATCGGGCTCTACAGTCAATCTCATCGCGAACCGTCGATACAGGCAGACTTCTGGCGATCAAGAACCCCTGTTTCTACTGTCAGATCGCGAAGGACCAGGCTGTGTAGGCGGAGGACCACGCATCCATCTCCTTCATCAAGTCGTGAAAAAAAACAGAGATAAGCTTTCTTCATGTCATAATTAATTTTATCAACAAGGCTTAAGCTTAAGCTTAGAAGCTTCAAAAAGCTTCAAGCTTCACAAATTTTAGTCGTGGTATCTGAGGACCCCCCCGCGTTTTTCGCGCCATCACAAAAACGCCCCCCCCCCCCCCCACGAAATCTGACGACGCCTTCCTTAAGCTTTTTAAGCTTAATCTCCTAAGTCAAAGCTAAGCTCTGCAAGTCACACAGGGCAAGAAAGTCACCAAACTCTGGGTCCTGCGCATCAGAAGTCAAGTCCTGCAAGTCGACTGAAATTAAGTCCTGCAAGTTCATCAAGTCGGCCTAAGTTCTGCAAGTCTGCAACTCTATAAGTCGGCTAAGTCTGCAACTCTGCAAGTCAGACTAGTCAAGTGGAGTCAGAACTGACTAGTGCTCAAAACTCCTAGAAGGCTTGTTCCTGTGCAAAAACTCTGAACTAGAAAGCTGTTCGTGGCAAAGTGTTCTACCTATCTACAGGTTCGCTGAAGTATTTTCAGCAAACGAAGACGGAAATATTTGCAGATTTTCTGAAAATTGAGAAAGAAATACCCAAAAATACATAGCCTTGTAACCCCGAATTTGAGCTACGCTCATCCCGCTAACTTGATTTTGAGTGAGAAAGGTTTATTGAGTTTTACAGGATGACGACCCCACATATGGATGACCCTATGGCTGAAGACGACTTACCTGAGCCTACCATGGAACAAAAGCTGGATCTAATCATGCTGCAATTGGAAGAAGAGCGAAGGGCTAGGTAAGCATTGCAAGCGCAATTGACAAAATTACAAAGAGCATCTACCGACAAAGAAGAACCTCAAGCTGAAGATTTGATTCGACGTACCATCGACGCCACTCTTGAAGCACAAACCATTCGCAAGGAATCAGAGATAAGTAAACGAAGTTTCAAATTTCGCACTTTCAATGGCATACGAGAAGGAAAGACTGTTTTATCTTTCATTAGCCAGTTTGATGACTATTTCCATGAGGAAACCTATCCAGAAAAAGATAAAATCAAGTGTGTTACTAATCATCTGATAGACAGAGCATCACTTTGGTGGACTGTAGTACGCAAGAGCATAGAATGTCCTGCTACTTGGGAAGATTTCAAGAAGAAGTTCATGCAGAATTTCCTTCCACCGCAATTTCATGAGAAGGCTATCAAGCAATGGGATTTACTTCAACAACGGGATCGTGAGCCTATTCCACAGTATACAGAGCATTTTTGGAATGCACTCCTACAGCTACGCATGCTTGAAGACGTACCAGAGATGACACATAAGCGGAAGTATATGTCTGGACTTCTTGGACATTACTACGCTGAAGTGAACATGTTCAAGCCTGCTACCCTTGAAGACGCCATCTCACTAGCTCACGACATTGAAGATAAGTTACGCAGAAGAGACAGACGACCACAGCAATTCCAAGCCAATGGTAATTATGGATCTAAACAATTCAATTCCAATTTTAGAAGGTTTAATCCAGGTCGTTTCTCATCACCATCTTTCCGCAAGAATTGGGCTAAAACACCTGCATTACCATCCAATGTCAATCCAAATCCTAAGCCTATTCCACAAGCAAATCCAAATGTACCCAGACTTCCAGCCATTGCAAATAATGTAACCAAAGCCAAGCCAATAGTATGCTATAAATGTCACCAGCCGGGGCATCTCACAGCAAATTGTCATTCAAAGAAGCCACCAGCACATATAAACTTCTTGGAGCCATGGACGAAGACGAGCATGAGGATATGCCTGATTTCACTGAAGATGAGGATGATACTACTACTACTTCCGACACTTTACCAGGTATGCCTACTCCACATTCATTATTGACTATGAAATGTTTGGTGCATGGAAAGGAAAGAACTATCTTGCATGATGACGGTAGTACTCATGACTTTATTTCAGCAAAATTGGTAAAGGAATTGAAATTACAGACTGTACCTACGCATTATCGCATAAAAGCTGCATTTTTAGGTACTAGGTACAATGGCACACAAGAAGTACAAGATTTAGAGATTCAAATTGGTTCATATATTGAAAGAAGAAATTTCTTAGTTGTTCCATTACAGTCAAGCGACATTATTTTAGGAATGCCTTGGAGACACCAGCATAATCCAAATATAGATTATTCCACACACACAATGAATATTAATTTTCAAGGAAAATCTATTACATTATATGGTATGCATGCATCTAATATTTTTCCACTGCTTTCGCATACTCAAGCAAAACGTGCATTATGCAAGAGTACTAAATCATATCTCATTTGGGTGAATGAATTGCACGCAAAGGAAAATCATATGCACCCTAGGCATAAGGAATTTCTTGCATATTTTAAGGACTGTTTTGTAGAAGACCTACCACTAGGTTTACCACCTTCCCGTCCAGAAGACCATAAGATTGATTTAATCCCTGGCACACAACCACCTTGCAAAGCACCATATAGGCACAATCAAATAGAGCAAAAAGAAATCCAGAGTCAAGTTGAAGAATTACTAAATAGAGGCTTAATTCGACCTAGCAGTTCTCCATTCGGTGCACCTGTACTCTTAGTCAAGAAAAAGAATAATACCTATCGTATGTGTATTGATTACCGAGCTTTAAATAAGATCACTGTAAAGAATAGGTATCCTATACCTAGAGTTGATGACCTTATGGACAAACTGCAAGGATCTTCTATATTTAGTAAAATTGACCTTAAGTCTGGATATCATCAGGTGAGGCTAGATAGATCTGACATATTTAAGACTGCATTCAGAACACAGTTTGGCCAGTACGAATTCTTAGTCATGCCATTTGGATTGACTAATGCACCTGCCACTTTCAATAGAATGATAAACTGTATCTTTCTGAAATATCAGTATTGTGTGATTGTTTTCTTTGATGATATTCTGGTGTTTAGTCAAAGTGAAAAAGAGCATTATGAGCATTTATCATTAGTTTTTCAATTACTGAAAGAAAATCAATTGTTTGCAAATCCTGAAAAGAGTGAATTCTTTAAGACAGAAATTGAGTATTTAGGTCATATTGTATCAAAAGAAGGAATTAAAGTTGATCCTAAGAAAATTGATGCAATATTGCATTGGCATGTTCCTAAAAATGTGCATGAATTACGCTCATTCCTTGGTTTTGCTAGTTTCTATAGGAAGTTTGTACGTAATTTTTCATTACTTGCTTTACCATTAACAAAACTTCTCAAGAAAGGAATTGTTTATCAATGGACTGAAAATCAGCAGAAATCCTTTGACTTACTGAAACGTGCATTAACTAATGCCCCTGTTCTACAGTTGCCTGACTTTAATAGACCATTCTTTCTAGTTGTGACCGATGCTAGCGGATCAGGAATAGGAGCCGTACTAATGCAAGACAATCATCCAATAGCATATTCTAGTTCTAAGCTGAAACCCTCTGAGCTGAAATATTCCACTTATGACAAAGAACTATTAGCAGTTGTACAAGCATTAAAACAGTGGAAACACTACTTAATGGGTTCAGAATTCATGATAAAGACCGACCAGCAAAGCATTAGACATTTACTTAGACAACCCCAAATTTGTGATCGTCATATCAAATGGGCTTCCTTTATTCAAAGTTTTCATCCTATCATTCAATACCAACCTGGAAAAGAAAATGTAGTTGCTGATGCATTGAGTAGAAGACCTGCAATTCATAATATTTCTATCATATCTTTTGATTCTTTGATTGCTATGAAAGATACATATCACCAGGATATTACTTTTCATTCTGATTGGCAAAAATTCGTTCAAAATAACTTCATTCCTGTTGATTCATTGTCATATAATGATGGATTTATGTTTTTTGAAAAAAGACTGTGTGTTACTATTCCATTCTGATCTTTTGTTTTGAATGAAATTCATTGTCCCCCATATCAAGGTCATAGAGGTATCATATCTACATTACGCATGTTAACTGAAGATTTTTATTGGCCACATATGGATGCAGATGTATCTAATTTCGTTTCTGAATGTTTGATTTGTCAAAGAATAAAGAGACATCATGGTAAACAGTATGGATTATTAATGCCTTTGTCTATTCCATCTAAACCTTGGGAACAAATTTCTATGGATTTCATTACTGGTTTACCAAATACTAAATCTAACCATGACATGATTTGGACAGTTGTAGATAGATTTAGTAAGCAAGCATATTTTATTCCATGTAAGAAAACTTTAACAACATCACAAGCAGCACAATTATTTTTGAAAACTGTTTTTACTAACCATGGATTGCCAAAAGTGATTATTTCAAATCGTGATTCTAGATTTTGTAACAATTTTTGGATTACACTGTTTGCAAATCTAGGCACAAAGATTGATTTCTCATCTGCATTTCATCCAGAAACAAATGGACAAACAGAAGCCACAAATAGCACCATTCTAGATCTTTTACGTGCATATACTATCTCTAAACCTCAGACATGGGACACTCATTTGCATTTATTACAGTTTGCATATAACAATACACCACACACATCTACAAAGAAAGCACCTTTTGAAATCATTTATGGATGTAGATTATCTACACCTGTTGCATCTTTGTCTAATAAAATTCAGAGTGCTGATGAGATTGCTACTATGCATAATAGTATTTTTGATGAGGTTACGGATATGATTGCTAAAGCCCAGCAATCATATACCAAACAAGCCAACAAGAAAAGACAAGCCATGAATTTCAAAGTTGATGATTATGTTTGGCTGAGAATAGAAAAATGTAGACTGCAAAGTGTAGATAGGCATCCAGTTGTCAAATTAGCTCCTCGATTCTATGGACCATTTAGAATCATTCATAAGATTAATGATAATGCATTCAAGTTAGAATTACCATCTCATTGGAAAATTCACAATACATTTCACATTAGTTTATTGAGACCATTTAGAGGCCAATTACCTATCCACCCTGTTTATGAAAACCCACCTTTACTAGAAGAAGAGATTGAAATACTTCAACCAGAAGCCATCATAGACACTGACTACATGACCACTAGAACTGGCCGAAGGTATTCTAGATATTTAGTTAAATTTAAGAACCATCCTGTAGAGGAAGCACAATGGATGCACGCTAGAGACTTAAATGATTTCCCTACTCTGTTAGCTCCACATTGAGCTAATAGCAATTGAGGTCAATTGCTATCCCACCTGGGGGTATGATGCCAGGAGGCATATTCCACGGTGGATTCCGTGAGGTTTTACGGTGGATTCCGTAAACTTAGATGACCGGGGCTCATACACAAAGAGGATTCTTTGTGCGAGAAGTTGATGGGGACCCCTGTCCTTTTCGGGCGTTTCATTAATTTAGTGTGTACGTGGGTGATTCCATAGCGGGTGATTCCGCAAAATGCATATTAAATTAATAAACGTTTATGAGTTTAGAGTGCGCACTCGTAATAAATTAAGGTTAGGATTTATTTCTAACCAGTTGATTTATTTTTGTAGCTAAAGACTGCTAGGTATTCACTTTTGTCGGTTTAATTGTATTATTTTACTAACGATTGTGAATGCTTCAGTTGATGTGTAGAGATAGCAGTAGTGGCGGAGGAAAGCATTGGAGTCTAGTGAGTATTCGACCTTTGGATTATATTTTGATAGGCGCCACGCCTATATTTTGTTATGTCTATTGAGGCATCGATTATTGATTATTATTTTTGTATGCGCCTATGCGCACGGATATGTTATTTCTATTTGGGACATTGAGATTGGGCATGCCAGACTCTATGGGCACCGTCCATTAGCTTTATTTTCCTATTTTTGTAGAAACCAAACTCAAAAGCTAAAAGCTTGTCATATTTTTGTAAATTGGGCTATTATTGAGCATGAAGATGGAAATATACATAAAATACATGCTTTGTGAAGCGCTCACACAAGACATGGGGGGAGATTGAACCCAATTGGTCTCTTGCTTCTTGTCGTTCATGCTTTTACATTGTTTTTTGTGCAAAAAGGTAGAGTTCATTGTTCTTGGGGACCTTCCGGGATTCACTACGTGAGCATACTACGACCGATCTGCGCACCAGCGGGAGAGGAGGTAACTCGATCGGCATGGAGGTAAAATCACTACACCCATAGATATGGATGGCGCATCGGCTATGTGAGAGGTAGCCATTAGTGCTTGGCTTGGAACGCTTGAAACAATAAGCGGTCCGTGGGTCTTGGCAGTTGAGCAAAAGCTCCCACATTTTGGTTCCATTGTCGAGACCAACGGATTCAAGCCTTGAGCGCTTGCGTGCTTCGAATCGAGCATCGAAGTAAGGGTTTTCCCCAAACCGGTACTTGAGGTAGATAGGTAGGAAGCGAGGGAGTTTGAAGAGGTATTCGATCTCCTTAGCAAGTAGGTTTTTTATTTTTTGGATTTGGAAAAGCATGTTGGAGTAGGGTAGTTATTTGCTTTGTGATTTGGGTGCATTAGGGTATGAAAAAATAAAGAAAATGAAGAAAAACAAGCATTAGGGTTTCTATTGTCATAACAGGATATGAGGGTTTGATTTGGTTGTCGATTTGCATTTTGGAGTTTATTGGCTATTCCAGGTATGTATAACTCTTCCCCTCCATCCATAGCTTTGATCTGGAGGTGCGTGTGATAGGCCGTGACCTGAATCATGTGTTTCGAGCGATTTATCGTTGCGTCGGCCAAAGTCGTGCCGCGTTTGGCCAATCCAAGTGACGACGATTCTGGGCCGAGTCCCAGAATCGGCCCTCGAACCACTACCGCTCAAACCACCTAACTCGAACCACTCGACTCGGACGCATCGAAATTCGACCCTCGGCCCACTCAACTTGGACACCCACTGCTCGGTCCATCTGAATCGACCATTCGGACCAACTTTGCCCCTCGACCCAACCCCACTTGGACAAGTTGACATTCGGCTCGGCCAAATTCACCACTCGGCCCTCGGACAACCACACTTAGACTGGCCGAATTTGACATTCAGCCCTCGGACTGGCCGAATCAGGCATTCGGCCCCTATAATTTGGACTTATTAGGCCGAATTTGGATTTTTTTTAATTTTAACATATAGACCCTGAAACTAACTGAGAGACCATATAGAGCTGAAACCATATTATAAATTGATCACGGGGTTGAAACTTAGAACAAGTAGTTCAAAATTTGGCTATAAATGGTCCCTCAAATCACACATGGTGTTTATCATAATGGCCCTGTGGGCCAGGGGGGACTACCCCCTCGGACCCCCGTAGAGGGGGCTCTGCCCCTCCGCACCTCCCCCAAGTAGGTTGGAGAGAAAACGCGTGCCATGACAGGTCCTCCAAATTGGACCCTAGTGTAGTAATGGCTCTACACGAGCATGGAATCTCACTTGCAAAAGAGCAACCAAAAGCCCATATCTGAACAGAGACAAACAGAGACCCTAGAACCTCAATGGGCCAATCTAGCCAACAAGGGCAAAAAGGCCACACTGCAAAAACACGTACATGTTGCATTCGGACTGCATTGGTCAAAGTGGAAAGCAACAATATCAAGCTACAACAGAGAGGATGACTAGATATGACCGTCCTAACAATAGATCCACCTTAAATAGCACTGTACAAGTGATCCAAGACATCAGTGGAGAATCCACATTTGGTCATGCAGTTGGGGGCTCAAGGGTATTTGTGAGAAGGATTAAATTTATGAGCCAAGACCTGGAAGACGAAAACATAGTACCGCCTGCTTATCTTAGGGTCAAACTCACCACAAAAAGAGAGCACACTATCGATGCTCTGATTGATGAAGGAGCAGATTTTAATATTTTGACCTATGAATCATGGACTCTACTAGGCCAACCAAAGCTCACACCGACTAATGCAATTCTTAGCCCTTACGGGGGACACCCACAAGCACCCATAGGGAAGTGCAAAATCCTTGTGACAATCGAAATTGAAAGCTTGCCTATCCTATTTCATGTTCCTCTAAATAGTGCTAATTACTGGAAGGAAACCCTCCTAGGAAGACCCTTCAAAAGGGTGACCAAGTGTGAGGCTGACTATGTAGCATAAAGGATACACCTGACACTACCGAGAGTAAGGATAGTCACAACCTTTAGCAAGGGTGACCTCATCGAACCTCGACGGAAAGGCAAGGAAGGTGCTGACATAATAGTCAAGCCTACTAATGAGAGCAAGGACTTGTTGGAAGAGTTGATACAAGCATAGGTCGAACAACAAGAACCAGTGAGTGAGGCCATGCCTGAAATAAGAAGGTCAAGAGACAATGCCAAGGATGGGCTTTGGACTTACAAATATCGTAGAAGACCCCAAAAGAAGCCTAAGCCTTATAGACGAAGGCATCGATGGAGGATCAGCACAATGCCACGATGGATATCCAAAGCGGTGCTATGTGTTCAAGGGTATTACACAGGTAACCGATGGATATGGGTGCCAAAACCCCGTGCTAAACCTCCTTTGTCGACTGAAGGCTAGATTGTATCAAGAGCAAAGAAGCGTAGGAGGAGATCTAAACGAAAAACCAAGTCTTGAGTCAACAACAGTGGAGTGACCAAGCCCCTCACGATCGAAATCAAGAAACCAAACGGGACCAATCGGAGGGTAGATCCTTAGTCTAACATGCTTGACAAGCAGATATTAGATGTAATCGTTGAGGATACGCAAAAGCCACTAGTGCCCAAGGAGCCTTTGATTCCCCAAGAGGATAGCAGGCATCATAGGCACATCATTGCTCATGGCAAGGTTAAATACTCAATAAAGTAAATGGTAAAATCATCTAACAGCCATGAGCAAATCTTCCAGCCAGTGTCGGAGCCACTTAAGAGTCCCAAGTCTCCTACACCCTCTTTCCCTAAACGGACACAGGAAGCACAACAGCAATCATAAAGTGCAGCTACTCAATCCCAATCTCTATCTCCATCTAAGCTTCCAAATGTCCAAGAGGTGGGACATGACACCATCCGTAGCTCTTGGCCCAAGGATATGCATGTGCACCCTAATGTGACTAGATCAACTCATGCTCAATCTACACAGGTGAATGCTCAAAGGGTAACAAAAGACACAGCCACTTCCGATCGCCCTAGGGACTTGACATCGTAATCCACCAAGATTAGCCAGCCTACTAGACTAGCCGCTACCACTTCCAATCAGGGATCACAATAGTGACAGCCCTTGGCCGTGACAATGACCCTTGCGAAACGTGTCCTTAGCAGTTCACCTGGGGGGGAGGTGTCGCAACCAGCATCCTTCACAAGTCCAACACTTCCAAAGAACCTAAAGCCTAGGCTTGAGGAGAAACCTCTCAAAGATGTGGCCAAGGAGATGGCACATCTGACCAATCAACCTACCAAGGCTATCCAACAAGGTGCAGCTACGTCCCATGAGGACACACCAGAGAAGGGGAAAGCTAAGGCCCAACCAAACACATCAACAGCTATCCTAGTTTAGGGTCCTGAGTCGTTAAGTTATGCACCTTCACTGACCAAGAAAAAGAGGAGAAAATAGCGAAAACAACAGCAGTTACAGGTGGTTGTGGATCTCAAGAACATTGGGACCAAGAGCGCTGGAGAGCTGAGGAATAAAGCATTGAGTCCATCCACCAATGAACCCACTGATGTCTCTCCTAATAGTGGTGAAACCTTAGACACATCCGTGTGTTCTGAAAAATCAAAGCAGCCGTTACCATCAATGGTTGCTTGCAACACTCAATCCACCGACAACAGAACTCACAGTGACTAATCAAGAGTGGATACAACACTATCTTGATAGGATGAAAAATCTATACCAGTCACATCTGAGGAGAACCATGAAAAAATAGCAGAAAAAACTTAGGAAAAATGCACAAACCTTGAGAGCATAAGAAATCCTAGCATTGATCAATCTTGCTCATCTAGGCCTGAGCCCCCAGCTATGCTAAAGCCTAGGGAAACTCCTAGAACCTTACATGAGATAGCAACAGACAAGCCCTCGTTGAACATAGAAGTGTCGCAGAATGCTTAACCGAGTTGGATGCTAAACTTAGGGTATTCGCACGTGTCTACATCCTTGCAGACATGGGTGCATTCCCTAAGGAGCAGCTTGAAGAATACTTACCATTTTTGCTATCTTGGGAAGAGCAAGAACATCTTGATGAGCACTATGACAGGCTCCTGCATGAACGCATGTGACTCACCTCTGACAAGGAAGCCGACGAACTACGCTTAACTATAATATTCAATGATGTCCTCTGCCAAGAAAATCTCTTAGAGATAGAGAAACTAAAGCGACAATCACAGGGTCGAAGTCAATTGGGTTGAAAACCGTGTTGCAATGGCCGAACTAGGATCCCAAATTATGACAATCTCAGAGGAGCGATTGGCCAAATGGCGGTCTCAAAGAGACCCAACCTATGTGGCACCAACTTCCTTTCGAGTGTTGACTACCATTCGAGGTATGGACTTAGCTAGAACTAGCCAAGAGAACTCTTTGGCTAATAAGGTTCTCACTGAGGAAGAGTTACATGTTGCCAGTAGACTCAGACAAGGTATCATGCAACTCGATGTTGCAAAATATCTATCGTTATTGAGAATGTTGCTATGAGTATTGGATGCATGTGCCACACTCCAGTACAATCCGGAGTTCCAGCATGCCTCATCTCTCCCCTCCTCGTCATATGCACTTGATAACCCACTGTATAATCCCTTCCATGCAAATAGATTTATCCTGCCTCAAGGCCTAATCCTTTGTTTGCATTTTGTAGGTCCCCCTACGGTAGCAGCCATGGACCACATAGTGCAGCTAGCATGCAAGAAAGCTCTCCACCGTCGGAAAGAGCATAAGGCATAGCGCCCCCACCAGAACGCTACGTGCCTACTCTAAAGAGATACACGCCAAAAAGAGGCCCTAAATGACACTGCCCAGGACGCAGGCTGAAAACCCCCCAAGCTAAGAGGACGAGTGCTCAAGGGAGCACACGGGGTGTGGCAACACCAGTCGTGCAGGCTCCCATCAGATGCTCGAGCACCAGATGCTCGAAAGAGGAGAGGGCAACCCGAGACAAGCAGGAATTTGATGCATTGTTTAAAAGCATTTTGGAAACAATTGTGGCCAGAGACTACACCATCCGAGTCCTAGTCGACATCTTCCCTGCCCAGCCACGTAGGAGCCCCTCACCGGCACAGCTTCAGTCGCCCAACCACCCAGACTTGCCCCGCCTCGTGTAAATAGAGTAGCCCCTATGATATATAAGCAGCTTAACAAAGGCCATCCTGCCATAACTTTTTGTCTTTAAATGGTTAAAGGGGCAAGCTCCCCACTTGTATACACTTTCCTGACCTATTGCTAATATATGCTACATCTTTAACAAGCACCAGAATATGCATCACAATCAGTATCATAGGATTTTGACAAAGTAATATCTTGACATGATTGCATCTATTCATTGTACTTGAGGCATGCGACTTGCATATACTCTCATGAAGTGACAAATGGATGCAGGACGACGCAGGTCTTCATGCGAATGTGTTCAATGCCCAAGTCACTGCAAGACCACTAACCTCGCAAAGAGCCGCAACAAAGCCATGCTACCGAAAGCGAAAATCACCCTTGCGAGTGCCCACATCGAATGGCCCAAAGCATGATCTTAACCACTTCCTCTTTCTAGGTTGCACTCTACGCCGGGCATTCACGGCAGCTGTTACCCCAGTTGTACCAATATCGCACGTTCCAAAGAGGGTTGCAATATCTCAAGTGTATCTCCCATTTCAACAATTGCTTCTCTAACAACGAGGCTAGGACACAATCATCATTGCAATATCCATTTCCTGAGCCTTCAAAGCTTGACATTTCCCAACCCATTAAAAGGCTTATAGCCTCAACATATTGCAATGGTTGTACTCGAGCAAGTCCAAAAAAAAAGAGGAGAAACGAGAAGAGAAAGAAAGAAAGAAAGAAAAAAGCACAAGAAAAAGAAACAAAAAGAAAACGGAAAAGGAAAAAAGAAAAGAAAAGAATGAAAAGATATGAAGCACCCACGATCACAGCACAGCACCTAGGGTTCATTCTTCAAGAAATTTGTAAATACTCACTATTGTCCATGACTGTGATCATGGGCCTAGGGTTTTGAAAGCTTATAAGCCCTTCAAGGAAGAAGAAACCTTTGATAGCACGCTGAAATAAAGAAATATCTGATGCCAATAAATATAAGAAATCATTGCTGAAGCCATAGCCTTAACAGGTTTAATATTGCTAAGTAAAAGACACCATGAATATAAGACAAGAAACCATAGCCAAAGCTTGAGAATTAGTGAATGAGGGGCTATAGCATCGAAACATCCTCATGTTAAGGATGGCAAGGTATCCACCCCTTGGTCATGGTGGGGCATGTAGCTCACTACCCCCCCTTAATCAATGAGAGCTCAAACAGGTTTCATAGGTTTCATACGAGTTTCTCAAATATGGGAAGAGGGATATCTGCCTATAATTTGTCAAACTCATGTGATGCTTGGGCAATGTTTGGTGAATGATTGTTGGCCCATTGGGATTCTATGTTTTTTTGTTTATTAGCTCACAAGTGTTTTTTTTGTAATGAGGCTTCATGTAGAGCTTTTTGAGAACCCAAAGACCTCCTTTCTACTTGGTTGTTAATTTCAAAAGAAGAAATTAATGTATTTTATATTTGATTAATGGTTGTTTTAATATGCAAGCGCACGATGAGTGATCGTGGCCATAGAGCGAGGCTAGTCACCATAAATGCTATGTTGCGAGCTACTAGACTGTCATGTGATGACCTGCAAGAGACCATGGCAGAGTATGAGGAGTTGTCGGATGGAGCAATGGACACTACCATCGAGGTATTGGGCAAGTCATTGCAGTCTATGCGGCCTGGAGAGGGTACGTCGACTCGGCCGCCTCTAGAAGCAGGCACTTCTTCAATTGGAGATACCGCCAGAGCGCATTGGTAAGCATCTCAAACGATAAAATGGAAAGTATCTCAAATAATAAAACTGTAATCTAAAAATCATAACGTCTCTTTGATGTCTTTGTATACATTAGGACTCCTATATCTTTACCGAGATCATTGAGCTAGCCCATACCACAGGGTAGTGGTCGTTCGACCCAGAGGTATATCCTTTACGACAACACATCAAGTGGTGTGTTTTTCAATAATTAAGAATTCACTGTGCCTTATTTTTCTATTGCATGTAGGCATCATCGAGAGAGCATCACTGTGCCTAATCACTTGACAGGCGACAACGGAGCTTAGCAGTCTCAGCCACTGCTGCCATCCATTAGTGGAGTACTGCTATGCCCTTGTACCGGTAGTCTAGGTGTTACCTGTTAACTTACGCCTAATGGTGCGATTGACTATTCAAGAGTGGGTATCGCCTTTCGACGTTGGATGGGAGAACTACGCTTCTCCCATATGCTGTTAGAAATGCAGGATCTAGAGCATGGCAAAGGCGGAAGCTATGGAGGATGGAAGGAGAAGTGTGGACTCATGATGGAAAAGACACTGTTTGTTACACAAGTGAATTAGCTTCCAAGATTGATACTTGGACTCATAAACACAGTCTTGTGTATGTGGACAATGACATTGACACTTCACTTAAAAGAAAAGAGTACTATCATTGCATTAAGAAAAGGAAGCAAGTACAATGCTTTATAGGAAAGTAGGAAACTATAGTAGGCACCATTGTGCATATGGGATAGGTTAGCCTGCATATCCTTGACCCTGAAGCTCCATACAAAGAGGCTGTTTGAGTGAGTGTGATTGCTGATTCTCAACACCCCTCCTCAATCACAACTAGAAAGGCACAAAGTGTGTAGAGACTGTAATGAGAACCACAGGCAAAGTGTGGGCACACCACAAACATGGTAGACACCAGAGGCTGTTGCAGAAAAGGCTAAGTGTGGGCACCAAAACATGATGGACATCCAGAGGCTGTAACAGGGGCCTCACAAAGTGTACAGGGATTGTAATGCCAAGTTACATAAGGAGTTTACAAAGCTTATGGTAGGAAGCATTAGGGCAAGGAAGTACAAGGTTTTTAAAACAGTCTATCAGAGTTATGAGAGTAGAAGGACTGATGAGTCTTGTCCTTCCGATCCTGGTGGTCTTCATCTTCATCTTCTTCTTCATCTTTTGGTCCATGGTCTTCTTCTTCTTTTACAGCTGCAAGATAGGCCTTTTGGGACCTCTTCCTAGCATGACAGAACTTTTCAGTATGTCCGGTCCTTTTGCAGAAGTCACAGAAGAGCGGTTCCTTTTTACCTTTGTATCTGTTTTTTACATATAACATTTGTTCATCCTTTGAAGTGCTGGGCTCTTCTTTGCTTTTAAGTTTCTTTTCTTCTTCTAACAGAGATGCCTGGATATCAACAAGTTCAGGATTTGGCATGTTGATTAAAGTTGTTGATACATTATTATATTCAGGAGGCAAACTCTTAAGTAGAACACCGATGCAAACATCTTCATCCATTTTAATGTTGATTCCTGCAAGTTGGGTTAAGAGTCCTTCCATGTAATTGAGATGTGTGGCAAGTGATGTGCTAGACTTCATTTCAAGCCTGAAGAACTCAATTAGGAGACCATACTTTGATGATTTAGATTGTGCACCGAACAGGGTGTCAAGTCTTTTCCATGTATCCTGTGAGGTCTCACAGTTATCCACATGGTGGATATAACTATCATCTAGCTCCAGTTTGATAATGGCCTGGGCTCTGTCATCATTCTTTTGCCAAGTAGTTGCAAGGTCCGCGTCCCGAGGTTTCTTCTCTTTGCCATTTGTGATGGCCCAGAGACCCTTTTTCATCAAGATGAGCTTGATGCGGGTTTGCCAGGTGTGAAACCCGACTCCTTTGAATCGAGCATTTGGAGAGTCTTTTTCCATATTGAGGTTGAAAGATCAGCAGCAAATCAACACCAGAATTCTGAGATTTTATCAGTAGAAGAGAAGAATGCAGTGTGTCAAGAGACACAGTTAGTGACAGTGTGAAAACACACTATGTCAGTGTTGATGTTGAGCTTGATTCTTCTTGTTCGGGATCGTTCGGTCGTTCTTCAATCTTCTCATGTCCTTCCCCTCCTTGATTTGATGCTGGGTCAATGGATTAGAGTGACAGAGGCTTGGGTTGAGTGTCAGGAGAGAGAAAAACTGAGGAAAAAAAAGCTTGAGAAATTTTGGCTATGGTGGAATTAGGGTTTCTGAGACAGGGGCCTGGTTTTTTTAACATTGCAGGAGCTATACTTGATCATTTTCAAAAATTTTTACATGCCTAGGAAGCTGACTTCATGGGCTATCAAAGCCCCATGATAATCATCAAGATCGTGGACTATATGAAGCACGCAGGCACGTCGAACAGATTCGGCACAGTTTAGGACAGGTTTCCGCGATTTTTGCAATGCTGGGGTCAGGGCGCAGCAATGTGATCGATTTTCATGCCAGGATGAAGTGTCTTGAGTAGAGGAACAATCCCTAGAAGAAATCAAGAGCTGAAGTGGCCTGGTTGAGAAGTTATTGAAGCTCCAAGTGAGGTAGGTCCTGTCTGGCTATGGCAAACACAGAGCAGAGATTGAGAATTTTCACAATGCTAAGCTCCAAATGGTCAAATGTTCTAGATTGATGTGATACAGGGAAGCTTTGTGAGTTGGGGAATACTTTTCCAGAAGGAAGCTCCAAGAGATTTGACCTGTGGAGTGAGATATAAGCAGCTCAATCTAACAGGGTGCTGCTGGCTATGGCTGCCATGGAAGCTTCAGTGAGAGTAGAGTTGGGAGATTTCATGAGCTGACATTGAGCTAGATTGAGGTTGAGAGGAATCAAGAGAGGCTGGAGAAGCAATGCCATGCCCAACTGGGCTCTGATACCATGTTAGAAATGCGGGATCTAGAGCATGGCAAAGGCGGAAGCTATGGAGGATGGAAGGAGAAGTGTGGACTCATGATGGAAAAGACACTGTTTGTTACACAGGTGAATTAGGTTCCAAGATTGAGACTTGGACTCATAAACACAGTCTTGTGTATGTGGACAATGACATTGACACTTCACTTAAAAGAAAAGAGTACTATCATTGCATTAAGAAAAGGAAGCAAGTACAATGCTTTATAGGAAAGTAGGAAACTGCAGTAGGCACCATTGTGCATATGGGATAGGTTAGCCTGCATATCCTTGACCCTGAAGCTCCATACAAAGAGGCTGTTTGAGTGAGTGTGATTGCTGATTCTCAACATATGCCACCCGTTCACATTTTATGGGGGTGAGTATAAATTAACATAAAAATGACAAATTGTGTTTGTTTTCAACTTCTAACGGGCCTTAGTTTTCAATGTAGAGATCAGTGTGAGGATGACAAGAAATACATCATCAGGGTGCTGGAGATGGAGTATGGGATAGGATGGAGCCATAAGAGGCTCATTGGGGTGTTGTGTGGGCTTATGAGCCATTGACGTGACCGTGCACGATAAGAAGCTTTGATATGAAAGTGTGTGTAATGGTAGTTAGCAATGGTTTCTTGTTCCTTCTCTTGATTTCTTGTTCATTTCCTAGAATTCTAGGGTAAATGTATGCTAGACGGGTTCAGATAATTCACATAGGTTAGGAAATGGTTCCCACATCACCTATAGCCATAGCCATTAGGGATGGAGGATGGGGGACATGGACATGGATGGGGGGGACAAGGGACTGGGATGGGTTTCTAAAAATTATAAATTTTCTAGACATAATTAAGACATCTATGATGAAACGAAACTAACATGATACTTTAACTAAAATTCTTCTTAAAATGTCACACGAAATAGTAAATTTTAAATTTCCAAGCAATTCATCAATCGTGAAACTTCAAAGCTGAAACTTAAACGGTTCATTGAACAGTGAATACTCAAATTGAAAAGTAGAAGTGTATTGCACTAAAGTCTGAAGATTGAAAACTTGAAACTCTCTATTACATTGGTACATACCTTCTTTTGGGGTCATCACAAGAAATAGGTGTGGACTTGATTATAGTAGCAATAGTTGGTCTAAACTTATAAGTGGATATTGAGATTTCAATACTTGAGTTTATGTTGAATGAAAGGATAATCACAAATTTGTTTATTGCTATAAGGGAACACACTTGTTTGGACTCTATGGCTCTTGGCAATATATATACTATAATCCATTGAAGGAGCATCTTTGGAGGGTAACCAAATGGTAGCCAAATATCAAGTGATCAGTTTCGTCCTCTTCTGTGTCTGTAGTATCGGGGTGTGGATCATTGTCATTCTGAGAATCAACAAGGCCATCGTGATAGGAAAAGTGATCGGAAAGAAGAATTCTATGACTGTCTGAAGTTGGTGCACCTACATTGGAAGGCATGGTCATTTCAATTCCTTATGAGTCTCAATCTCATTGTAAAAGGACAGACACCGTTGGAGTGTCCTCGTGGTAAGACCTCCTTCTAAGATGACTGAACTGAAGTAGTTAGCAAAGTTTAATGGTGAAGGCTTTCACGCTTGGAAGGAGAAAACCATGTACCACCTCATGAGGAAAGACCTGTAGGATCTCTTTGAGGAAGATGATGCAGATGACAATGCTACAGAAGAAGATGCTACTGAAGACCAGCCTAAAACAAAGGCATGGAAGAAGATGAACAACAAAGCTCTAGGTATTATTGCATGGGGTCTATCAGATGATGTATTACACCACATCTCTAGCATCAGTGATGCAAAGAAGGCATGGGAAGAACTTGACAAGATCTTTGGTATACAAGCAAAGAACTCGAAGGTAAAATTACTTATGCAGTTTTATAAGTTGGATGTAAAAGACAGTTCATCGATGACTGTACACATCAATAAGTTCAAAAGCCTTAAAACTCAACTACCAACTCTTAAAAAGGACATTGATGAGGGTGAGGAAATAGCAGTGCTACTTGCCAGTGTTAATCACGAACCATATGTGAACCTTGTTTCAACACTAAGTAATATTCGCAGTCTCACACTTAAAGATATTGAGCACTCTCTTCTTGATGAAGAGAACAAAGAGAAGAACAAAAATGCAAAAGATGGTATCCCATCATCTAGGGAAAATCTCTTATACGCCAAAGGAGCTGCTGGACCCAAAGATGAGGTCGAGGACTCAACACCAACAATAAAAGTCAGATGACATGTCATTATTGTGGTAAGACTTGCCGTATTATCAGTGAATGTTTTCACAAGAAAAGAGCACAGCATATGCAAAATGACCGCCACCAAACTCAATTCATGAATGAAGAAGAAGAAGAAGATGCTTCCGCTACCATTCAACAACTCTGACAGATTTTTCTAAGGAATTTGTTCCCATAGTGGATTTGCTTTGTAAAAACCCTTGTAAAGATGCAAAGTCTCAAGTTCTAACTTGACTAGGCTGCTAGAGCTAGTCTCCTGGGCCATGTTATCATATAGGGGGGGGAAAGGCCACCAGCAAGTGTAGGGACTCATCATTTGAGGGGGGGTGTTGACAAATAACAAATTATGTATGATCCAAGAAGAGATGTCCCCAATCCCATATGCACAATGAGGATAGTGGAGAAGCTAGAAAGCTATAAAAGCATGTACATGTCCCCAATCCCATATGCACAATGAGGACAGTGAGGATAGTGGAGAAGCTGGAAAGCTATAAAAGCATGTACTTGTTTCACTTTTTAATGTAATGCTATTGTACTTTGTACTTTCACTCAAGATTGTGTTTATGAGTCCAAGCTAATCTATCTTGGAATCTAATTCACTTGAGTGAAAGTCTGTGTCTAGTCATTAGTCTTCATGTCCCTTGCTTACGAGTTCAAGCCTCCATAGCTAAACTATGTTCAAGTTCCATGTTTTTCAACATGGTATTAGAGCCATGGTGAGCTCAATTTAGCTCTTCTACCTACTTCTCCAACTTCTCATAGCTCAGCTCCAGCTCAGGACAAGTGTTTGAGTTCATCTCCTACTTTATTCTCACACACCTCTTCTTGGCCACCATATCTAGACTGCAGCTACCTTCAATTGAGCACGTAGATCTCATCATACATGTGATTTTAGCTCGAGGTGTCTTTTGGGGAACTCTTCATCGACTCCCAACGCAGCTCCCTAATATCACATTAAATTGTGGCATTGTTCACTGTGGAGCCCAAAATTACGAGAATTTAACCTCGGTGCCCTGAGACTACGTCGATTTCAGGTTGTACAGATATTCGTCCCCTACATTGCGCGATCTATCCTATGAGCATAGGGCTTTTGAAACTCACTATGCAAGCCTACTCCCCATGCAATATCTTGTGCAATGATCGTCTCCTTAAGTTGCACGACCTAAAAGAATAGTCGATTGTCTGAAACCCTAGAGGAAGCCATTGCCAGAAACTTGAAAAACTTGACAAGCCATAGCCATAGCCAGAAACAGTCGGTTATTGGTAATGCCAGAAACAGTCGGTTGTCCTTTGTCATTGCAATCATCAATAGTGATTTTGATCACTCTGGCATTACCTCTGAATCTTGGAAGTGTCCAAGGAAGCTCAAAAATTACCTAGCAACATCAAGCCCAATATCAAGATCTAGTATCTATTGATACTCAACAAGTGCTTCTTGGCACTTAGGTTTTTTAACTTAATCAAGAGTAAATCATCTTATGATCTCATTTCAACTGCTTTAAAGCCTACGCTTAGTTTGTAATGATTTGAAATTTTTCCAATTCCTTGTAAGTCTCAATCTTATTGTAAAAAGGACAAACATTGCTCGAGTGTCCTCGTGGTAAGACCTCCTTCTAAGATGACCAAACTGAAGTAGATAGCAAAGTTTAATGGTGAAGGCTTTCACGCTTGGAAGGAGAAAACCATGTACAATCTCATGAGGAAAAATCTCTTCTTGATGAAGACTTGCCATATTATCAGTGATTGATTTCACAAGAAAAGAGCACAGCAGATGCAAAATGACCGCCACCAAAGTAAATTCATGAATGAAGAAGAAGAAGAAGATGCTTTCGCTACCATTCAACAACTCTGACAGATTTTTCTAAGGAATTTGTTCCCATAGTGGATTTGCTTTGTAAAAACCCTTGTCAAAGATGCAAAGTCTCAAGCTCTAACTTGACTAGACTACCTAGAGCTAGTCTCTCGGGCGATGTTATCATATAGGGGAGGGGGAAAGGCCACCAGCAAGTGTAGAGACTCATCATTTGAGGGGAGGTGTTGAGAAATAGCAAATTATGTATGCTCCAGGAAGAGATGTCCCCAATCCCATATGCACAATGAGGATAGTGGAGAAGCTAGAAAGCTAGAAAAGCATGTACTTGGTTCATTTTTCAATGTAATGCTATTGTACTTTGTACTTAGAGTCTGTAACTCTATCCACTCAAGATTGTGTTTCTGAGTTCGAGCTAATCTATCTTGGAACCTAATTCACTTGAGAAAAAGTCTGTGTCTAGTCATCATTCTGTCAAGATTGTGGGAGAGAAGGAAGGAGTCTCACTTGTAGCTTTCTTGCTTGCACAATGGGGGAATACACACAAAGGTGGAGGCTGAAAACAGTTTTCCTCTTCTTAGTTGTGTAAGCCAAAAGAGCTCACTTACAAAGAAATAGAAGAACCCTATATATGGGTCTCAAACCAAACTCAACTAACTAAGGTGGCATACTAACTGAGCCACGAACTAGAGTAGATAAGGATAGCTGTCATCTAGCTATTATTCATGGATGGTGTACCAACCGCATATGCAACTAACACATCGGTGACATAAATGCACAACGGTCACCCTGGCATATCACGAGTGGAGCTCGATATCTCAACACTCCCCCTCGAGCTCAATCCCAATTCCTGCACACCAAGCAGGTCTCTGAACTTGTGCAGCTTCTCTGCGCCCAATGCCTTCGTAAATATGTCAGCTACCTGATCCTCTGTGCTGACATAAACTAGATCAATAAGACCTAGTAAAACCCTCTCCCGCACATAGTGATAGTGCACCTCAATGTGCTTTGTTCTAGCATGATAGACTGGGTTATTTGCCAAGTGTATACTGCTCATGTTGTCACAATAAATGACAACTGGCCCATCTGTAGGCTGATGCATATCATAAAGTAGCTTATGCAACCAAGCTACCTCACATGCAGCCATTGCTGCACCCCTGTACTCAGCCTCTGTGCTCGACAAGGCAACTGTAGGCTGTTTCTTGCTGCTCCAAGTGACTGCAGCACTCCCAAAAGAGAACACATATCCACTGGTAGATCGTCTATCAGAAATACTACCAGCCCAATCAGCATCAGTGTATCCATGCAACTGTATCTGAACCCCAATCTCATAAAATAGTCCATACTGCAATGTGGACTTCACATACCTGAGTATGCGTCTAGCCGCATCCAGATGCGGTTTCCTTGGAGCCTGCATAAACTGACTTACCAATCCAACAGCATAGCTCAAATCTGGCCTGGTAATAGTCATATAAATCAAGCTTCCTACTATGTGTCTGTACATAGTAGGGTCTTCCAGAAGCTCACCTGCATTTGCGCTCAGCTTCACATTATGCTCCAAAGGAACTGAAATAGGCTTACAGCCTGTCATCCCATATTTGGACAACATGTCCAATCCATACTGCCTCTGCAAGAGCTGTATCCCACTTGGTGATCTAATCACCTCAATGCCCAAGAAATAACGCAGCTCTCCCAAATCCTTCATCTCAAACTTCTGCTTCAATAGCATTTTCACATGAAGGATATCTTCATCACTGTCACCTGTCATAATCAAATCATCAACATAAATGACAAGTAGCATAATACATTTCTCTGTTTTTCTCACATAAAGTGAGAAATCTGCCTTGGAAATCTGAAAGCCAATAGTGACAAGATACTGTCCTATCTTGTCAGACCATACTCTAGGTGCTTGCTTCAAGCCATACAAGGCTTTCTTCAACCTACAAACAAACTCAGGATGAACATCATGCACATAACCTGGTGGCTGCTCCATATAGACCTCTTCTTGCAAATCACCATGCAAGAAGGCATTCTTTACATCCATCTGATGTAAAGACCATCCCTTTGATGCAGCCATAGCAATGACTGCTCTTACGGTTGCCATCCTTGCAATCGGACTGAATGTTTCTTCATAGTCAATGCCATATGTTTGTGCATACCCCTTGACTACTAATCTTGCATTGTATCTGTTCACAGAACCATCTGCATTGTGTTTCACCTTATAAACCCACTTACAGCCAATTGCATTCTTACCTTTAGGCAAAGGTACCAATTCCCATGTAGCATTTGCTTCCAAGGCATCCATTTCTTCATCCATGGCTTTCTCCCATTTTTCTTTTCCCATGGCTTGCTCAAAAGAAGTGGGTTCTGGTTCCTGTATCACTTTGACCATATATGCATAGTGAATGGCTGTAAATCTATCATATTTCAGCCTATCCACAGGATACCTAACTCTAGTTGACCTGCGCAAAGTAGGTTCACTCCCAGGTGCTCTCAAAACATCCCTGGTCTTCCTTACTCCAGGTGTAACAATAGAAGGAATACCCAACTCATCATCAATGCTCTGTTCTGAGCCACTGGATTCACCATCCACATAAGAGTGACCTGCATTCACATCAAACATGGGCTGATCTACCTTCTCTTTTCCTTTTCTTGATACCTGCATACCACTATCTGCATTGCTTTGAGAAGATTCTCCTGATCTCAATCTGCCTGTCCATGGCGAAGAATGTGAACCACTGCTAGAGGACGCTCCAGGTCCACTAATATTTTGTGACTGCTGTTGTGAATTCTGTGCAGCATTACCATTTTGTGCATCTACATCATCAATCACATTTACTGGTTTATACCAGCTACTCATCTCATCAAAAACAACATCTCTGCTCACTGTAAACTTACGAGTAGAAGGGTTATAGCATCATACCCTTTCTGCTGTAGAGAGTAACCAATAAAGATGCACCTCAGCTTTTGGATCCAACTTGGATCTCAACTCATCTGGCACATGTACATAGGCAATGCAACGAAAATTTTTCAAATGAGAAATATCTGGTTTCCTACCAGTATACCTCTCCTCTGGAGTCATCCCATGTATTGCTGCAGTGGGAGTCCTGTTCATTATGTAGACTGCTGTAGCAACTGCTTCAGCCCAGTAAAAATCTAGCAAGTCTTTTTCGTTGAGCATGGCACGAGATACCTCTCCAATATGCCTGTTTTTCCTTTCTGCAATTCCATTTTGTTGTGGGGTATGACTGCATGAATATTGCTGCTTTATGCCATGCTCCTACAGGAACCTTGCAAACTCATTTGAGAGGTACTCTCCCCCTCCATCTGACCTTAGGCATTTTATCTGCAGACCTGTTTCTTTTTCAACCATAGCTTTAAGAGTTTTGAAATGCCCAAAAACTTCACTTTTCTTTTTCATAAAATACACCCAAAATTTTCTGCTATAGTCATCAATAAAAGTGACAAAATAATGACAGCCTCCAAGAGATGCAGCTTTAGTAGTCCACACATCAGAGTGGATTAATTCCAATGGCTTCTTACTCTCTTGAACATGTCTAGGAAATGGTTTCCTTGCATGTTTTCCAAACTGACAGGCTTCACATACCTTATGCATTTCTGCAACCTTGAATTTAGGCAATCCTGCAACAATATTTTGGGCCTGCATTGATTTAAGTCGCTGTACATTAACATGACCAATGCGTTTATGCCAGATATCAATATCTGCAACTACACCGGTCCCATGTGCAAACATTGCTGCACTCAATTCAGACATGTCTGCATCCAACGTAAACATTCTGCCCTTCTTCTTTCCTTTTGCTATCAAGCGACCTTTATTTTTCATATCCTCAACAAAGCATCCATGAGGATTAAATCTGACCTGCAAGCCTTGCTCAACCATTTGACCAACAGAAACCAGATTCTTGGTGATATTCGGGACATGAAATGCATCGAACAAGTATTTCTTTTTTCCATCCTGCATAGACAAAGGAATTTTTCCAATCTGCACAATAGGATGTGCAGTATCATCACCAGTCTCCACAAATCCTGGTTTTTCCATTTTCCTTGCATCCTCCATCCATTCTGCATGACCTGTCATGTGGTTTGATGCACCTGAGTCAACATACCATACATCATTGCTTTCTTCTACACTTGTCACAGAATTGTTCATGTGCTACACCATGAACAAATGCTCATTTTTGTCATCGCCCTGTCTACTAGAAGATGCATGATTCCCTTGTTGCAGTTTTCCATTCATGATGTCATTCTGCTTTTTATAGCAGTCTTTAGCCATATGACCCATTTTACCACAGTAGTAGCATTCAACATTACTGTTTGCATTTTGGCCTCTTTGCCATCCACCACGACCTCTTTGGCTCCCCCTGCCTCTAGAGTTACCACGTCCTCCTCCATAGGACTGGTTTTCTTGAGTTTGCTGCATATTCTGATTTCTACCACAGCCTCCAAATCGGCCTCCTCTACCTCTGCCTCTACCTCTTCCAGCATTTGAGTAGAAGACAGTTTCTTTTGAAGTTCCTCCTGAAGAAGATGCACCACCATTTCTCTGCTCCTTGGAAATTAGAAGAGCAATCAACTCCTCAAAATCAGGAAATCTTTCACGGACTGAAATGGATGTCCGAAACTGTGCATAATCCTTTCCTAGACCATTCAAGGTCACAGAAACTAAATCATCATCTTCCACTGGCGACCCAATGGAAGCAAGTGCATCTGCAATCTTCTTCACCTTCATGTGGTAGTCATTGATGCTCATATTTTCTCTTTGCACATTATGCAACTCTTGCTTGAGCTGGATTTTCCTGGCTTGCGTATTTGTGCTATACATTTTTAACAAAGTATCCCATGCCTCCTTTGGCGTACTTGCATCCTAAATATGCACAATCATAGAGTCTGAAATACTGATAGACAGCCAGTACATAACTTTCCTGGCTCTCTCATGCCATGCTTTGAATGCCTGCATTTGCTGTTGATTGGGAACATCAGGAAGAACTGGTTCTTCTTCATTTCTTGCAACAAATTCCCAATATCCTTTTCCCATAAGGAAATTCGTCATTCTAAACTTCCATGCTTGGAAGTTGTTCTTGTCAAGCTTTTCAGTGACAATCTGTGAAAGAGAATCAGACGCCATTACAGAACACTGCAAAAAATTCTGTCACTGCAAAAAACACAGCTTCACCCTCACAAGGGCAAATTTGCAAAACTGGCGAAAGTGGTATTTGACCACAAGTCACTTCCTAGTGACGATTTTGCATAAACAGGAACCAAGGATGATTCTGTAACTCCCAATGTCTCTGGACACAAGCATACGATGCAATTTCTGTGGTAACTTTTCACCGACCTGTAGAATAGTGATCGCACAGTATAAAACTGGACATTTTCCTGAGTGCGTGCAGAAAACTTCCGCCTCCAAAACAGGCCCCGAAATGGCCTCAAATCAAAAAAACAAGGTCACCAAGGGCTAAACCTCTCTCCTGCAGTATATACTGCTCTCTTGCTTCACCACGAAGGGTGTCTCAACCTGAGACAATGCACTCTTGCAATTTCCGGTTGTGCTACCTGCAGAGATCTGCTCCGAAAACAGAAAATGAAAGCAACACTGCTCCTCTTACCAGAACACTGCGAGCTTGGCTTGCTTTCTTGAGCTCCTTACCAAGATCAAGGCTATGATACCATGTCAAGATTGTGGGAGAGAAGGAAGGAGTCTCACTTGTAGCTTTCTTGCTTGCACAATGGGGGAATACACACAAAGGTGGAGGCTGAAAACAGTTTTCCTCTTCTTAGTTGTGTAAGCCAAAAGAGCTCACTTACAAAGAAATAGAAGAACCCTATATATGGGTCTCAAACCAAACTCAACTAACTAAGGTGGCATACTAACTGAGCCACGAACTAGAGTAGATAAGGATAGCTGTCATCTAGCTATTATTCATGGGCAGTGTACCAACCGCATATGCAACTAACATGTCGGTGACATAAATGCACAACGGTCACCCTGGCATATCACGAGTGGAGCTCGATATCTCAACACATTCTTCATGTCTCTTGCTTACAAGTTCAAGCCTCCATAGCTAATTTGTGTTCAAGATCCATGTTTGTCAACAAATTCAACAGTGTGTATCAACTCGTTCCCAATTACGAAGATCTATTCTACCAAGTATCAAAGTACGTGGTTTTATAAGAGTACTTGGTTTTTAAGTATCAGGTTCCGAAGTACCTGTTTCTTTGGTTCCAAGCTAATGGAGTTAGACATTTGGGATCGAGACCTGCCAAAATTTATCTCCTGGGTTGAAGTCCCTATCTGTTTTGTTTCCATGTTAGGCTCTAGTATTGAAAAGTTGGTGGTTTGCATGTTGTTCACCAAAGTACTGAATTTAGCGCTACGTGGCAACTCGTTCCCAAGTACCAAGGTCAAATGCGTGAAGTTTAAAAGTTCGTGGCTTTATAGAAGCATGAATCTTTGTATCGTTGATAATATAACTAATTATACCTAGTTATAAGTAATGGCCCAAATTAGAAAGCCGGGATTGATTGGGACTTTGGCCTTGATGTACGTGCTAGGTGTAGTTTTTAGATTGATTGCTTATGTGTAACAAGCAAACACTCTATCAACAACTTCACAATCCCAGCTATTGGCAAGCTGACGGCCCCGGCCTAAAATTGGCATGCTGCTCTCTTTGTGTAAAATATCACACCTAAGTATTGTTACACATGATGTTGTTGGTGCTAGTTTTTCCAACATAACTTATTTACTTAAAGAAGACATTTTATTCATAATTCTAGATGTGGATTTGGTAGTTCAAGAGATCCCTTCCTTCTGTGAGAAGCATTCTATTTTTTATTTTGAAAATTGGGTTCTACGATTGCACAAGTACATGCACATCGTGATCATTGGCAAGCCTATCTAGGTGGGAATTGAGCTAATCTTCCAATAGAAACACTTCCTTCCAGTCTTTAAGGGCTCGTGCTTGGATGTCATTTGGATTACTTCTCTCTCTATGTACATGTATATGTATTAAGACTTATGATCATTAAAACAAGTACAAAAAAATAATTTCATCTAATTCAATGATAGTATTCTTAAAATTATCAATAAAATAAGTATAAAAACTCATTTATCATCCTATTTAATGGTTCTAATTTAACAATTATCAACAAGATAGAAATAGCTATTTACCATAATCCATGTTCGTGATCGATTGGCCCAAAAATTTTGGAGCGAATCACCTATGCATAAACTGAACCAAAGTAAACGAAGTACACAATGTGCAGAGTGACCGCAAGGAAAGGAATCATGTCCAAAAACACAAAGAGAGAGAGAGAGAGAAAGGGGGGGAGTAAGAGAGTCAAGAGTGAGCAAGAGAGTCAAAGAGAGAGGGGAAGAGAAAGAGAGAGAGAGGGGGTGAAAGACAGCCAAGAGTGTGCACGGCAGAGAGAGATGTGAGAGAGAGAGAGAGAGAGAGAGAGAGAGAGAGAGAGAGAGAGAGAGAGAGAGAGAGAGAGAGAGAGAGAGAGAGAGAGAGAGTGTGTGTGTGTGTGTGTGTGTGTGTGTGTGTGTGTGTTTGCAAGGGGGAGAGAGGAGATGCACCAGATTAGATCTAAAGAGAGAGCATGTGTGTGTGTGTGTCTGAGAGGGTGCATAGAAAACGGCAAGAAACAAAGAGAAACAGAGAGGAAAGGAACGTTTGGGTTTGTTCACAGCATGCCCTCATTTAAGCAAGGACAGGAACTCATCCCTTAAGCAACGGTCAAAATTTTCCAATCCTTTTACTGCTTATGCGATGCAAAAGCGATGCATTTCCATCTTATATAGTTGTCAAAAGAATAACTTAAAAATGGTGACAACTATTTGCAAATCTCCTTTGTGGATTTCTGAAGGATTCTTCTACCACCTTTCATGGAGGTGTGTTTGCATGGCCACCATGCATGAGGTGTGTTTCATGTAGCTTTTCTTGTAAGTCTTCTTCTTGATCTTGGCTATAGATTCCTTATGCTACGATCAACACATTAATATGAGATATGGTTATGGCTATTTGAGCATTTCTTGTATTTTCTTGGTTTGAGTAACAAATTTTTTTCAATTTAGAAATCCTACATTTCAATTGGTAGCATACCTTTATCTTTGATTTAGATCTAGTGAAACTTTCGAAAATTCCACGTTTGAAGTAGTACAATTGGTCCAAACCTGTGTAGAGGACATTTCCATGTGTGGGAGAGCTTCTACAGTTAGCCCAACTAAGCTTAGCACCATTTAAGTGAGAGCATGGCAATAATGGTAGAGATTTTATGTACTTGGGAGGTTGTCACCATTTTTAAGTTATTCTAAAGGACACTTTGAACAAACTGAAGGCTATATAAGCTAGATATAGCTAAAACCTCTCCTAATTTTTCAAGAGAGGATTTCTCTCTCTTCCTTTTTAAGTACTTCTTCAAGCTTCCATAGTGAATACTACTTTGATCTCTTCTCCCACCTTATTGAGTCATTAGCCTACATTGCTTGATTGTGGCATCTTCAAAGATTTACTTAAGCATATTGATTGACCATTGACCTAGTATGGAGTCTTCTTGAAGCCTTCTTTCTTCTCTTAACATCATTCTTTCACTAAAATCCTATGTGGACATCAATAGGACAGCGATAGAATCTCTAAAGTATCTCTCAAAGTATTCATTTATTGACCTCTGGCATTCTTATAGCAAGCATTATTGAGGTTAGCTCCAACAAAGCTTCAAAAAAGGGAAGATTGTATGCTTATTTTGCAATGGGATACATTGAGCTCTACATCAACCATTAAAGTTTCCTCAAAGCTTCAAATTTTGTTGTGAAAGATTCATTTCTTAGTTATGGCCTTTTCTTTATCAAGCATTGCTGAATATATATTTCAAATTACAAAATTGAAGGACTATTGAATCAAGATTGGTACATAAAGCTCGATATTTAGGTGAAAGTATCTATTTTGCCCCAATCTTATGAATGGAGCATCCCCATTGACCCTAGAGCTAAGGTAAATGTGTCACTTAAGTGACAGTCCCAATATCTTCTTCTTTTTTCTTAAAATCCCTATTATGTCCATTTGCAGTTTGGGTTTGCGCACGCGCGTACACACACACACACATCTCTCTCTCTCTCTCTCTCTCTCTCTCTCTCTCTCTCTCTCTCTCTCTCAAGCTAGCATATTTCCTACTCTCTCTCTCATCACCTCCTTCTAGGGTGTAAGGGCAACACCTAGGGTTGAGGTTTAAGCCAAACTCCTACCGTAATAGTAAGATACATCCAAAGCGAAAGGGTAAGAAGTGAGTTCTTTGAGTGAGCTTCTGAGCACTTTTCTTTTTTGGAAACTGCCTATTTTTGTTCCACATAGTTCACTTCTTCTACCCTTAGTTACAACCATCTCCATCTGCACCTCCACTTCCACTTCCACCACCACCACCATCACCTTCTCCTTCTCTTCTTCCACTATCATCTCCTTCTCCTCCTCTCCCCTTGACTTTCACATTCTCAAATTTTTATCATTTATTTGTTTATTTATTTTACTAAGGTATAAACATAATATTATATCATTATTATAACCTAATTGTAATATTGTAAAGGAATAATGTAATATCAATCATCTCTCTATGTCTATACCTTCATACACACACACACACACATGTTATAGTATAACCTATTATATTCGATTATTAATAATATTATGGATATTATTACACCTATTACCAATATTAATAGTATAGCATATCATAAATATAGACATGTGAATTATAAATAAATTCAATTCATATAATATTAAAGATAATGGTTATATAAATGAATTATATTATATTATATTTATTAAATATTTTACTAATTAAACACATTATATTATTTTTATTATATTATTCTTACGATTAGATTGATTATTACTCATATCATTTTTATCATTTTTATTGAATTATTACTATCATTAATGAAACAAGAACAAAGACATAAAGATAAAGAAAGAAAGAAAAATGGAGAGAGAGAGAGAGAGAGAGAGAGAGAGAGAAATAAAAGAAATAGATAGATGAAAAAATATACAAAATATGGGGGAGGAAAAGTGAGAGAAATAGATGGATGAAAAAATAAAGAAAGGAAAGGAAAATAAAGAGGAGTGAGATAGAGAAAATAACGCGGAGAATAGAGAGGAGGGACAGAGAGAAATGTGTGTGTGTGTGTGTGTGTGTGTGTGTGTGTGTGTGTGTGTGTGTGTGTGTGTGTGTGTGTGTGTGTGTGTGTGTGTGTGTGTGTGTGTGTGTGTGTGTGTGTGTGTGTGTGTGTGTGTGTGTGTGTGTGTGTGTGTGTGTGTGTGTGTGTGTGTGTGTGTGTGTGTGTGTGTGTGTGTGTGTGTGTGTGTGTGTGTGTGTGTGTGTGTGTGTGTGTGTGTGTGTGTGTGTGTGTGTGTGTGTGTGTGTGTGTGTGTGTGAAGAGGAACGGAGATGAAAAAAAAGAATAGAGAGAGAGAGAGAGACAAAGAGAGAGAAAGCGAGACAAATAGACGGATGGAAAAATAAAGAAAATGAGGTAAATAAAAAGAGAGTGAAATAGAGAGAGAGACAGACAAACAAACAAAAAAAAAAAGAGAAAGAGAGAAAGGGATAGATATAAAGATGAGGGAGGGAGGTAGAGAGAGGAAGGGAAAGAGAGATATATATGTGTATATGTCTATATATATATATATATAGAGAGAGAGAGAGAGAGGAAGGGAGATACACACACACACACACATAGAAAGAGAAAGAGGTATACAAAGGGAGGGAGGGAAAGAGAGAGAAATAAAGGAAGGGACACTTGAAGAAATGGATAGAGAGAGATGAGAGAGAGAGGGAGAAAGAGAGTGGAAAAGGGATATATGTAGATAAAGAGGGAGAGGCAAAAATAGAACTAAACAAAAATATAGAGGGAAAGAGGGAGGGAGAGGGAGCAAGAGAGGGAGTGATAAAATAAGAGAGAGAAGTATATTATTTATCGGGTGACATAGAGGAAATGGACAACGATGAGAGTCGCAGTCATTCAAGATCAAGAGGCATATCTCAATCAGCATATCCCATGTCCTTGCACTTAGTACAAGCTTGCAATTCGATGAAAACGATGCAAGTGTGACTCAATTGCACGGTTCATGCCTACGAGACGGTTGCATGATGCCTTGACCATAGCTTCACACCAAGGGGTCAAAGTCTTTGGGGAGGAGTGGGAGTTCTCGAGGGGATGCAATCCAAAGGTAACCGTATGCTTTCTTTATTGTTGTATCTACCAATTTTATGCATCAGTTAACCTAGACATTTCATTATACAATATAAAATTTGCAGTGCAGCGAGAGTGCAGTGTGGTCACATGGGTGACATTTTCAAGTTGACTGCATAGACAAAATGTGCTCCACCACGAATTGTGGTGTCATGTTGAAGTTTGAACAATAGAGTCAACAAATAGGCCAAAAATTTGTAGTGCAACATGGTCATGTGGGCGATATTTTCAAGTTCACTGCATAGACAAAATGCACTCCACCACGGATTGTGGTGTCATGTTGAAATTTGAGCAAGAGAGTCAACAATAGGCCACAGATTTGAACATTATAGTGGACGAAATGGAGTACTTTGGCAACCTATAAAGTATTATTTTAGTATATTATCGTATCTTCTCCATGATCATATTTGATGTACAATGGTTTAAAGTGGTATTGAAAGGAGCTGTTCAATAGGATTGTTTGAATTCTTGGAGGTAGACTTCGAGAAAAAAAAAACGATTTGTACAATATCTTGTCGGTCACTATGAACAGATGCATGACCTATTTTGTTACTTTTCCCACAATATGAAACAGTCACAAATGCTTTTTCATTCTTTGCAGCATGCTCTTATTTGATATTGAACAAGTAATCTTCTATCCAAATTTAGAGGAGTCACTATTGTGGGGGGTGGAGGATGAGGAGGCCTTGTAGTGTGTGAAGAAAAAAATCACAAGCAATCTACGCAAAGAGAGAAGAGTAAAATAATTCTTCAAGAATGAAGTAGACTCCTCTTTCTATGGGGACCTATGTATAGACATTCCAGTTTATACTGAGCTATGCCAAGAGCTTGTCATGGAGCCATAGGATTGGTCATATTTACGTCTACTTGTTTTCAAATTCGTTGACTATTCACTTATATTGATACATTATTATATTCTCTTTAACTAGCATTCTTCTTTGCAAATATATATTATCATGCCTCACCTTCACCCTTATATTGATTATGCTAACATCATTTTCTGGTTGTGTAGGTCACTATAGATGATTCAGAGAGCAAGATAAACCGAGGGATAACATACAAGGAGCTACAAGAGATCTTCATGCACATGTCTCATGATCAAATGGCATGCTTCAAAGATATGGCAAATCAAGAGTTGTCTCAATCATTGTCTGGGTGTTTTGCACTTTCTACCTTGAGATGCTCTTATGAATCTATCTCTAGCAGGTAGAGTTGACGCTCTAGGTTGACCGCAAAGGGAGACTCTCAAGGACTCCTCACTCAACCAGTAGAGGTGGTGGTTATGGTGGATGTCTTAGAGAGCCGTAGACTTCCTCCCCTCCTCATTC
Source organism: Lygodium microphyllum (assembly GCF_053477565.2). Lineage (NCBI taxonomy): Eukaryota > Viridiplantae > Streptophyta > Polypodiopsida > Schizaeales > Lygodiaceae > Lygodium > Lygodium microphyllum. The sequence continues at coordinate 68,498,047 of NC_141143.1, read as the reverse complement.
TAGAGGGTGTTGCGGAGATATGGATTCTGTGACTACACGATCGGTTGCTACTCCTCGCTCTCGTACTATCGATTCTAAAGAGGGGGGCTTATATGCATGTTGTGAAGATATTGATGTAACATTCCCATCTAATCAGTCTAGTGAACACTTATCACCTCCAGGATTTGCTATACCTATAGGGACGTGTACTCCCCTGACTCTAAGTTTCGCTCAATCATTCATAGTGGCATCCCAATAGGTGCTACTCTGAGAGATACCACCTCTACAGGCATGCCAAATGAACAGGGGTCTCCTAGTTATGCCTAGGAGCGTGGTTGCAAGTGGGAGAGAACATATCTTAGATGCACCTCACTAGGGTATGGGTACTTAGTGAATGAGAAAACTAGTGCCCTACTCATGAGTACCAAGGGGAGAATGGTGATGGGACGCATGAGGAAGTTGTGCCAACAAGTATTTAGGCACAATGTTCTAGACCACTAGAAAAATATATCAAAGGGGAGCAAGGAGTATGTGGTGGTGTCCTTGTATGAGTTCTTGATACTTACAATGGCTGATTGGTTTTCCACTCGATAAATGATAGATTGTATGCGTGTATATATGTTACATAATCTATCTGATGTACACAAGGCAGTCAAGAGTGGTGCTCCAAAGCCTAAGTGGTTGGACACAGAGAATTGGCAAAGACTCAAGGAGGATACTAAAGACTCTCCATGATGATAATGGCAGTAGAGTGGGAGGCGGTGAGGGCACGGCTAGAGGCAAGGATTGTGCATCATCTTGGGAGTGATAAACATAGAACTTATTCAGAGGATTTCATAAGTTTTCTTTTGGTTATATTCACTTTCTTATTTGGTATACGACTTGTATCGATAATCTTATTTCTAATATTGCTACTTTGTTTTCCTCACAACACTTGATTATAGACCACAATCCCATAGGTTTGGAGACTTAGTATGCAGAGAGGCACTGTCTCACTACACTCATTGATAGATTATATGCGTGTGGCAGTCTACTAAGTCATACCTCTTTCCTATTTTCAGTTTCTAGCTTTTTTGTAATGCATTATGTGCTATTGATTAATCTTTGGTTGCTTATATTGCAGAGTTTGTTCGACACTCTATTGCCTCAAGATAAGCTCTCAAACGGTGAGGAGCTATAGTAATCGCTTGGATTCATGGAGCATGCATCCCTTTCCTTTTCATCCCTATGGTCCATGCATGCATATTTCTCATCCTTTGTATGGACTCATATTTTGCAATATTTATGGATATATTTATGTGTTTTGGATTCTTCTCCCTATCAATCCATGTAGTTTTATGAGATGTCATTGTTGATATTATACTTATTTGAAAATTGAATAAATGAACCCTTTCTTCCTAGCATCTCACGATGTATGTGTTTTGATAACAACTCTATACTCAATTTATAAATGATTTATGGAACATTGTTTAGTACATGTGGCTAAAAGGGTGGCAAGCCATGCAGCCCTACCACCCAATTTCTTTTTCCTCTGTAATCATCTTTATTCACATCATAAATAAACCTGCATGCATTGATATTTAGCAACACAAATACGTGACGATTTTAGTGATGATAGGGGTAATTTTTTTAATGAATAATTTCGGCACTTTAAACATTGGTATATGTTTTATATCTTTTAGTAAATTTTCATGCACTTACAAAATCTAATTTTTATAGAAAATAAATTATCACTTGAAACTAGCTCCAAATATTTTATTCTAGTATTTTATAAAATTGGTAAATTTCCATCCATTTGGCATCATATGCACATGTTGTTTCAAATATAGTGAAATAGGACTTGAGTCACTAAAGTGGCTTGAAGCCACTTTTGTGAAAAATTACACGACTAATACTGAATAAATTTCATTAATATAATATTTTATATTTAAATAATATAAATAAAATATATTCAATATATTTAATTAATATAATATATACTTATTTACAATAATTAAACTTTATTATTATTATATTATATTATTAAATTAATTTTATTAAATATATTTAATAAATATAATATTAAATATGTTAAGTATATAAATAGAATATTTATTAATATATTAATAAGTTTATTAATAAAAAGTTTTATTGAGAAAATATATTATATTATTTGTACTATTATATTCTTATGTTTATTACTAATATAATTGCTATTATTACTCTTGTATTATTGCTATTCTTATTAATATTAATAGTGTATATATCTTATATAATATAAATACACTAATTTTAAATTATTATAACATTAATAGTTTTAAAAATATATTAAATTCTCAATTAATTAAATATAATATATTAAGTAATATCTGAATTGAATGAAGTATATCAATTACATATATTGATTAATTAAATATATTGATTATATTAATGAATCATATAACCGAAGGATGAGGAGCCAGAGGATAAGCCAAGGGAGGAGATGGATCAAGGATTCAAAGGAGGAGGCAAATGAGGAATTGGGAAGAGGAGATGAACATGGAGGAGGAGTCGTAGAAGGTCAAGAACACACACACACACACAATTTTTTATATCAAGGAGGACAAAACCAGTACCATCCACCTACATGTAAAAATTTAGAGAGAGAGTGTGTGTGTGAGTGAGTGAGTGAGTGAGACTCTCTCTCTCTCTCTCCCTCCCTCCCTCCCTCCCTCCCTCCCTCCCTCCCTCCCTCCCTCCCTCTCTCTCTCTCTCTCTCTCTCTCTCTCTCTCTCTCTCTCTCTCTCTCTCTCTCTCTCTCTCTCTCTCTCTCTCTCTCTCTCTCTCTCTCTCTCTCTCTCTCTCTCTCTCTCTCTTCTCAATGCATTATATTATGTTATTATTTTACCGTGATTTTGTTATAATGGATCATTACATTATTATGTTACTATTATGTTATGCTACATCCTCTCATTATTGTTGGTATATTATATTATTATAATATCATTATATTATATCATATTCATGTAATATATTATGTTGCTATACATTATTACTATTGTTACTATTATTATGTAATTTTTAAATTATATTATATTATAATACACTTATAACATCTATATGCTATAGTAATAATATAATATAATATAACAAATGAAATATTAATTTTATATTTTATTATAGCCTATATAACATTGTACTATATAATAATGTGATTATAACATCTTAAAGTAATTTTATCCTAATAATAATACTATGTTATATTATATTATATTATATCATAATATATTATAGCATAGTAGTAACTATGTAATATAGAGCATAAGAACATAATTATAGTATTATAAAATAACATAATAATTATGTAATTCTAAGATAATAGCATATTAACATAATAATCTCATTATAATATAATATCATAATTATATTATGATAATATCACTATAATGTAATAACATAACATACAATTACAATGCAATAGCATAATGCTTTATGTTAACATAATTACAATATTATAAAGTAATCTTACTATAATAGTATTTGATCACAATGTTACATAAGTCATCGTAACATAATTATAATAACTATGCACTATATAATAATGTATTATATCGTCCCATATTAGGATGATCCAAAAGAAGAACAAGGAGCTGAACCATAAGGAGGAGCCCAACCATAATGAGGTATGATAGCAAGATGAGAGAGAGAGAGAGAGAGAGACAGAGACAGAGAGAGAGAGAGAGGAAACATTTATAGGGGGTTCTTAAATTTTTTCCCCTAGAAAGGGGGTGATGCCAGGAGGCATATTCCACAGTGGATTCCGTGATTTTATTTATTTATCGAGGCTCTACACAAGGTGGATTCCTTGTGTGAGAAGCTGACGGGGACGCTTGTCCTTTTCGGGCATCAGATTAAGTTAATGTGCACGTGGGTAATTCCATAGCGGGTGATTCCGTAAGATTACACATGAAATTAATGGGCATTTACGAGTTTAGAGTGCGCACTTGAATTAAATTAAGGTCAGGATAGAGTTCCAACCTATTTAATTATTTTGTAGGTAAAGACTGCTATCTATTCATTTTTGTTGGGTTTTATCTAATTATTTTCTAACAATTGTGAATGCTTCAGTTGATGTGTAGAGTAGGCGACGATGGTGTTGGGTAGCACCGAGCGATAGAGTTGTCGTGCTACTGCGCATCCGAGGTGTGGAATCCACCAAAAAGTTTGTGTGTGTGACATTCGTGTTTCGTGTCTACCTAGTCATTGTGTTTGCATTTTGTTCTGCTTGTGGCTTGCGTGTTTGTGTGTGTATGAGCCTTAGCTTTCCCGTAAGTGTGTTTTCAGTTATCGTCTCAAACCTGTGTATGTGCTGGGACTTCGTTCCATTGTAAATAATATTATTTGTGTGCATTTATCTCTGTGTGTGTGAAAGAATGCTTCTGTGTGTGTGTGTGTGTGTCAAAAATATTTTTTTTAAAAACCGATGCCAAGGAAGATTGCTAAAGCTGTCAAAGTGGTACAAGAAATCCCGGATCTAAGATAAGAAGAAATACAAGAAGCTGAGAGTTAAAATCGAGCTTGAGAAACCTTGAAGGTGTGAAAGGCCACTAACTGAAACGAGTTCAAGTATGAAGGGCTCATCTTGAAACATTGTACAATGAAGCATTGGACAAAGCTGGTGTGACTGGCGATATAAATATGATGAAGACATAAAAAAGATAACATAAACCATGCAAGAGAAGGACAAGGCAATAGAAACTCTTAAATTGGAGAAGCAGTCTTTGCACAGGATCAAAGATGAACTTGAAAAATAACTATCTGAAATGAAGGGAGAGTTGCTATTGGTGAAAAGAAAATGTCAGATACAAACTTCAGAGTCAAGGAACAAGGCTGATGCAACGTAGGCCTTAATCACACGAGAGAGAACAGGCTCAGTCGCCATATTGGTTAACAAAAGGGAGAGCAGAAACTCCAAGGCACCCTCTTTATTCATAGCGGCAACAAGTACCAATTCATACATGACCCAAACGGGATCAGTGTGTAGGCAAAGATGTATATTAATAGCCAAGATTAGTCTTTGGCAAAAAAAGAATAAGGGGGTCACCGGTGAAGCTCCAGAGATGGTATGTAGGGGAGAACGAATTAAAAAAAACTCTGTATTGATCCTTTTCGGCAATATTTTTGTCTTGAGTCAGAGACCAAAGCCAGCATCCAACGATCCAACACCATCTCGCAAACAGAACTCGCATGCGCTCACTTACCGTTATCAACAACAGAACTGGCAAGAAGTATGAGGTGCTATTCAGTGAAGGAGGGACCATTAATGCCTCCGAATTCAAGAAGATCATAGCACGAGATGGCACTGGAGTCGACAGCTTCATTGTTGATTGGTGGACAAGACTTGGCCACTTTAGAACCTTGAAAATTGGAGGTGAAATAGGTGATCTTATTGTTTCATCCCTTGCATATGGGACTTACCTTGGTGGTGATAATGATGCAGAAGATAGAGAGTACATAAAAGCTATAACAAGAAGTTTGAGTCTTGGTATCAATGTAATTGATTGCTGGAGCTGAGCAGAAGAAACTTTAACTTGGATATAATAGACATTTACTTTATTCACAATCCAGAGATTCAGCTCTCGTTTGTCCCTTTAAAAGGTGATGACGCAAAGATGCAAGGATAGCAGACCATGTGCCTTCTTTTTCTAAGAACTAGATGCAGCTTGTCTCCGCACGGCAACTCTAGCAACAAAGCTGAAGAAGGAGTAGAGATAGAGAAATAGAAGAGATATCTTCCAGCATCATCAACCATGGAGAAGACGAAAGTTTTATGAAACCTAAGAATTTCAGCATTTCTGATCAATCTTTCTGCCATCATGGAAAAGGCTGATGAAACACTGCTACCTACTGTGTATAGAGAAATTGGCCTGGAACTTTGAGCAAGGCCTTCCCCCTGGGCATTTAGAGTAATTCTTGAGCTTGAATTACGAGCTTGAGAGTTGAATTTTCAACTTGAGATCGGGCGGCCTAAACCCAATGGGCTATTCAGATTCGATTTCGTCTTGTATTTTGTAAACATCTTGACAGTAATACAATTGTTACTTGGCATCATATTCGTCTTGATTATTTGCTTCGCTTGATCTTCCATCTTGGAATTTCTCAAGGACCTTTGTGGTCACGACTTTGTTTTCAAAAACCCTTCGACAGCGTAAATCCAAATGCCTAGAAGAATTACTATTTTTGATGGGCACGTGCCTTATCACTAAGGGTGTAGCGCCAATATTTATATAAGTGTGTTAATTTTTTAAAGTGCTTAATAAAATATTTATTATCTTGTATGCCATAGGCGCTAGGTTAAATATTTTATTATTTGATATTTGTATTTGGGCACAGCCCGACTTTTGGACGCCTAAACGCCTTACTTTATATTTGGGCAAAAGCAAATGCAAAAGCAAAATCATGTTGTTTGTAAAGCGGGCTATTTTTGGGCTTGAAGATAAATAAATCTATAAATACGTGCCTTGTGAAGCGCTCGCATAAGGCATGGGGGGAGATTTCACCCAATTGGTCTTTTTTCTCATGTCGTACAAATTCCCTTTTGCTTTTTACTTGCAATTATGAGGTTTGTAGAGTTTTTTATTCTTGGGGACCTTTCGACATTCGTTTTTCACACATATGGCATCCGATATGCGCACCAATGGTATCAAAGCAAAGTTGGGATCAAGAGCTTCCAATCACTTGCCATTTCACACGAAGGCAAAGCTCCTAGAACGAATAGGCTCTACAAGCTATCTCACGAACTAACAACACAGGCATGTTCCTGGCGGTGAAGAACCTCCTATTGTACCCTCTGATCGCGAAGGACCTCTCACAGCAGGTCACAGCAGGTGGAGGACCACTCATGAAGTTCCTTTACAAGCCATTTTTATTAACAGAGAAGCAGACAAGAGTTTTCTCAAGTTTGAGTTTATAAGCTTGAGAAGCTTAAAGGGAGCACAAGCTCTCCAAAATTCATGATTTCTGGTGGAAGTATGTACTCATGGGCGGTGACTCCACTGAAAACATGCCTTTGTCCTACACTGAATCAACAAATCACTTAACTTTTATTGAAAAGCTTTAAGTTATTAAGCTTAACTAAGCTTAAAGCTTAACCATCAATTATTTGACATAGCAAGAGTTCATACTATGGTACTCCCGAACTAGTTTTGATGCTTTAGTAAGCCCCTATTTCCACCTGCAACGTGGTTGAACGGATTTACAGTAGGTAGGCTATCACGCGCAGTCTATATAGAAGACTATTTTGCTTGGAAGAAGATCATTTTCAATTGCCATACCCGAGAAAAGAAAGATCGTAAAAGCAAAGGCATACTAATAAACAAAGCAAGTTCATGGAGACCTTATTCACACGTGACTAGAAGACGAGCGACAGATCTTCAATCAAATCCAGGATGTCGAATTATAATATGGACGATTTTATGGGCGAAAGCGATTTTCCAAACCTGACTATGGAACAAAATTTGGATTTAATCATAATGCAACTTCAAGAAGAGCGAAGGGAATGGCAAAACTTGCAAGCACAAGTGGCTACACTTCAACAATCCACTGTCGAGCAAGATGGAGCACAACTTGAAGATGTCATTTGATGTACTATTGATGCAACGCTCGATGCATAGGCTCTTAGGACAAATGCCAAGATAAGTAAAAGAAATTTTAACTTTCGTACTTTTAATGAACAACGTGATAACAAAATTGTTCTTGCTTTCATTAGTCAGTTTGATGAATATTTTCATGAAGAATAATATGCTAAAAAAGATAAACTTAAATGCGTCACTAACCATCTAGTAGACAGAGCATCATTATGGTGGACTATTGTCCGCAAGAGTGTTGATTGTCCCTCTACTTGGGAAGCCTTTCAAAAGAAAATTTTGCGGAATTTCCTCCCGCCTCAATTCCATGAGAAAGCTATCAAACAATGGGATCTCCTACAACAAAGAGATCGCGAATCCATCTCGCAATACACTGAGCAATTCTGGAGTGCCTTACTTCAACTTCGAATGCTCGAAGATGTTCCTGAGGCCACCCACAAGCGCAAGTACATGTCCAATTTGCTTGGTCACTTCTATACGGAAGTGAATATGTTCAAGCCAAAGACTTTGGAGGATGCAATTTCTTTAGCGCATGATGCGGAGGATAAAATTCGTGGATAAGAAATGTGACTGCAATAATTTTTTGTTAATGGTAACTTTGGTACAAATCAATTCAATTCTAACTTCCGAAGATTCAATCAAAATCGCTTTGCTTCTTCTTCTTTCTGTAAACCCTAGACTCGACCTCTTACTTTACCATTGAATACAAATTCAAACCCTAAGCCTTCCCTCTAGCCAAATCCCAATATACGCAAACTTTCAGCCCTTACCAACAATATCTCCAAAGCAAAGCTTATGATTTACTACAAGTGTCATCAGCGTAGACACTTAGCAACGAATTGTCAGTCCAAGAAGCAAGCTGTTCAAATCAATCACTTGGGAGCAACAACTAATGACGAGGACCATGAAGATATGCTAGACTTCACTGAAGATGATAATGATATCGGTGATGCTTCAAATACTTTGCCAAGTATGCCAAATCCTCATTCATTATTAACAATGAAATGTTTTATGCATGGTCAAGAAAATATTATTTTGCATGATGATGGAAGCACGCATGATTTTATTTTCACAAAGTTGGTAAAAGAATTGAATTCATCTACTGTCCCAACTCATTATCGCATAAAGGCTGCATTCTTAGGCACTAGATACAATGGTACATAAGAAGTGCATGATTTAGAGACTAAAATCGGTGATTATGTTGAGCATAGAAATTTCTTGGTTGTGCCTTTGCAAGCTAGTGATATTATTTTAAGAATGTCTTGGCGTCACAAATATAATCCTAACATAGATTATTCCACAGATTCCATGAAAATTTATTTTAACGAAAACCAAATCACATTATATGGATTGCACACTTTTGATCATTTTCCCCTGCTTAGTCACACACAAGATAAACATGCATTGAGAAAAGGTAGTTCATCATATTTAGTATGGGTGAATGAAATTGAAGCTAAGGAAAATCAGATGCATCCTAGGCATGCATAATTTCTTTCATAGTTTAAAGATTGTTTTGTTGCTGATTTACCACCTAGTTTATCACCTGCACGTCCTGAAGTCCATAAAATAGACTTAATCCCAGGTTTTCAACCACCATGTAAAGCACCTTATAGACACAATCAGAGTGAATAGAATGAAATCCAAGCACAAGTTGAGGAACTATTGAACCAAGGAATCATTAGGCCCAATAGTTCTACTTTGGTACTATCCTATTAGTTAAGAGGAAAAATAATGCCTATAGGATGTGCATTGACTATTGTGCCCTAAACAAAATCACTGTTAAGAGTAGATATTTGATCCCTAGGGTAGATGACCTCATGGATAAACTACAAGGGGCCACTATTTTTAGCAAGATAGATCTCAAATTTGAATATCATCAAGTACCCTTGGATACACCTGACATTTTTAAGAGTGCATTTAGAACTCAATTTGGTTATTATGAATTTCTTGTTATGCCTTTCAGTTTTGACCGATGCACCAGCTACATTCAGTCGTATGATGAATCGTATATTTTTGAAGTATCAAATTTGTATGATTGTTTTCTTTGATGATATATTGGTTTTCAGTAAGAATAAGAATGAGCATTGTGAACATCTATCTTTAGTCTTCAAATTGTTGAAAGAGAATCAATTGTATGCTAACCCTGACAAGAGTGAATTTTTCCAAACCCAAATTGAATACTTAGGTCATATTGTTTCTTCTGATGGTATTCATGTTGATCCTAAAAAGATAGAGTCAATTTTGAATTGGCCAATCCCTAAAAATATGCATGAGTTACGCTCTTTCTTAGGCCTTGCTAGCTTTTATAGAAAATTTGTGAGAAATTTTTCATTGCTTGCATTGCCTTTGACGAAATTGTGAAAAAAAGGTGTCGTGTATCGTTGGTCTGACAACCATCAAAAGTCTTTTTATTTGTTGAAACATGCTACAAACACATGCACTTGTCGACCGTTTTTCTTAGTAGTCACTGATGCTAGCGGATCAGGAATAGGAGCTGTCCTCATGCAAGATTCACATCCCATAGCCTATTCTAGTTGCAAACTTAAACCTTTTGAATTGAAGTATTCCACCTATGATAAAGAATTGTTAGCTGTAGTTCAAGCCTCATGTCAATGGAAACACTATCTGATGGGATCCAAATTTATGATTAAAACTGACCAGCAAAGTATCAAACATCTCCTTAGTCAGCCAGAAATTTCTGACTGTCATATTATGTCAAATTAATTTAATGTGCATGTGGGTGATTCCATAGCAGGTGATTCCATAAAATACATATTAAATTAATGGATGTTTATGAGTTTAGAGTGCGCACTCAAATTAAATTAAGGTCAGGACAGAGTTCCAACCTACTTAATTATTTTGTAGCTCAAGACTGCTGTGTATTCACTTTTGTTGGGTTTTATTTAATTATTTTCTAACAATTGTGAATGCTTCAGTTAATGTGTAGAGCAGGTGGTGATGGTGTTGGGTAGCACCGGGTGATAGCGTGAATCCAAATGCCTAAAAGAATTACTATTTTTTATGGGCGCGCTCCTTATCACTAAGGGCATGGCACCAATATTTATTTAAGTGTGTTTATTTATTAAAGCACTTAACAAAACATTTATTATCTTATATACACATAGGCGCTTAGTTAAATATTTCATTATTTGATATTTGTATTTGGGCACAGCCCGACTTTTGGACGCCCAAATGCCTTACTTTATATTTGGGCAAAAAGCAAACGTAAAAGCAAAATCATGCTATTTGTAAATTGGGCTATTTTTGGACTTGAAGATAAATAAATCTATAAATACATGCCTTGTGAAGTGCTCACACAAGGCATGGGATGAGATTGCGCCCAATTGGTCTTTTTGTCTCATGTCGTGTAAATTCCCTTTTGCTTTTTACTTGCAATTATGAATGTTTGTAGAGTTCTTTGTTATTGGGGACCTTCCAGCATTCACTACGCACACATACAACATCCGATCTACGCACCATGGGGTTTCTAACAAACCCATAGGATTTTCTTCAAACGAAGGTGGACATATAAAGGAGCTAGGTGGGTTATTTTGCATATTTTCTATATTTTTATCCACAAATAGTGTCATTGTTGCAAGACTAAAGTATGGCCACTCAATATTATCGAAACATTTTATGATGTGTGGCTTAACTTGATTCTTTCCCTTAGATTCATCTTAAGCAACTCTCCTACACTTGCCTTGACCATACTGAAATACAAATACTAGTTCTTATACAATTTTCCTTATGCAATCACTCCTTATGACTTGAAGTAGCTCCCTTAAGTTTTCCTCCTTTATCGAGCTCCATGTAGTAATATCAAACAAACTATGTATATATACTAGAAACTTTGCAAGTCCTAGCCATAGAATAACCTTATATCTATCTATCTAGAAGGGTTTCACTAGTAATGATCCGTCTTGCTTAAGTCGTCTATATAGAAGCACCCCCTTTAGATTGAGCACAATATGCTTCCTCATCTTTGGGAGAAGCTCTATGGATTAACATTTCAATATCTTTCATTAATATCGTTCTACACACACACTCACTCACTCACTCACTCACTCACTCGCTCGCTCGCTCGCTCGCTCGCTTACACATTGATGGGGGGCTTTTGAAAAAAAAAGTCCATGGAAAGGGCTCCCCTTATATATGTATGTATGTATGTATGTATGTATGTATGTATATGTCCATCGATAGGGACTTTCGAAAATTTCTTCATTGGAAAGGGGATTATCAATGGAAGGCTTTCGAAAATTTCTTCATTGGAAAGGGGATTGTCAATGGAAGGCTTTCTTTCATCGAAATAGGTATCGACAACCCCCCTTTCCAAATGAAAAAAACTTTCAAAAGCCCCACATTGATGGAGAGAGAGAGAGAGAGAGAGAGAGACCAATAGGGGGTTTGTAAATTTTCTTTTGCCAAAACGGAAAATTTTTCAGCAACCCTATTTCAATGAAAGAAAATTTTAAAACCTCCCATTGAGCTCTCTCTCTCTCTCTCTCTCTCTCTCTCTCTCTCTCTCTCTCTCTGGGGGCATTTGAAAAAAAAAATCCTCAAAAAGGAGACCCCCATTTCGACAAGAGAAAATTCAAAACTTCCCATCGATACCTCTCTCTCTCTCTCTCTCTCTCTCTCTCTCTCTCTCTCTCTCTCTCTCTCTCTCTCTCTCTCTCTCTCTCTCTCTCTCTCTCTCTCTCTCTTCGTGGGGGCATTTGAAAAAAAAAATCCTCGAAAAGGAGACCCCCATTTCGACGAGAGAAAATTCAAAACTTCCCATCGATACCTCTCTCTCTCTCTCTCTCTCTCTCTCTCTCTCTCTCTCTCTCTCTCTCTCTCTCTCCCCCCCCCCCCCCCCCCCCATCAATAGAGGGATAAAATGCATCCTTGGGAGGAAATTTGATCCATGTAACAAAGCAATGTGAAGCTATATTTTAACTACTTCTAAAGCAAATGCAAGGGCCTATTACCATTGGATATATGAGTTTAATTTATATCCAAGTCTAATCACAGAGAGAGGAGAGAGAAGTATGTGTGTGGTTCCACTTATGTGTGGGGAATACAACTAGTACTTTGTAAGGATATGTGGTATTAAATAACATTTTATAAAATAAATGTCTCACTATTGAAAGTGTAGCTATAAACCTCATGGTTGTGAGTGTAGCTACAAAATAGGAGTTTGGATTTGAATCCCCAACTTGAAAGAGACCATTTTCCATTCTTTCTCCGCATTCCCTCTTTTCCCTATATTAAAAGTCCCCTCCCCTTTTAAGATCATATTGGCTCTTTCAAAAATGGCAAAAAATGGGATTACATGCTATGCTATTACCCTCCGCTTTCTACCTAGTGCTTTATCCCTCTTTTGGCTTTAAAAATTCTCAATAAAAAGCACCTTTCTCGGATTGTGAAATGTGTAAAATTTAAGACTTCATTCTTCATTTTAAGTTGCAAATCTTTTAAAAATGCTTTGAAATGTCCTAAAAATGGGTAAAGGCATCTATGCCTAATCGCCTATATATTAGTTACACTGACAATACCCATACACTTGTATACTATAGGTGGCAAGCGCACATCACTAGCACTTCATTCTTTATTCTTTGCGTGACATTTGAATAAAGGGAATGCCAGACACACATTGTGACTATTGGAGTTTCCACATTGTGTGTCTCTCCCTTGCTTGCTCTTGTTCCCTCCACCATAGCTCTTGCTTCCATTCCATGCTTCCACTTCAGGGCTCACCTCCCTTCAACTAGTATCAGAGCCATCTTCCCTGAGAGCTTGAGCCCCAACCCAGCAACTTGTGGAGAAAAGCTTCAATTCACAATTTCAATGGCAACCATGGATTCTTCACCCCAAGAAAATTGAGCCCTAACTTCTCCTGGACTTATTCCTATTACTTGAGGCTTGTTCCAAGGCTTCCCTAGGATCTACTGCCAGTGCCACATTCAACTCATCAATGGTAGCAAGAGTGGTTAACAATTCAATTTGAATTTTGCATGTTTGCTGCCCTCCATCTTTGATCAGTTTTCTCCCCATCTCTAGCTCCTAAGCCCCTGAGCACTATCGGGAATTCACTTTTGCATTGCATTCAACACTCTGGGATTGAGTTAGGCCTCATTTGAAGTCCCCACGATCAACCATTGGCCCACAATTTATGACAGGTTTCTATCATGCAGTTCAAGATAGCACTTCACTCCTTGTTTGGAGGTCACTTATGCTTCTCGTGATGTCTATTTGATGTCGGATCATCTAAGGATGTTATGCCAATGTATTGCAATGCTATGGGACTGATTTGAGCACTCTTTTGCTCAGTTTTACAGATGTATTTTACTACTATAATAAGCAAAGATAAATCCTATTTTATTAAACAAACTTCGTGTCTATTGCTCTCGAGTGCTTTATTGATTATTCGAGGGATGTGTCGATACTTATGGATGATGTGACATGCTTTGTCACGATTCCAAAATGCATCTGAGTAGTGATTGAAACTCATTTTGATTGCCACTATTTGTCATTTGCTACAGCATGCATCCACTTGTTCAAACAGTTTATGCCTATTATCCTTGGATAATTATCCTTGGATGATACTCAGGCTACCCACTTGGATGTTAGATGTCTGATATGGATGCTATATGTCTTGGCTATGTATGATGGACATTTGGGCTTTATCTTAACTTGCATTTGTTGGGGGTAAAGGTGCATGTGTCTAGCCACCCGTGTATTAGTTGCAGTGACAGTACTCGCATACCCGCACACTTGTATACTGCAAGTGGCAAGCCCCCATCACTGTCACTTCATTCTTTATTCTTTCAGTGACATTTGAATAAAGGGAAGGCTGATCACACATTATGATTGTTGGAGTTCCCACATCTTGCGTGCGTCTCTCTCTCTTGCTCTTGCTTCTTGCACCATAGCTCTTGCTTCTGCTTTGCGCTTCCACTTCAGGACTCACTCCCTTCAATTGGTATCAAAGCCATCTTCCTCGAGAGCTTGAACCTAGCCCATCACCTTGTGGAGAAAAGCTTCAGTTTATAGTTTCAATGGTAGCCATAGATTCTTTACCCCGAGGTATGCATTGAGCTTTATCTCCTCGGCTTCTTCCCCCCCCCCCCCTTTGCAACTTGTTCTAGGATATCAATCAATTTTTTTGAGCATCTTAGAGTGCTTCCAAGACCTTAATACCAACAACAATGTGAATTGCACATGTTGCTACTGCCCACTCCCCCCTTGACAGTTTCAATTCCATCCTCTAGCTCCTAGCAATCCTCCTAGCTCTTTGGTAATCTTTGGAATCTTCCCTGACATCTTTGGCAGCAACAACAAGGATAGGATTATATGTCATTAGTGTGGCAAGACTGGCCATATAGCCAATGAATGTTTCCAAAGAGCATAGCAGATGCAGAATGATCACCACCAGAACCAGTTCATGAATGAAGAAGAAGAAGAAGAAGAAGAAGAAGAAGATGCTTCCGCTACCATCAACAACTCTGACAAATTGTTCTAAAGAATTTTCAATGTATCTTTCATACGTTTTTCCCATATGGAGCAAAAGGTTGTGGTCAAGGACTCAGCATCACCAACAACAACAAGGATCAGATTATATGTCATTACTGTGGCAATCCTAGCCATACATCCAATGAATGTTTGCACAAGAAAAGAGCACAAAACAGATACAGAATGATCACCACTAGAATCAGTTCACGAATGAAGAAGAAGAAGATGCTTCCACTACCATCAACAACTCTAACAGATTGTTCTAAAGAATTTTCAATGTATCTTTCATATGTTTTTCCCATAGTGGATCTCTATTTTTCCCTTAGTGGATTTGCTTTGTAAAAACCCTTGCCAAAGATGTAAAGTTTCAAGCTTTAACTTGACTAGGCTACCTATGAGCCAGTCTCCCGAACCATGTCACCATGTAGGGGGGGCAAAATCCAGCAAATCTAGGGACTCGTCATTTGAGGTGGGGGGTTGAGAAATGACAAATGATGTATGCTCCAAGAAGAGATGTCCTGAATCCCATATGCACAGTGGAGAAAAAGGGGACCATCATGAGCCTATAAAGTGATGTACCTTCTTATCATTCAATGATGGAATACAACTATACTTTGTCCTTTCATTCATAGTTAGTGTCATACTCAAGATTGTGTTTATGAGTACAAGCTTCCATCTTGGAACAACCTAATTCAATTAAGAAATAGTTGGTCTAATCTATGTTATCATGAACATTGTCTTTGTGTTCCATCCGCCATAGCCATGCTCTAGATCCATGCATTTCAACAAGATAAATAACCTCCTAACCATTGTGAGCCCTCCATACATTATGTCTTGGTTACAGATGCATGAGAGCCTCTCACCTATGATGATGCTATGCACAGCGGTGACAGTCACTCATGGGAGAGGTCTATGCAGTCTTAGATTGACTCGTTACATAAGAATCATACGTGCGATTTGGTTTCCTTACCTAGTGGCAAGAGGGCTTTGCCTTGCAAGTGGGTGTACAAGTTGAAAAGTACCCCTGGACACCCCATGCTAGCATACAAGGTCAGATTGGTAGCAAAGGGTTTTAAGCAGGAGCATGGTGTTGACTTTGATGAGGTCTTCTCTCCTGTGGTTAAGATGACCACCCTACACTTAGTCTTGGCTTTGGCTGCATAGCTTGACTTGGACTTATATCAGTTGGATGTCAAGATGGATTTCTGACATGGGGACTTGCATGATGAGATTTACATGGAGCAACCTAAGGGCTTTACAGAGCTTGGCAAGGAACACCTAGTATGCAAATTGAAAGTAGGCACCTAGGGCATCGTATCATAAGTTCGATACATTTATGCAGTCACAGGGCTACAGCCGTAGTGCTATGGATCGGTGCTTGTCTACGAAGAAATCCCATTGTCATGCCGCTACATGGTCACAGTGTGAAAAACCCTAGAGTGCGGCTTTCTTATTGATCTAGAGAGTCAATGTCATATTAGTCACTAATGCCAGTGTCTGTAGTATGGATGGTTCAAAAATACTAGATTTTTATACAAGTCTGTAGCTGTGGTGGAACAACTAGCTATATCTATTGGTCCGAGTCTTGAAGGTGATACTGTGGATGAATTAATCAAAGGCATACATGATTTGAGGCTGAATTTGACAGAAATCTATGCAAAGGTCAAAAATTTGGATATTAAGGTAGAAGAAAAGGCTCGAAAAACAACCTAAAGACTGTACAAAGAAGGATACAAGAAGAGATGCATTTGGTGTGACAGTTTACAGCATGAAAAGCAAGACTGTACAACCTACCATGAAGCAAAAGCAAAAATGTTAGTCTTTTGGAAAGATGGCAAAATACATGCAACAAAAACTAGTACTCCAATAGAGCCAAATTTTGGAAATGGTGGCATGCAGAAGAGGTTGGAAGATATGGCTGCAAGGACAGTATTTGTTGCCATAGATGTAGTCACATATGGGTTGAGAATTGAAAGGACTGATGAAACTCATAAAGGAGGCATGGCTGAAGCTCGGGGGGGGGGGGGGGGGGGGGGGGGGTCACCTTATAGAACATGTAATATACCACCTGAGTTCAAAAGAAAGGGTAATTTTATTATGTTGACTTACAGTTTTCCAAAAACAGAAGGGGTTTATAAATGCACCTCATGTAAAATTTACATTAGGGGTGTTTTTATTCAAAAATTTTCAAAAGCACACTTTTTAAGGGAGGCGGGGGGTGTGGGGTGGGAGGAGGATGGGCGGGGGGGAGATGGGGGGAGGGCATCAATACTTAAAGGCATATATATTCTCATGAGACAAATATTTACAACTAGCATGGGGGAGGGGGAGTGGATTCTATCATAGCTTTTCATCAATATGAATTTACATTGTGTTCACATTAAAATTCAGTTTGAGGATTATAGGCAACACACCAGGTGCTTTTGTCGAGTGAGGCAAATCATCCATAGTTGTTTCCTCTCCTTGCAATTTTATTAGCCTTTCCCTTTAGGGCATATGCTAGTAAAATGGTGCATGGCAAGGTGGTGCATGGCTCCAAAAAATTAGCCACACTTTACTCAAGTTAAGTGGCTCATTATCTTGAGTAAAGTGGCCCATTTTATGAGTTAAGAGTTGTGGATCTTGGGAAAAAAGGAGTCCTTAAAATTAGGCATTGGTTACATCAAGGCAGATTAGAAGTGTTGGAGGAGGGCAATCAAGAGGTTGCTCAACTCGCTCAACCTTGTAAACTATCATGGATAGTGGTCAAAATAGAAGTGATACAATGGTGTAGTAGTAAATTGCATCTTAGTATGGAGAGCACCCCCCCTCTCTGCATAGAAGGCAAGAAGATAAGCCAATCATTGTCCTCCACTCATGTTAGGAAGCTATTGTTAAGGTGCAAACCTGACTTTAGCCACCTTCCTAAGAAAAGCTCCTTATGGATCACGAGTCATTGGCAAGCAATTTTCTTGCTTGTGTCTTTCTAATTTCATGAGAACCCATATATTGGAAGGTCAAGCACATCAAATAAGATATTTGAAAAATCAAGGGTTGAAGATGGGAGTGACGTCTAGCTCAAAAGACGTAGAAGAAAGCAATGAAGATAATGTGGTTGGAGTTTTAGCTGTAGGTAGAGGAGATGGATATTTTTAATAACACTCACGATGGTAAGTGACATCTTTTTAACCATTGAAACCTCTAGTAAAATGTTATTTTCATATACGATAATTACTGGTTTACGAAAGAGTTGAGCTTTAGTAAGGTTTGGGTTTGTTTTAAAATCACTTTTGTATATGTATCTTAGGGCTAATTTCTAATCATTTTGGAGATTAATTTGTGAGAGTCTTGACTTGAAATTATACAGTATCTGATTTTGAGCTTAGTGAGGCAACATTGAATGACTACAAAGATAAAGGGAAAGTAAGAGTTGTGTGCAAAAGTATGATCAGAAATGATTGCATTTGTGCCCTTCAAGATCAGACTTGCACAAGATTTTCATAGACCATATCAAGTCAAAGTCTCACATCATGGTTGTATCCAAAAAAACATCTATCAACCATGTACTTAGGTTTTGTTAAAATGCAACAATTGAAAAAAACCTTCTATATAAATGAATCACAAAGATCAACTTACGAAAATGGGAGTGCACATTGGGTCCTCTTTAATACAACATTTTGAGCTAGTTGTCATATTGAAATGTCTTCTGTGATGTCTAAAACACAAAATTACTTTTTGGGGCTGATATAAGAACCATGGTACTTTGAAAGGCAATTTAAGGTAGTCTAACACTCCTTCTCATGCTAAAAAAGGGTGATCAAAGAGAGTGAAAGGAAGGCTCTAGTCTTGACCCAAAGAGTCCCACCCCAACGAGATTAAGGCATTGTGCCAAGGGTGTCACTGTGGACTACTCAAGGACCTAGGAGGATCACGAAGGTGATGGATATTTTCTTTGAGTTGCCCAAGAGGTCACCCCAATGAAATCAAGACATTAGACCAAGGGTGTTGCAATGGATTGCTCACAAGCTTGCAATGATCGTGAATGCAATGATTTTTGTTTGGTGGATGTTTGTTTGTTTGACTTGGCCCAATAGTTCATACAAAAGTGAGACTCAAAGTACAAAACCACAATGAAGGGTGTGGATGTAAAGAGTAGATGAGGATAACTGCCTAACTAGTGTGGTAGTTGCTTGGGATCTTGTATGAGCAATGAATGCTCATAATGCTCCACTTGATGAGGTAAAAGGAAACATGATGCTTAATGCATGGTTTTCCATTTGGAAGAGCTGAGTTTGAGAAGTAGTCACTATGGTAGTATCATGTTTTAATTTAAATTGTACAGAAGGGGCCATGAAAATGCACATTCGATTCAAATTTTAGACTTACTATTGCCTTCAAAATTCACAAAAGGGTTATATAAAATGGTGAAATTTTTTTAAAAATGGGTTTTTAAAGTATCCTTTGAATGCACGTTATATAGTGTGCTTCTATAAGGTGACCCCCCCGAGGGCTGAAGAAAATCTTGCATTGGGATGCAAGCATTGAGGAAGTATTAGTTGTTGGGCACATGTGTGGACCATATGGAAGAAAGCCCTCACAAGTAAAGATTGATGCCATAAGCAAGATGCGAGAGACATGTTCAAATGTATTCGAGGTAAGAAGATTTTTGGGTGCATGTGTCTTTTACTTGATATGGATTCTGCATTTTTCTCATGTGGCCAAAAGTTTATATTAGCTCTTGAGAAAAGGGTAGAAGTTTTAGTGGGGTAAACAACATACGAAGGTAATTCAGAAGTTAAAGAGCTTATTGATTTCAGTCCCAACACTAAAAAGAGAAAATTATGAGAATGGGCGGCCTATTATTCTCACTGTGGATACAAGCTCAATTGGCATTGGTTGGGTAGTGGGTCAAGATGATGCTAATGGGAATAAGTATGCCATTCGGTTTGGAGCAAAGGTCCTCAATGAAAGGCAAACGACAGTATTCTCAAGTCAAAAGAGTCTATGCATTGCAAATGGGTAGTTGATTTGGTTACCATGCCTACAGGTTTATGGAATATGGGATATCTTGTGCTTGCATGAGAAGACTTGACAAATCAAGTGGAAGGTCAAGCTCTTAGTACAAAGACTACTCAAGTTGTTTGCATGTTCTTGTTGGAAGAAGTCTTTTCCAGGTATGGTTGTGTTGGTAAAGTGGTTGCAGATAGAGGAGAATTGGATGTGAATGAGGCTCATTACTTCTTTTCACGATTGGGTATCAAGCTGGCCTTAACTTCAGCCTACAATCATGAAGCAAATGGAAAAAGTGAAAGAGGTCATTAGCCTATCATTAAGGTATTAGCAAAGTCATGAAAGGGCAGGATGAAAGAGTGGCCAAGAATGTTACCCTTTGCTTTATGGGCTGATAGGACCACTCATAGTGTAGTTACAGGGTATATGCCTACTGAATTAATATATGGACAACAGTCAATCATGCCTATTGTGGAGACTATGCTACTTGGAGTATTCTACCATGGGAAGAGGGTTTGAATAGAGAAGTGTTGTTGGTCCTATGCATTAGAGTGTTAGAAGAAGGCCCGAAGACATTGAGATAGCCATGAAAAAGCCCAAGACTACAAGGATTAAGAACAAGAAGAGGTTTGACAAGTGACACAGACTTCGACCACGAGCTATACAAGAAGGGGATTGGATGCTAGCTTATTATGACAACAGCTTGGAAAATCAACATAGTGCCAGTCCAGAAGATGGCAAAGCGGTGGTTTGGTCCATACGTGGTGATGTTTGTTTTTTATAATGCTACATATGCGTTAAATGAGATGCATGGGATAGCCCTAAGGATTCCAATGGCTGGAAAATGTATCAAGCTCTTTAAACGTAGGGAGTCTTCAGCATATGAGTTGAAGGAGTTGGATACTGAGCATGAACATGAGAATGTGGAATAAGAAGAGGTAGAAGATGAAGACATTGACATGATAGAGGATACTTCTTCTGGCACTGCAGATGCATAAGACTTTGGCACATGCCGGAGGATGTGCAGGTTAAGAGGGACATGAGAATGTGGAATAAGAAGAGGTAGAAGATGAAGACATTGACATGATAGAGGATACTTCTTCTGGCACTGCAGATGCATAAGACTTTGGCACATGCCGGAGGATGTGCAGGTTAAGAGGGGGTGGATGTCATGCCGCTACGTGGTCACAGTGTGAAAAACTCTAGAGTGCAGATTTCTTATTGATCTAGAGATCCAATGCCATATTATTCATTAATGTCAATGTCCGTAGTATGGATGGTTCAAAAATACTAGATTTTTGGACAAGTTTAGACTATTTTTTATATTTTAGATATTATCTCTTGTAAATATCAAAAAATTGTAGACAACTTCTAGAATAGGATGACATGTAAAAGAAAGCAAGTGGCTTTCAATAATTTTAGTGGGATTTTATGTAAAAAAAAGGATTGACGAAATTGTGCAATGCGAAATCGTAGTTTTGAGACAATGAATAGCACTCCGAACTAGGAGAAGAAGAAGGAATGATCTGGGAGTATTCTGGTCAAGTGCACTGGTATTTTACCTCCCTTTTAGAGCCAATGAAAGCATCAGATTGGCGGTCTGACCAGCATAGAGGAAGTTATTATTTATGCACGTTTTTGTCTACAAGAGATTTATCTTCTCATAATGTAGAAATAAATTGACAAGCTTCATCTCTGTGAGTATTCTTCTACATCTTCTTTTCCTTTGAACCCCTTCTCTTTCATCTACTCCTCTCCCTGAATCTCCCTTCACCCTACTAACTCTTACCCCCATGGTAGACTTTTGACCCCAAATGCTCCGACACCGTGATGGATCTTTATTGATTTTGGTACTCTACGTGGATGATATACTTTTGACAGGGAAAGCTCATGATGAGCTAGATGCTCTTAAGGCTCAGCTCAAGAAGAGCTTTGAGATGAAAGATCTGAGATGACAGGCCTCTCATATTCTTGGTATGCGCATTACGCGTGATAGGCATCATGGACTACTCGATCTATAACAGAGAGAGTATATTCATAAAGTCCTTGAGCGCTTCCGTATGCAAGATGTAAAGCCTATTGGCTATCCATTTCCTTCTCATGTAAAGGTATCACAGGCCGATTGTCCGAAGAAAAATGAGCAGAGGGCCAAGATGGCCAAGATTCCCTATGCATCCATAGTGGGAAATCTTATGTACACCATGATAGCCACCCATCGAGATATTGCTTTTGCAATTGGTGTTGTGGCACATTATATGGCTACACCTGGCAAAAGGCATTGGGATGCCGTGAAGGGTATCATGAGATACCTGAAGGGCACTGCTAATATGTGTATATGTTATGGCAGCTAAGATACAGGGGTTGTGGGATACACTGACTTTGATTATGTAGGACATGCAGATAGTAGGAAGTCCACCTCTGGCTATGTGTTCACTTTTGTTGGAGTTGTTGTTTCATGGATGTCCATGGTGCAAAAATACATGGCCCTTTCTACTACAGAGGCCGAGTATGTTGCAGCCATCGAGGCTTGCAAGGAGGCCATTTGGTTGGGTTATTTATTTGCTAACCTTGGTATTGCAGATGCTATCCCTACACTGCATTCGGATTCTATGAGTATCCATGGAAATACAAAACACATTGAGGTGAGGTATCACTTCATTCATGGGGTCATTGAGGACGAGTCTGTTAACCTTGTCAAGATCTTAACTGACCAAAATCACGTAGATTTGCTCGGAAAAAGCCTCTCTACAGAGCACTTTGCCTTCCTTAGGAAGTTGATGGGCATTGGACGACTTCTTTCCTCATCCTCTTGTATCTATGTACATGTTGTATTGTCTTTTTTCTTTTTTCTTCTCACTTCCCATCACTGAGGAAGATTTTCCTTCAAGTGGGAGGTTGTTGGGGGTAAAGGTGCCTCCGCCTAGCCACTTGTGTATTACTACACTGACAATACCCCCACCTGCATACTGTAGACTGCAGGGGCCCATCACTGTCACTTCATTCTTTACTCTTTCAATGACATTTGAATAAAGAGAAGGCCCGTCACACATTGTAACTGTTGGAATTCCCACATTTGGAGTCTCTCTCTTTCTTGCTCTTGCTCCATCTGCCATAGCTCTCACCTCTGTTCTCTCTTGCTCAATCCTTCTCACCTTTCAGGAGGTAAAGCATCCATGCTTGCACACTACAGACAGCAAGCTTGCACACTGATAGTACCCATGCTTGCACACTACAGACGGCAAGCATCCATCACTGTCACTTCATTCTTTATTCTTTCAGTGACATTTGAATAAAGGGAAGGTCGATCACACATTGTGATTGTTGGAGTTCCCACATTTGAAGTCTCTCTCTCTCTCTTGCTCCTGCTCCTTCCACAATAGCTCTTGCTCTCGCTTGTGCTTCCACTTTAGGGCTTACCTCCCTTCAACTAGTATCAGAGCCTTCTTCTTTACGAGCTCAAGCCTAGTTCGTCATACTCTCAACTTCCATTCGAATACCTATAGTAGTTATCTCTTTGTTGGCAGCCATAGCCACTCCGTTTGAGCTTCCTATCAGTGCATTCTTCTTGGGCACTCTTTAAGCTTTCTCGAGCAAGTCTTGGAGCAACCCCCCATAGCCCTCACCCTACTGGTGTAGCATCATGTTGTGTGGAACATGCCCTTTTTTAGTAGTAGCTCACGTTTTTTCATCTCCTATAGTATATCTTTTTCATTGGGCAGCTATATAAGCACTTATACACTTGGTTTTGATGCATAGCATTGATCCTTCCGCTCTTGGCATTCAATTTGAGCATTAAGCTTCAGCTCTAGACTATCATAATAGCCCATAAATTGTCATAAAGCAAGGCAACACTTATCTTTGGTGTCTACACTCATTGCTATTGGTTGGATGATACCCTATTATGCCCGAATGATGCTTATATATTCGTGGATGTTATGTCATTGCTTGGAGTTGATTTTGGACTAATTTGACCACTTCATTTACTCTATTTTGGCTGAGTTTTACTGGCTAGAAATACAGGGCAACACCCTGTTTGATGCTTCTATGGTCTGCTTTGTTGGTCTTATGATGCCTGGTTCTACTAGGGTGATGTCTACATGTACGGGAATGCTATGCTCATGTTATGGGTTGGATTTGGAGCTGATTTTGGTATTAAAATAGCTTCGTTTGACAGTGTATTCACTATTATATACAACAGGGCTGAACCTTTTTTAGCAAGGTTTTATATGCCTATTGCTCCTGGCTATGATTCGAGTGTTCTATATGCACTACTTATGTGTACCATGATGATAGTACACTGTTATATCATATGCCTATGATTTGAGATGCCTTTAAGCTTGATTTTAGGGCTAATTTACTTAGTTTTGACAGTGAATTTACTGCTATAATAACTAGGGTTGAAGGCTATTTGGTCTAGTGTATACTCTACCTATTGCTTTACAGGTGCTTCCCATGTGATTCATTTGACCAAATTAATGTATATGGAGGTTGGGAAATGCTTTGTTTTGGTTCCAAAATGCTTTTGAGCAGTTTGATTAAGCTCTATTTTGGTCTACACTAACTGGCATTGGAGTATAGTTGGCATTCTTTGTGACAATTTAAGCCTATTGTCTATGCTTGACATCTAGGCTTCATACTTTGATGCTTATGTCAGAAATGGATGCTACTTGTGGAATTCCTATGTTTGACCAACATTTGGGGCTTCACCTGTGATTGCATTTGAGCATTTTGGAGATCTTGGATACTCTATTTGGTTGCCAACTACTCAATTTGGAAGCTTCAGTGCTTTATGATTTATGGGTTGAGCTACTTTGGGATTTGTGCTTCAGATGTATCCTACTTGGATGTTGGATGGCTGATGATATGTACTTGATATATTTGAGCAGTGCTTGCTCTGTTTGCATCTCTGACTTTCCTTCCAGTGGGAGATTCTGGCCTATTTGGATATACATAGAGCTTTGACTTTGCAGTTGAGCTTGAGATCGTGGGACATTGACATGTACCTGCTCTCTCTGTGCTTCATGTATGCAATTCATGCTTAGTGGGCTGATCTAACACTACTCTTGGGCAGGCATCTATCTATGTCATGGTGTTGTCAAATATGTATGCATCTTGAATGTCTCTATATTGAGCTTTACTTACACTGCTCTATTAGTTGTGCTTGTGCTTGGTCTCTTTTGTTACCCCGAGACTTGTTACATGCATGACTTTTATGTCTATGAGATGTATCTTGTATGGCACCCTGCCTAGTTGACAGTTATTGGTGCCCATTGTTGTTTTTCACTCACTGTTAGATGTATTTGCTTCATGGTAGTCACAGTTGGTCATGTATTAGTGATAGCTCCACTTTTGGCTTCTTTTACCTATTGCTGTATTTTATTACAACAAGCTATAAATTGCAAACTGTGAGCATTTATTGAGGGCAATCGTTACTGTTTGACACCCTTTTGGTCATATTTGGTAGACAGCTGGTCATTTTAGCAGTTTCTCTTATTTTCAGCTTGTTTTGACAGTGGTTTTGGCCTATTTACTGCTAATTACTGTAGCATGTTTTCTACATAGTCTACCTCTATTTGACTCATTATGGTTGGTCATCTCAAAGATATGGCTTTGTTTAACATTTCCAAGTTGGATGGCACCAACTATGGCTATTGGAAGTCTCAAATATGGCAAGTTTTGATGCAAAGATTATAGATTAAGCCACCAAGAAACAAGGGTATTGAACCCAAGAATATGGATGATGATGAATGGGCTCATTTAGATGCACAATGCAAGTCCACTATCATTTTATCACTCTCTGAAGAGGTCCACAATAATGTTGTTGAAGATGAAGATCAAAGTGCATAGAATCTATGGGAAAAGATTAAGGAATTTTATGCAAAATGGAGCCCTGCTTCGTAGATGTATTAGCTTAAACAGTTGATGGATCTCCTCATGAAGGAGGGGACCCCATTCTCTGCTCACTTTAGCCAGTTTCATTCTATCATGAAGAATCTGCTTCAATAGGGTATTGAGTTTTAGGATAATCTACATCCTTTGTTTCTACTTGGCACTTTACCTGAGTCTTGGGATGTATTTTGCATTGCGATCTGTACCACCAAACTTGATGAGCTGAAATTGAAAGATGTAGAGAGTGCTCTTTTGACTGAAGAAATTAACAGGAAAAGTAATTATGATTCCCGCAGTTTACATGCTTTATCCGTTAGAGGTGGCAAAAGTGGCAAGAAAGAAAATGATTGTCATGGGAAGGACTCTGAGAAGTCCCGGTCTAAGTCACATGGACACAGCAAGTCCCATGGACGTAAGTCTAATCTTACATGCCATTATTGTGGGAAAGCAAGTCAGATACGGCTGCAGTGCCATAAGATGCACGATGACAAGCTCAAAGAAAAGGGGAAAGAGAAAGTGCATGATAAATCCAATAATCACGGTATTATACCTACAAAGTCCACTGTAAAGATTGAGGAGATAAATGTCATGCAACGTGAGGAGTACGATGGTGACTACATATTAGCAGCCTCTTCATGTGATGCCTCTCAGCTAATCGAGGCTTAGTCTATGCATGCACAGTGTTGGCTCTTGGATTTAGGTGTGTCTTTTCATGTGACCCCCTACCATGAGTGGTTTCATACCTATCACAGTATACCTGGTTTTGTGTGCTTATGTGATGATCTATCTCTTGCTATTGTTGGCATTGGTGATGTCAATCTACAATTTCCCTCTGGTAGCACTTTTATTTTGCATAATCTATGTCATATACCCCCACTGACTAAAAGCCTTATGTCTGTTGGGCAGCTTGATGATGCAAGTTATCATATATGCTTTGGTGATTCTATATGGAAGATAACTCGTGGTAGGCTTGTTCTTGCAAGAGGTGCCAAGTCTGGCAGCCTCTACCCCTTGGTTGTATCTGGTACTATTGACCATGTTTTGTCAGTGGGTTCTATCCCACATGTATCTCTCTGGCATGCTCGTCTCGGGGCCATATGTCACTTAAGGGAATGAAAATGCTTAGTGCTTCTTACAATATCTTCCACCATTTTACTACTCACATTTTGAGTCATGTGATCATTGTGTATATGGCTGGCAGACTAGAAATTTGCATAAAAATTTTGGTATTCCACGCATGGGTGAGCCTTTGCCTCTTGTGCATTCATATGTATGTGGACACATGCCCTAGTCATCAATCATCATTAGGGGGTGCAAAATACTTTTTCATATTTATTGATGGTTATTCACATAAGGTTTGGGCTTATTGGATAAAGCAGAAATTTGATGTCTTGGACGTCTTTCAGCGTTGGCTTGCTCTTGCAAGTGCATCAGCTAAAATGCCTAAGGATAGATAATAGGGATGAGTATGACTTGCATGCCTTTGAGAAATTTTTTAGATGAGTGGGGTATTAAGCATTAGTTGACCACCCCTTACACCCCTCCCTAGAATGATATGGCTGAGCATATAAAAAGGACTATCCAGGAGAGGGTCCACGGTATGCTTAGCCAACAAGCAGGATTACCACAGCATTTTTGGGCTAAGGTAGTCTTTATTGCCGTGCATCTCATTAACAAGTCACCTTGCAGTGGTATTGACTTTCAAGTTGCAGAGGAGATATGGATAGGAAAGCCTCCCTCGTATGCTCATTTATGTGTCTTTGGATGTGAGGCCTTCTGCCATGTACCCAAGGACCAATGCAATAAGCTAGATCCAAAAAGTGTGAAATGCATTTTCCTTGGGTATGGAGATGCAAGTGAGATGGGTTACCATCTTTGGGATCCACGTGCACGGAAAGTCATCCGCAGCCATGATGTAGTCTTCCATGAAGGCAAGATGCATAGGCAACCTGAGAAAGAGGTTGAGATATGCAAGATTATCTTTCAGGAAGAGCGCCCTGCTCCCACACAGCCAACTAGACAGCCTACACCAAGATGCTCATGGCCAAGATGTTAGACAACACAGGATGTTGGAAAGGTAGCACAGCCCGCCTTGAGGCATTCTACAAGAGATAGACGACCTCCTGACCGTTATACGCCCTCCATGGATTATGTCTTGGTTACAAATATAGGAGAGCCTCTCACCTATGATGAGGCTATGCACAAGAGTGACATCCACTCCTAGTGAGGGCCATGCAATCTAAGATTGACTCATTGCACAAGAATCATATGTGGGACCCAGTTTCCTTGCACCCCTGGCCACCCCAAGCTGGCATACAAGGCCAGATTGGTTGCTAAGGGTTTTAAGCAGGAACATGGGGTTGACTTTGATGAAGTCTTTTCTTCTACGATCAAGATGACTACCATGTGCTTAGTCCTGGCTTTAGTTGCCTAGCTTGACTTGGGTCTTTATCAATTGGATGTCAAGATGGCTTTTTTACATGGGGACTTGCATGATGAGATATACATGGAGCAGCCTAAGGGTTTTGCAGAGCTTGGTAAGGAATGCCTAGTGTGCAGACTAAGGAAGAGTCTTTATAGTCTAAAGTAGGCACTTGGGAAATGGTACCGCTAGTTCAATGCTTTTATGCAGTCAGAAGGCCACAATCATAGTGCTATGGATTCATGCTTATACATGAAGAAAGCGTGCAATGGTTCATTATTGATTTTGGTACTCTATGTGGATGACATGCTTTTGGCAGGAAAAGCTCATGATGAGCTAGACGCTCTTAAGGCTCATCTCAAAAAGACCTTTGAGATGAAAGATCTAGGACATACCTCTCATATACTTGGTATGTGCATTACACGTGACATGTCTCAGGGACTATTCTATATGTCAGTCATGGAAGGAGTATATCCATAAAGTCCCTGAGCGCTTCCATATGCAGGATGTGAAGCCTATTGGATGTCCATTGCCTTCTCATGTGAAGGTATCATAGGCAATTATCTGCAAATAGATGAGCAGAAGGTTGAGATGGCCAAGATTCCTTATGCATCTACAGTGGGCAGTCTTATCTATGACATGATAGCCACCCATCCAGATATTGCTTTTGCAATTGTTGGTGTTGCGGCACGTTATATGGTTACACCTGGCAACAGGCATTAGGATATCGTAAAAGGTATCATGAGGTACCTCAAGGGCACTATTGATATGTGCATTTGTTATGGTATTCAAGATACAAGAGTCGTGGGATACACTAACTTTGACCATGCAAAACATGCAGATAGTAGCAAGTCCGCTTCTGGCTATGTGTTCACTTTTGCTGAATGTGTTGTTTCATGGATGTCTAAGGGTGAAAAAATGCATGGCCCTCTCCACTATAGAGGCCAAGTATGTTGGAGCCACCATTGAGACTTGCAAGGAGGCCATCCGGTCAGGCTGTTTGGTTGCTGACCTTGGTATGATAGATGTTATCCCTACACTACATTTGGATTCTCTAAGTGCTATTCAGTTAGCCAAGAATCTGGTCTTCCATGCAAAGACAAAACACATTGAGGTGAGGTATCACTTCATTTGTGAGGTCATTGAGGATAGGACTATTGATCTTGTCAAGATCTCAACTAACTAGAATCCTGCAAACTTGTTCACGAAAAGTCTCTCAATGGAGCATTTTGCCTTTCTTATGAAGATGATGGGTGTAGGATAAGATGATGTCTTTCCTCATCCTATTGTACATATGTATACTTGTACTTTTTCTTTCCTCCCTCCTCACTAAGGAAAATTCACCTTTAAGTGGGAGGTTGTTGGGGGTAAAGGCGCCTCTATCTAGCCACCCATGTATTACTATATTGGCAGTACCCGCCTACACAACACTACAGGTGGCAGGTGCCTATCACTGTCACTTCATTATTTATTCTTTCAGTGAAATTTGAATAAAGGGAAGGTCGATTACAGATTGTGATCATTGGAGTTCCCACATTTGAAGTCTCTCTCTCTCTCTCTCTCTCTCTCTCTCTCTCTCTCTCTCTCTCTCTCTCTCTCTCTCTCTCTCTCTCTCTCTCTCTCTCTCTCTCTCTCTCTCTCTCTCTCTCTCTCTCTCTCTCTCTCTCTCTCTCTCTCTCTCTCTCTCCTACTCCTTCCAACATAGCTCTTGCTCCCACTCATGCTTCCATTTTAGGACTCACCTCCCTTTAGAATATCCCTATGGATGCATAAAGGTATTAAACTTGTGGTACCATTCCCTAGGTGCCTACTTAAGGCCATAAAGGCTCTTTCTTGATCTACACACTAGGTGTTCCATGCCATGTTTTGCAAAGCCCTTAGGCTACTCTATGTAAATCTCATCATGCAGGTCCCCATGAAGAAAAGCTATCTTGACATCTATCTGATAAAGATCTAAGTCAAGCTGGGCAACCAAAGCTAGTATAAGTGTAGGGTAGTCATCTTCACAATAGGAAAAAAGACTTCATGAAAGTCCACACCATGTTCCTACTTGAAGCCCTTGGCAACCAATCTAGCCTTATATCCCGGCTTGGGACATCCAGGGGTACTTTTCAACCTATACCCACTTGCATGGAAAAGCACACGTGCCACTAGGCAAAGGAATAAAATCCCACATATGATTTTTTTGCAATGAGTCATAGTATGACTACATGGCCCTCTCCCAAGAGTGACTATTACCTTTTCACATGGTCTCATCATAAGTAAGAGGCTTACCAACATTTGTTACCATAACATAATCCATAACCGCGTAGGCTGTCATCTATCTCTAGTAGACTTGGCTGTGGGGCCTGTACATCCTATGGAGCATTAAGAACTTGGGTCACTAGGGCACCAACTATGCTGCTACAAGCTATCTAGATGGCCGTACATTAGTAGGAGGCTCCTCCTGAAATATCACCCTGTGTACCTCAACGATATGCTCGGGCTAATTATGCATTTTCTCCTCATGGAAAACAACTTCATGGCTATGGATAACCTTCCAAGCCTGCAGATCCCATAAGCAATAGTCTATCTCACTTGCATCCCCATAACTAAGAAAGATGCATTTTTTAGACTTAGGATGTAGCTTATGCGCTTGTCCTTTGGTACATGGCAGAAAGCCTCACAATCAAAGACACGCAAATAAGCATATAGAGAGAG
Organism: Lygodium microphyllum; assembly: GCF_053477565.2. Taxonomy (NCBI): domain Eukaryota; kingdom Viridiplantae; phylum Streptophyta; class Polypodiopsida; order Schizaeales; family Lygodiaceae; genus Lygodium; species Lygodium microphyllum. The sequence continues at coordinate 68,466,970 of NC_141143.1, read as the reverse complement.
GTTTTCTTGACTATATTTATGCCTAGCTTTTTCACATATCTTGGTGATATGAAAGAATGGGTACTCCCATAGTCAATTAAAATTCAAAAGGATTTACCTTGACAATTTGTTAGTATCTAGATCATTTGAGAATTGGCAATTCGGACCCTTCTTATCGAGAGTGGGTGTAATCTTGCTCTTTACATATCAGTTTCCATCATAGGATATGGGGTAGGGTGTATGGGGTGGTCATTTGATGCTTAATACCCCTCTCATCACAAAACTGCTCAAAGGCTTTAGAGACATACTCACCCCCATTATTTGACCTGACATTTCAACCTATACCCATATTAGTTCTCAACCAAAGTAAGCCAATGCTAAAATGTAGCCAATACAATATGCCCAGACCTTATGTGTATAGTCATCAATGAAAGTAACAAATACTTTGCACCACCTAACGACTTGCCAAGCATGGGACCACATACATCCGAATGAAGAAGAGCCAATGGCTCACCCATGCATGTCATACCAAACTTTTTATGCATATTACATGTGACCTACCTGTTATATAAACAATGATCATAAGACTCAAAGCACGTATAGTCGAGGGGTGAAAGATATTACAAACGAGTAAAAATTTTCATTTCTTTCAAGAACATATGCCCAAGGCGATGATGCTAAAGAGATACATGTGAAATTGCATTCACTGCTAAAATATGGTCAATTGACCCAAATATAAGCAAGGGGTAGAGAGTATTGGACTTAGCATCATGTACAATGACAAGATTTCCATGGGTAATCTTCCATGAGGAATAACCAAAAGAAACTACATAACATGCATCATCCAAAGTGCCAGTAGAGATAAGGCTCTTTGTGAGAGTTGGTACATGACATACATCATGAAGAGTAAATAGACAAATCCCACGACGATCATTACCGCCCCTATCATTATTGCCTCTAATTGTCAAACCATGAGAGGTGTGGGAAGCATCAATATTCTTTTTATTAACCTCTTTAGTCAAGAGTGCACCATCTACATCCTATAACTATAACCCATCATTAGATATGTTGGCGCATATAGCAGTACAAAAGGTATCCCATGATTCACGCAATGTAACTAAGAGGAATAAGGGAAGAAGAGTGCCCTTGAATTCAAAACCCTACAAAGCCAAATGATTGATAATGGAATGAAACTCATTTAAGTGAGCTGACATAGAAGTGCCCTCCTTCATGCAAAGGTTCATGAGTTGCTTCAGCCAATACATCTAAAAAGCTGAGGTCTATTTGTCATAGACATTGCAAATCTTTTCTCATAATTCCCATGCAAACTGCCCATCAAAGACAACATTATAGAATATCTACTTAGAGAGGGATAATATGATGGTGGACTCACATAGGCCATCTAATTCAACCCAATCATCTATATCAATAAGTTTGGGATTGACACCCTTATGTTTCAAAGACCTAACATGCATTTTCTACACTAAAACTTGCCAGATTTAGGCCTTCTAGTAGCTGTAGTTGGTGCCATCCAACTTTCAATATTAAAGATAGTACTATCAATTGAGCCACCAACCATAACGAAGGTAAAAAATTGCACAAACTGTCAAACCAAACTACTATAATTACTACAAATAGCTCTAAACCACTAGTAGATAAAGCTAAAAACAAGGGGTATTGACCAAGTAATGAACTGTTCACAAACTCAATGCAAAGAACTATCCAATGAAGGTGACTTCTCACATATGTTGGAAACCAGAGTTGCAGCATTGGAATGTGTGCACAAGAGGGAGAAGAGAGCTCAAAGTACAAGAATAAAATCTTGCTTACTAAGTTGCTTAGGGTACAACTTGGGTACACTCTCCCACACTTGATAGATCCATAGGTTTTTTATATAGCCTCTGCCAAGCTAGGGTTAGGGTTTCCCCTGCCCCTAGGGATATTCACACTCATCTACCCTTATACTCCCTTGCTTATAGTGGGTTCCTATGCTTGTCTTCTAACACCCCCCCTCAATGCCAGCGTGGTATTAGATTACAAGGCATGTAAGATGTTCCCCCCCTTCTTGGGATGCCTTTATAAATCAGGCTTACAAGGTTGTTTTTAGGTAGGTGATTTTAAAGAGTCAAAACAGTCTTCAGATGGATTGGAGGCATAGTTGGCCACCAATTCTTTGGGTATATCAGGAGTGTTGGGGCATTTACTAGTGATATGCCCTGTCTTCTTGCATTTGTTACATTTCATCTTCTCAGGATACTTCTTCCAACAATTGTTTACAAGATGTCCTTTTTTCTTACAAAAAGAACATCTAGTGAGAGCTGTATGTACCAATACTTGATCATGGGAAGTTGAAGATGCCTGATTGTTGCTGCTTTCTTTGTGGTTCCTCTTTTCTTCATCCAAACAGGATTGAATGGTACTTGCCAATGTAGGATCTGGAATGTTGGTGAGAGTGGTTACAAGAGTAGGAAACACCTGTTTTACAACTTTTAGGAGAATAGCAATAGCATCTTCTTCATGTATTGGAGCTTGTACAGAGGCAAGCTGTGCCACAAGTCCCTTCATGTGAGAGATGAGTTTTTCCAAATCTTCTCCTGATCGATATTCCAAGCTAAAGAATTCAAAAGAATTTAGTATTTTTACCAGTGGCTCCATAGAGCTTTTCAAGCTCATCCCATTTTTCTTTAGCAGTGTTTAGTTTATCAACATGATGAATCAGGGATTCATCTAAGTGTAACATTATGATTTCTTGAGCACGTTGGTCATCCTCTATATCAACCAGATTTGCAGAGTTTACAACTCTACTGCCTTGAATGAGAGGCCAATACCCTCTCTCCATCATTTTGTATTTTATAAGTACCTTCCATGGGTGGAAATCTTTGCCATCAAACTTTCAAATTTGAGGACGGACATCAGCATATGTTGTGGTCATTGGGAAGGTCTTACCACTTGTTAGGATAAGGGCAGTGTCTTGTCCCTTACAATTTTTCCACTAAATGCGGAAGCAAATCAGACAATTTGAAATCAAAGTTGCAATGAAGAGAAAGGCTGAAAATCATATAAATGTAATATTTCAAAGTATGACTATGGTGGTCCTTTCTTATATGCAAACTTCTTCCAAGGTTTAATAGTCTTTTTATGTTTTAATGAAGTAAACCTAGACTGGACTTCAGGCTCCTCCTTGTGGTGTGGCTTAGTGGATGAGGCCAAGGGCTTTGTAGAACATGGTAGGAAACACTTAGTATGAAGATTGAGGAAGAGCCTTTATGGCATTAACCAGGCACCTAGGGAATGCTACCATAAGTTTGATGCCTCTATGCATTTACAGGGATATTCCCATAGTGATATGGATTTGTTTGGGGTAAAGGCGCCTCCGCCTAGCCACCCATGTATTACTACACTGATAGTACCCACCACTGCACACTACAGGTGGCGAGCACCCGTCACGGTCACTTATTCTTATTCTTTTAGTGACAGTTTGAATAAAGGAAAGCCTAGCCACACATTGTGGTTGTTGGAGTTCCCACTTTTAAGTCTCTCTCTCTCTCTCTCTCTTGGCTCTTACTCTCCATCCGCCATAGCTCTCACCGCCAAGCTTCTTCCTCCTGGGTTCCACTTCCCTTTCAACTGGTATCAGACAAACGCATTGGAGCTTGCCCGATATTCTCTTCAGCCTGGATTTGAAGAGTTTCAACCCGAGCTTCAATGGCAGCCATGGAACCTTCATTTGCAAGTACGTTTTGATCTCCTGCCTCCTCTCCGAGCTTTCGGACCTTCATCTGCTTCTTCTCGGGCTGCATTGGAGCCCCCTTGACCTTGCCAAGTGTCCCCGAGGGCTATTGTAGATCCCCCAGCCCCCAGGAACAGCCTGCATAATTTTTGGTGCATTTTTAGGGGGCTGGGCTGATCTGCTCCCTGGCATTTTCCTACTCCTCCTCGGATTCTCGACACTCTTGGCAACCTTCCTGAGCATTGCTTGACTCCCCGGCATTGGTGCTTGACTCTCGGTGATCGATTCGAGTGCTTCCCCCTTCAACCCTTTGATGTATACACAGTCCTAGGACTATCAAAACAGGATAGCACTTGACATTTACTATTTAATGATTCTTGGCATTGCCCGTTTGATGCCTATTGATGCTCAGTGATGCCCGGATGTTATGGGATGCTATGTTTATGCTTTGGGACTAATTTGGAGTAGATTTGAGCACCATTTGAGCTTCATATAATAGTAAATTTCTTACTATAATACAATGGGTTGAAGCTCATTTACTTGGTGTATGCATTGGTTCATGGATACGAGGTGCTTCTTGGAGGTTTGAATGATCATACCGATGTATTTGGAGGTTGTCAAATGCTTCTTCTTGGTTCTGGAATGCTTTTGAGCTTGGATTAGGCTCCAACTTGGTCGTTCTTCACTGGCATTTGGCTTCAGTTGGCATGCTTTGGACCGGTCTATGCCTATTGTCACTACTTGACATTTAGGCCTCTTGCATTTGTGCTTTGGTCAGATATGGATGCCACTTGGTTTGCCCATGCTTGACAATTTCTTGGAGCTTCATCTTCAGATATATTTGAGCATTTTGGGTCTACTGGGCATTACATTTGGTTGTTAGTTACATACTCTTTGAATGCTTTCAGGCTTATGCTTTATGGGTCTGAGATAGCTTGGGATTTATGCTCCGGATGTACTCTATTGGGATTTGGTATGTCTGATGCTATGTATTTGATGACTTAGAGCATTGTTTTCTCTCTTTGCATCTGTCTTCACTTATAGTGGGAGCCTCTTGGTATATTCGGATGTACACAGAGTCTTATTTACAGATGCTCTTGAGCTTGTAGGACAGTTACATGCATTTGCTCTCTTGAGAGCTTTATGTCTACAGTTAGTCTGTAGTGGGCTAATTTGATACACCTATTGGGGCAGGTACCTATCTCTGTCATAGGTTTGTCAGTTTTTTATGCATCTTGGATAGTTATGTATTGAGCTTCTTGCTCTATCAGTTGTGCTTGTGCTTACTCTCTTCTCTTACCGCGAGACCCATTACATGCATGACTTCTGGACCTATGAGATGTCTCTTGCCTAACATGTTATTGGTTTGATAGTTCTTGGTACCTTCTTTCCCCTGGAAACTCATTGTTGGATGTATCTTGCTACCTAGCAGTTGCAGTGACATATGTATCAGTGATTGCTTCATTTTGGGACAATTTCACATACTACTATCATTTATTATAGCAAGCTGAAATCTGCAGATTTTGAGCACTTCTATGAGGGTAATCTTACTATTTGATGTTATCTTGGTCATATTTGGTGGACAGGTGCTTCTCTTGGTAAAATCCACCCTTTCAACCAGTTTTAGAAGTGGTTTTAGTGCATTTTCTGCTAATCACAGTAACCTGCAATTTTGCTTTTTTGCTTTGATTTGGGACAGTATGGCTGGTCATCTGAAAGATACAGCTCTCTTTAACATTGCCAAGTTGGATGGTACCAACTATGGTGGGAGTCCCAAATATGGCAGGTTTTGGTACAGAAGTTGCAGATTAGACCATTGTGTTTCAAGGGTGTTAAAGTTGAGGATATGGATGATGATGTTTGGATGGAAGTTGATGAGCTATGCAAGTCTACCATTATTTTGTCACTCTCAAAAGAAGTCCATCATAATGTTGTTGAAGATGAAAATCAAAGTGCATGGGATTTATGGGAGAAGATTCTGGAGCTCTATGCATAGCAGAGTTCCGCGTCACAGATGTATTGGCTGAAGTAGTTAATGGACCTTTGCATGAAGGAGGGGACCTCCCTTTCATCTCATTTCAGTCAGTTTCATACTATCATGAAGAATTTGTTGTCACAAGGTATTGAGTTCAAAGACAACTTGCACCCGTTGTTTCTACTTGACACCTTGCCTAAATCATGGGATGTATTCCGTACTGCCATATGCACGAGCAAGCTTGATGGGCTAAAAATCAAAGATATTGAGAGTGCTTTATTGACTGAGAAAATCAACAGGAGAAACGATGATGCTTCCTGCTCTTCACATGCATTGACCGTTAGAGGTGGCAGAAATGGCGGGCATGATAATGATCATAAGGGCAGGGACTCTCAGAAGTCTAGGTCCAAGTCAAGTGGTCACAATAAGTCCCGTGGTGGACAGAAGACTGATCTTACCTGTCATTATTGTGGGAAAGCAGGACATATTAGGCCGCAGTGCCATAAGATGCAAGATAATAAGCGTAAGGAAAAGGGATAAGAAAAAGTGCAGAAAAAGTTTTATGACAGTAGTATTGTACCTGCAAAGTCTAGTGTGAAGATAGAAGAGGTTAATGTCATGCAGGCCATTGATTCAGATGATGATTACATTCATGCAACTTCTTCATACTTCTGAGATAGATTCTACATATGCACAGTGCTGGCTCTTGGATTTGGGTGCGTCCTTTCATGTGACACCCTGTAGAGATTGGTTTCATACCTATCGTACCATGTTTGGTTCTGTGCATCTTGGTGATGACAGGTCTCTTAACACTGTGGGCATTGGAGATGTTAGGCTGTAGTTTCCTTCTAGTTGTTCTTTTTTTTTTTGCATGATGTACACCATGTACCTGCATTGACTCGTAGTCCTATGTCAAATGGACAGCTGGATGATGCAGGGTATTTTGTGTCTTTTGGAGACTCTGCATGGAAGATTACTCGTGGCAAGCTTGTACTTGCAAGAGATGCCAAGTCTTGCAGCCTCTATCCCTTACTTGTATTTGGAGCTATTCGATCATGTTTTGTCTATGGGTTCTATTCCCCATGTATCCCTTTGGTATAATCGTTTGGGGCATATGTCTCTTAAAGGAATGAAAATGCTCCGTGCTTTGTAGTATCTTCCGCCCTTTGACTCTTCGCATTTTGATTCTTGTGATCATTGTTTGTATGGTAGGCTGACTAGAAATACGCATAAAAAGTCTAGTAAGAAACGCATGGGTGAGCCCTTGGCTCTTATGCACTCAGATGTATGTGGGCCCATGCCTTGTCAGCCACTTGGTGGGGCAAAGTACTTTGTTACTTTCATAGATGATTACTCACGTAAAGTTTGGGCTTATCCCATAAAGAGAAAATCTGATGTCTTAGACACATTTCAGCATTGGCTTGCATTGGCGGAGAACCAGTCTGGAAAAAGGCTCAAATGCCTAAGGTCAGATAATGGGGGTGAGTATATATCACATGCCTTTGAACAGTTTTGTGATGAGTGGGGTATTAAGTGTCAGCTGACCGCCCCTTACACCTCACCCCAGAATGGTATGGCTGAACGCATGAATAGGACCATTCAGGAAAGGGTCCGTAGCATGCTTAGCCAGGCTGGCTTACCGCAACACTTTTGGGCTGAGGCAGTTACTACTGTAGTGCATCTCATTAACAGCTCACCTAGCAGTGGCATTGACTTTCAGGTTGCAAAGGAGGTATGGGCCGGCAAGCCCCCCTCATACCTCAATGAAATCATGTAGGTAATTTTGGAATGTAGCTATCATGACACTGATTAGAAGGTAGTAGAGGCACAAAGCCCAAATAGCATCACACTATAGGCTTGGGTATCCCATTCTATTATGAAAGTTTTCTTGGATTGGTCTTCTTCTGTAATCTACACTTGACTATATCCACTAAAATCATCTAGTAAGGAATAGAGTTCATGACTTGCCACTGTATCTAATAGTTAGTTAATGAAGGGGATACAGAAATTATCTTTTTTTATTTTGGAATTCATCCTTCAAAAGTCCACACAGATCCATAAATTTCCATTATGATCATTTGCGTGTCTTTGGATGTGAGGCATTTTGCCATATGCCCAAGGACAAACGCAATAAGTTGGATCCTAAAAGTGTCAAATCCATTTTCATTGGCTATGGAGATGCAAGAGAGATGGGTTATCATCTATGGGATCCGTAGGTGCTGAAAGTGATCCACAGTCATGATGTTATCTTTCATGAGAACAAAATGCATATGCATCCTGAGAAAGTGGTTGAGGTATGTAGAGTTATCTTTCAGGAGGAGCCACTTGCTCCCATTCAGCCCACTTCATTGCCAGCTAGACAGCGCATAGCATTACCTAATACTCATGGCCCCCAGATGCTAGACATGTTGATGTTAGACAGGATGTCGGTCAGGCAGCAGAGCCTGGATTGAGGCGTTCTACTAGAGATAGATGACCTCTTGACCGTTTTGCACCCTCTATGGATTATGTATTCGTTACAGATGCAGGAGAGCCTCTCATTTATGATGAGGCTATGCGTAGGGGTGATTGTCACTCTTGGGAGAGGGCTATGCAATCTGAGCTTGACTCATTACATAAGAATTAGACTTGAGATTTGGTTTCCTTGCCTCAGGGTAAGAAGGCTTTCCCATGAAAGTGGGTGTACAAGCTGAAAAGTACCCCTGGACACCCCAAGTTGACATACAAGGCTCAATTGGTTGCTAAGGGTTTTGAGCAAGAGTATCATGTTGACTTTGATGAGATCTTTTCTCATGTGGTCAAGATGACCACCCTACGCTTAGTCTTGGCCTTGGTTGCACAGCGTGACCTGGACTTGTACCAGATGGATGTCAAGACGGCTTTTCTACATGGGGACTTGCATTGTGAGATTTACATGGAGCAGCTTAAGGGCTTTGCAGACCTTGGCAGGGAACACCTAGTGTGCAAACTAAAAAAGAGTCTATATGGCTTGAAGCAGGCACCTAGGGAATGGTACCATAAGAAATCCCGTGACGGTTCTTTACTGATTTTGATACTCTATGTGGATGACATGCTTTTAGATAGCAGGGACAGCTCATGAGGAGCTAGATGCTCTTAAGGCTCAACTCAAGAAGAGATTTGAGATGAAAGATCTGGGATAGGCCTCTCATATACTTGGTATGCGCATTACGCACGATCGATCTCAAGGACTACTCTATCTGTCAATAGAGGGAGTACATTCATAAAGCCCTTGAGTGCTTTCGCATGCATGATGTTAAGCCTATTAGCTGTCCATTACCTTCTCATGTGAAGGTCTCACAGGCCGATTGTCCATAGACATATGAGCAAAGGGCCAAGACGGCCAAGATTCCCTATGCATCAGCCGTGTGTAGTCTTATGTATGCCATGATAGCCACCCATCTAAATATAGCTCTTGCAGTTGGGGTTGTGGCACGTTATATGGCTACACCTGGCAAGAAATATTGGGATGCCGTAAAGGGTATCATGAGGTACCTGAAGGGCACAGCAGATATGTGCCTTTGGTATGGCAGCCAGGATATAGGAGTAATGGGGTACACTAACTCTGATTATGCAAGACATGCAGATACTAGGAAGCCCAATTTTGGCTATGTGTTCACTTATGCTGGAGGGGCTATCTCTTGGATATCCATGGCATAGAAGTGTACGGCTCTTTCTACTACAGAGGCCAAGTATATTGCAGCCAAAGAGGCTTGCAAGGAGGCTATCTGGTTAGGCCATTTGATTGCAGACCTTGTTATCACCGATGTTATGCCTACACTGCATTCGGATTCTATGAGTGCCATTCAGTTGGCCAAGAATCCAGTCTTCCATGTGAAGATGAAACATATTGAGGTGAGATATTACTTCATTCACGAGGTCGTTGAGGACAAGTCTGTTGACCTTGTTAAGATTCCAACTAAGCAGAATCCTATAGACTTGCTCACAAAAAGCCTCACTACCGAGTGCTTTGCCTTCCTCGAGAGATTGATGGGCATTGGATGAGATGACATCTTTTTCCTCATCCTGTTGTACATGTGTAATGTTGTATTGTCTTTTCTTTTTTCTCTCTCACTAGGGCAGATTCGCCTTTAAGTGGGAGGTTGTTGGGGGTAAAGGTGCCTCCGCCTAGCCGCCCGTGTATTACTATAGTAACAGTACCCGCCACTACACACTACAGGTGGCAAGCGCCTGTCACAGTCACTTATTCTTTATTCTTTTAGTGACAGTTTGAATAAAATAAGGCCCGGCCACACATTGTGGTTGTTGGAATTCCCACTTTTGAGTCTCTCTCTCTCTTGGCTCTCTTACTCTCCATCCGCCATAGCTCTCACCACCAAGCTTCTTCCTCCTGGGTTCCACTTCCTTTTCAGGATTTACGTTTATACACAAAGAAGGCTCATGATAGTGGCCTTATGATTTTGATCCTCTATGTAGATGATATATTGATTCTTGGAGTGCTCATGATGAGCTAGGTGCCTTGAAAGTTTGACTCAAGAAGAGCTTTGAAATGAAGGATATGGGACATACCTCACATATTCTTGGGATGTGCATTACATGCTGTGGGAGCTTTCACTCAACTGGCAAGCCCCACGGACCGCTTATTATTTCAAGCGTTCCAAGCGGAGCACTAATGGCTACCTCTCACATAGCCGATGCGCCATCCATATCTATGGATGCAGTGAGCTTACCTCCATGCTGATCAAGTTACCTCCTCTCCTGCGCACTCCGATAGCTCCACGATCCAAGTGCAAGCTTCAAGCAAGCTCCATCCCCAAGCTCCACGCTCCAAGCTCCATTTCCGCGAGCAAGAGAAGAGAAGAGAAGAACTCCCTCACCCTCACACACTCACTCCCTCACACTCTTACACTCCCTCTCTCAAGCACAAGCTCAAGCAAGCAACAACAACAACAACAACAAGAGGAGAGCCACTTTTGTCCACACACAAGAATGAGCTTCTCATTCACTTTTCAACTTTATATACAAAACCCTAAATCCCTTTTGGCTGGTCATCCCCTTATCCCCTTTTTACATGGCCGACTGTGGCCTAGGCCCTTTTTCCCATTGTCCTCCTATATTCCTAGCTTTCTTTCTACTATCCATCTACCTTTACAAATTGCACAGGTGAGAGCTCGGTGCTCTTTAAATTAAATCATGATGCACTTGCGCTCTTTTACAAAAGTATTGACTTGCGCTTTTTCTTGTGCGCATTTTTTCCTGATTTAGGAATTTTCTACACTTCTTGTGTTTTCAGATTCTTCTTGGTGTACCTTCACCTTCTGTTTCGCTTTTGCCTTGGCCTTGCCTTCTACTTCAGATTTTTCGGATTTTTCACCTTTGTTCATTTGAGGGTTAACATTACCCCCCTCCTAGAGGAGTGCTAGTCCCATGGCACTCACCGTCGTAGGTAGCAGGCTTTAGTATGCACCAAAGATGTGGGTGGCAAGGATGTCTGTGGTTGCCTTGGAGGGTTTCTGGTGGTGGGCAGATGAAGGTTGTTGGGGCCACATTGGTGGCGTGGGTGGCTAGTGATCGGAGTTGGAGGTAGGGCTGTGCGCTGTTGGGACTTTCGCTAGACTGGCATAGGTATTGGTTTTTTGGGGATTCTACACATGACGATTCTTGGCGGGCTTGCAGGATGATAGAGGATAAGAATTTAGAGTTGAGTGTCAATGAAGAGTGAATGACACTTTCGTTGGAGTCTTCAATACCTGCAATTGAAAACCTCTCATATGTGGTCTCTCCCTCGAGGTAATGCTAGTCTTCTTTATCATGCACGAGACATAGTTCAATTAGTTTGGAAGATAGGTCAAACTCTAAGCAAGCTGAGAGTATTGTCCTACACTTGAGGATCCAAACGATATATAGATTTTGATGCAGATATTATGTAAGTGCTCGTGCATACTTAGATATTACGTAGTTAGAAGACCGCGGGCTGGTTTCTCGTAACAACGTGTGGATGAAGCAAAGTTGTCTATGTTGAGAAAAAGTACACATAAAGGTGTATGAGACATCCTTTGTGTTGTGACAGCACGATGCAGCATAATTGAACACAAGGACATCACACTTTTGGTAAGCTGATAGCTATTGGACTTGCTTGATGAGTATGGTGTATTTTTCATGGCCATTCGTGTGGTGCTTACCACGATCGATTGCAATGGTATTAAGGCTGAGTGCAAAAAGGAAGCGTGCACTTGGGTCAGGGTGATAGGTCTAACCATAGGTGAGACAAGCTCCCTAAGTGTGCCCTGCCCTTGATGTGCCCTGAACAATTGTGGGTGATGCTAAAGGGCTAGGGGACTAGGGACGGAGCCAGCCGACCAAGGTCACTGGACGTACCTAATTTGAGGACCCCTAGGTGATGTGTTGTGATCGTGGGTGCTTCTTATCTTTTCTATTCTTTTGTTTCATGTCCTTGCTTTTTCTTTTTCTTTTTCTTTTCGTTTCATTTTCTTTTTCTTCTTTCTTTTTTTTTTTGGGACTTGCCTGAGTACAACCATTGTAGTATGCTGAGGCTATCAACCTTTCAATGGGTTGGGAAATGTCGAGATTCAAAGGCTCAGGAAATGGATATTAGAGCGATGATTGTGCCCTAGCCTTATTGCTAGAGAAACAGTTGTTGAGATGGGGGGACCCACTTGAGATTTCGTAACCCTCTTTGTGACATGTGATGTTAGTACAATTGAGGTAACAACTATCGTGAGCCAAATGTAGAGCTTGACCCAGAAGGAGAGCGTAGCCAATGACTATGCTTTGGGCCATGCGATGTGGGCGGTTTGCAAGGGTGATTCTCGCTTTCGGCAGTGAGGCTTCCATTGAGACTCTTTGTTCCTAGTATTTCTGTTGCTTTGTGGGGTTGGTGGTCCTATGGCATCTTGGACATTGAACACTTTCATATAGAGACCTACATCATCCTGCATCCACTTGACAACTCATGAGAGTACATGCACCGCATATGCTACAACTATAATAAACAGGTGCAATGTAAGGAGACATCACTTAGCTGAATCCCATGGTGTTGACTTAGATACTTATCACTTGTGCTTGATTTTCTTTTTCTTTTGCTAAAGACATGAAATATATTAAATGCAGATATGAAAAGTTTGTACAATTGGGGAACCATTTAAAGATAAAAAGTCATCGCCAGGTAGCACTTGATAAGCCTTTAATACAACATGGGGCTATTCTATTTGTGTGAGGCGAGATGAGTCCGGGTGGTAGGACGACTGGGGCTATGCTAGTGGTGGGCTCCTGTCAGGCTAGCCCGACCCAGACCCATATGGTATAGTCCCTGGTTGCAGCTGTTTGGAGAATGTTTTTAAACAATTCATCAAATTCCTTCTTATTTCTAGCTTCCTTATCTTCCTTTCAGCACCTGGTGCTGCCCAAGCTTCTGGGGAGGGCCCGTATGGCCGAGGTTGCCACTCCCCGAGCGTTCCCCTGATCTTCTGTTTTCCTGGTTTGGGAAGTTCTTGGCCTGCATCCCGGGCAGTGTCGCTTGGGGCCTCATTTCTTTGCATACCTTTTGAGGGTAGGCACATAGCGTTCTGGCGGAGGAGCTTGTGCCGCATGCTCCCTCTGACGACGAATAGCGTCCTTGCAAGCCAGCCGCACTGGGTACTCCATGATGGCTACTATAGAGGAAATCTGCAAAATGTGAATCAAGGTTAGGCTTTGAGGTAGGATAGAATTATTTGCATGAAAGGGATTAAACAATGGATTATCAAGCGCATATGAGGAGGAGGAGCAAGGTGAGACATGCAGTGTTTGTTGTAGAGGGACGGCCCCCGTGATGATGTTCGTCTTGCCTGGACTGCAGGGTGTATTCCAGCCATTAGTAGATCTTGGCTTATGCAAAGTTGCATGGACTGGTCATCATGGAGTGGAGCAGGGCTCGTCCCCGTAAGGATAGACCGAAATGGAGAAAGGTGTATAGAAGGGGGTGGTGCCTCGTCTGCGCCATCAGGGATGTTGGTCAGTGATTCCTATGGTGGTAATGAGGGTTGCATGCCCTCCCCCTAGAGGCGGGAATGGTCAGATGACTTCTAAATGTGTGGTGAGAGGAGGACTTAAGGATCTCAGCCTGTCAAACCCAACTGTTCTCCCTGTGCTTGACTATCATTGCTTGTGTGTGTTGATATTATCTATACAGGGTCACAAAACTCATTGTTTATTTATGTATGTATTTACGAATCCATGTCACTTCATGAGGATAAAAACCAATTGTAGAACTTAGGATTATACTGGAGTGTGGCACATGCATCCAGTACTCATGGCAGCTTACTCAATAATGATAGATATTTTGCAGCATCGAGTAGCATGGTACCTTGTCCAAGTCTACTGGCAACATGTAACTTCTCCTCAGTGAGAACCTTATCGGCCAAAGAGTTCTCTTGGCTAGTTCCAGCTAAGTCCATATCCCGAATGGCGGTCAGCACTTGAAAGGAAGTTGGTTCCACATAGGTTGGGTCTCTTTGAGACTGGCATTTGGCCAATTGCTCCTCTGAGACTATCATAATATGGGCTCCTCGTTTGGCCATTGCAATGCATTTTTCAAACCAATGTTTTTCAAATTGACTTCGATCCTCTAATTGTTGCTTTAGTTTCTCTATCTCTAAGAGATTTGGTTGGCAGAGCACATCATTGAATGTTACAGTTAAGCATAGTTCGTCGGCTTCCTCATCAGAGGTGAGTCGCATGCATTCATGCAGGATCCTGTCATAGTGCTTGTGTCAAGATGTTCTTGCTCTTCCCAGGATAGGGGAAATGGCAAGTATTCTTCAAGCTACTCCCTAGGAAATGTGCCCATGTTTGCAAGGACATAGACACACGCGAACACTTTGAGTTTAGCATCCAACTTAGTTAAGCATTCTGCAACACTTCTATGTTCAATGAGGGCTTGCTCGATTGCTATCTCATGCAAGGTTCTAGGAGTTTCCCTAGGCTTTAGCATAGCTGGGGGTTCATGCCTAGATGAGCAAGATTGATCAATGTTAGGATTTCTTATGCTCTCAAGGTTTCTGCATTTTTCCTGAGGTTTTGCTGCTATTGTGTCATGGTTCTCCTCGGATGTGACTGGTATAAATTTATCACCATGTTGTGACAATGTTGTATCCACACTTGATTGGTCAATGCGAGTTCTGTTGTCGGTGGATTGAGTGTTGCAAGCAACCATTGATGGTAACGGTTGCTTTGACTTATCAAAACACACGGATGTGTCTGTGGTTTCACCGTTGGGGGAGATGGTACTGGGTTCCTTAGTGGGTGGACTCAATGCTTTATTCCCAAGTTCTTCCGTGCTCTGGTCTCGATTGTCTTGGTGTCTACCACTTGCAACTACCATTGTTTCTATTGTTTTGTCCTCTTTTTCTTG
Organism: Lygodium microphyllum; assembly: GCF_053477565.2. Taxonomy (NCBI): domain Eukaryota; kingdom Viridiplantae; phylum Streptophyta; class Polypodiopsida; order Schizaeales; family Lygodiaceae; genus Lygodium; species Lygodium microphyllum. The sequence continues at coordinate 68,451,895 of NC_141143.1, read as the reverse complement.
GACAACTGTGGTGTCTCCCTTAAGGACTCAGAACCTTGAACTAGGTCAATTGTTGATGTGCTTGGTTGGGCCTTAGCACTCTCTTTCTCTGGTGTGCTCTCATGGGACTTAGCTACGACCTACTGAACAGCCTTGCTAGGTTGATTGGTCAAATGTGTCCTCTCCTTGGCCACCTCTTTGAGAGATTTCTCCTCAAGCCTAGGCTTTAGGTGCTTTGGAAGTGCTGGAGGTGTCAAGGATGTTGGTTGTGATGCCTCTTCCATGGGTGAATTACTAAGGACGTATTCAGCAAGGGGTGTCGTCTCACAGCCAAAGGCTGTGATTGCTGTGATCCCTAATTGGAATTAGTAGCAGTTAGTTCAGTGGCCCCGGCTATTGTTAGTAGATTGCAGTGTCAGGTCCTCAGGTAGATCGGAAGTGGTAGTGTCTTTTGTTGCCCTTTGAGCATTCACTTGTGCAGATCATCTAGCCATGGTGGGTTGCACATGCATGTCTCTGGGTCAAGAGCTATGGGTGGTGTCATGTTCCACCTCTCGGATATTTGAAAGCTTAGATGGAGATAGAGATTAGGATTGAGTAGTTGCACTTGACAACTGTTGTTGTGCTTCCTGTGTCCGTTTATGGAAAGAGGGTGTAGGAGGGACTCCTAAGTGGCTCCGACACTGGCTAGAAGATTTGCTCGTGGCTGTTGGATGATTTTACCATTTGCTATGTTGAGCATTTAACCTTGCCATGAGCAATGTTGTGCCTATGATGCCTGTTATCCTTTTGGGAAATCAAAGGCTCCTTGAGCACTAGTGGTCTTTGTGCACGCTCTTACATCTAACATCTGCTCATTAAGCATGCTAGGCTGAGGCTCTTCTTTTCTAATACTCATGTTTGGTTTCTTGCCTCGAGACCTGGATTTTCTCTTAGATTTCCTCCTGTGCTTCTTTTCTTTTGATGCAATCGGGCCTTCAGCTTGATAGAGGTGATTTAGCAGGGGGTTTTGGTACCCAAATCCATCGGTTACCTGCGTAATACCCTTGAGCACGTAGCAACGCTTTGGATATCCATCTCGGCGTTGTGCTAACTCTCCATTGATGCCTTTGTCCATAAGGCTTGGGCTTTTTTTGGTGGGGTCTTCTATGATATTTATAAGTCCAAAGCCCATCCTTGGCATTGTCTCATGACCTTCTTGTTTCAAGCATGGCCTCACTCACTGGTTCTCGTTGTTCAACCTGTGCTTGTATCAACTCTTTCAATAGGTCCTTGCTCTCATTACTAGACTCGCCTGTTATGTCAGCACCTCCCTTGCCTTTCCCTCGAAGTTCGATGAGGTCACCCTTGCTAAAGGTTGCCACGATCCTCACCTCTGGTAGTGTTAAGTGTATCCTTTGTGCTACATAATCAGCTTCACACTTTTTCGCCCTTTTGAAGGGTCTTCCTAGGAGGGTTTCCTTTCCGCAATTAGCACTATTTGGAGGAAGATGAAATAGGATAGGCAAGCTTTCCGTTTCAATGGTTACAAGGATTTTTCACTTTCCCATAAGTGCTTGGGAGTGTCCTCCATAAGGGCTAAGAGTCGCCTTAGTCGGTGTGAGCTCTGGTTGGTGGCATGCTTCATAGGTCAAGATATTAAAATCTGCCCCTTCATTGATGAGAGCATTGACAGTATGCTCTCTTTTTGCGGTGAGTTTGACCCTAAGATAAGCAGGCGGTACTATGTCTTCATCTTCTGGGTCTTGGCTTATAAATTTAAGCCTTCTGACAAATGCCCTTGAGTCTCCAACTGCACAACCAGATGTGGATTCTCCACTAATATCTTGGATCGTCTGTGCAGTGCTATTCAAGGTGCATCTATCTTCAAGACTGTCATGTCTAGTCATCCTCGCAGTCATAGCTTAATGTTGTTCCATTCGCTTTGACTAGATGCAGTCCGGGCACAATCTATACATGTTTTTGTGGTATGGCCTTTGTGCCCTTGTTGGCTAGATTGGCCCATTGAGGTTCTAGGGTCTTTGTTTGTCTTTGTTCGCGTATGGGTTTTTGGTTGCTCTTTTGCAAGTGAGAATCCATGCTTGTGTAGAGCCATTACTACACAAGGGTCTAATTTGGAGGACCTGTCACGGTGCACGTTCTCTCTCCAACCTACTTGGGAGAGGTACGGAGGGGGCAGAGTCCCCCTCTGTGCAGGTCTGGGGGGCAGTCCCCCCGGCCCGCAGGGCCGCTATGGTAAATGTCATGCGCAATTTGAAGGATCGTTTATAGCCGAGTTTTAAACTACTTGCTCTAGATTTTAGTCTAGTGATAGGTCTATGCTTTTGGCTCTATATGGTCTCTCGATCAGTTTCAGGGTCTACAGGTTAAGATTTGAAAAAATCCAAATTCGGCCCAACAGGTCCGAATTGCACAGGTCGAATGCCCAATTCAGCCCGTCCGAGAGCCGAGGACCGAATGAGAAAGGGCTGAATGTAACTAAGCCGAATGTCAAATTCGGCCAGTCCGAGTGTGGTTGTCCAAGGGCCGAGTGGCCGAGGGGACCGAGGGCCGAGTCAGGTGGGCCGATTCAAGTGGGCCAAGTCAAGTGGGCCAAGTGGTGAATTCGGCCAGGTCAAATGTCAACTTGTCCTAGTGGGGTTGGGCCAAGTCAGCAGGGCCGAGGGCCCAATTTCAAAGTTGGTTTGAATGCTTCACTCGAACAAGCCGAGTAAAAGACATCCGAGTGTAGTGGGCCGAAGGGCCAAATGGTCCGAGGGCTGATTGGCCGAGTGGTTTGAGGGCCGATTCTAGGACTCAACCCAGAATCGTTGTCACTTGGACGGGCTGAGCGCGAAGCGTTTTTTACGGGCCAAACGCGACGCGATTTTTACTGGACTTCAAGGGATGAGTCCTAGAATCATTGTCACTCGAACGGGCCGAGCACGACGCAATTTTTACCAGACTTCAAGGCGTCCGAGTATAGTGGGCCAAAGGGCCAAATGGTTCGAGGGCTGATTGGCCGAGTGGTCCAAGGGCCGATTCTGGGACTTAGCCCAGAATCATTGTCACTCGGAGGGGCTGAGCGCGATGCGATTTCTACCGAGCGATCGAGGCCTTCCTACCTGCTGAGCACCTCCAGATCCAAGCTACTCATGTAGGGGAAGGTGTGGAATTACCTGGGCTAGGCAAATAACTCCTAGATGACCAGATCAAAGCAGGTCCACACAATGAAGCTCTCTCCCTCTCTCCTGCTCTCCTGAAACCCTGCAATGCAAAATGTGGCCTTTCTTGCCACTCATGGCCCCTTATCACCCTATACAAGCCTGCACTCACCTTATTCTTGCTCCCTTCACCAACATTTAACCCAAATTTTCATTTTTTGCCCTTCTTTTCCCTATTTTAGCCTGTTATACAACAACAGAAAATCCTACTGTTTGCTCCAATGTTTTGCTCCTATCCTTCCTAAATGCAAGAAAAAATCATAAGGTAAATACCTACACTACTCCATCATGCTTTTCCAAGTCCAAAAACCAAAAACCTACTTGCTAAGGAGATCAAATACCTCTTCAAACTCCCTCACTTCCTATCTATCTACTCAAGCACCGGTTCGAGGAAAACCCTACTTCGATGCTCAATTCAAAGCGCGCAAGCACTTAAGGGTTGAATCCGTTGGTCCCAACAATGGAACCAAAATGTGAGAGATTTCGCTCAACTGCCAAGACCCACGGACCGCTTATTGTTTCAAGCGTTCCAAGTCGAGTACTAATGGCTACCTCTCACATAGCTGATGCGCTATCCATATCTATAGGTGTAGTAAGCTTACCTCCATGCCGATCGAGTTACCTCGTCTCCCATGCACTCCCGTAGCTCCACAATCCAAGTGCAAGCTTCAACCAAGCTCCATCCCCAAGCTCCACGCTCCAAGCTCCATTGCCACAAGCAAGACAAGAGAAGAGAAGAGAAGAGAAGAAGAGAGGAGAAGATGAAGAGCTTCTCCTCCCTAGTCCCTCACCCTCACACACTTACTCCCTCACACTCTCACACTCCCTCTCTCAAGCACAAGCTCAAGCAAGCAACAAGAAGAAGAAGAAGAAGAAGAGGAGAGTCACTTTTGGCCACACACAAGAATGAGCTTCTCATTCACTTTTCAACTTTATATACAAAACCCTAAATCCCTTTTGGGTAGTCATCCCCTTATCCCCTTTTTACATGGTCGATAGGCCATTTTTCCCATTGTCCTCCTATCTTCCTAGCTTCCTTTGTACTACCCATCTACCTTTACAAATTGCACGGGTGAGAGCCTAGTGCTCTTTAAATTAAATCATGATGCGTTTGCGCTCTTTTATGAAAGTATTGACTTGCACTTTTTCTAATGCGCATTTTTCCCTGATTTAGGACTTTTCTGCACCTCTTGCATTTCCAAATTCTTCTTGGCATGCCTTCACCTTCCGTTTCGCTTTTGCCTTAGCCTTGCCTTCTGCTTCAGATTTTTTGGATTTTCCACCTTTGTTTGTTTGAGGGTTAACACACGCAATCGCTCTAAGGGGCTCCTCTACTTATCCATAGAAGGAGGACATCCATAAGGTCCTTGATGAGCAGTTTCATCTACAAGATATTAAGCCTATTGACTATCCTTTATCTTCTTACGTGAAGGCTAGTTAGGCCAATTGTTCGCAGTCTGATGAGCAAAAGGCTGAGATGGCCAAGATCCTTATGCATCCGCAATGGTGGGCAGTTTGATGTATGCCATGATAGCCACTCGTCGTGACATAGCATTTGCACTGGGTGTTGTGGCATGCTATATGGCTATGCCTAGTCGATGGCATTGGGATGCCGTCAAGGGGTATCATGAGATACTTGAAGGCACATTAGCTATGTGCATTATGGTAGCCAGGATACAGGAGTTTGGGATCCACTGACTCTAATTATGCAAGACATGTAGATAGTAGGAAGTCCACCTTTGGCTATGTCTTCACCTTTACTAGAGGTGTTGTTTCTTGGATGTCTAGGGTGCAAAAATGCATGGCCCTATGTATTATAGAGACAGAGTATGTGAAGTGTGTGGATCGAAGAGAGAACAAAGCTTCAATGGTGGATGCTATATAGATGAGAGAATAGAGCTTCAACAGTGGATGCTATGTAGATGAGAGAACAATGACACAGTGTGTGAATATAATAGTGCACCTCTTTTGGTTTTTTGGATAGGTACATATAGTACATAGAGTACAATGCTGGGTGAGTGGGCCCAGTGGTCATATACATTGCCCTCCCCCCTAAAGGCAATGTGCCCAAAGGTAGAGGAAAAAGAATCAGGTAAGTCTAAGTATCTACAAAGCTAAAGAGACTATACCTATCCAATCCCCATCATCTATCGGCAATGGGCAAATCACCTTGTTGAAATACCCTTCATGAGAAGGTCTACAGGGTTATCATCAGTGTGTACCTTAACTAGCTCAATGTGCTTGTTGTCAAGTTCATCCCCGATGAAATGATACTTCACCTGCATGTTCTTTGTCTTTGCATGAAAGATAGGGTTCCGCGCTAACATGATAGCACTCTGACTATCACAGTGGAGGACATGAACCTTGATAATACCAAGCTCAACAATCAAACATGACAGCCATAAGGCCTCTTTGCATGCCTCAATGGTAGCCACATACTCTGCCTATGTAGTAGACAATGCAACACGCTTCTGCAACTTGGATATCCAAGTGATTGATCCCCCCATGAAGGTAAATACATACCCTGAGGTGGACTTCTTGCAGTCTGCATGTCCAAGCATAGTCTACATCCATAAAGCCAACCATAGATGCCTTCTACTTACCAAAGCAGATGCGCAAATCCTTTGTGCCTTTGAGGTATCTCATAATACCTTTCACTGCTTCCCAGTGCTTCTTGCTAGGGTTTTCCATGTACCTACTAACCACTCCCACTGCAAAGGCAATGTCAGGACATGTAGCAACCATAGCATACATCAAACTACCAATAGCTGAAGCATGCGGAATCTTGGCCATTTCAACCTTCTCATCATCAAATGTAGGGATCTTCTCTGCACTGAGTTTCACATATGGAGGCAATGGAACCCCAATCCCTTTCCCCCCCACCATATTGAAACACTGCAAAACCTTGGATACATACTTCTGTTGGGATAGATAGAGAAGCCCCTTTCGTCTATCCTTGAGTATCCGCTACCATGTAGACTTTGCTTTAGAGAGTCCAAGGCATGAACATCCCTGCCTCTGCAATCATCATGTCATCCACATACAAGACCAAGATAATCAAGCTGCCATCTGCTGCCTTCTCGGTATATAAGCAATGACCCATTTGACTCCTGTGAAAGCCCTAAGACTACATGAATGCATCAAACTTGTGATACCATTCTCAAGGTGCTTGTTTCAGCCCATATAAACTCCTCTTGAGTTTACATACCATCTTTGCTCTGCCCTTTGCCACAAAAGCCTCATGTTGCTACATATATATGTCCTCATGTAGATTACCATGTAAGAATGTAGTCTTTACATCCATCTGGATGAGTTCCATATCCTCGGCTACAACCAAGCAGAAGATGGTTCTCAAAGTAGTCATCTTGACTATAGGAGAGAAGATCTCATCAAAGTCAATCCCATTTTCTAGCTTGTACCCCTTTGCAACCAGCCATGCTTTGTAATTTGGCAAGGAACCAAAAGTGACTTTCATCTTATAAACCCACTTGCATGGAAGAATCTTTTGCCATCTAGGCAAATGCACCAAATCCCAAGTACCATTCTTTTCAAGAGATTCCATCTCTGACAACATAACTTTGAACCACTTCTTGATGTCATGTCTAGTAATTGCTTCCTTGAAGCATGATGGCTCACCACAATCAGTTACCATGACATAATCAATAGCATACTGAGCACTAGGAATAAACCTATCAGGTGGTCTTGAAGGTCGGGTTGACCTACGAAGCAAAGGTTCAGCATTTGTGGGCTATGGGGCCTATAAATCTGCATTTATAGCTTACTGTCCTAAAATTTCAATATGTTGTCCTACCACATTTGGCTGTCCAAACTACATGTTTTCATGCTGATTGTGGGGCATCATGGCCAATACCTTGCCGACCATTTTCAGCATCATTCCCTACATTTTCAGTGTCATTTACAATAGGTATTCCCTACTGTCTACTGGGCACAATTTGTTGTCCAACATGTATATCTTCTTTGAAAGCAACCCTTCTGACCCCCTCAATCTTTTCAGGCTACTTATGCATGTGATCTTCACAGAAGATTCCATCATTGCTACATACTATTTTCCTTTTCTTGGGATCCCATAGCATGTATCCCATTTCACCCTCATCACCATATCCTAGGAAAATGCATTTACAGGACTTTGATTGAAGTTTGCTGCATTCTTCCTTATGGACATGCACAAAGGCCTCACAGCCAACACTTTTAGATGAGAATATGAAGGTGGCTTGCCCGACCACTATTCCTGAGCCCCAAAGACATGCTCGGTATGACCGATTAATTAAGTGAATGGTTGTCATAACAGCCTCTACCCAAAAACCATGGGGTAATACATCATGAGACAGCATAGTACAGACCTTATCTTCAATGGTTCAATTCATACACTCTGCAACTCCATTCTAGGGTGGATTATGAGGGGCAGTGAGTTTCCTCTTTATCCCTTTGCTGTCACAAAAGTCCTGAAAGGCTTTGGACACATATTGCCCATCATTGTCAGAGTGAAGGCACTTAAGTGTCTTACCAGTGATGTTCTCAACCAATTCTAGGAATTTCTTAAATTTGTCAAGAACCTCAGTCTTACTACCAATAGGGTACACCCAAACTTTTTGTGTAGCATCATCGACAAAGGTGAAAAAGTATTTCTTTCCCCCTAGAGATAACCTTGGCATCTGACATATGTACTAACTCTAAAGGTAAAGATTTCAATGAAAGAGACTTTTCATGTGAAGTCTAAATGTACTAACTCTAAAGGTAAAGATATCAATGAAAGAGACTTTTCATGTGAAATCTATGCATGTTTATCTAAACACAATGATCACAACGCTCAAAATTAGCATATCGACGAAGACAAGGCAAATAACCCAAACGAGTAAGTACTTTCATTCCAATCTAAGTGTCCCAAACCAATCGTGCCACAAGGAAACACTTGGCTATTTTGGTTCACAGCAGCAATAACATGGTCACACACACTAGATACATGTAGCAAAATACAAAGTATCACTCTTTGAGCCTTTGACAATACCCTAGATCCCTTATAGATCTTCCATTTCCCATCACCAAAGGTGGTATGAAAACCTTCAAGAAATTGAGTGAAACGCTCCCAATACCAATGCCAAGCTTGAATCAAATGCCAAGCTCAAGAGTGAGCTCTCATGTATCCAATGATGGGCCTGGAGTTTCCAATGATGAAGGAGATGACCAAGATAGTGGGCAAATCTTCCTATGCAACCAACGTTTGTATACACTATCCTTAATAAATAGACTCTATGTTTTCAATTTTTGGCATACCTACACTCCAAATCATCTCACAAGCTCCTCTAGAAAGTCATGGAGCTTGAATCAAGCTTCGTTTTCATAAAAAAAAGTTTTTGAATCCGAGTTTTCTAGCTCAAGTTATGAGCAAAATGGTGACCTATGGTCAATCTGTCCAGCAGACTCATGGCTGTTGACGTGATGTTGCTTGGCTGCTTGGGAGGGCTGGAAGGCTACAATGGCTCAATGCTAATGGGGGGAGGGGGCGCAGGGAGGGGGGGTTCCCAAATGACCATCCCAAGCTCCCTCTTGAAGCTCATAGGAAATGGTAATGCTTAGGCTTCACAAGAAGCAAAGAGGCATGGCTGTTCTGTTTCCAGCTTGAAGTGCTTTTCCAAAAGAGCTCAAGACACACTCAATAATGCCCCAAGTTTGTCATCTTGATGAGGTTCAAAGGTGCCCTGATAGATGCCAAAGAAAATGAGATCAAGACAAACCTTAATGAAAAACTGCCATGGCTACCATAGCTACGAGCTTTCAAGACAACTGTTGCTCCCCTACTGCACAAGCTCCTGCTCCCAAATCTTGAGCTCGGATACCAGTTTGAAGTGCGTGGATCGAAGAGAGAATGGAGCTTCAATGGTGGATGCTATGCAGGTGAGAGAGAGACACACATACAATGACACAGTGTGTGGATACAATATGTACCTATTTTGGTTTTCTAGATAGGTATATAGTACATAGAGTACAATGCCACAGGCAAGCCCAATGGTCAAGTATATTGCCCTTTATTCCCAACAGTATGTTGTAGCCACTGAGGCTTGCAAGGATGCTCTCTGGTTAGGTCGTCTGGTTACAAATTGGCATTACTAAGGTGGTCCCTACCCTACATTTGGATTCTATGAGTGCTATATTCAATTGGCTAAGAATCCGGTCTTCCATACAAAGATGAAGCACATTGAGGTGCATTAACTTTATCAAAAGGTCATTGAGGACAAGTCCATTGAGCTTGTCAAGATCTCAAAACTGACCAAAATCCTACAGATCTACTCACTAAAAGTCTCTCAACAAAGTGTTTTGCCTTCCTTAGGAAGTTGATGGGGGTTGGATGAGATGGCGGCTTTCCTCATCTTGTACTTATTTACATTTGTACTTTGTCACTTTTTAATTGTTCTCTCCTCACTAGGGGCATATTCGCCTTTAAGTGGGAGATTATTAGGGATAAATGTGCCTATGCGTAGCCACCCGTGTATTAGTTATACTGAGAGTACCCACATACCCACACACCTATACACTACATGTGGTGGGTGTCCATCACTATCACTTCGTTCTTTATTCTTTTAGTGACATTTAAATAAAGGGAAGGCTAGTCAAACATTGTGGCTATTGGAGTTCCCACATCTTGTGTGTCTCTCTCCCTCTCTCTCTCTTGCTCTTGATCCTTCCACTATAACTCTTGTTTCCGCTCCATGCTTCCACTTTAGGGCTCACTCTCTTCAGCATTGATTTATTCTAGAGCTTTGGACAGTGACATTGGTTTGTTAATCATTGCCTTGGATGCTACATTGGTGGATGCTTTGCCGACCATCTTGATTTGGATATGCTACATGGATCATGGATTTATGAATGCCTTTCACTTGATGTTTTGAGCTTTGTTTTCTCATCTGGTATTTGACTTTATTTCCTGTGAGAACTATTACTTAACACTTGAATATTACATTGAGCATTTGGTTGCGCAGTTGAGCTTGAGGGTCTTCCAATGAGACCATGGAACCTAGTGGCATGTACATACTCTTATCATGCTTTATGTACACAATTGATGCTTAGTGGGCTGATCTGACATTCCTCTTGGGCCAACACCTATCTCTATCACATGATGTTGTCACTGATGTATGCATCTTGGTTGTTTTATGTATTGAGCTTCCATTACATTATTGCTCAATCCGTTGTGCATTTAGTTGGTCTCTTTTGCTACCCATGAGAACCACTCTATGCATGATGGTTATACCTATGGGATGTATCTCAGTATAAAACACTAATCCTTTGACAATTCTTGGTGCCAGTCATGTATTCACTCACTGCTAGTTAGAGCTATTCCCTGGTAGCTACAGTTTGTCTTATGTGAGTGATTTCCCATCCTTGGTATTGATTTCTTATTGTTATACTTTATTTTCAACATGCTATAATTACAGTTTACAGCATTGTTTATGCAAGCAGTCACCTCCATTTGACAGCTCTTTGCATTAAGTTTATGGACAGTTCATTACTTGGTCAGTACCCCTTGTTTTTAGCTCGATTTAACAATGGTTTTTAGGGCTATTTGTAGTAATTATAGTAGCTTTCTTTGACAGTTTGTGCATTTATTTGCCTTTATCATGGCTGGTGACTCAAGTGATAGTGCTATCTTCAACATTGACAAGATGGATGACACCAACTATAGCTACTAGAAGGCCCAAATTGCAAGTTTTAGTGCAGAAAATGCAGGTTAAGCCTTTTAAACATAAGGGTGTCAAGCCTAAACCTATTGATGTGGAGGATCGGGCAGAATTAGATGAGCTATGTAAGTCCACCATCATATTGTCCCTCTCTAAGTAGGCATTCTATAATGTTGTCTATGATGGTCAGTCTCCATGGGACTTATGGGAAAAGATTTACAATGTTTATGACTAGCAGAGTCCCGCTTCTCAGATGTACTAGCTAAAGCAACTCATGGACCTTTGTATGAAGGAGGACACTTCTACATTAGCTAACTTAAATGAGTTTCATTCCATTAAAAATTAAGAGTGATGTGGAGCGCTTTTTTGCCAGTGCGTGCTCTTGTGACAGCTGGTTCATTTTTATTATAAATTAAAGTGCCTCTTAAGCGCACGTAGCACATGCAAAGTGAACGGCTTGTTGATTTTTATTATGATGAAATTGTGTGTTTAGTGCGAATGCACGTGGAAAATGTGGGTGAATAAATATTTCATTTTAATAATTAATTTGTGATTAAGGATAAAATGAAAATAAATAAAGCACATAAAAGAAATACCTGGAAGGGGTGTGTATGCAATGGCCTGAAGGCGCACGGAAGAGTCCCCCAAAAGCAATGAATCCAGTAAAAGAAAAGTAAAGACCACTGACTAAACAACAAAGACAAAACCTTAGTGGGTGTGTCGAGTTTGAGTATGATTTTTAATTTTATTATGATGTATTAGGATAGTTTTTTTTTAAATTGTGTTTGTTTGGTATTTTAGGGGGTATTATGTGTGGTGATTGGAGTTATGTGTGTTTTTTTGGATTTGTATTTTAATCAATTGTATGTGGTTGTGTATTTTATTTTATTTTCAAAAGGAAGAATAATGAAAGATGGATATGGGATGAAGTAAAAAGAAAAATTCAGCCAGTTGGGAAATATCCACAATTTAGGGTAAGAAAATAACATGGGATGGTGAAGTGGTGCATGTGTGGTTTTTTTTTTATAAATTGTTTGAAATAGGAGTACCGTGTATAAAAAAATTTTAAAGTGAAAAATGAATGGAAAAAGGTCAGGGGGTGGGTGGAATTTTTTAGAATTTTTTTTGTATTTTTTTTAATTTAAAATGAATTTTCTGCATTTTGAAGGTAATTTTGAATAAATTGGAAAATATGGACTTTTTTGCAATTTTGGGGGTTGAAATTTCTACCTGACAAATTTCCAAAAATTTGCAAAAATCTAAGGGAATTTTTAGAAATTTTTCTGAAATTTTTTTGAATGAAAATGAATTTATAAATTAATTAAATCAGTTAAATCAGGAAAATCGACTTAGTTTGGTAAGTAAGGTCAAATTAAGTCAGCTAAGACCTGGTAGTCTGGATAAGTCATGTAAGTCAGATTAAGTCAAGTCAAGTTAGGCAAAGAGAACTAGGTTAGTCTAGGTTAGTCAAAATCAGGTAAGTAAACTAAGTCAGATTCTAACTAACCTAGGGTAGACTAAGTAACCTAGGGTTAATTAGGTTAAGGGGGGGACTAACCTAAAGGGGGTTAGATAACTAGGGGCTTAATCTAACTAGGGGGGTTAGTTAACTAGGGAGGGGGGTAACCTAACCAAGGTGGGTTAGGTGACTAGGGGAGAGTTAAGTAACCTAGGCTAGTTTAACCTAGGTATGGTTAAGGAACCGAGGGTTAGTTGGACCTAGGTAAGGTTAATTGAACTAACCTAGGGTAGGGTTAGGTTAACCTAGGAGGGGTTAAACTAACCTAAGTGAGGTTAGTGGACTAGGGGGTGGGGTGAAACTAACTACAGTTGGGTTAAACTAACTAGGGGGTTAGTAAACTAACTATAGTTGAGTTAGACTAACTAGGGGGTTAGTCTAACTTAATTAAGGCGAATTAAACTAAGTAAAGTTAGTTAAGCTAATTGTAGTTAAGTAAGTTAGGTGTAGTTAGTGGTGGACCTGGAGGTACAGGGAGGAGGAGGAGGAGGAAGAGGGAAGGAGTGGCGGTGGCGCAGGAGAAGACGCCGAGGGGCGGGCGGCTCTGCCGGAGGCGGCGGCATGTCTGGAAACGGCGGCGACGAGTGTCACCAGCGGCGGCACGTCGGCAGGAGGGGAGGACGCCCGGTGCGCGGCGGAGATGGCGAGGGGAGGGCGCCCGAGGCAGGAGGTGACGCCGAGGGGGGAAAGGAGGGGGAGGAAGGGAAGGAGGGTTGAGGGAGGGGGTGAGATGGTGGTGGTAGGAGGGAGGGAGAGGGGGGCAGGAGGAGGGTGGAGAGAGGAGGGGGAAGAGGGAGGGAGTGAGATGATAGTGGTAGGAGGGAGGGAGAGGGGCGCAGAAGGAGGAGGGTGGAGGGAGGAGGGGAAAGAGGGAGGGAGGGAGAAGGGAAAAGTTACGGGGAGAGAGAGGGAGGGGGAGGAGAGAGAAAAAAAGAACAAGAAGAGAGAGATAGAGAGAAGGAGAGAGAGAAGAGGGAAGGGGGGGATGTGTGGTTGGAACGGACGCGGGAAGGGAAGGTAAAATTAATTTTTTTTAATAATAAAGATTGTTTTTTGAAAAATAATAAAGATTTTTTTGGTGTGTTAAAATAATAAATAAATGAATTAAAAGAAAGGCGTGCCCCCGTCCCGTGCGCATGCGCAGGGCGGGGTAAAAAACTTTACAGTGGCAGGATCGGAACAGCGTCAGGACGTCAGCACGGGGTGCGCGTACGCGATCGGGCGTGGCAAGTCACGTAAAACCAAAAATACGGCCGTTCACGCGCAAGACGAGTCGCCCGAAACACGTCAAAATAAAGAAAAATCAATATCTCACAATCCGATCGTCGAAACGAAATGGCGTAAAAACAAAAAATGTGCCAGACGGCAGGAGAAAGATAGCGGAAAAGGTCAACGGGGGTTCCGGGGGGAATAAAGGGCGTGCACATGCAAAAAACACAAAAAAACGGCCTCGACAACACATACGGGGATTAATTTCAGGAAATCCGCTCACCGAAATGCAGAGCGGAAAGAAGGAAAAATGTGCAAAAGAACGCGCCCGACAACCCTATCACGTCAAAACACCATTTCCACGGAGATAGGATGCATTCACATGGAAAAAACATAAAAAGGACACACGCAAATACGGTCAGAAATTAATAACAAAAGATCGGTTCACCGGAACAGAGGGCAGCAAAAACGACAAATATGCGAAGGATGGGGTGGCACAGGGCTGTCATGGTAAAATGCATTTCCGATAGGGTTCGGAGGTGATCACATGCAAAAAACACCAAAAAGACACTCAAAAACACTTTTTAAAATTAATAATTAAAAATTCGAAAGGCGGAATAGGGGGGAAAAAAAAGGAAAAATGTAGGGAAAGGTGCACTGGACACAGTTGTCAAGTCAAATTGGAATTCCGGTGCAAACAAGGCAGGTTCACATGGAAAAATATCAAAAAGACGTACGAAAAGGTCCCGAAAAACCGCAAAAATTAATATTGGACAAACCGTGCATCGAAATGACACGGAGTAAAAAGGAAAAATATCAAGGGGAAAGGGTAGGGAAGGGCTATCATGTCAGATCACCGTTCCAAAGCAAAGAAGGCACGTTCACATGGAAAACCGTCTAATGTATGCAAAATCTTTCAACAATTAATAACTCAAAAACCATGCATCGGAACAGGGGTGGATAAAAAGGAAAAGTAGACAATTCAAAGGGATGAACAGGGCTATAAGTTTAGATTGGAATTTGAGGGAACGTAGGATACGTTCACATGGAAACACAGCAAAATAAGAGAAAAAGAGAAATGGAGGAGGAACATCCCCAAGGGAGGGGTGATAGTGGATAGGTGGGTGGGTAAGGGACCCCAGGAGTGTAACAAAAAGTCATGGCGTACATGCATGAGCAAAGTGAGGCATATGCAGGGTGGTATGCAATGTAGACGCGCAGGGACGCGTCCCCACACTTAAAACCTTAACGGGTAGGGTTGACCGAGCAACAGGGACCTAATACCACACAACAGACCAACCACTAACGTCCCCACACTTAAAACATGAACATTACTGACAACAAAAAGTGTAGGGTTAGATGCACCTATGCCAGACGGGTTGGACGCACTAATGCACCATCAACTGTGCACCCTGGCATACTCCCTCTGCATCATCCCCCTTTTCAATTCCTAAACCGGGTGTGAGATATGGGTTTCAATCATTATTCATCGAGTGATGTCCGTAATGGGGCGAGTGACTATTCTCTCATCCCATCTGAGTACTGTAAGCTGAGTGACTCTCCTTCGTCATCAGCGACACCGACTTGACGTGATTCATCCATCAACTACCTCCCTGGGTGTTGTTGCGTGGTCCCTGCCACGAAGGACGCGTGCTATGATAGCCGACAACGACACTGGACGTGCCATTGACAGTCAACCTTGATTCTCGACAACATGGGCTGTGGTTATTCTATCAAGTTCCAAGAAGGAGTAGTCTTGATTACTTCATGATGGGCTACTAATATGTGTGCTATCAATGTTGGCTTAGGTAGGCACATTACACTTGGTATCAAAGTAGAAAGAAAATCTTAGTATGAATCTAGATATTGTTATAAATTGTTAAAATTAAAAAAGAGTAAGCTACAAATAAATTATTTATGCCATTAATGACTAATGAGTTTGGATCAAAGTGAAAACATGGAAAAGATTCTTAGTATTTTGAGCTATGCTCGCATCAACCATGCACTCTCTGAACTTTGATAGGAGAGATTCGATTCATGATTATCTTGGATTGAATTGATAATCCATCTTCACTATACAATGGAAGACACTAGTGTGAAAGACATTGGATGTATAAAGACGTATACTGCAGCTTAACAATGTTGATTGTCTTCCTTACATCCAAACAAAACTAAAGCAAATTTAGCTAATAGAAATTCTTAAGGTTATCAATTTATTCATTTTTGAAGAATCTAAATTGAGCCCTACCCTACATATAGATGGATGAGAGATTCAACAAAACCGCTACATCTATGAGGAAGTGATCTAAGTTATTCCGGCTGATAAAGTTGCTATCCAAGCTACTCATGTCGTGAAAATTATTGTAAAGAAGGCTGCCCAGACCTTCCTTCCAAATATAGAATCCTAAAAGTTTTTGTTGAGCCTCCTTGCTATCATAGTATTGATGTATCAAACTTCCATGCTAAGTCTTCTATGATGTAGTGCTTACTAAAGATAATTGGGATACAATATGATTTTCTCTATCCAACATGTATAGAATTATAGTTTTAAAGGAAAATCTTAAGTTGGCATATGGAAAAATTTTGCATACACGTATTAAACAAGTTCTTGTGTATTTTCAATCCCAAGACATTCCACTTGTCACTGCAAGAGAAGAAATCTCTTCTCATGTAGATCAAACCTCTGAAATTCTATGGGAAAGGGAAGGATGTGGAAATAGACGTGGAAGTTTGCATTGACTCTATAGAAGACTATTTTTGAGCTACAAGGACAAGCACCCTAACCAAGCCATGTTGGCCAAACTAAAACTAACATGGGAAGCGTGTCTTTGATAGAAGTAGTGGTGCATAGATACTGAAGTCTCAAAAATTGCTGCTACATGGGAACTCATAAAAGAAGCTGGAGGTATCTTTCGCCTTCCTATCCCACCTCAAATATGAACAAGTTATTCTAGTTTTTCCACCTAGGACTAGAAACATATTACTCTCAATTTTAACTCTCCAAAGGTACACTCCAATAGCCTATGGATATCACCTAATAGGTGGCTAGGTTTTGCCGACCCAAGGACCTTCAAGACTCTCTCTTAAGAGTTAAATCTTTGGTGGCCGATTCAAATAGAGTCCAATGTCTTGAAAATAAGTACCTCTCAATGTACTCCAAGGAAGACTCTAATGATCCCAAGGAACCATGGAAAGAGATGCCACAAGTGTAGAGAGTTAGGACTCCCACTCGTCGTTGATGTTTCCATTGCAATGAGCCAGAGCATATCCGTGCTAGTTTTCTTGAACTAAATTAAGAAGATGAGGAACCAACAATTTTATACTAGAAGAATCAGATAATGATGAAAACTTAGAGTACATTATGCTCTCTAAAGATGAGGATAAGCCCTAGAAAGGTGCAATATGCCTTGTACTTGTAATTGGGCTCTACTTCTCTAATGAGTTCAGTAAATAAGTTGCAAGAAACCTATCTTTGAATTCATAAAATCCTTTGAAGTTGAATACTTGTATCAAAGTAGCAAAACAAAGCATGGTAGGTCCTAACCCACAAATCGTATGATCAAACTTCTCATAGAAAGAGTGATAACCCTAGTTTCTCTCGAGATGAGAACATCTCAATTCCTCTAAGAGAGAGAGGATGTAACGTCATTAATTTAAAAAATTTAATGTTTAAAAATGTACACCACCTATAAGAAATGAAATCTTTATCATCATCATCTTCGTCACCATGCTCACGCTCATCATCCACGTCATCACAAGCATCCTCGTCAATGTCCACAAAGCTCACAAAGCATGATCTCAAAAATCAATAAGCTTGCAAAAGATCTGTCTCCTCAAAGCTCATACACAATGAGCAAAGCATGCTCAATGATGAGTTAGCCAAATTCTATATAAAGCCTATTGCTACTAAGGCTTAATACCATTTACTATTTCGATACTCCATTGTTGAACACAAACCACAAAGAGAGAGAGAGAGAGAGAGAGAGAGAGAGAGAGAGAGAGAGAGAGATTGTAATAAAGCATAAATGCCTTAGTCTAAGGTAGGCTAGGGTTAAGTATAAAAGATAGAGATGTAACATGTAAAGGATCTTTTTGCCATTTTACAAACATTACATGTTTGAGGTCTCAACCTCCCACCATCTAAGAGGGTGAATACTCTTGGCCACCATAGCTTGGGGTGCATACCATGCTGCAGCCACTCATCATTTGATTCTCAGCCAACATTGGTAATATCATTTCATGCCTAGCTACCTTGGCTATGGTTTCTTGGCATTTTATGTCTATTTCTTGTATTTTTTGGTTTAATGGCTTACTATAGTGATTAGCTTCTTCACATTGGTATCAAAGCATGGACTTTGATCCATGGGAAGAGTCATTTTCATGGTGAATCTGGTTATAGTTTAGGCACAGAGTAACTGGAGGATAAGAATTAGTCACAAGATTTGATTCAATTAAAATCGTGACTAGTTAAGGTCTCTGCAGTAAACCGTGCCTAAATTTGATGGTCTTGAAGAATGTCTGAAGAAACAATGGCAGATTCATAGTCATTTTGGTGGTATGTGGTCAATTTTGGGCCAATTTTAAAGGATCATGGACTTAACTAAAGCCTAAACACGATTTGGAGAGGTTAAACCGTGGTTACTTTTTGGAACAAGCTTCTTTTTCCTCTTTCCAAGCTTCTTGTTGAAAACTACCATGGAAATCTCTACTCATTTCTCTTTTCCATGGCCTTATCACTTCATGAGACCTTCAAAGAATGATTTGTGAGGTCTTAAGAAACCTGTGGACTACCTATTTGGCCAAGAACCATCAAGTTTATGAAGTCGTGGAGAAGAAGAAGCTCTTGGACAATTTGTGCCATTTTTTGGTGCTCCTTGCTGCCTGGTTATTCAACAATCTCCTTCATCATTGAGCTTCTCCTTTCATTTGTTGGATCATTGGCATCCCTGACATGAAGTACTTACCCTCTATTGCTTGATCTTTCACTCTTATTCAGCCCTGAAGCTTCCTTCACAACCCTAGCTATGGCTGAAAATGTATAGCATGAAAAATCGTCCAATTTCTTGAAGATTTGGCCTCTTCTCTGCCCTTTTCTCGGCTTCTTCTAGCTTCCTAATAATAAGAGCAAGCATCTACATCAATCATTGGACCAACATTGAGTAAACATTGGAACTTCCAAGCAAGATTGAAGCATTTTCTTCATCTCAAATCCATGATTCTAATGAGAATTTACACTCATCAAAGCTCAAAGGATCTTCTTCAACAAGCTATTGTAGAATTCTATCAAATCATTGGCTTCTTTTGATTGCATTGGAGCAATCTTATTGATCGGGAGCTGAAGATTACATGGGAGCAATCATATTGAACAAAGCTTTCTTGAAAATTGGTCTTATGATCTGAAACTTGGTCTATTGATGGTGGTTTATGCTGAATGTTGATTGGTTGGATTCATCTACTACTTTCATCAACATTAAAGAGGTAATTCTATTTCTTTCAGCTTAATCTCTCTTTTCATCCAATTGTTGAACGAGTCCCATTGTTCATAAGAGAGAATTGAGTGTAATAGAACCTCTTAATTCGCATTGAAGGACATGTAGAATTCAGCCCATGACTGATTAGGATTGCTTGATGAGTTTCTTTCCTGCCCATTCAAACGTTGAAGCTCAATTGATCGCATAAATGCTACTCACTGCCTACTTAACTTGGATTTTTGTTGGATGCTTGAACATTTATGCTATAGGATTGAAATAATGATGAAAATGGTAAGTGGGAATATTGTAAAAGTAGTGAGTAGTGAGTCACTGCAAAGTGGGAATATTGTAAAAGTAGTGAGTCACTGCAAAAGGGTAATGCCCTATCCATAGCCCTTTCAATTCAGTCATTTCCCAATACCCACTTGCATTTCATTAAAGAATTTAAAGCCTTATCCATAGCATCCTCATTTGATTAGTCATTAGAATGTACTTTCCATGTTGATTCCCCGCAACAAAAAGTGGATGCCAGGCGAGTCAGAAAGACAAAAGAGAGGTGACCCTCCCTTCCCGATTAAGACCCTGAAGGGGTGCACAACCCGGCTTGAGGTGGAACTTTGCACACCCTTCTTGTCTTGGAGCCCATAAAATTTTCAAATTTAGGTGCAGGTACATTCCCCATTATCAAATTTTGGCACTAGTACAACATTGATCAGTCCTATTCGGGGTTCCATAAGTGGTTGAAGGACCATTGGAAGAGGTGCATGCCATTTCCTATTTTCAAGGTACCTGCATGTGTTGGATAGAGTTTTTACAAATAAAATAGCATGTATATACCAATCTATAGGTTATTCTTGAGCCCTACAGGTGCCCCATAACCCTCATCTAGTTGCTACAATGGTTTACAAGGGTTTCTTCCACTCAACGTATTCCTACAAAGTCAAACAGGGTACTTACAGGTGGTGGACAGGGTGCAGGAAACTCTTGTTCAGACCTGAAGATTCAATCACAGAAAATTCTAACCTGATCCAAATTGAGAACTTGATAGCTCCATTTGAAGAGAGGATCCTAAGCTTCTATTTGAATCAAAAATTTTGGTGATCCGATATTGGGAGCTCAAGTTATTGCTTATTTTTGACACTAGGTATGCTAAGATGGCACTAGACAGCATACAGGGGGACACTATTTGACATTGTTCCACTTAAAGTATCCAACCCAAGTCCATATCTTTTGAAATCTAGTACATCCCCATATAATAAGCTTCCCATAGAGCTACTAAGAATTGATATTGGTGACATATTCTGAGAGAAACAAGGGATTAAGTGACAAATTGTCTACTATTACATCATTGTCTCCTAATGGCCATGAATAAGAAGAAAGATCCCATTATTGAGGCATTGAATGATGGTGACTTCCAAGAGGATCAAAATTACACAATTGGAGCCCATAGTGTTGATCAAATAGATGAAGAATTAAGCATTGGGATTGCTTACAACACACATCAAGGACAACATGACATACATGAAGAGCATGCATGGAATGACTATCTCTTACTGTCAAAAGAGTTGGGACATGTCAATGAAGGCCTTTCTAAGGATTTGAAAACTTTGAATGAAGGCTTAACACATATGAATCAAGGTTTGTTTCAAGGGATGGCACAAGTAAACCAAGGAATCTCTGATTTGCAGCAAAGCAACAAATCTTTATTCCAAGAACTCAACTTAGCCATAAAGGAAATTGGAAGAAAGCCACAAAGAGAACCTCAAACTATTGAAGACTCCCATGAAATTCCCTTTGTTGGTAATCCTTCCCATCCAAGCAAAGAGAAGTCTCAGCCATTTATGCACACTTTTGAAAGGGGAGAACCATCTAGAGTGAGGGGCAACCATCATCCTTCACAAATTCATGGCATTCATACCCCAAGGCCTCAGTTTAGGAGCCCAAAAGATAATCATAGACATGAAGGGGAACAAGACAAAACTCGATGGGATAATGATTATCATGGATGTGACCCCTTCTACAATACTTTTTATCATCAGCCCTCAAATGCACAAAAAGGAAATGCAGTCAACAATCAAGTTTGTGAAGGTGGAAGGCATGATGAGTGAAGATCATCTCATGACATCCCAAAACAAGATCATGTTTCAAATGGACAACCTTCATCTCATGGTTTTGGGCCACTTACTTTTAGACAAATTTCATGGAACAAAGATTCATGGAGACAACATTCTCATGGAAAGCCATCTTACAATGAAAAAGAATATAAGGAAAAGATCAATATCACTAATTTCAAAGGAGATTATGCTTCACCTTCAGAATGGGAGGAGTGGATCAATAAGCTTGAGTTATACTTCACCCTTTATCCTAGAAGTGAAGAAGCCAAGATTTATTTTGTGGCTCTTCATCTTGAAGGTTATGCCCATACTTGGTGGCGTTACATGCACAAGATTGGGCAAAACTTTGACTCTTGGTATGAGTTCAAGCAAGCAATGATTGATGTCTTTGTGTCTCCTTTGGAAAAAGAAAGGCTTCAAAGAAGATGGTATACATGCACTCAAAGAGGAATGTCCATTAGAGACTATTCCAACACCTACTTCAATCTCTCCATGTATGTTGAAGGCATTTCAGATTTTGCTAAGTTGAATAAATACATTTTTGGTCTTGACCTTTCTCTATCGTCGAAGGTAGGAGCTCAACAACCAAAAATATTACATGAGGCCATACAATTGGCTGAAAGATATTCCTTGAAGTACAAGAGAGATGCATGAAATTTTCAACAAAGAAGTATGGGTAATAATATTTCCAATCAACATACAAAGTATGGGCAAGTTTTCATCCAATCAAGAGACTCTTTTAGGCAAGAAAACTGAGGTTATAATAGTCAAAACAGTTACAATAGCAAAGTGCCAACATTTCCCACTGTTTATGCCTCTAAACAAGGTGGAAATATTGTACAAAAATAGGGGAAAACTTTCATAAATGTGGCTGAGCCAAGAGGTACTTTTTCAAGAGCTAAAAATACTCCTAAACTACCCCAAAACATTCTAACAACAACTTCCTTCCTCATGACAAGCTTAGAGAAATGCATGCAAAAGGATTATGCTTCAAATGTGGGGAGAAATGGTCACAAGATCATAAGCTAAAGTGTAAAGCTAAGAACTCAAAAATCAACATGGTGATCACTCAAGATGTGGAAGTTGAAGAAGAAGAAGATCAAGAAGAGAATTTATTGCATGTTGATGCATACCCAATGGTTGAAGAGATTCATGAAGAAGACCATACCACCAATGAATAATTTTATAATCCCATGGATGGATTTTCATTTGATCTAGGTGGTACTCATGATTCTCATGCTTCCTTGTGTACTATCTCACATGATGCATGGACCGGTTGCAAAGGAGAAAATACACTTAGACTCAAAGGTTTCATTAATGACAAGGTTGCACATATTTTAGTGGATACGTGCAACACTAATAGCTTCGTCAACACCAAATCTTTGAATGGGCTGAAGTTGCTACCCATTGATATGGATTCTTCCTTGTGGATACAAGTTTCCAATTGTACATACAAGTCTAGTAAGGAAGTGTGTCCATGTACTTCAATTGAGTTATCACCCTCTTGCACAATAAATATAGACTTGATCACTTTGGATATAGGGCCTATTGACATTGTCATTCGATATAATTTGTTGAAAACACTTGGTAAATTCACCTTAGACTTGGAACAAATGCAAATGGGATTTAATTGGCAAGGACACCACATAGAGTTGAAAGGCATAGACCACAAACAAATAGAACTCGTCTCCATGAAAAAATTGCAAAAAAAAAAAAATCAATGCCAAGTCATTCATCTTCACTCTTTTGCTTGAGAAAGTAGATGAAGGGCAATCAACAAATCAGTCATCATCTTCTTCAAAGAAAATGGATCCAAGATTGGAAGAGCTATTGGAGGAACACAAGGATTTATTTCAGCCACAATCATCTTTACCTCCAAAGTGAGAGATTGACCATCCTATTGATTTGTTACCTAACACAAAGCCCATTAACAAATCTCCTTATTTCTTGTCCAAGTTTGAAAGGGAAGAAGTGGTGTGACAAGTCAAAGAATTGTTGCAAATGGGTTTAATTCAGCAAATTCAATCACCATTTGCCTCTCTCGCGCTCTTAGTCAAAAAGAAATGTGGATCATTTCGCATGTGTATTGATTATTGGGATTTGAACCAGTCAACGGTCAAGAATAGGTATCATATTCCCCGAATTGATGATCTTTTAGATGAGCTTAAAGATGCAAAGGTCTTCACCAAAATAGATCTTCGATCAGGTTATCATCAAATTCGAATGAAGGAAGGAGATGAGTTCAAAACAGTATGTAGGACTGAAAGAGGGATATACCACTTCTTGGTTATGTCATTTGGGCTTTCCAGTGCACCCACTACTTTTCAAGCCCTCATGAATAAAATATTGTAGCCCTTCTTGTTCAAAATAGTCCTTGTTTTCTTTGATGATATCTTAATCTATAGCAAATCCAAGGATGAGCATTTGAAGCATATCCGAGAGGTATTTGACACATTACGAAGACGTACACTCTTTGCCAAGATGACAAAGTGTTCTTTCATGGAAAATGAAGTTGAATACTTAGGTCATGTTGTGGGAGAGCAAGGCATTAGAGTGGACCCCAATAAGGTAAAATGTGTTAAAGAATGGCCTACTCCTACGAATACAACCTCTTTGAGAGGATTCCTTGGGTTATCATCCTTCTATAGGAGGTTCATCAAGAATTATGCTCATATGGCAACTCTACTGATGGATAGACTCAAAAAGGAGGCTTGGACTCCATCGCCGATCAAAGTTTCAATGAGCTGAAATCTCTTCTAATTTCAGCACCCATCCTTGTATGCCTGGATTTCTCTAAGGAGTTTATCATATGTGCGGATGCTAGTGGAAGAGGAATTGGAACTATTTTATGTCAAGACCATGGAGTTTGATGAAAAGGAGCGTCAATTACATGTTTATGAGCAAGAGATGTTAGCAATATTGCATGCTATCAAAAAGCAGCATCATTACATCTATGGTAGCCATTTCAAAGTCAAAAGCAATCATCGTGTGCTAAAATACTTCTTTTCACAACCAAATTTATCTCCCAAACAATGAAGATGGTTAGCTACTCTTCAAGGATATAACTTTGAGATATCTTATATGGTTGGAAAAGACAATGTGGTGGTGAATGCCTTATCAAGAATGTGGGCATGTTCTATCTCTACTATTTTAACCGTGCATAAGGATTGGATCCATGACATCCAAGAAGAGTATTTTCTTGATGAGCAAGCATCAAAGAAATGAAGGAATTTCAACAAGGTAAAGGAGAAGAATATCCCAATTTCAAATGGCACAATGGTCTTTTATGTATCATGGTAGAGTCTACTTGATGCCACAATCTTCTTTTAAAGACCGAATCTTGCATGAGATGCACTCTTTGCCTTTAGCGGGACACCATGATTGTTCAAAACATTTGATAATATCCATAAGAGTTTCTATTGAAGGGCATTTGAAGGGATGTTAAGGATTATGTTATGCAACGTCTTCTGTGTCAACAAAATAAAGACTCCTCTCTTCTACCCGGTGGTTTACTTCAACCACTTCCTATTCCTCAAGGCAAGTGGATTGATATTACAATGGATTTTATTATGGGATTACCTACAATAAAGCATAGGTGGAATAGCATTTATGTGGTGGTGGACCGGTTGACTAAATCAGCTCATTTCATTCCTACCAAGGCTCAATTTACAGCAAAGTAAGTGGCTGAATAGTTCATGGAATGTATTTTTAATCTTCATGGTATGCCATTGAAAATAGTATATGATCGTGATAATAAATTCATGGGAAGTTTTTGGAGGAGTTTGTTCACTTCTATGGGAACAATTTTGACTCCTAGCACGTAATATCATCCCCAAACTGATGGCCAAACGGAGCATGTCAATAAATGGTTGGAAGTTTATCTTCGTCATTTTTACCATGACACTCAAGCCTTGTGGGATCATTCGCTACCTCTTGCTGAGTTTTTGTTATAATAACACTCATCATATGAGCATTAGCATGTCGCCATTTGAAGCGCTTTATGGATACAAAGTGCAAATACCTTCAGCTCTTTTTCATGAAGATGTGAATCCACAAGCCAAGGCTGAAGTTGAGAAAATGGAAGCTCTTTTACATCAATGCAAGGAAAAAATTAGGAAGGCACAAGATGTTATGAAGGCTTATGCTGATGAAAAGAGGAGACCTTTGGCATTTGAAGAAGGAGAAAGTGCCTAAATCTAGGTATGCTTCTCTTAAAGGTGGTCATAATAAGTTGACTCATCATTACCATGGGCCTTATCAAATCCTCAAACGAGTTGGTGAGCTTGCATACAAGCTTGATTTGCCCTCTTCAACAAGGATTTATGCTACCTTCCATGTTTCCCAACTTAAGAAGTATGTGGGTCAAGCCATAAAGTTTCTAGAGGAGTTACCTCCCATAGATGAAGATGGTCTCATCATTTATGAGCCTGAAAATTCTTGGAAAAAGGGAAAATGTTTTAAGGAACCATTCACTACTGGAGTACCTTATTAAATGGCGAGGTTTGCCCATGGAGGAGTCTACTTGGAAACCATCATCATACATTGATTCTTTTCCATGGCTTTGTAGGAAATAAAGTAATATCTGAACAGGACTGCTTGTTTTATTAAATTTATATCATCAAAATAATTGATCTACGATCATCAAAATTGGATTTTTATGGCATGGTTGGATACTAGGGATTTTCCTCTACATTTCTATAACTCATACATGGTGATTGGTTATTTCTTCTTCAAGTTATGTCCATTCTTGTGCAGTAGCCTATTTTGGATAGTTTCCAGCAATATACTCAAATTTCATACTTGTACTTCCTTGACATATGAGATCTTCTTCAGATTGGAGTTTCATTGCTGCATGGATTCAACACTTACAAAGCTATCCTTATAATCTTTCCTTGTAAATTGTCCCAATTCCAGCTTTGAGGACAAAGCTCTTTTAGGCTAGGATGGCTTGTAATAAAGCATAAATGCCTTAGTCTAAGGTAGGCTAGGGTTAAGTACAAAAGGTAGAGATGTAACATGTAAAGGATCTTTTTGCCATTTTACAAACATTACATGTTTGAGGTCTCAACCTCCCACCATCTAAGAGGGTGAATACTCTTGGCCACCATAGCTTGGGGTGCATACCATGCTGCAGCCACTCATCATTTGATTCTTAGCCCCAACATTGGTAATATCATTTCATGCCTAGCTACCTTGGCTATGGTTTCTTAGCATTTTATGTCTATTTCTTGTATTTTTTGGTTTAATGGCTTGCTGTGGGAATTAGCTTCTTTACACAGAGAGAGAGAGAGAGAGAGAGAGAGAGAGAGAGAGAGAGAAGTAGAAGGAGATAAAGAGAGTGAGTGAGTGAGTGAGTGAAAGAGAGTGAGAGAGAAAAGGGGAGGATAGTTAGAAGAGAGAAAGTTAGAGAGAGAGAGAGAGAGATAAAGAGAAGAGAGACAGCGGGAAGAGAGGGGAATAGAGAGAGAGATAATACGTGGATTATCATTTCCTCTGGCCGACCTAGATACTCTTCTACTTTGCCAAGACTCTACTTTTCCCGTTTGCCTCGCGAAGCTTTACTTCAAAGACAACGGGTTTGGAGGTACTGCAAGGGTCCAAGAAGGTATAGCGCAAAGGACAAGTTAGAAGAAAATCACTTGATACTATGATGATCGTAAAGTAGTAGAGAGTTCAAGCAAGACAAGAGGTTACACGTGTGAATGAAATCCCATCCAGATCAACATTTATTCATGTACCTTTGGATCGATTTTAAGAAATGTTAATTAAGTCAAATGTTTGACTAATTGATTTATTGGCTTATAGCTAGTCAACTATAACTACTACTTGCAACAATGATGGGTAAAGAGTAGTTCATATTCATGTAGTCAAGATCCTTGAATATCCTTAAATTAGTATGTATTTAGGAGGGAATTACAACTTCCAACATTGTGCATACATAAGTGAATTGTCCATTAGAAACTAATCATGATTATCTCGTAGAGGAGGTAACTACTAAGAGTAAATGTAGATAGCTTCCTCATGCACGTTAATCTGTTGTATGCTAAAGTGTTGCGTCATTTAGAGGAAAGCCTATGACCTTTCAAAAGTATAAAGAGGGTTTGAGAAGTATTGCATCCTAAACACTAGGAGAGACTCTCATGTATCCCTTTACGTGATTGCACTCTAACAAGAAATACGTTGTGGCTTGTATTTTTTCTTGTAAGATATTCAAGGGAAACTGTTTTGGTTTCTAAAATGCTTTAAGATTTGCTTGTTGCTTGGAAAAGGATGATGTCCTAGTTGAGAATAAGCTAAGAGAATGTATGTCCACATGGACAAATTCTTGGATACATCCTACGTCCCCCAAGACTAGTGGCAGAGCCCTTCACCAAGGGGCTAAACTTGTGCGCAATAGGTGCTAGGACCAACCTCAGATGCAAGAGGTCTCTTCATAGAGAGAACATTAGGCTAGGAGGTGACAAGAGTGCCAGGGGGCTCTGGCTATAAATTCCTTGGGCGTCAAGGACTAGTCTAACTCCTCCGAGTCCAAGATGGTCTTCTTGAAAAGCCTTGATGCTAGATAAGGATGGATTGGTAGATTGTACCCGTGCACAGGTATCCAAGTACTTGGATGTAGGTCTCACGTGTATAAGGGATAGAATGTGGACATTGCATTGCATCTTGGAGAAGGTGCATATCAATATATTGCTTACAACTATTTTCAAAAAATATTTAAAATTGTATTTGTGTCTGTGCTAAATTTATATATATGAACATTTTTAAAAAGGGCTAATTAATGAATTTGATTTCTATATATTAAATTAATGTGTACTAGGACTAATTAGCAAACTTAAAAAAACCCTTGAGGGACATGGGTGGTTAGTGGGTTTTGCCAAAGGCATGGTAGTCTCAATTCACAAAGAGGCTTCCGTTACAATTCAAACATTAGATTAGTGTGGGAGCTTTCGCTCAACCGCCAAGACCCACGGACCGCTTATTATTTCAAGTGTTCCAAGCGAGCTCTAATGGCTATCTCTCACCTAGCTGATGCGCCGTCGATCCTACAAGTGTAGTGAGCTTACCTTAGTGCCGATATGAGTTGCCTCCTCTCTCACACACACTGGTAGCTCCACGATCCTAGATGCAAGCTCAAGCATCCTCAAGCCTCCTCCACCTCCAAGCTCCATCCTCCATAGCCGCACGCGCAAGAAGAGAGAAGAGAAGAGAAGAAGAGGAGAGGAGATGGTGAAGAGCTTCACCCTCTTGATTCCTCACTCTCACACACTCACTCCCTCACACTCTCACACTCCCTCTCTCAAGAGCACACACAAGCAAGAAGATGAGAAGGAGAGAAGAAGAATAAGACTCTTGTTGCCACACACCAAAGAATGAGCTCTTATTCACTTTTTGAACTTTTTATAGACAAACCCTAAAATCCCATGGGCACCCATCCCTTTTTTACATGACCGGCCATTGTGGCAAGGTCCTTTTTTCCATTTCCCTCTTCTAGCCTTATGCCTCTAGCCTACACCTGTCTAGTATTTTACAATTGGCACAGGAGAGAGCCTAGCGCTCTTTTACAAGAGTTTTACGAGTTTTTTGAGGTGCCTTTTCATTTAAAGTTGTGCTTTTTGCTCTCGTTCATCTTTAGAGGCCACCTGCGTGTCTTTGCTCTTTTTCCATCTTCCTTTTGCTTTTTCCTTCATTTTTTCACCATCTCGACTTGGGGTTAACATTACCCCCTCCTAGACGGGTGCCAGTCCCATGGCACTTCGGCGTTGGGTTGGTGTAAGGGTGAGAGCCACATGTAAACTTGGGCGTTTGTGGAAGCTTAAGAATGATGTTTGTTGGAGCAGCTAACTAGATGTCATGGGTTGATGAGGGCCTCCGAAGTTGGTGGTTTGGCGCTTTTGGGGTGCCTGAAGGAGAAGGTGCGGTGCTCTACCTAAGGGGGGTGCTTTCCTCAGCGTGTTGGTGCATTGTGCTTGTGCTTGTGGAATGGGGAGGTGGGTCTAACTGCATGCAAGCCTGGGTGATGTCCCACACTTGAGGACCCCATTTGTGCCAACGGGGTGCGGTGCCAGTGGCTTAGGGTGACAGGTCTAACCATAGGTGAGTGTTACCTCCCTAGGTGTGTCCTACCCTTGATGTGCCCTAAGCGTGAAGTGGGAGAGAAAAAAGGGCTAGGGGATTGGGAGTGAAGTGGGAGTGGAGCAGGCCGATCGAAGCCACCAGACACGCCTAACTTAAGGACCCCTAGGTGCAATGATCGTGCTTTTGTGGTGCTAAGTGGTTCTGCAAGTGAGTTTTTCCGTCCCTTCAGTGTGGAATGGCATTTGTGCTTTTTTTTTGGTACATTTAGGGATAGTATTACATCAAGAGTATGATAGCCAAGTCTAATTCTCATTGTCTGAATGAGGGGGGGAAGGAGGGCAGATGGATTTGCGCAAAAATTGGTGGCTTTTCATGTACCCTTTCAGGTTCATGCGGACATGGAGAGAGGTGGTGGATAGGAAGGGGTGATTACACCTAGTGAATTGGCTGTCACTCATGTCCTCTAGGAGAGCTAGGCAAAAGGAAGGTAGTAGGCTAGCTCTCATCATTAAGCGTGCCATAGCGCAGCTATCAATAGCATTGGGATCAAAAAAGAGGGGAGGCAAGCCATTTTCCTACAGTGCCGGATCTTGCTTGAGTAGGAGCTTAAGAAGCCTAAGGTAATTACACATAGTTATGAAAGCAGGGTCGGGACAGGAGGAGAATTCCGCGAGGAAGCACGTCATGGAGTCGGTTAGGCTTCCTAAATCAAAAAGTAGGGCATCCTCGAAGGAGGTGGCGTTGGAATTGTAGATGATGGGGAAGTCATGCATCCCATGGGGGTGGCGACAAAATCCACGCCTACCCTACGAGGATACACCATGAATGTGGGGTCGTTCCACTCATACGGTAGGGTGTTGCAAAATGCCATCCCGGCGAGCATGTTAATATTACATATTCGCCTTCTCCAGAGAGGTTGGCAGTCGTAGCCCCTTACAGTGTGTGGCACTTCGTCCACTTTGTCTTACCAAAATTCTGCTTCCTCCGTGCCCCACAGAGTGGGGGTCTTTGCCTTGTCATCCAGCCATTTTTGGCCCAGTCGGCTGCCAGTCGCAATCACCTCCTCCATTACTTTGATTGGCAGGACCCTTCTCAGGCTATTAGGCATAAGGAAGCTGAAAGAGAAACGGTCATTTTTTATTTCCTACCATTCCCAGACCACCAACTCCGCATGGAATTGCGTTGGGAGATCATCGGAGCATGGTGGGAGGGATGCGGATGGCCGCACAACTGGCTTGGCTTGCAACCTTTTCCTAGCTTCTTCCACCAATTTTTTCCATCGCTCCTTGAGTGTGGCTTGTCTGTCCAGGGGCAGGTCAAGTGGTTGATGTTCCTGAATGTGCAGCGAGGGGGGTTGTGGGATCACATCTTCCACGAATCTGTTTACGTCAACTTTGAGTTCAGCTTCCTCCCCCTGTCGATTTCCCTGTGGTGCTCTCTCTTCAAATCCTAGGGCATCCGCTTCCTGGGGGGTTAGGCCAGCCAGCAGTAGGTACTTCCGTTGCTCATCCAGGCTCAGCCTAACCTCTGCAGGTTGGGGTGGCATTTGCAATCCTGCATGTAGGGCTCTGCGTGCAATGCTAAGCTTTCTTTGTGCCACCTCCAACGGCTCTCCCTCCTCTGAGTGAGTAGTGTCCCTGATGGTGTCGAGAAATGCTTTTCGTTGGGCATTGAAGGCCACTTGGGTGGCTTCTACCTTTCTCTCTGCAATGATCTTTTCCTTTTCTACTAGAGCCAGACGCCGCGCCAGTGTCTTCACCCTTCTTTCATTATGCACCGTCCACTTCTCTGCTTTCTTGTTCATTTCCTCCATGCTCTCCCCTTGCTTCAGGGTCAGTATCATGAGCCTTTGCTCTTGGTCCTCCAATTCCCTGATCAGCCTCTCTTGTTCTACTTTCTCAGAGTTCAATTGATCGGTTAGGCGCTCAATCTCTTCTTGCTGCTCCTCCATGTCCTGCTTTCTTTTCTCATCCTTGGCGTTGAGCTCAGCCATGAGCTCTTCAACTTTAGCAGTTTTTGCGAAGAGCTCCTGATATTGCATTATCAAAAGCTTATGCTCTCTTTACATCTTCACCCGCTCCTGTGTTTCATTCTCGAGATGTTGCCTCCAGTGCTCTTCTTTGTCATCCTTAGCCTTTATTTCCTGCTTGAGATCTGTGATCTCCCTTTGTTGCATGGCTATCATCCTTGTTTTGTCAAGCTGGAAGGTGGCTATTGATTCCTTCTCAGCTGTCAACTCAGCCACACCGCTACCTTTCGTTCCTCCTTAGCTCTCTCCAACTGGGAGAGTAGCTCGGCGACGTATTCGTTGTAATTAGCTGGCGGCGTCATCATTGTTTGGATGGGTGTTGTTGAGCCCTCCACCTTTTATCGCTTAGGATCTTGCCTAGACTCTGCGTCTGTGGCTGGTCGCTTTTGTCCTGTAGCCGTAGTCTCACTGCTCATCCCCTGGGCTATCTCCTTGTTAATAAAGTAATGCATCCATGCCACAAGATTTGATACTTCTGTATTGGTGGGGATGCTGGGGGTGATGGTGGTTGGCTCGGTGGGAGACACCATTAGAGTAGGAATTGGGTGCATTGGGGCTTTGCCCTTGCCCTCGGTGATGGCGGGCGCACAATCTCTGGCACTTGTGTGCTCGACCTAGGCTTTTCTTCTCTATGTGGGCTCAAACTCCCCAGTTCATCAGCTCTACATTGTTGTTCGATGGACCAGCGTGTAGCTTCAGCCAGGTCCTCTTCCTCCTTCCTTCTTAGTTCTTCCTCTTCTTCATCAGCCTTTCTTCGCCTTTCCTCTTCTGCTTTTCTCTGCTCTTCCTTTTTTTTTCTCTTTTTCTTCCTTTTCCTTTCTTTTTCTCTCTTCTGCCTCCTGCTTTGATGCCTTCTTAGCCTTCTGTAATTGCTCCTTTTCCTTTTCTTCTTCCTGTTTTTTCTTCTTCTCCCTCTCCTTGGCCTCCCTAAGGGACTCTCTCTTGGCCTTCTCTAAGTCCTCTTTCTCTTTCATGCGGCCCTTATCATCCTTTTTCTTTTTCTTTTGCACTGTCTTTTTCTCGATCTCCTTGGCCTGTTTTTTGCTTTTCTACTCTTCTCCTTCTTCCTCGGTCTCAGTCCTATCACTGGACCTCTCCTGGTGTTGATGAGGAGGTGATCTGTCGGGTGTTTCCCCCTCCCCCTCTTCTGCCTCCTGTGCCTCCTTCACGGCCTCCTAGATAAGTGCCGTTAAGACACCTCCATACTCGATGTAAGAGGCCTTGGATGAAGCTTTCTTCCTCTCTATAGCCTTGGAGGCTGGAGACCCTTCACTTGCTGGCACACTTCCTAAAGCCAATGCTTTGGCTGCCTGGTCAATAGTTTTTCGTACATACCCGTGCCAGTCAATTTCGTCCAGAGTGTGGGCCGCTATGTTCTCCAGCACAGGCTGGAGAAGAGGACATATACTAGCTTTGCTTGCAGCCTAGCTTCTGCGTCATGGATGTCTAGGATGATGATGCCGTCGTTGGTGAGCACCTCCTCCTTTTTCATTTTTAGCATCGCATAGACATCCCTCTTTTGTTTTCTCTCCGTCTTTGGCTCCAACCCCAACGCCTTCTCCAGTCTAGACAGACCTGCACCTGCTTGGCACTTTCTCCTCTACCCACTGTCACTATGCCGCATTCTTGGTCTGGGTCGTATGATCTGAGGAACTCTACACACTTCAAGTGGTCCGGCTCTTGTGAGAATTTTTCAAGGTACTTGCTGAGGTTACATTGCTCGACCACCCTCCTAGCTGCTTCCTCCCTAGCCACCACAACTTCTATGTTGCGGACGGTTCGAAACTTAAGCTGGCCAAAGGCATGGTTTTCTAGGTGGATGCGATATTTCTCTCTTTCCTCGTCTATGAATGGGAGTCAGTGCGCACGGTCTTGCAGCAACATCTTTTGTTCCTGTCATAAACAATAATTTTCATTAGTGCTTGCGACATAATAATTTGCTGAAAAAGAAAAACTCTATGCTTTTGAATGAATTCATTAAGATCCAATGTAGATTCTCCTTTTTAGACTTTGACTTTTTGCCCTTTACTTCATAATATATACTTATGTATTTCACTAATTCCCCCTCTCCTCTTCCAACTTAAGAAGAATCCTTCCTAGGATTTAGAGTTAGAAATGTGAGGGCGTTTGGCATGGTGGCATAGTATTTACTTGTGAAGGAGCCAATTATAGAATTGGGGGTTGTACTCTAAGTGAGCGTCGCGGTCCAAATCAGAGGGTTTAATCCCCACTTGTATGATGTATGTGAGAACATCTGTTAGACAGTCACCAGAGTTGACCTGGCTAGCAATGTGTAACTCCTCCTCGGTCAATAAGCGGTTGAGGTAGGGGTGTCCTTTGATGTGTTCTTCTATGGGATGACTTCGAAGAGTGGTTAACACTCGATATGAGGTTGGCGCGATATATGTGGGGTCATATTCTGTTGTTTTGATAGCGTAGCACTGCTCAACGTTGGTCATTATTCGGCATCCTTCAACTTCCCATTGCAACCTCAGGATTTACCAATGCCTTAAGAATTGGGATTCCATCTCAGCAAGTCTTGACAGCTCTGCAACTTCTTGGTTAGTGATGGCAAAAGTGGTTCGCCGATCATACAACGTGATGAGGTATTGTTTGATTGCTTGTTCTTTGGAGATCTCAGTGCTGAGCAATTCAGCAGAGCGGAGGTGGTGGCTTTTGCGAATGCAAATTCAAAAATTTCCCAAGAATAAGGCATCGTTTGAACTTCGGTTGCAAAGGATTCGTCCAATCGGCCTAAGTCCAGGTGATCGTAGCTTAGAGCTAGCGACACAAAAGTGGCGTCCAGTCGCTTAATGCAATCCACCACATCATCCCTTGTTTCTTCAGCTAAATCAGCTGCTAGTGTGAGAAAGGATTTCCTCTCGTAAGAGGGTCTAAGGCCTGTAGCGGGTGGTTGGGGTTTGGTAGGACTTGAGCCTTTGGCAACGAAAAGTTGCGGTGGTGAGTGTTCTTGAGCGTGCGATTGGGTCGCTAGAACTATGGCTGGGTTAGCAATAGCCTCCAGTGACAGCCTGTTGCTTTCAGGATGGAGTTGGGGAGTTGGATCGACTTTGGCAAGTGATGACTCTTGTGACATTGGCTGTCACTTGGGTCAATAGGCTTGGGCGACTCTCTTGGGTTCACGCAAGGATGAACTTGATGGTTGCGGGTCAAGGAAGCTCTACGGCTTGTGGTTTTGAGGTTTTATGATTTTTGGGATGATCAAGCTTGCGGCTGGCGTGCGAGTGGTTCCTTTGGCCATGTGGGTCTTAGGTATCCATAGCCAAGCATTGCCTTCATAGTAGCCTTGTGCGTGCAAGAGGGCTTTGGGGACCCATCTTTGACTGATTACGCGTCTATTCCTATAACTGCATCTGGACCTCCTAGGTTTAGAGTTTCTGGTCTTATGAGGGTAGGAGCGTCGACTCCTAGGCGGCTGTTGCGACTGTTTAGGCATCCATTGAAGGCGAGGCTATTGGGCCTTAGCTTTGGCTGCCATGGGTTGCGGTTTATGAAATTCGAGGAGTGGTGGCCGTGCACTACCCCCTCCTTAGACTTGACTACATATGTTTCTATCGGTGGCTTTGTGGCCTGGGATGAGGTCACGTAGCCCTTGCTGAAAGCTGTAACAATGCGAACGTTGCCTATTGTGAGGTGGATGCGCTGTGACGTGTAATCGACATTGCAATGAGCCTGCTTTTTGAAAGTTCGCCCCAACAGCAACGACTCCATGCCCGCATCTTTAGTGTCTGGCAACACATAAAAAATCAATGGTACAGTTGCAAACTCAATAGAGACGGCGGCCTTGCACTTGCCCAGAAGTGCATATGAGTGGACCCCGTATGGACTTAATTCGGCAGTGGTGGATTGAAGTCGTGGTTTGCCAAGTTGGGTCCAATGATCATGAGTTAAGACATTGAAGTCTGCTCCCTCATTGATCAAGGCATTAAAAGCACATGTTTGGTTGGCAGTGACCGTGATATGGAGGTATGCGGGCTCTACGGCCTCCTCGTCCTCATCGTCGATTTCAGTGATTGTGGCTACTCGTATCTTGATCGACGGTTCCAACATCGATGGCTCATGCAAAGGATGCATAGGAGGGTAGTACTTCTTAACATGACTGCCATTAAAGAAGCCTATTCCTTCACCGTCTAGGGTCTCAAGTTTGACATTGCCTATTCGGCTGATCGCACGAGCTTTGAAGGGTCCAAGACCTCTAAATTTCATTTTTTGCTTATGCCCCTTGACTAAGTAGAGGAGCACTAAGTCACCCTGTTCGAACTCGCGCTGCTTGACGTGCTGGTCAAACCAGCTCTTGTGTCAGGCTTTCTCACAGACTAGCGCATGGGTGGCTAGAAGATGAGTCTCCAAGAGGTATTCAAGTTCAACCAGGCGTTGTGTCCATGCCTCCTTCCCTTCCCACTGTTTGTAAAGCGCTATCCTCAGGCTAGGAACGAAGAATTATAATGATAGAATCGCTTCTGTGCCATATGTTAGCCTAAAGGGGGTTTGACCGAAACCCGTTTTATAAGCTGTGTGGTAAGCCCATAGAGCTGCCATCAGCTTGTTGTCCCAATCGCTGCGCGAAGCAGAGACAACCTTGGTCATGACATTGACAAGAATCTTATTCGCTGATTCGGCCTGGCCGTTTGCCTGAGGATAGTATGGCAAGGATTTGCGATGGATGATGAGGAAGGTGGACAGAAGATGCGCGATCACTTCATTGATGAAGTGCATACCTTGGTCACTGACCAGTTCAATGGGGCAGCCGAATCGTGAAATCACTTGCTCCCATAAGAACTTAGCAGTTATTCTAGCGTTGTTTTTTTGTGTTGCTCTCGCTTCTGCCCATTTTGTGAGGTAATCTATGGCCACAATGATATACTTGGCCTACGAATACTGTGCCGCAGGACTAAAAGGTTCAATGAAATCAATTCCCCATTTTTCGAAGAGTTGTCAAGCAATAACTAGGGTTAATTCCATTTAATCCTTGCGAATTGGAACCTTCATCCGTTGGCACTCGTCACAGTACTTGACAAATCGTACTGCGTCGGGAAAAGGCATGGGCCACCACAGTTGAGACTGCAACACTTTTCGTGCTGTTGTGTCTCTGCTAAAGTGCCCTCTGGCAATGCCGCCATGTGCCTCTAAGAGCACACCGTGCATCTCATGCTCGCAAACACATCTACGCAACAATCCATCTTGCCCCAGCCTATAGAGTTGGCCTGCAATCAGCTGATAGGGCTGGATCTTAAGGATTAATCACCTAAGTCGGGCTTTTTCTATTGGTCGGTCAGGCAGTCCATGCTCAAGCACTTGGACTATGTCATCTACCCAATATGGCGTTAGATCAGCCTTAAATAGATCTCTCCCACTGGAAAGGTTAAACAGATGGGTGTCGAGTAATTCATCAACAACACCTTGTCCAGTGGCTTCTCCAGTGGGAATGCGTGACATGTGATCAGCCATGTAATGTTGTTTTCCCTTCTGTACCACCATGGAGAAGTAGAACTCTAAAAGCAGAAGGAGCCATCGAGCTACGCATCCTGTAGTGCAAGGTTTGTTTACTAGATAGAGCAAGGCTTGATGGTCCACAAAGAAGGTAAAGGGCGTGGCCAAAAGATAATACTAGAAATTCTTTACAGCGAATACCATGGCTAATCCCTCTCTTTCCGTCATCGAGTAGTTCATTTCGGTCTCAGTGAGTTGTCTGCTAGCAAAGCTCACTGGATAGTCTAAATTGTGTTTGCCAGGTTGGCACAACACTGCCCCCACAGCAAACTTAGAAGCATCGATATGCACGTGAAAGGTAATGGTCCAATCTAGGGCTCATAGGATTGGTGATGTGGTTAGAGCCTTCTTCAACTCTTCATATGCCCGTTGGCATGCTTCAGTCCATTCGAAGACAATAAGCAGCTTGTACAAGGGTCTGGCGATCAACGCATAATTCAGTACAAATCGCCGATAGTATCCAATATAGCCTAGAAAGCATTGAACTCTCTTATAATTGTTTGGGGGTGGAAGGTCAACAATAACCTTGACCTTCGAGAAGTCAGTGGCAATGCCGTTCTTCGACACCACATGCCCTAGGATGCATCCATGCTTCACCCAAAACTAACACTTTAAGGGGTTCAAGGAGAGACGATATAATCGACACCGCTCGAAGACTGCTCGGAGTTTGTCTAGGTGTTCGATCAAGGTCGAGTGGACACAGAGGTCGTCATTGTACCCTGAGAAGCTGTCTAGAAAACTATAGGCTTCCTTGCATGCTACTCTCTCAAGCATGTACTCGATGTACGGCAGCGGATAGTTGTCCCTCTTAGTAGCAGCGTTCACCTTCTTGTAATTGATGCACACTCGGATTTTTCCATTCTTCTTCATCACGATGACTATGGGCGAAACCCAGTCTGTGTGCTTGATTTCATAAATGAATCATGCTCTCATCAGCTTATCAATCTCTTCTTTGACAGCATGAGCGTGTTTTGGATTCATGGGGCACGGTCGTTGCTTGATCGGCGTTGCATCTGGCGTCATGGGTATGTTGTGAGTTACGACACTCGGATCTACCCCCGTAAGCTCTTCCAAGGACCAGGCGAACATGTCTATGTACTCTCACAAGAGAGCGACAATACTCATTTCTTCTTCATTAGTCAAGTCATCGATAATGAGGACTGGTCGGGGTGTTTCCCCTTCCTAGGCTAGGTCCACCTCCTTGACCTTGGCTGGTCCCTTGATTAGTTCACTCATCTGTGCTTGGCGTTTGGCACCTAACAAGACTACTACCCTATCCCCTTTTTTGAATTTCATAAATCGTTTATTAGGGAGGTCCTGCGGTTTTCGTTGTTCTTCCGTTCGTGTATCCCTGGGTTGTTTTGCCTTTTCCTGCCTTAATTGTATGCGCCTCAGGTGGACGGGTAGGTCCCCTTTGGTGCTCCTGGTTGTGGGCGGCCTAGGGATTTCTGGATCACTATCCGAACTAACCACCGATTCAGAGTCGAACCCTCTATCTTCTCTAGAAGAGGTGGTCTCCCCTAGTGGATGCAGTTCAGATGGTGATTCAGTCCTAAGTACTGATGTCGTTCCTGGCTGGGCTAGGCCTGCTTACTCAAGGTCTATGGCTCCTACGTGTTCCAACCAGGCGCGATCACATTCCATACGCATGACTCCTCGCTCCATCCTAAAGATACTCTTTTTCTGTGGCTTGGAGTCTGCTCGTATTTGCTCTATTTCTTGTCCTTCAGTGTCGTATTCCATGGTATCTTCCTCACCCTTACTTTCATCACTGAAGGATTGGCATCTTCGTATTCATTGTTAGAATTCTCTTCATCAGACTGCTCGTCGTCTCCTAGGGCTTGGTATATCCCTGGTCGTTGGTCAGAAACTAGGGCCCAGTTATACATGAGATTTAAGTCATGCACTCCGGTCCATTGCCACTTGGATTCATCCAAGAGGATTGGTTTGAAATTTGCACAGCTAGATTGCCAGCTAGCTTGTCCGTTAGGTATTCTAGTATCTCCTGGAGTTCCCTTTTGTTGGTTGGGACTTGGAAGTTAACGGGCTCCGATTTTCCACGAAGGCTTCCTGCCATCATGCAGACTGGTACAGAGGGTGTGTCGTTAGCCTTGATGATTGTTTTGATGGCTTGCTCATACACCTCGTGATCAGAGAACGGCAGGTCGATTGTAGCAAGGACATGCATCCAATCACGCTCGTCCTCTGGGCGTGGGATATACTTGGTCAAGGGCCCATAAGACTTTTTGACTTGAGCATTACCCTTGAGCATAGCAGAGATGGCATCTAAGTCAACTGGTGAGGTCTTCCAGGTGTCTACCTCTACTCTCACGGCGTCCGTCCTGTTGCCAAGGAAGATCAAGCCGTTACCCCAATCTTCGATGACTCTAGCATTGCGCATCCAGGGTCGGCCTAATAGGATGTCGTAGTCCACTCCCTTCATGACTATAAAGTCAATGAAGAACTGGACACCTGTGATCTGCACTGGCCAATTCTTAAGCACCCCGAATGGCTTGACTCTCATACCGTTTGCTAGTGTGACATTAAACCTAGCAGTCTCAACAGGTGGGTTTCCCCAAGTCTGAAGCACTGTGTGGCTAAGCACACTAACCCCAGCTCCCATGTCCACGATTCCCTTTCTCGTTGTATCACCTAGGGCTAAAACCGGTAAGACCACATGCATCTTGGAACCTTCCCAGAAGGCATTGACATGCAAGGATTTAGGCATAGAGTGCAGCATCAAACTCGGTATTTGCATCTCTGCATCATGGTCATGAGGGTCTGCCGTGACCTGCTCTTGTGACCCACCCACTGCTTAAGATCTTGCCATAGTGTGGGATGTTGCCTAAGCAGATCTCCCAGACTAAGTGTTACAGGGGTAGTCACCAACGTGATCAGGAGACCGTTTGGTGTTCGTCTCTCTCCTAACCTAGATCGTCCTGACCAGTGGTCGTGACTAAACTTCGGTCCTGTAGCACCAAGGCTTGGCCTTAGCGAAACTGCTTGTGGTGCAGTTGCTTCTCCCGACTTTGGTTGTGGAGGTGAGGTTGGCGTACTTATGCTAGAGAGGTCATCGATTTCATCCTCTAGGATGGGCTCAACGTCTTTTAGATACTCTTGGGCTTCCTTCACCCATTCCTTCACCTTTTCTATGGCCTCTAACTGTCGCTTCAGATGCGGGTATTCCCCTACCTTACCGCTTTCCTTTTCGGCAATCTCAGGGGCTGACGTCTCTGCCTCTGTGTCAGAGACCTTCTTTCCAGCAGGCAGAGTTGTAGCACTCTCCGTTTTTAGTGAGATTCTAGCTTCTGACCTCTTTCTCCTCCGTCTATGGCTCTTCTTCCCTATCGAGGCTGCATCGAGATTGCTAGGTCCTGGCAGAGAGATGCATGCCTGCTTCGTTTGAGCACGAGTCATGACCCGCAATGGGATAGGCGTAGCCTCCCCATCGAGGTTCTCGACACCAAACAGCCCAATGGGACAGATGGCACATTGGCTAAGCTAGAAGACGGCTTCCGCTTTGGGCAATCAACGAAGAGATGAGTGATTCCGCACTCTGCACATCTTTGGTCAGCCCTGTCTCAGTTTTGTTGCTCCCGTTCAAGGCAGAGTGATGAGACATGACCTGGGTGACCACAAGTCCAACAGATGATTTGATCCTGCGTCTGCCCTCCTAGGCCTTTACCTCATTCTCTTTCTAATGCCATCACCGGTACTGGTCGATAATCCATGAGGACAGCGTTGCCCTCATCGTCATGCGAGACGTAAGGGCATATATAAGCTTCTTCCTCGTTTGGTTCTTCCACATAGTGGACAGGAGTATCACTCGGTGGATGGGTTATATAAGGGCCAGGCAGTCTAGGAATGCCTGTAGGGTTTATTTCCATCCTAGGAATAGCCGACTTAACGTCGTTAGGCGCAGGGAGGGCCAATGGGGCTCCCCTTCTGAAAAATGGTTGCGGCATGTTCCCTAGGTAAGGCTGGCCGTATGGTTGTGAGTATGGAAGTCTTCTTGGCAATCTACAATGCGCGACGTCATAACCAAACCTGCCGCAATTAGCGCAAGGTCTTGACCTAGGGTCTTGACACTCGACTGGCAAGTGGTTTCCGTCACAGTACATGCATTGGACGTGTGGGCGCGTTGGTCGTCTCAACATGTCTTGCAACTTGGCTAGTTCCATCTTAACGTCGGCCAACCTCGGTGGTCTTCCCCTTATCCTGGGATGATGAGACTGATTGCTCACTCGAGGCTGATGCTCTCTCTGAGCTTCGTGAGTTGATCTCTTCTAAGTTCACGCTTCTGGAGGTCCGCTCCTTCAGCTTATTATCAACTCTAATGGATTCCTCAAACACTCTAGCTAGCGTGTCTCGTTGCAAGCTCGAATTGCCTGCCAAAGCCTTATATAACTCCTCATCTTAAATTCTGCTGATGAATACAGTTGAAATTGCTCTTTCAGTCGGTCGCTCGCCCATAGGGATTCTCTTAAAGAGACTCCTCACACATGGGTTACGTAATCACAAATGTCCTCCTTCTCTTTTGGCTTGACATTCATCAAGCGTACTAGTAGATTATTAGAGTATCCGGGCTAGGCAAATCTCTTAATGAAGAGATCCTTGAGACCATCGAAGTTGGCTTGCTCTGTGGCATCTAAGCTCATATACCACATCCTACCCTTGTCGCCCAAGCAAAGCCCGAACGCTTGAGAGCGTTGAGTTAGGTCGTTGAGGTCATTGGCTTCGCAAACTTACTCGAACTGCTCAACAAAGCTATATGGATCATCATGGGGTTGATACTTATCAAGTTTCTTGGCAACAATAGGGATTTTTGATTGCCTCTCTGAGCCCTGGTTTGCTCCTAATCCTGCGAGCAACGTTGTCGCTAGTGCCGTGGCACTTTGCTCTACAGCCGTGTTATCGAGCATCCGCTTCATGAGAAGCTTGCTCAGCGTTAAGTCTCCTTCTAGTGCTCTCTCGTGGTCTGTTCGATTTCTACCAGCCAGGTTCAGTACCCGCTACACCTCTCGCAACTCCATGCTTTGCCTTTGGCTCCTAGCCTGCTAATCCCTATTGTATTCAGCCATGCTTTGCAATGCTTTGCGGGCTACTTTCTCTCCTCTTCTAGATCTGCAATGATAGCGTCTGTTGTTCTGCCGCGGTGCTCATACCAGGCATAAGCGTCATAATTGCTGACCAGCTCTGCTGAATAGCCTCTGGAAAGACTCCCAAGTCGAATTCCTCGTTAGGTCTGTGGTCTGAACTTTCTTCTGCCATTGTTGAATTCTCGTGCTCCACCAAGCTATCGATCAGGTTCAGTAGACTTGTCAAATCCACTTCGTCAACGCCCTTTGCTTGGTCCTACTTTGCGCGTTGGTGGTTTGTCTATGTCTTGGGTCCTTTCCTACTGGTGGGTTCCTT
Source organism: Lygodium microphyllum (assembly GCF_053477565.2). NCBI lineage: Eukaryota > Viridiplantae > Streptophyta > Polypodiopsida > Schizaeales > Lygodiaceae > Lygodium > Lygodium microphyllum. The sequence continues at coordinate 68,409,678 of NC_141143.1, read as the reverse complement.
GAGTGGTTTATCTGGGTGAGTTCCTTCAATTATTGAATACAATCCTCAATTTATGGCCACTCAATGTGTGTGTCTTTTCCTGTGCACTTGTGCTCAATCAAGCTTTCAGTTTCCTTAAGTGTACTTCAAGTGCAAAAATTCAAGGTGAGTGCAGCAACCAATCTCTAGACGTCTTATGCACTCTCGCGTTGTTTCGGACCTAATAGGCTTGTTGCTCAATTTTCTGGCCGTCTTGGCAGGGTTTAAGGTTTCTCTAATATGTTGCCTCGTTTGTTTTTTGTCCAATCAGGCTTTACAACTCAGCGGTTTGCGTCTAAGTCTCTGGGTCTTGCAATTGCCTACTTCTGTTAGCCTGCTCTTATTTAGTCTTAGTCTGTCATCTCCTGGTTGTGAGCTCCTGTCAGAGTTTGACAGGAGACAGAGGAGCTCTGTCAGTGTGTTTTAAGGCTGCTTTAGTCAGCATGCAGCCTTGGGCATTTTACAGCCCAGATCTGGGCTATTTTTGGGGTGACTGCCCATTATTTTGGGCAGTCGGACCAGTTCTGGTCAGTCGGACCAGTTCTGGTCAGTCGGACCAGATCTGGCCATAGTCGGCCAGATCTGGCCAGGTCGGCCAGTTTTCTGGCTGGGGGCTATTTATAGCTACCCCCCAGTCAGTCCAGCATTTATGCTCTGCAGGTTCAGCACTGCTCCCTCCGTCTCCGTCTCCGGCATTGGTGCTGCCTCTGCTTCCAGTCTGTCCTGGTTCCCTCACTGACGCTCTGGGCTGCGTGCAGGGACTGTTCTGTCCATTCCAGTGTATTCAGCATTCATCTCAGTCAGTGCAGACTTTCTTCCTTCATTCTCTGCTTCCTCTCTCCACTCCTCTGTGTTCGTGTTCTTCTTTCGCTGCGCACTCTCACATGGTATCATCGCCTGATTGAGAGCACGGAGGATGAGAGAAATACCTTACTGTTGCTGCCCACATTTCCACAACAGCCAGGCGATTCCTTCAGGCGGCTGCCAACAGGTACATCCCAGCCAGGCGACTGCATCAGAAGGCTGTACAGCCTGCATTTGCTGTACACAGGGGCTGCCATGTCATCCAGTGATGCAGCAACCCTGCGTTTGCTGCCAGGCGACCTCTTCTGCTGCAGGGCGACCCTCCTCCAACTTGCGTTTTGTTGTTTTGCAGGTCGCTTCTACCCCGGCTGCTTCTATCCTGCAGGCGACCTCTGTCTGGGCAAGTTCTCGGTGCTGGTGGTCTCGATTCTGGTGTTCGACATCAGATCTATTTGCGTTTTGCAGATCCAGGTGTTTGTAGGCACTCTCTGGCTGCATCTTGGTGGTTGGTGACCACATTGTTGGTCCTATTTCGTCAGCGGCACAACTTTATTTGGTATTTTGCAGATTGGAAGATGTCTTACCAGTTTTCAGGCTTTGAAGACTCAGAGGATGAGCTTCTTTCTCATCATTCCTCTGAGCGGAGGCGGGACTATCATGAAGTTCGACATTGGGATGACCCTCCTCGCACTCGTCCTTCTTCAGTCCATGCATCTCAGAGGGTTCCATCTACTGCGAAGGTTTCTTCAGTGAAGACTGCATCAACAGTGCGGATGCCTTCCTTGATTCTCTCTATCCAGGTGCCGATTCTCCCTTCCTTTCTGAAGGAAGACAAGTTGGATGGTTCCAACTATTCCCTATGGTCATGCAAGGTGGCTTGCATCCTTGATACCTTTGATCTGTGGGATCTTGTTTCTTCGCCCATCGACCGACCCCCCGTGGATTCGTCCGATGGCACCTCTATGGACTGTGCAGCCTTATGGGATAGGCTCAACTCTCGAGCCCGTTTCTTTCTTTTTATGAGTCTCCATGATTCTGTTCTTGTACATGTTCACAGGTTAAAGACCGCGGCGGAAGTATGGACAAAGCTTGCGTCTTTGTATCAGCACAAGACATTTGCCCACAAGATTTCCCTGGAGAAGAAGTTGCGGATGCTCAGTCTTGATGGTTCTTCTTCCATGAAGGAGCACATCACGAAGATGGAGGATATGCGAGGCGAGCTTGCCTCTCTTGGTCGTCTGATATCGTCTGAGGATATGGCGATGATTCTGTTGACTCAGCTGCCATCACCCCGTTATGATGTCTTCTACACCAGCCTCATCACTACGAGAACCCGTGAGACTCTCCTATGGGAGGAGCTTTCCCCGCTTGTCTTGGAGCATGACGAGCGACTCAAAGAGGTGGGAGCCAGTGGCTCCACCAAGGCATTTACGGCTGCCACAGGTGGTGGCAAGAAGAAGAAACAAAAGAAGGAGAAGTCCAAGGACAAGAAGGAGGAAGATAAGAAGGATGCGAAGGAGAAGAAGCCCAAGTGTCCCCATTGTGGGAAGGGCACTCATCCCGAGGAGAAGTGTTGGCAGAAGTATCCCCATTTGAAGCCTAAGGAGAAGGACTCGAAGGCGGCCCCAGCCACAACAGAATCTGCGTTTGTGCATCTCTTTGTTGAGGAAGACACTGCCCTAGCTTCTACCACTCAGGAGAAGCCTTGGCTCATCGACAGTGGAGCATCTTCACATATGACCTTCCGTCAGGATTGGCTTCAGGATCTTCGTTCCAGAGGGGGTACAGTCACCATTGGTGACAATTCTACAGTTCCTGTTCATGGAGTGGGGACTTTACCTATGTTTTCTGACAGGCGGTCTTCCTCCGCTAAAGTTCTCTATGTGCCTGATTTGGGTTTTAACCTATTATCTGTGCATGGTCTTACTCAGTTAGGTACCCGAGTCATTTTTACTCAGGATGCAGTCACAGTGGAGGATGCTTCTACAGGTGATGCTCTTTGGACAGGTACACAGGAGGGTGGGCTTTATACGCTCACAGCCTTGGCTGCGCGGACTTCCCATGAGCTTGGGCTGCTCTGGCATGCTCGGTATGGTCATTTGAACCTCCATTCTCTTCGCCGGGCTTCTAGGAGAAAGATGGTGGAGGGACTTCCTGATTTCCCTCCTCTTCACACTTTGTGCCCTAGCTGCTTGAGGGGCAAGCAGCACAGGCAGCCTCACCCGCAGGTTGCTTCTAGGAGGGCTACTTCACCGCTTGAGTTGGTTCATACCGACCTTTGCGGACCTATGGGCATGGCCTCCCTTGGGAAGGCCAAGTATTTGATGCTGATTGTGGACGACTTTAGTCGTTATGTGTGGCCTTATTTCTTGGAGTACAAGAGCGAGGCGTACTCCCGTTTCTGTGAGTGGCAGGTGTTTGTGGAGACCCAAACAACTTCCAAAGTCCGTGGTGTTAGAGCTGATCATGGTGCAGAGTTCACTTCTCACCTTTTCTCTCAGTTTTGCAAGGATCATGGTATTCGGGTGGAGTATTCCCATCCGAACACACCATCAGAGAATGGTGTGGTGGAGCGTGCGAATCGGACCATGATTGAGATGGCCCGATCTATGCTGGAGCATAGGAGTCTTCCTCATTTCCTTTGGGGTGAGGCGGTGGCTACAGCGGTGCATATACGCAACCACTCTCCGACTTCGGCGTTACAGGACATGACTCCATATGAGGCTTTCTTTAGAAAGAAGCCTTCCGTGTCCCATTTTCGCATCTTTGGGTGCGATGCTTTTGTCCATGTGGACAAGAAGAAGAGGAAGACGAAGTTCGACTCTAAGTCGAGAAAGCTTATCTTCGTTGGTTATAGTACGACCACGAAGGGATATCGGCTCTACGACCCGATGACGCGGCAGGTTGAGGTGAGTAGGGATGTGATCTTTGATGAGGCTTCGGCCTCTGAGGATCCGATTGATGGTTCTATTTTCGATGTTTCTTCATCATCGACGGACCCCCCCCCCACCTTCTCTCCCTTCACTTCCTTCCAGGATCACCCTTAGCACCCCCCCTATTCCTCCTCCTCCTTTGGCTTCCCTTTCCCCTTTGGTGGATGTGCCTTCGTCTTCTACGAGCTCTTCTACCGCCTCTTCGGGATCTTCACGGGATATACAGCCTTCTTCAGATGCGGAGGATTTATCTTCACTCGGTGAGGGGGAGTCCCTCTCCGATTTGGGTGCTTTACAGGTTCCGGAGACCCCCCCGTCTCCCTCACAGAAGGAGTCTCTCAGGATTCCTTTATGGTATCGCCGGCTCATGCAGGATTCAGGTGTTACTCACTTTCCTGCTTCTTCTACAGGTCCTCGTCGATCAGCCTGTTTACAGGCCCAGCGAGACAGTTCACTATGTGTGAACTATGCTCTTATGTCACAGATTCTTCAAGATTCTGAGCCTTCCACTGTGGAGGAGGCTCTTGCACAGGATATTTGGAGACAAGCTATGCAGGCCGAGCTCGACTCCATCGAGCGAAACCATACGTGGGAGCTTGTACCGCGTCCCGCGAAACGGAAGGTGATTGGTGTGAAATGGGTCTTTAAGACCAAATATCTTGTAGATGGCTCCTTGGACAAGCATAAAGCTAGGCTTGTTGCCAAGGGTTTTGCCCAGCGTGCAGGGTTGGATTACTTTGAGACTTTTGCTCCTACAGCTAGGATGTCCACCATTCACGTGCTTTTGGCTCTTGCTGCTCACCACCGTTGGCCTATCTATCAGATGGACGTCAAGTCTGCTTTTCTAAATGGCGTTCTTGAGGAGGAGATTTATGTTTCACAGCCTCCTGGTTTTCTTGTGCAGGGGAAGGAGGATCATGTCTACAAGCTGCGGAAGGCTCTTTATGGCCTAAAGCAGGCTCCTCGTGCTTGGTACCAGCGGATTGACCGCTTCTTTCTACAGAGTGGCTTTGCGCGCTCCGCTTATGATCCCAACCTCTACTTACGGGTTGTGGATTCTCTTTCGATGTTCCTCATCTTGTATGTGAATGATCTTATCATTACAGGGAGTGACACTCATCAGGTGGAGCATACACGGTCCATTCTACAACAGGAGTTTGACATGACGGATCTAGGGATCCTTCACTTCTTTCTAGGTCTGGAGATCTATCAGATGGCACAGGGCATTTTTATCTCGCAGCACAGGTATATCTCTGAGCTTCTTTCGGAGTTTGATATGGCTGAGTGTCAGCCTATCTCATGCCCTATGGACCCTGAGTCCAAGCTTTTGACAGCTGGAGTTCCTCTTACCGATCCCACCCGTTACAGGTGCCTTGTCGGCTCTCTTATCTGGCTACTTCACACTCGGCCGGATATCTCCTTTGTGGTGGCTTTATTGTCTTCCTTTATGTAGACTCCTACCCAGGATCACTGGCAGGCGGCCTTGCGGGTTCTTCGCTATTTGCAGGGGACTCGATCCTTTGGGATCATGTATGGAGATGGGATTACCCTTTCTGGATGGAGTGATTCTGATTGGGCAGGTGATGTGGATTCGCGATGATCCACTACAGGTTATGCTTTCACCCTTGGATCTGGTGCTGTCTCTTGGAGCAGCAAGAAGCAGCCTACTGTGGCACTTTCTTCTACAGAGGCTGAGTATCGGGCCCTATGTTCGACCGCTATGGAGGCAGTTTGGCTCCGTCGCTTACTCGCGGAGATTGGCTTTTCCCAGACCGGACCTACGGAGCTGCGCGTGGATAACCAGAGTGCTCTTGCTCTGGCCAAGAACCCGGTGTTTCATGCTCGTACGAAGCACATTGAGGTTCAGTATCACTATGTTCGAGAGCGGATCGTGGATTCGGAGCTGGTGGTGGTCTATTATCCTACGGCGGCCAATGCAGCTGATCTCTTTACGAAGCCGTTGCCTCAGGCTTCTTTGCTTCATCACATGCGGTTCTTGGGTCTTCAGACTCTCCCAGGAGTTGAGAGGGGGTGTTAGCCTGCTCTTATTTAGTCTCAGTCTGTCATCTCCTGGTTGTGAGCTCCTGTCAGAGTCTGACAGGAAACAGAGGAGCTCTGTCAGTGTGTTTTTAGGCTGCTTTAGTCAGCATGCAGCCTTGGGCATTTTACAGCCCAGATCTGGGCTGTTTTTGGGGTGACTGCCCATTATTTTGGGCAGTCGAACCAGTTCTGGTCAGTCGGACCAGATCTGGCCATAGTCGGCCAGATCTGGCCAGGTCGGCGAGTTTAGCTGGTCGGCCAATTTTCTGGCTGGGGGATATTTATAGCTGCCCCCCAGTCAGTCCAGCATTTATGCTCTGCAGGTTCAGCACTGCTCCCTCCGTCTCCGTCTCCGGCATTGGTGCTGCCTCTGCTTCCAGTCTGTCCTGGTTCCCTCACTGACGCTCCGGGCTGCGTGCAGGGACTGTTCTGTCCATTCCAGTGTATTCAGCATTCATCTCAGTCAGTGCAGACTTTCTTCCTTCATTCTCTGCTTCCTCTCTCCACTCCTCTGTGTTCGTGTTCTTCTTTCACTGCGCACTCTCACAACTTCTAGCTGCTAAGCGGCTGCGCCCTACGATTTTTCCTATTCCGTGTGCCAGAATCAAGTTTTGAGTGTCCTAAGGGCTTTCGACAGTTTGTGTTGCTAAGTTCTAGCCAGGTCATGTCAAATTTCTGAAAATTTGATAAAAATCTACACTCTGCCCAACTGGTCCAAATTGCAAGATCCGAGTGGGTCACTCAGACAGGCCGAGGCGCATGGGCCGAGGGCCGAATTTGGGACTTGGACAAGGTGGGCTTGGACGGGCCGAGGAGCGGACTCGGACGAAGTCACTCGGACAGATTGGCTCGGACGGGCCGAGTAGTCAACTTGGACAAAGGAGCTCGGACGGGCTGAGGCAATCGGGCCGAGGGACGTGGGCCGAGGGTCGAGTTTGCCATGTGGCAGAGAACCAAATTGGTCCACGGCAATGGTAGACTCAGAGGGAGTGATTAGGATTTGGGCCGAGTGGGCCAAGGGCCGATTCTAAGACTCGGCCCAAAAGTGACCGTTCCGACGAGCCAATCGCGGCGCACGTCAACAATGTGAGTTTGATTTTGATCATTCCTTGTGATTTACTCAATCGTATCACACAAACCTCCAGATCCTACCTAAGGGGTAAGGGAAGGGATTCATATACCTGGGTAGAGTGGTGGGCTTGTCGTTGGTGCAATCGAATCGAATCGGGCAATAGCTCTCTCTCTCTCTCTCTCTCTCTCTCTCTCTCTCTCTCTCTCTCTCTCTCTCTCTCTCTCTCTCTCTCTCTCTCTCTCTCTCAAATGGTTGCAAATCAGCTCTCCCTTGGCCTTTTGGCTCTTATACCCCTTCCCGGGTATAGTGTTGGTGCCCCCAATCACTCATTTGTCGATCTTAGGTATCACAAGTGAGCTTTTTGCCATTTTTTGCACGATTTTTGCCATGTTTTGCCATGTTTTGCAACAGTAAACCCTACCCTTCTCCGGTGTGATTTCCTAATCCTAACCTACTCTAAATGCATCCTAACCTACTCTAAATGCAACAAGAATCAAAAGCAAAACACTGAAATGATTTCTCCATGTTTCCCAATCATCAAACGAACAAAATAACCCAAAATACTTACTTGTTTTGAAGATCAAAAACACCCAAACTTCCTACCTATCTCAAGCTCCGTTTCGGGAATGAATCCCTTATTCCGATGCTCGATATGAGGCGCACAAGTGCTCAAGCTTGAATCCGTGGTCCCGGCAACGAAACCAAAATGTGGGAGCTTTTGCTCAACTGCCAAGACCCACTGACCGCTTATTGTTTCAAGCGTTCCAAGCAAGGTCTAATGGCTATCTCTCACCTAGCCGACGCGCCGTCGATCCTATGAGTGTAGTGAGCTTACCTGAGTGCCGATATGAGTTGCCTCCCCTCTCACACACGCCGATAGCTCAACGATCCTAGATGCAAGCTCAAGCATCCTCAAGCCTCCTCCACCTCCAAGCTCCATCCTCCATAGCCGCGCGCGCAAGAAGAGAGAAGAGAAGAGAAGAAGAGAAGAGGAGATGGTGAAGAGCTTCACCCTCTTGATTCCTTACTCTCACACACTCACTCCCTTACACTCTCACACTCCCTCTCTCAAGAGCACACACAAGCAAGAAGATGAGAAGGAGAGAAGAAGAAGAAGACTCTTGTTGCCACACACCAAAGAATGAGCTCTTATTCACTTTTTAAACTTTTTATATACAAACCCTAAAATCCCATGGGCACCCATCCCTTTTTTACATGACCAGTCATTGTGGCAAGGTCCTTTTTTCCATTTACCTCTTCTAGCCTTATGCCTCTAGCCTACACCCATCTAGTATTTTACAATTGGCACAGGAGGGAGCCTGGCGCTCTTTTACAAGAGTTTTTCGAGTTTTTTGAGGCGCCTTTTCATTTAAAGTTACGCTTTTTGCCCTGGTTTATCTTTAGAGGCCGCATGCATGTCTTTGCTCTTTTTCCATCTTCCTTTTGCTTTTTCCTTCATTTTTCTGCCATCTCGACTTGGGGTTAACAATTAGGCAAGTCTAGAAAGGGCCAAAGGTTGACGATCCTAACATGTCATTATTAGAGCCCAACCAGTGTCGTTTAGGGCATCAGAGTTGAGACTTTACACTATGGGAAGAGGGGTTGACACGCATCACTCCCCCTTGTTTCTTACTCTCTTTAAACCAAGTGCAGAAATGGTTTCCTTCAGCCTTAAGGATGATAGCAATGCAGTTCCCTTAGATGCTAACACTAGATGGCTAATATAGCATATAACTTAAGTTCATGTTTTTATGTTATTCCTTGTGGGGTTGAGGTGGAGCTTCCCCTACAGGGTAGACTCAAATAGCTCAAGATTATGAATGTTCGATTATTCAATCGAGTTCCAAGAAACCGTGGTCTTGTTTAGTTCTAAGATGGACTGCTAAAATACGTGCTATTGATATTTGTTCAAGTAGGCATGTTACACATAGAGGCTCTACCTCATGAGAAGTTCAATTTTTTTCACAAAGCTTTGGGCTTACTTCCCTTTGTCAATAGATCATAATCCTCTAGGCTTGGCACTTCCCTATATATGAGTACCAACTCTTGTTTAGAGCATCACTCCTAGGAGGGGTTGGTTACCATATTTTGGTAATGATATGTGTGAATACACTTGGGACCATCAGGTCAATTTTTTTTCTCTAGGAGATTCCCCTCCCCCCCCCCCCCCCGACCTTATATACGTCTACTCCATTCTAGGGCATATTTACTTAGTCTTGTAAATATTATATATTGATTCCTCTCAATACACTTTATGTTGTGTGCTCTCAAGCTTTTTCTTCTTCTTCATATCCATGTCTATTCTTACAACCATTTCTTAAGCAATGGGAGTGGTTATCATATTTAGGGCACAAACCCTAGCAAGTAACATCAGGAAGCAACGAAGAGGATCATGAGATACTTGAATGGTATAAGAGCTATGTGCATTTGCTTGATAGGGAGTATATAATTGTCCTTGGATTTGAAGATATTAATTTTTCATGGAACATAGACTACATGAAGTCTACAATAGGATTTGTTTTCGTGCGATCTATGTTACTGCCACTAACGTAGTAACATATTTACGGCTCACTCATCTAGTGGGAGATTGGGATGGGGTAAAGGCCAATTGTTTCCAAATATTCGGAGGATACCCTTGTATATTTACACATTGTACCTTTATATATAAGTTAAGATAATTAAGAATAAGGGTGATCTTAGTACTAATGAGCTCAGATTCTTCTCTCTCTTGTGCTCTCTTGCTCTCTCATGCTTATGATACCTCATTCTACCACACTATTTTGTGTTGAGATGGCAAGCTCAACACGTGCGGACATTGATGATGGACTACCTAGCTAGATGAGTCCGCACGTCTACACTTAGCACGTTGGTGGTCATTATGATACTCACATGGCCATTGACTCATCACTTATTATATTCAGTTTGTTTACACCTACCTACAACTGGCAAAGATATAGTGCTAGTCAATTAATATAGTCGGTTATGCATTGTTTGACTTAGAAGGCCACTTTCCTTTATATTGTATCTTATATATACTTTTGTGTACATTGTATAGTGTGTGGAAGAAGAAGAAAAATTAGCAAGAAAACTTTTTGGCCTCCATCTCTCTTCTTGTGTTCTTGAGTGAGCTTCCTCTTGTGTATACTGTGTATACAATGTGTGTTTGGCATAACAGCTCAAGCAAGTTCCCCCACCACGCGATTCTTGACATGGTATTAGAGCCGCGCCACTGAGAGAGGCCTGATTTTGAAGGCTGAAGTGAAGGACAAGAATCAAGGTTCGAGCAAGCAAGCAACGGGTAAGAAGCTCTCCCATTCTTCCACTCTCTCTCTTGGATAGTGCCTGTGGAGGCACCGGAAGTAGGGTCGAGCAAAAATCTCAGATTACTGTGAGGTTTGGTGTGCGAGCAAATCACTGTATATTCTGCAAACAAGCCCTTCAGGGCTTATAAGTAATTATTTTGGGCGTATGAGGCCATTTCAGGCCCCATTTTAGAGCCGCAAGGTTACAAACAACAGTTTCAGGGTACACTGTGATTTCGGTTGTATTGACCCAAAGTGGTTGCACAGGTTACAGATTGCGAATCTATAATTTTTGAGGTGTTTGTAGGAAGCAAACATAAGGTTTATCTACAAACAGGTTGCAGATTACACGTACTATTGAGCAATAAGGTTGCTTGGTGTATTGCTGTGCACGTGTTGTGAAAGATTGCAGAAGACTAGCTTGCTATGTTGTATCCTTGTTTGTGATAATGGCAGAGAACAGTGGAAATCCCATTATTAAGAAGCTCTACAAGAACAACTACCCTTCATGGAAGTTTCATGTGACGAACTTTCTCATTGGAAAGGGTCTTTATGAGTTTGTTTCAGGTGAAGAAAATGAGCCAGAGCTGCATATCCCTCCGACTGTAGATGAGTTAAAAGCATGGAAAGAGTGGAATGCAAAAGACAAAAAGGTGATGTACTGGCTATCTACAGTCATTGATAATACTATATTGGGACATCTCAAGAATGCAAAAATTTCACATGCAGCTTGGACAATTTTTGAGAGCATGTTTTCAGTAAATACAAAGGCACAAAAGATTCAACTCAAGCAAGAGTTGAATGCCTTGAAGAAAGGGAAAATGTATGTCAATGAGTATGTGTTGAAGGTGAGGAGCATTGCAAATGCTTTAGCAGCGATTGATGTAATGTCTGATGATGATGATTTGGTTTCATCCACTCTGAGTGGCCTTAACAATGAAAAGGCATGGAAATCATTCGTTACTTCAGTATATGTATAGAAGCCATTTCCAGATTTTGATGAGCTGATCTCTCTCATGATTACTGAAGAGATCAATATGCAGGGTGATTCGTCTGAAAGAAATGGTGAACAAGTCTAAGAATTTTACTCAAGTTTAGGAAGGGGGTAGATCCTCTTCGAGAGGCTGTGGTATGGAACGTGCTGGCAATAACCAGCAAAAAAGGTTCAATCAACAGTTTGGTGAAATGCAGGTTTCTGGAGGCAGAGGAAACTTTAGAGGCAGGGGGAGCTCTAGAGGAAGAGGTGGATGGCAGAATAGAGGCTCTGAAAATTCTGCTATTGTTTGCCATTATTGTGGCAAAATAGAACATATTGTAGCCAATTGTTATGCTAAGAAGGATGATATTCGATGTGGTAAATTGCAGCAAGGAAACTATGCATCGTCTTCACGACAGAATGAAGACAAGAATGAGCGTCTGTTTGTTATGCAGCATATGATGAATGCAGTTACAGGAAAGGGGACACATGATGATGTATGGTATGTCAATTCAGGTGCATGTAATCATATGACCAGTCATGTTGAATGGTTTGGAGAGATGCAGGACTTACAAAATCCAGGTTATGTGCAGACGGGTGATGATTCATGCCATCCAATTTCACACATTGGAAAGGTTCTCTTGTCCTTGTATGATGGTCAGACAAAGATTCTGACATATGTATTACATGTGCCTTCAATTACAAAGAATCTAGTGCCTGTTGGCCAAATGGTAGAGTAGGGGTTGCATGTCCGATTCAATGCAAAAGGTTATTTTGTAGAAGACTTTAATGATAAGTGCAGGTTGGTCGCAAAAGGAAGTAGAGTTGGCCGAATGTTCACTTTAGATGCTAGAATTCCTGCAATGGATGCTGCTATGTATGCTAAAGAAAAAGGAGTAGTTGCATATATTAAAATATGGCATAAACGTATTGGGCATGCAAATGTCCAAAGGCTGAAATTAATGCAATCCAGAGGATTGGTTACAGGGTTGCCTTCTTTTAGAGTTGCAGAATTGCATAAAGTCTATGAAGCATGCTAGTTTGGTAAGCATGTAAGACAACCCTTCTCGCATGACAAAGAAGTGAGTAGAAAAATACTTGATGTAGTGCACACATATGTTTGGGGGCCTACATAAAATGTATCTCTTGATGGCAGCAAATACTTTGTCACATTTATTGATGACTATTCAAAGAAGCTATGGGTATACTTCACGAAGGAAAAGAGTGATGTGTTTGAGCACTTCAAATCTTTTAAGGCAGCCGTTGAAATAGAAACAGGCTTAAAAGTGCTTGAGATCAGATGGAGGGGGAGAGTACCTCTCTAATGAGTTCAGTGGCTTCTTGAGGACTCATGGGATAAAGAGGCAATTTACTTACAGATATACCCCACAGCAAAATGGTGTTGCAGAAAGAAAAAACATGCATATTGCGGAAGTTGCACGGGCATTAATGGCTGAAAAGAATATGCCCAAACATTTTTTGTCTGAGACTGTCCATATTGTTGTTTACATTATGAACAAAACTCCCACATCTGCAGTTCATGGGATGACTCCTAAAGAATGCTTTACTGGCAAGAAGCCTGATGTATCGCACTTGAAGGTATTTGGTTGTGTTGCATACGTTCATGTGCCAGATGAGCTACGGAAGAAGCTTGATCCGAAGGCAGAAAAATGTGTTTTTATTGGATACTCTTTAGAGCAGAAAGGGTATCACTGTTATAACCCTGTCACAGGTGAGTTTAGAGTGAGCAAGGATGTTATCTTTGATGAGATGGGAAGGTGGTATACACTTGCTAGTGATGTTTTGGATTATGAGAATGATCAGGACAGCTATGTGCAGAAAGATAAACTAGAATCACGGAGTCTTAGTGGACCAAAAACATCATCTGGTACTACACCTACAGTGAGCCCTTGGTTTGGGAGACTAAGGAGTAGCCCCACATCTTCAAGTGGATCTATAAGTATCGCAGGAGGGAATGACAAAGGAAAGAAGAAAGTGTTGGATGGTAATGATGCATCTACCAGTCATTTGGGATTTTATAGAGATTATAGTGGTTCGCAGAGTTTGGATGATGAGCTTGGCATTCCTTCAGTCAAGACGCCAGGTGTACAGAGAGCTCATAGTAATGTAAAGGCTCCATTGAGTGATCCAGTGGTACGCAGATCTAGCAAGGTCAGATACCCTGTTAAAAGATTTGGTTTTGAAGGTTATGCAGCTCACCATTATGCCTATATGGTGAAACTAGTTGAGGATGTTGAGCCCACTTGTTTTGAGGATGCTGCTGGTCATGCTCATTGGGATGCAGCAATGGATGAGGAAATGGCTTCATTAGAAGCCAATAAGACTTGGGATTTGGTACCCTTACCTAAGGGTAAGAAAGCTATTGGTTGTAAGTGGGTTTACAAAGTCAAGCATAATGCAGATGTTTCAGTTAGCAGGTATAAGGCTAGGTTGGTTGCAAAAGGCTGTGCTCAAACATATGGCATAGATCATGAAGAGACATTCAGTCCAGTTGCTAGGATGGCAACTATTAGGTGTGTGATTGCCTTGGCAGCAGCCAAAGGTTGGAGTTTGCAGCAAATGGATGTTAAGAATGCCTTCTTGCATGGTGAATTGCAAGAAGAAGTGTATATGGAGCAGCCAGCAGGTTATGAGGATTTAGAACATCCCACATATGTGTGCAAGTTAAAGAAGATGCTCTATGGGCTGAAGCAAGCACCTAGAGCATGGTCTGACAAGATTGGAGAGTATCTTGTCAATATTGGATTTTGTACTTTTTATGCTGATCACTCGCTTTATGTGAGAAAGGGAAATGCAGGTTTGGTCATCATAGTCATCTATGTGGATGACTTGATTATTACAGGTGACAGTGACACTGGGATTGCTGAAGTTAAGGGCTTCTTGAAGAAGAAGTTTGAGATGAAAGATTTGGGTGAGCTGAGATACTTTCTTAGTATTGAGGTGATCAGATGTGATGATGGTATATGGCTATCCCAAAGGCAGTATGGCTTGGATATGTTATCCAAGTATGGTATGACAGCATGTAAGCCTCTTTCAGTACCATTGGAGCAAAATGTGAAGTTGAGTGTTGACGTTGGGGATGAGATAGAAGACCCTACCATGGAGAAAACAAGAATTGGAAACATTTTGAATAATAGGAAAAAAAATCATTCTTGAGAGCTTTTTTGCATTCAAAATTGGGAAGGTCATGTTTTCATTCTAAAATGAAACTTTTTTTAAAATAACTTGGATTCAAAAATTGGGAGGTCAAAATTTCATTCTAAACTAAGATTGCATGACGTGTTTACTTATTCATAAGAATAGAGTTCAAGTGCAACTAAACATTGCTTTTTTATGCTAGTAGAATTCAAGTACTTATTGGAAAAGTATAAGTACACTGCATTAGGAAAATCATGTCGAGAGGAATCCTTATATAGAAAATCTCCAACTAGGACCAATTGTTATGATCCTACTCCATTCTACAAAGATTCATGACCACTTAAAACTTTTTGATGAAGTATCATCACTTGTAGCAATGACTCATTTTCCATTATAATTTTGTTGGAAGAATTTGCTATGTTTCTTATGAAGCTAGAAGCCCATCTTACCCTTTGAAGGGAAGAAACACTTGGTTTCATTGTTATCTATTAAAAAGGGGATGGACCTAGTAGGTTTGGGCCAAAATTTGATGCTACCAATTTTTGAAATTGCATACTGACAAGGAGTATTTCTCATTTGTTGGTAAGGATTTTAAGTTCACATTTAAATAATTTGTATTGTACACATCTACAAAGAAGTCTCAAAAAATTTATGAGCCAATTCCATCTAGCATTGGCAAAAATGATATCTAAGTGATACACCCCACCGTTAACCACAAGTTTTTGTTACATTTTTGTAGCCTCCAAGTTATTTAGAACTAGTATTGCCACACTGGGGATTCTTCTACTAACAAGTAGTGATTTTTCTTTAAATGCTAATAATATTTTCCCTTGTACATTTTTATGGCAATAGAGAAGCCCAAAAATAAGGGAAAGTGTAGCGGACAAAGAAGTAGACATGAGAAATTTATCATCCACATCTTGTATTTTCTTGTATCATGTCTCTTTTGGTTGTAGAACTCAAAGTTTGAATAAAATTCTCAATATTTTTGGGCAACATCTTTGAGCAGGTCTTTCAAGATGCCAATGTATATTATCTAAAGAGTATTTTTAAGATGTCTTTGTAATAGTATAGACCATTTCTTTGGGTCAAGTCCCCCATAAAAACTTGTCATGGTCAATAATAGTTTTGATAAATTTACTCATCTTTGATAAATGAGAACATCACCTAAACCATTAAAGAGCAAGTGGTCATATCTAACCCAAAATTTTCAAATCTTGTGTGTTACACAAGGACCATTCTTAACAAGTATAATCATAAGGTTAAGAGATGGATATCGTGAAACTATAATCTCCACATCGATAGAAAAGAGTGTAAAGATACTCTTTGAAAACAAAATAATTGGGATGATGGATAGAACTCTCTCTCTCTTTACCTCCATATCATATTAATAACAAAGTATTAATATAATTGACAAACCAATGATAACTCCTCCAAGTTTAAGAACTTATATAAACTGTTTACAATAGTTGTGTGTATATGACAAAGAAAGATAAAAGAAAAACCATGGTATAAAGCTTGCCAACCTTAGGTTACTTACCAATATAATGTGACTACATCCAATTTCATATGATCACTACAAGTAATAGAGATCTAACATCATTCATGATTCATGAATCTAAAACCAACTCAAATCCCAAGGGAGTATTCTGAAAAGAAAGTGCAATATATACAAACCTCACACCATAAAGCCTTAGGACATTTAGCATCCTCACCTACTCATCTACACCCATCCATCAAAATCCAAAAAAATATAAAAAAAGAGCCACATTATCGTGAATACAAAGGATTCCTTATTGATATATCTTGTGTGCCTTTCTGTTGTGCCATTTATGTGCCTCATGACAGATTATGACTCAAAGTCATTATACTTGGTATCAGAGCAACTCTAATGTGGAGCATACTAGCTCAAGAGGGAAGTAGACTCATGGATGTAAAGGAGATCCTACCATAACACATCACGCAACGCATTCAATGACCTTGACACGACACGACACGCCATGTCACAACAAACCCCTCTCAAAATGACTTGGAGAGAGCTCAAGCTATGGAAGGACACTTTCTTTGAAGAGGAGGATGAGATATACCATTGACTCAAGATCACATACAAGAAGAAGCTGTGGCTCAACTTGATTCAGCAAACCAAGAATACCATCAAAGCACTAGAGAAGACCCACAAAGGAATAGATGTGTTGTGCAACTTGGAAGAGAAGGTCGAAGAGCTATTACCAACTGTTCATGATGTGAGAGAGAGAGAGAGAGAGAGAGAGAGAGAGAGAGAGGCCCAAGCTATGGCAAGCGAAAATGGCCTGAAACCTTGACATGGAGCTACAAGGAGAAATCATATTGAGGTAAGACTGGAAAACTGTCTCTAGATTTGAAGAAGTAAAGGAGCGAGCTAAACCATACTTAAAGTAGATGAGAGCCGAAAGAGTCCAAGAGCTAAAGAATGAAGTGAAGCCAACCAAAGAACAGAAGAGCCAAGAAAATAAGAAACATGTGATAAAATAAGAATAATTCTAGTCAAATAAAGCTGAAGAAAATGGCAAGGGAAAGGATGAGCTCAGTCCCCAATCTTGGAACACCTCATCCCCAACAAGGAGCCAGTTGCTACTACCTCGACTACTACCAAGAAGGCTACACCTAAGATCAATACCTCTACAATGAATACCCCTTTGAAGAAGATGGATACTACTACCCCAAAGATTTTCCCATCGACTAGCACCTAGAAGGAGATTACCTCTATACCGACTACCCCTCTCCCAAAGAATGCCAATCGAAAGGCAATCAAGAAGAAAAAGAAAAGATAGAGTATCATGTGAAGGGAGAATGATGAGAATGGATGTGAGTTCAAAGATAAAAAAATATTATGATGGAATTAGGATAAAAAAATAAGATGAAAATAGGTGGACATGTTAGAAAGATGAGCCCTACCACAAGCTACAACACAATTGAAAGAAGAACTTATCTTAGAAAAAATAGAGTTTGAGAAAGGGGAGGATAAGCTCAATCTTGATCTTGAAACACCTCTATCCATTGAGATCAAGGGTGAGACCAAGATGGTGCCCTTCTATGAGGCACGAATGCCTTTGATGAAGATGATAATGAGAAAGTAGATGAGGAAATAGACTTAGAATATGAGAATGAAAGGGTAAGAGCACCTTGGATAGGGTGTCCGCTACATGGTGCCAACACTTCAACATTAGAAGAGGAGTTAGGAAAAGAAGAAGAGAATAAGATGAAGTTAAAATAAAAAGAAGAAAAAAAGGGAGAGGATAAACTCAGCCCAAATCTTGGAACACCTCTACCCTAACCCCCCGAAAAAGAAGAGTAGGGTGAGGATGAGCTTAGTCTAGACCTTAGAACACTTCGACCTTGAAAACCCCAACCACCAACCAATCCCACAAAGTTCAATAATGCTAGACTACAAAGAGAATTGAAGGAGAGAATCATGAATATATGGAATGAGATAGAAGAAGATTATCGAAGAGAAGGAAAAAAAGACTTAGATGGAGCCATAGAGAATATCAAGGAAAAGATGAGACAAGAGAAGAGAAGAAAAGAGACAAAAAAACTACTAGAGTTAACTAGGAAGAAGCTCGAAGGGAAAAAAAAAGATATAGGAAGAAGCAAGAAGAAAAAAAGCAAACGAAGAAAGTTACTAACAAAAATGAGCAAGTCGAAAGAGGAGGAGCCAACTTAGAAGAAAGAGTGAGGAGAGAGAAAAAGCCAAACAAAGACGATAAGCTAGAACAAGAGGAGCAAGCAAAGATAGATCTAGACAAAGTAGACCGAAAAGAAGAAGAAAAGATGGAGAAAGAAGAAAATGAGAATAAGAAAATAAAAAAGGCGAAACCAAACACCAAGAAACATAGGCAAGTTGCTAGAGCCAAGATGAGAGATAATAATGATGATGCCTCAAAACCATCCAAGATAAACTCGTGGCTAAAGCCCTTATGAGCTTGGATAGAATGAGTTAGAGGATGAAGCCTCAAAAAAGGGAGAGCATGAGAAAGTGCTTACAACATGGTCCAAGTGAGGTAACTTAGTGCCATGGAAGGGAACCTTGCTGATTGAGCCTTGGAAAACCCTCCAACTCACTCATACAATGAATCTCTTTGGGCTATGAAATCCATTAGAACCATACTCAACATTGGTAAAGATTGAGATCGTGACATTCAAGTCGCAAGCAATACAAAGAGTTGTCATCTCAATCCTATGGAACTATGACACACCAAGCACTCCAAACATATGCATTACCCCAAGAACTTCAATGCTACCTCTACTTCCCCAACCCCAAATCCAAGCTAAGTGTGACAACTTAGTTTATACCCCCTAAAGAACTTTCAACTCCAAAGAAGACTAAGAAGAGCTAATAAGATACCATGCACCTAGACCACACCTTTCATGTGAAAAGGCAAGCTAAACCGACAATCTTGTCTAAGTTCAAGGCAAGCAAGATAAATCTTACAAAGAAAGACACAAGAAAATAGCCTAAGTACTTGACTTAGAGATGAAGGTAACATCTTGGCAAACGAACCAAGAGACTCAAGTTCCCAAGGTCAAAGCAAAGGCATTAAAAAGGGGAGAAATTGCACAAGGAACAACCCAAAAGACCGACTCCCTTAAGACGTGGCACAACATGGCACTAACCAAGCCACCATGCCTTCATCCCAATAGTGCAATAACTTGGGATCATGCTTACAAAGCTTAGCATGCAAGACCATGAGCACCAAGCCAAAATAAAGTTAGGGCTATGAAGTCTTCACTCCTCAAATGTAATTAAGTCTAAGGTGGACTAAAATGAAAAAGAATTTAAAAACTAAGTCTAAAAAGACGCAACCTAGCTAGCTTGATCAAAGCAATTGTGTTAAGACCCCCATGTCATAATGCAACAAACACTAACCAACTCAATAGAAAAGACTACATTAAGACCCCACTAATGAGTCAAGCCCCAAACCAATAGACACTAACCAACTTGATAGAATGAGTTGTATTAAGACCTCAAAATGAGTCAAGAAAACCACCCTTAGATTGCTAATGACAACAATCCAATAAGCAAGGTTGAGTGTAAGAACTTTGTTACGTATGCCATGGCGCTACTACTAGAAACACCTATGTAAAGAGTAGTCACTCAAGCCATGCTTGGGATGTGTTTCTATATGTGATTCCCTACTGAATAGTGAACCCTCACTCGGGTGGTGTCACAAGGGCATAGTCTTAGAGTTGTGCCTCAATATTTTCTCTCTATATTATGAATACAAAGGATTCCTTACTGATATATCTTGTGTGCCTTTCCGCTATGCCATTTCTATGCCTCTGGATAGAAAGCATATTTTTAATGCCATACTAACCCAAGCATGAAAAAAGATGACGTAAATTAAAATGATCATTCATTTGCGAGAGGAGCACAAGAGAAAAGCATCATACAAAACTAGCCAATCTTTGGTTATTTCATCTAACAACATTCATGAATAACAAATCAAAAAATCACATCAAGTACCCAAGAGCAGTCTTTAAAAAACATGCAGCATACACAAACCTTGAATCATAAAGAACATTTTGCACTATGGTTACCCACTAATACAGGCAGAGGCTGTTAGCTCATACATCCCTAAAGAGAAGCAATATATGGACTCAATCAAGAAGCCCTAGGATGTTTAAATGATGCAAACAGCCAAAGTCCCCCCACACCACCACGCCCAATCTCAAACCAAATCAAGCAAGTTTACATATCCTATATAGCTGCCCATGGCATTTCCTCAAGGACAATGACCAGATTTTTATAAAATGGCATGGCCGATGTAAGCAGACAAGATTTCACCTTTCCTTTTTTGCCTGTTCAGTTAAAGCACTCATGAAAACATATCATAGAAAGCATTGCCATTATGCATCCTTTTAACCTAGTAATTTTTTTGCCTGTTCAGATTCCTCAAAGTAGTTAAACGCTCCCACATTCCCTGTTCAATAGACACTGACCCATTGGAGATTCTGGTTCCCGTCTATCCATACCCACACATTCTTACAAGATCTTTTCAGCAATTTGATGACCGCCTTAACTTACATTCCATAGCTGAGGCGGAGTCTGATGGGTTTTCCCCTGATCTGATATTCTTAACGATATACCCTCAACCATAGGACTGTTGTTCCACCCAAAAATAAAATAAAATCTGTGCACACAAGGGCTCCAGATATTTCATACTGCCACATCATAAAGCAGTCTAGCAGAACTTCTCTCGGCCAAAACCTAAAGCAGTGAACTAAATGTATGAGGCTGCTAGACCACAGAGATCCATCAAAAATGAGTATGCTGCACAGAAAACAATCAATGTAAAGCAACGAACCAAAAATTTTAACCTGCACGGCCAGGATTTTCAAGAAATTTAGCAGTAAATTAATAATCATTGCTACCCACAAACAATACAAAATGAGTTCAACGAACTGTTATGTTCATTTTCACCCAGTATCCAAAATATCCTTTATCGTTACATACATACAAATCATCATTATCATATCCGGCAGAAATGACTGGTGCAGGAAAAACAGCCCTTGAGAAACCAACTCGTTTCACCACCTCAAGTCCTTTTATACAAAAAATTCTAGCACAATACACATAGATCTCCCTCTATAACTTCATATAACCTGAGTACAAGCACTCCCTTCTTGCATCGGACTTGCAGGACACACGAAATTTGAAGCACTCACCCTAGAACTCATAACTGGTCAGAATATAACATCCAGAAGCAGGGATAACCCGCATTATACACAATCTCACCTGCCTGGTCAACATGCCCATCGGGACCTTATTTGGCTGTGCTTTATGAACAAACGCCACTCTTTAGTGAGTCTTCATACTCCGAGCTTGCAAGTCCATATTTACTGAAGTGTTTTACACGAAATTTCCATTCTCCTTTAGCTGCATCATATGAAATGAACTCAGCACCCTGCTCCTCTGTTTTCTTTTTCAATCTCTTACTGAACTTTTCAACCTCAAAACCCTCATGATAGTGTTGGCCTGTTTTCTTATCTATACATTTGACATTCAACAGTGTGATTTCAGCTGGCTTGTTCAAACCCAACCCAGGAGCTGGCTTTTTACTCTCATCCATGTATACAAGCACCTCACACTTGTTGAACTGAATAATACTTTCCAAATCAAGACCTCTGACGTCTGTCTCACCCAAAAACTTCACAAAACCATATCCATGCCTGCCAACAATAAAATCTTTCACCCTGCGGCAATACCCAGGCTCGGCGCGCTCTTTTGCAGCTAACTCCTGAACTCTAGGCTGAATGTAGTAATCAGAATGCCTCAACTTTGGCATAAGAGCTTCAATATCTGCCCCATGTTCATATGCAACAGCTGCTTCTCCTGCTCGATGCCCTGTAATAGAAATATATCCGTTTCCTCTGTGCAAGTGATCTCCATGGGAACCATTTTGCTTTGAAGTGGCATGCTTCGTTAATGGGATCTCCTCATCTGCTTTAACTTGCTCTCCCAAGCTACCAGAACCACCCTGCAATGGACCTGTAAAATGAAAGACTTGCTGTCAGCAGAAACATGTATAAAAGCACCAAAAAATGAAGTTGTGCAGGAAACGAAGCTAGTTGAAAACCAATTGCAGTTACTTACTCTCCATATTGCGCTCTGGAGAGCTTGATAGATCAGGCATTCCATCATCTGAAGTACAAAACATGAAAGTAAAGGAGACAGCAAAAACAAACAAGTCAGCCCACTGACAGCTAGTACATCAGAAGTCTGTACTAGATGCAAGTCCTTACCGGTTGCCTTCACAGGAGTTGCCCCTTCTCTGGCATTCATCTTTGTGCCAATAGGAGTGCTTGGAGATTGATCAGTCTGGCGGATAAACAAAGCTCTTGGATTTTCCCGAGGTACAAACATCGCATCTGCTTTAGGAGTGCTTGGTGTTTCTTCACCATCACTAAAAAACGAAACCTGCAAAACAGCACATATTAGCTGGAGTTTATTTCAACATACCGAGGAGAAAGACGCCACCTAAGATTTACCTTTGGGCTATCTTTTTGTGGATGGTAACGCCGTGTCTGCATGCGGATTCTTGATCTTTGAGTAATATGCCTGGGTGTGAGAAGTGATGTAGTCCGCACTTGGGTTGGTCGATCAGATACCTATAGGCAATGACAGAAGTTGTTCCTAACTTGCTAGCCCTCTATACATGCACAAATAACAACTAAAGAATGTGGACAGGTATTACTTACTGGAATACTAGATATACCATACTGTACTGAAGGGCCAGTACCAGCGCTGCGGCCAATCGACATTTGTGGCATTGCAGGTAGAGTGCCAAAAGGGTTGCTTACTGGCACAGGGACACTGGGCCTGTGGAGAACATAAAAGTTAGCAAAACAACTGATGTATTTCACATATTATAGTCTAATATGCTTGAATTATAAACACATACTGCTGAGGTAATGTGCTGAGACCAGCTCCAGGAATAGCAGGTGCCCCGAACGTGCTAGCCACTTGTAAAGAGACGGAAGACAATTATGTTATGAACACATTTCATTTACTACCAGAGATAAACTCAAGGAGGGGAAGATACCTGGTTGAGGCTGATTAAGACCAGTAAAGCCAAATGTTCCAGGTGTTTGGATTGGAGTTGATGCCTGGAAGGCACCAAAAATCGAAGACTGCCAAAAGTGCACACATTTCCTAACATGTAAACCAATCCAACGAAGAGCCAGTAGGGCAGGTTATTGAAAAAGATTAAATAAGTTTGGCTTACCCCAGGCTGTGAAATACCAACAGGCTTAGTTTGAAAAGGTAAAGCTGAGCTTCCAAACGGACTAGAACCAAGTGCTGGAGTACTAAACGAAAGTGTTGTGCTACCAAACGGTTGATTTGGTGTTGAGAACAACGAGCCTGATGCCTGGGTCTGACCAAATGGAGAAGTGAATGCACTTGTGCCAGCATTGAATAAACTAGACCCTCCTCCAGAGCTAAACGCAGAGGCAGGAGTTCCAAATGTTGAGGATCCAGCTGCAAATCCTGAACCAAAACTAGATGTACTGCCAGTGGCAAATGGAGAGCTTAAACCTAGTCCAAACGATGGGGAGGTTGATTGACCAAAGGTACTTGTGGTAGCTCCAAAAAGGGATGGAGATGATGATATTGCGGCACCAGTGCTGGGCATTCCAAAAGCCCCAGCAGGCTTTGGTGCAAAGGGATTTGATGCACCACCACCAAATGGGTTTGCTGGAGTCTGGGTGAAGGTTGAGGACGTCCCTCCAAAAGGACTTGACGTTGCTCCAAAAATTCCAGTGGCAGGTTGCTGTGCAGCAGTGCTAGGCCCACCTGCAAATCACATGCCATCTCAATGTCAATACTGCTAACCACAAAGCCAGTACACTTCTGGGATCAGAATCAAATAAAAAACTGAACATACTGTTATGGAATTTACAGTGTATGAAATACATAATGCAGATTAGTGAAGCTGCAATGGCTCCGAAAGATTGCTAATTATAAAAAGCCAAAAGATACTTAGCATCAAAGAGCAAAAACAAGATCCTTCAGGCATAAATATGCATGACTACATGCAAAAATTTAATCAAAACAGAAGCATGTTTGTGACCATTACAGTATTGCACTGCACTTTAATCAAAACAGAAACATGTTTGTGAAAATCAAAGGATTGCAATTTACGTACAAGTGAACAGCTTCATCACGAAGAGACTATTAACTAGTTTGTGCACCTGATTGTAAAACAAATGAGAGACAAAAGTTGCATAAAACTACTGACCTTTATCCCCGGCCTGATAATCCTCCCACCTTAACTCTTCCACGGATTTGTTTTTGTATGCAGGCATAGCTGATATAGATATCAGCTTGCCAGCCTGGCCATTAACACCGGCATCTGTATCGCTTGTAACAGCATACCCAGCTGCCCTACTGCCATTACGTTGCCCAGAAAAGGGGGAGGCACCAAAAGCTGAAGAACCAAATGCTGAAGATGACCCTGCACAATTAAAAAAATTTTAAGAAAGCCAGAAAAGACAAAACCAAAAAACTGTGTAGGATGAGACATATCTAGAGCTACAATAGGACGACCACCAAAAATCAACCAATCCAACATACCAAAAGCAGGAGTACTTTGAGCTCCAAATGGTGAAGCAGCAGGACTACTTCCAAATAGACTCGAACTGCCAAATGCTGGACTAGAACCGCTCCCAAATGCTGGAGTTGATTGTCCAAACGTTGGAGTGGTACTACCAAACAAAGGGGAAGAAGCACCAAAGGCAGGGGTCGAAGAGGCACTCGCACCAAAAGCAGGGGTTGAGGAGGCACCAAAAGCAGGGGTTGAGGAGGCACCAAAGGCGGGGGTTGAAGAGGCACCAAAGGCTGGGGTTGAAGCAGCACCAAAGGCAGGGGTTGATGAAGCGCCAAATGCAGGGGTCGTAGTAGAACCAAAGGCAGGAGTAGTTGAGCCAAAAGGTGTTGAACCAAAAGCAGGGGTACTTGAACCAAATGAAGGGGAACCAAATGCTGGCTGACTCTGCCCAAATGGTGTCGTACCAAACGGGTTTGTTTGTCCAGAAGTTGACCCAAAACCACCAAATGTAGTTGCAGGTTTTTGTCCAAAGATAGATGAACCTGTCAAGGACAATCAATCAATCACTTCAGAAAGAAGACAGAAACTTTCATACAACAGACCGTCTCCACAGGAAACTTGATTAAATAGGTAGCAATTTCAAGCTTTTCCAGTAAAATCTGCCTAACTTCCAACTTTGCGATAGAATTCAGAACATTAAGATACCACAAGCTAGGTAACAAACAGTACAGTGAATATTAAATATGTTTCAAAATGTGGTGCTAACCTGATCCAAATGGAGATGGACTACTACCAAATGCTGGTGTAGACGATGCACCAAAGGCTGGAGTTGAAGATCCTAAAGGTGATGCTTGAGTTGCTCCAAATACACCAGTCGCTGTTCCCCCAAACAGAGAGCTTCCAGTTTGGGCACCAAATGTGGGACTTCCAAAAGGCTTTGCACCAAATATAGATGTGTTTTGAGGCGTTCCAAATGGACTTGATGGTGTTGATGTACCAAAAGGATTTGATGCAGGTGAAGCTCCCCCAAATGGGCTAGGTGTTGAAGCTCCAAAGGCTGTAGAAAAGGTGTTCTTGGTTATGACAAATAAAACACAAATGCTCTGATTGTTGATAAGGTCACAAAAAGGAAAGGACTGTTCAAACAACTGATAAGCTAGGTTATTCAAACAACTGATTAGCTACATTGTGATAACAACAAAAGTCTGTTTCACATGCGAGTAATAACCCCTGGAATTTCCTACATATGCTATATCTGCTCTCCTTCAAGAAAATAATTTGCAGCACTCTCACTGCACATGCATGAAGGAATTTTTGCTGTAACCTCTATGCAGGCTGGCTGCTCTGATAAACAAGTAAACACCCTGTTGCAGATTTCTGTAAACAAAGGTTGACATGGTCTTTCAGGATTATTAGGCTTCCTGCAGCAACCCTCTTTTGCTCTTTGCCTGCAAAAATTTGATGCTTTCATCAAATGTTCTTTATCTTGTTGCCCTTTGCAAAAAGTATTAGCATTGTTAAGCTTTCCTTTTTTCTGTAGGTCCTTTAGCTAGAATATATAATCCTAGCCGAAATCTAAATGGAAGTCTGACCTTGATTCACCACCACACATATGTTGGTGACAAAGTGAAGATTTCAGCACTCAGAAGAGAGATTTCAGCTCAGAGAGTACTTTGGTTACACATTGTCTTTCTCCACTAGCAAAACCAAGAATCAATCAAGTTCCACTTCTTATTATATAAATAGTCTCAATAGACTTCTTGACATTTAGGTCTGAGCCAATAACACAATGCCACATAAAATCAAGGTTAATCTTAGCTCTTTTTTTCCAGTAGTCACTCTGCAATGGCTTTGGCTCACCTAGAGGCATGTCATGCCTATGCCTTGGCTTGGTCACCAAGTAAAAAGCTTTACACTTGTTTTAATTGCAACAATGGGATGTATCATGAGTTGTGGTGATGAGTTGTTGGCCATATCCACAAGCTCCTATCCTCTCTACCCTCTAATTAAATTTTTGAAAATAGTAGGGGAAGCTGGCCTAGAGCTACAATGAAGGTCGACTTAGATGGGTAACTCCAATAACTTCTCCAAGAAAGGACAAATGAAGAACGGAAGCTGGGGGGGGAGGGGGGGAGGGGGAAGAAAATTAGATCAAAGTCATGATCTCACTCTGATGATAACAAAGAGGGTTTCTCTAGTTTCCCTCATTGTGGAAAGGTCCATCACCCAAAGAAATGCTAGAAGAAGTACCCTCGTCTTTGTCCTAGTGCAAAGGAAGGAGAAAAGGAGCCTACTTCTTCATCCACATCTCCTCCCATTGCTACGACTTGAGTATGTCTTCCTTCACATCCATCAAGTGGAGGATTCTCCCTCAGCTTGTTCATCTCTGAAAGGCCTTGGCTCGTGAATAGCAATGCTCTAAGTCATATGTCTTTCAAGTGCGATTGGCTCTCGGATCTCTATTCTCAAGCCGGTTCCATATAGCTCCTTGCTATCATCTAGTTGGGCTAGTGATTCAGCTTATCCAATCCCGATTAGAAACCTTCTAAGTGACCCATTTGAGGCCTCTACTCGCGTTGGCATGTTCTTGCCACCCATTCCTTAAGGTTCTTCTCTAGGGAGGGGGGTAATGATACTCAGCTAGGTTCATCTTTGACAAACTACAGTATTATAAACATGTTCTAATCTTCAATCAAATTTTTTGCTACCCTCAATTCCAATGCAAATCCCTAGAGCTTTCTTTGGAGGATGTTCGTGGCATTTGACTTTCCCCTTTCACAAGTTGTTCCATTCCCTCCACAACTTTGGCCTTCAACCACACCTAAGATTTGAGAGGAGATGGTAGCAAACATGTTTTTTCTCTATCTTGTTCTATGCACATGTCCTATGTGTGAGCCTCAACCAAAGTCTAGTGAGGGTATCTAGAGCTTTGGCACATGATTAGTACATCAATCCTTTCTAAATGACAACCTTCATCATAGGCATATCTAGTGGAGGCTAGGGTTTCCAATCCCTACGCAGATCAATCCTTGGTCCTCCTTGCCTCCCTTCGTTCCCCACTCCCTCCCCACAATCAAAAGCAATATAATAACAAGGAGAAATTGTCAACCATCCCTACAATCCTCAAGTCCAAAAATGACCATCGCTATGACTATGCTCTCTCTCTCTCTCTCTCTCTCTCTCTCTCTCTCTCTCTCTCTCTCTCTCTCTCTCTCTCTCTCTCTCTCTCTCTCTCGTACATATGTACCTATCTCTGTGTGTGAAATATATATGTGTTTATTTATGCATACACACACATACATATAGGCAAGCGACATGACTTGTAATCCACATTCGCTTGCTGACTTACCATCCACATGGCATACAGCAATAGTCATTTTCTTCATGCATTACAAGCATAATAGGGGGCATAGTTTTTCCATATGTTTCTATATAGCCAATTTAGACAAGTTTGAAAAGGTGATTGAAGTATGACTCACACCTTGGTCCAATTTGAACCTAGGGTTCTCACATAAAGCCTTAAGGCTTACCCTAAACTCAAAAAGTATTGCCTCTAATAGGGTTATCTACTAAACAGTAGCCATCATTAATGGGTTTGATCTTGATTAAAACCACATTAGTCTACTAAACAATAACCATCACTATTGGGTTTGATTTTGATTAAAACCACATTAAAGCATAGTTTAGCATTTTCATCCTAATCTAAATGCAAAGCACGATTACTTTTGCAAAATTGTGGAAGGCTTAAAAGAATATTATTGTATTCCTTCAAACTATGACTAGGCCCAAAAAGATAGTAAAATGTGTCCAAGTCCTAAGCAGTGATACAGTGTTACTATGTTCCAAGCCCTAAACAATGGACCTTGATTAAGTACTAGTATGGTAGTTTGCATCCCGATACTTAAATGATATTGTTTAATCCAGAAGTTGCAATGTTGCCTTAGCTTAGAAGGTAGAACACATGAACCATGCAAAAAACACTATCAGCATTAGGACATCAAAAACTAGGCATAGTTTTTGCAAGTGAAACATGGCAGGCATGTGATACACTACATGTTACATAAAGGCACACATAATGCTCTTGTAAACTAGTAGCTACTGTTTTATGGAAAACATGGCATAAAATGCTATTCCTATACAATGAAAAATGCACCATAAAATGATATTCCTACATCAAATTATATTTAGGAAAGAAAGATGTATCTCAATTCAATGTAGCACTTTTGCCACATGTCCTAAATGCAAGCACTTCTAATAAGAAGGGCAAAAGTGCTCAATTCTTAATGCACAAGGTCTCATGAGAGGACTAATTACAAGCACGAGAAAAAAGAAGTTCTAACAGCCACAAACGCCACAAATGGGTCTCATGAGAGGACTAATTGCAAGCATGAGAAAAAAAAGCTGAGATTAGCATTTCTTACAGCCACAAATGTCCCAAATGGAAGCATTCCTTGCACTTGTTATGAAAGCCATTCCTCTTGCCAAAGCAATGGTGAAGCTCTCTCTTTCTACACCATGATTTAAAGGCAAAAAGGAGACGCCATGTGCAAGGATAATAGTTTGATGCGAAGATCATGCAATTTGCCCTCTACCTAATCGCTTCTCAAAATGGCATTTTGCCTCAAGTTAGCCTTTTAACTCAGTTAAATAAGCCTCCCAATGTATAAGTTCAATTGAAAGCACAAAACTTGTAATTCAACATGCGATGAACCGATCCGTATGACAAGTCATTGCTCAATCTTAGGCTTAAAATACAGCAAATCACTGTTTGGTTATTTTCCCTCTACCTAATCGCTTCTCAAAATGGCATTTTGCCTCAAGTTAGCCTTTTAACTCAGTTAAATAAGCCTCCCAATGTATAAGTTCAATTGAAAGCACAAAACTTGTAATTCAACATGCGATGAACCGATCCATATGACAAGTCATTGCTCAATCTTAGGCTTAAAATACAGCAAATCATTGTTTGGTTCTCTTTCCACACAAGGGCAGAGAGAATTTAGCTAGAAAGATCACAAATACATCTCTAAGAACCAAACAGTTCAGGTGAAGAGCTCTTACAACTGCTCGAACCAAACAAAGCCATCTGATACAGAGGTTGATCTCCAAACCCTGCAAAAAACGCAACAACTGAAAAACTGTAATCACCGATGAGAAGGCCAACCATCATAAACCACGATACAAGGATGCCTCAACCCTTGCCCTCGATGGACCACTTCGTGGCTAGAAGCAGGACTGAAGCAAGCCGACAAAAAGGATTTTGGCAATCAGAACTGGACATAACATTCAGAACCTCTCCGCCTCTCTCTCCCTAGGGAAACACCTAGATTTCCATCACACAAAGCTGAAAGTCAACCAAATACTCCTTGATTTCCCTGAACTAGGGTTTCAAAGATCTACAGTAGCACTCACATTAGACGACAAAAGACTGCACTGTATCAAAACAGGGGATATGCTTTGCAGAAGAGACTCGCGAAAGACAGAGCAACGCTGCATTTACCTGATGATGAATGGCGGATGATGACGACGATGATGCGAGGCAGCTATGTGTTGCGGAGCTCGAGGCAAGTCACGGGGAGGTTGTTACGGGGGGCGTATACAGGATGAGGAATTATCAAGGGGACGCCGCTACGCCTGCAGGGACCGGACTTGAGAGGTCGAGACGATGGCGGGGGCGCTTAAGATGAGCAGGCGACCGTCTGCGTTGATGGACGAGAGAAACCTGTTACATACACAGAGAGAGAGAGAGAGAGAGAGAGAGAGAAGAAAATGAGGGAGGGAGAGAAAGATAGAGAGAGAATGTGTCATAAACACCATATATTGGCCCGGTCGCCCAACATAAGGAACATAGCGTAAAAAGTACGAGCCTCTAAGGCTATCGCATCGGGGACATATGAAGAGGCTCAAGTCCATCCACTAGCCGGGCGTCGGCGTGTTCATTTTTGAAGGTTGCACAGCCATTATTGAGCTGCTAGAGAATCCTAAAATATTGCAAGCAATGCATTTGAAGGGCAAAATTAAAAAAATTTCCCTCCTTGGAGACGGGCAGTGCATTCGAAGAGCATTTTTTCCCCTAAAAATTTAATCTATTTTAATATAAATAAATTTATTAATCTTATTGCCCAATGCCTAGTTCTTGTGCTTGTGGGAGCCGAGCCCCGTCACCAACCCAAGGTGCAGCCAGCACAATATGCATACAATACACTACGCACTGCGTAGTATGCAGGTTGAGTCTTGAGACGTAGAGCCTCAAACTCTGGAGCCTGGGCCCTAGAGGCACGTAACTGACCGCCATCTTGGGACAGTGGATCTGAAGGCTAGAGCTTGGAACAGTACCTGTAGTGCAAGTGGCACCGTCGATTGGGTGGCGGG
The DNA here is from genome assembly GCF_053477565.2 of Lygodium microphyllum. Lineage (NCBI taxonomy): Eukaryota > Viridiplantae > Streptophyta > Polypodiopsida > Schizaeales > Lygodiaceae > Lygodium > Lygodium microphyllum. The sequence goes on along the minus strand of NC_141143.1, from coordinate 68,378,917 downwards.
CGGCAAGACCGATATGGTGACTGGTCTGTGGAGTCTACCCAGTGCCACTTGGCACCAAACTGAGCAACAATCGGCGATTGCCCTCGACTCGTTGCCCACTAGCATCCACGATTCCGCCCTCAGTAGCGCCGCCCAGCACCATCACGAGTCCTCTTGAGTCCTCACAATTCCTCCTCACTGACTCACTAGCCTCCCTGGCAACCCAGTTGGCGCCTACTCCTCATGAGTCATGACTTCTCCTAACTTCTGAGTCCTCACAGCTCACCTACAAGGGTGCAAGCTGCAAGTTGTGTACAAGTCATAAGTACTATTCATGTTATTACTTATATCATTTGTCCAATATTAGAATTGCTTTTTTGAAGCTAAGATTAAAGAGACTAGAGTAGTTCTTGTAGAATCTTGTTAACTTTTCTATAGCCCAAGATGCTAGCTTTAAAGCTAGCAAAAGCTATCCCTTCTTGCTTGAAACCCATGTCGTGCTCAAGTGTCGTATTCTACCATATCCATCATCCATGTGATTGTTATTATCTACATTTTCATGATGTTCAACCAAGTCTCCTAAAAGTAGGACCGTGTGATAGGGATGAGCTACAGTACGAATCCTCGTAAAGCCTTTGATTTATTTAACAATGTATTATGTAGACTTCAAGTTCAAAGTTTCACTGTATAACTCAAAAAGTTGTCATATTATACATTTACAAAAGAGCTCACATGAGCTTAGAGACTTTCAAAATCTAAGACTATTAATCTTAGATAAATAAGTAATCCTTCAACATCCTACTCCTTCCAAATGTATGATGCCAATAACCCATTCAGTTGCTAGATTGTTTTCTCAATCCTTCACATAAAGATGTATGATCTTACATGGGCCAACTACTTGCACTTATATAACAATGTTCAACTAGGGTGGCCAAGTGGAGTCTCTCTTTGGAAAGAGAGCATTAATGCTGAGAGTGCCACACTACCATGGATATTTCTCTTTTTTCTCTCAAGAGTCAGAACTAATCAAAAGTAATGTAATTATTATATTGGAAGAGGTATTGTGGTCTTTAAGCATAAATGGAGATTCACTTTTTGATATATCTTTGCCTTGCAAGGTAGATTGATATTAGAGTATACCATCTAACTTTAAATCAAGTCTTGTTCATCGAAACTTTGAGCAGGTATGAGTTCCATTTTAAATGCTCAAGTTTTAAAGATTGCTAATATTTCCCACTACCATCTGGAGTGTCTAACTTTAGCATACCTTAACTTTTTGCATCCATATTATAGATATGGGTCGTCCTAGGAGGGATTTGAGTCAATTGACTTTATCTCTAGCACATACTTGAAAGAAATGGGTTGCTCAAGGAGACTCTATGCATGTAAGTGCCTAATCAATTGCATCTCCGTCCACATCTGACACACCTACTACATCTACTCACATAAATGTGAGTTTGGATCTTAACATGCCTATAGGGGATGCTAGTCAAAGTGTGGATTCTTTTGATGATGCTATGAGAAGCCTTGATGGGGTAAGAGAGCAATATGTTGCTCATGTAGACGCCACCCTAGATTATGAGGGGAGTGCACCTCAAAAAGTGAAAGGTCAACGCTCTTAGAAAGAGCATTGGAAAACATATCATCCATGGAGTTCTTCATTGCACGATGCTTATGGTAAAGAAAGGATTTTTTGTAGCTATTGCATACAATTTCGAATGAGTAATGTTTTTGCTACTATTGGGAGTACAGTACTTCAAAGGCCATCATTACAAACTCATGAGAAATCAAAAGAGCATGAGAAGGCTGCATTTCTATGGGCCGAAAAATAAAGGAAATCTATGGTGCCTATAAGCTTGCATCTTGAAAAGATGGACTCTAATGCAGTAGATAAAAATGTATATTGTGTAAAAGTGCTTTGAAAGTTTTGTATTTCATTTCCATTAGGGATAAGTCTTTGTGTGATTTTCAAAAGAATGTCGAGAAATTGGCATTCCTTGGAATGCCAAATGTTCCTATTGGGAATTGTTATGTATCCTACCTTTCATACACATCTTCTTTGCTTTTCTTGGGGGCATATTATACACACTTTTATGAGATGGCTGAAAGTGAAATTATTGAGAGTCCTTTCTTCTCCTCGATGGTAGATGAAAGTACAGATGTCTCTAATGACCATCGTATGTGATGCCAGGAGGCATATTCCACGGTGGATTCCGTGAGGTTTTACGGTGGATTCCGTAAACTTAGATGACCGGGGCTCATACGCAAAGAGGATTCTTTGTGCGAGAAGTTGATGGGGACGCCTGTCCTTTTCGGGCGTTTCATTAATTTAGTGTGTACATGGGTGATTCCATAGCGGGTGATTCCGCAAAATGCATATTAAATTAATAAACGTTTATGAGTTTAGAGTGTGCACTCGTAATAAATTAAGGTTAGGATTTATTTCTAACCAGTTGATTTATTTATGTAGCTGAAGACTGCTAGGTATTCACTTTTGTCGGTTTAATTGTGTTATTTTACTAACGATTGTGAATGCTTCAGTTGATGTGTAGAGATAGCAGCAGTGGCGGAGGAAAGCATTGGAGTCTAGCGGGTTTTCGACCTTTGGACTATATTTTGATAGGCGCCACGCCTATATTTTGTTATGTCTATAGAGACATCGATTATTTATTATTATTTTGTATGCGCTTATGCGCCTGGATATGTTATTTCTATTTGGACATTGAGATTGGGCGTGCCAGACACTATGGGCACCGTCCATTAGCTTTATTTTCCTATTTTTGGTAGAAAGCAAACTCAAAAGCTAAAAAGCTTGTCATATTTTTGTAATTGGGCTATTATTGAGCATGAAGATTGGAAATATACATTAAATACATGCTTTGTGAAGCGCTCACACAAGGCACGGGGGAGATTGAACCCAATTTGTCTCTTGCCTCTTGTCGTGCTTGCATTTACATGGGTTTTTGTGCTAAAAAGTAGAGTACTTTGTTCTTGGGGACCTTCCGGGATTCACCACGTGAGCTATCTGCGTCCGATCTGCGCACCAGTGGTATCAGAGCGGAGTAGAGATCAAGAGCTTCCAATCGCTACCAATCTCGGGCGAAGGCGGAGCTCCATGAACAAACGGCCTCTACAGTCAATCTCGTCGCGAACCGTCGATACAGGCAGACTTCTGGCGATCAAGAACCCCTATTTCCACTGTCAGATCGCGAAGGACCAGGCTCTGTCGGCGGAGGACCATGCAATCATCTTCTTCACTAAAATCGTGGATAACAGACAAAAAGAGTAATTCTTTTTCTTCATTAAGCTTCAAAGCTTAAAGTTAACAGTTAATAAGCTTAGTTATAAGCTTAAGAAAGCTCAAATCAACAATTCGTCAATCGGCGGCGTGAGGCTGTCCAGGGCGGCGCAAATCCGTAAAGGACATATTCTTGTCCTCAAAATCCACGACGGATTAAGAAGCTTAAAGCTTCTTAACCCACTAAGTCAAACAAAGCTTCTTAGCTATTTGCAAGTCACACAGGGCAGAGAAGTCGATATACTCTGGGTCTTGCGCTCCAGAAGTCAAGTTCAGTAAGTCACTTGGAATCAAGTACTGCAAGTTCTGCAAGTCGGCCTAAGTCCAGCAAGTCAACAACTCTGCAAGTCTGTTAAGTCTGCAACTCTGCAAGTCAGACTAAATCAGAACTGACTAGTGCTTAAAACTCATAGAAGACTTGTTCGTATGCAAAAACTCTGAACTGGAAAGTTGTTCGCAGCAAGCTGTTCTACCTATCTACAAGTTCGTTGAAGTACTTTCAGCAAACGGAGACAAAAATATATCAGAATTTCTGAAAATTGAAGAAGAAATACCCAAAAATACATAGCCTTGTAACCCCAGATTTGAGCTACGCTCATCCCGCTAACTAATTTTGAGTGAGAAAGGTTTGTTGAGTTTTACAGGATGACTACCCCACATATGGATGATCCTATGGCTGAAGACGATCTACCCGAGCCTACCATGGAACAAAAGCTGGATCTTATCATGCTGCAATTGGAAGAAGAGCGAAGAGCTAGGCAAGCCTTGCAAGCGCAATTGACAAAGCTACAAGGAGCGTCCACTGATAAAGAAGAACCTCAAGCTGAAGATTTGATTCGCCGTACCATCAACGCCACTCTTGAAGCACAAACCATTCGCAAGGAATCCAAGATAAGTAAACGAAGTTTCAAGTTTCGCACTTTCAATGGCATAAGAGAAGGAAAGACTGTTTTATCATTCATTAGCCAGTTTGATAACTATTTCCATGAGGAAACTTATCCTGAGAAAGATAAAATCAAGTGTGTTACTAATCATCTGATAGACAGAGCATCACTTTGGTGGACTGTAGTCCGCAAGAGTATAGAATGTCCTGCTACATGGGAAGATTTCAAGAAGAAGTTCATGCAAAATTTCCTACCACTGCAATTTCATGAGAAGGCTATCAAGCAATGGGATTTACTTCAACAACGCGATTGTGAGCCTATTCCACAGTATACAGAGCGTTTTTGGAATGCACTCCTACAGCTACGCATGCTTGAAGACGTACCAGAGACGACACATAAGCGGAAGTATATGTCTGGACTTCTTGGACATTACTACGCTGAGGTGAATATGTTCAAGCCTGCTACCCTTGAAGACGCCATCTCCTTAGCTCACGACACTGAAGATAAGTTACGTGGAAGAGATCGACGACCACAGCCATTCCAAGCAAACGGTAATTATGGATCGAAACAATTCAATTCCAATTTCAGAAGATTTAATCCAGGTCGTTTCTCATCACCATCTTTCCGCAAGAATTGGCCTAAACCACCTGCATTACCATCCATTGTCAATCCAAATCCTAAGCCTATTCCACAAGCAAATCCAAATATACCCAGACTCCCAGCCATTGCAAATAATGTGACCAAAGCCAAGCCCATCGTATGCTACAAGTGTCACCAGCCAGGGCATCTCGCAGCAAATTGTCATTCAAAGAAACCATCAGCACATATCAACTACCTTGGAGCCATGGACGAAGACGAGCATGAGGATATGCCGGATTTCACTGAAGAAGAAGATGATCCTACTACTACTTCCGACACTTTACCAGGTATGCCTACTTCACATTCATTGTTGACTATGAAATGTATGGTGCATGGAAAAGAAAGAACTATATTGCATGATGACGGTAGTACGCATGACTTTATTTCAGCAAAATTGGTAAAGGAATTGAAATTGCATACTGTACCTACGCACTATCGCATAAAAGCTGCATTTTTAGGCACTAGGTACAATGGCACACAAGAAGTTCAAGATTTAGAAATTCAAATTGGTCCATATATTGAAAGAAGAAACTTCTTAGTTGTCCCATTACAGTCAAGCGACATTATTCTAGGAATGCCATGGAGACACCAGCATAATCCAAATATAGATTATTCCACACACACAATGAATATAAAATTTCAAGGAAAATCTATTACATTATTTGGTATGCATGCATCTCATATGTTTCCACTGCTTTCGCATACTCAAGCAAAACGTGCACTACGCAAGAATACTAAATCATATCTCATTTGGGTGAATGAATTGCACGCAAAAGAAACTCATATGCACCCTCAGCATAAGGAATTTCTCGCATATTTTAAGGACTGTTTTGCAGAAGACCTACCACCAGGTTTACCTCCATCACGTCCAGAAGACCATAAGATTGACCTAATACCTGGCACACAACCACCTTGCAAAGCCCCATATAGGCACAATCAAATAGAGCAAAAAGAAATCCAGAGTCAAGTTGAAGAATTACTAAATAGAGGCTTAATTCGACCTAGCAGTTCTCCATTCGGTGCACCTGTGCTCTTAGTCAAGAAAAAGAATAATACTTATCGGATGTGTATTGACTACCGAGCATTAAACAAGATCACTGTAAAGAATAGGTATCCTATACCTAGAGTTGATGACCTTATGGACAAACTGCAAGGATCTTCTATATTTAGTAAAATTGACCTTAAATCTGGATATCATCAGGTGAGGCTAGATAGATCCGACATATTTAAGACTCCATTCAGGACATAGTTTGGCCATTACGAATTCTTAGTCATGCCATTCGGATTAACTAATGCACCTGCTACTTTCAGTAGAATGATGAACCGTATTTTTCTAAAATATCAATATTGTGTGATTGTTTTCTTTGATGATATTTTAGTATTCAGTCAAAGTGAAAAAAGAGCATTATGAGCATTTATCATTAGTTTTTCAATTACTGAAAGAAAATCAATTGTTTGCAAATCCTGACAAGAGTGAATTCTTTAAGACAGAAATAGAATATCTAGGTCATATTGTATCAAAAGAAGGAATTAAAGTTGATCCTAAGAAAATTGATGCAATATTGCATTGGCCTATTCCTAAAAATGTACATAAATTACGCTCATTCCTTGGTCTTGCTAGTTTCTATAGGAAGTTTGTACGTAATTTCTCCTTACTTGCTTTACCACTGACCAAACTTCTTAAGAAAGGCATTGTTTATCAATGGACTGAAAACCAGCAGAAATCCTTTGATTTACTCAAACGTGCATTGACCAATGCCCCTGTTCTACAATTGCCTGACTTTAACAGACCATTCTTTCTAGTTGTGACCGATGCTAGCGGATCAGGAATAGGAGCCGTGCTAATGCAAGACAACCATCCAATAGCATATTCTAGTTCTAAGCTGAAACCCTCTGAGCTTAAATATTCCACTTATGACAAGGAACTCTTAGCAGTTGTTCAAGCATTAAAACAATGGAAGCATTATTTAATGGGTTCAGAATTCATGATAAAGACCGACCAGCAAAGCATTAGACATCTACTTAGCCAACCCCAAATTTCTGACCGTCATATCAAATGGGCTTCATTCATTCAAAGTTTCCATCCTATCATTCAATACCAACCTGGAAAAGAAAATGTAGTTGCCGATGCATTGAGTAGAAGACCTGCAATTCATAATATATCTATCATATCTTTTGATTCTTTGATTGCTATGAAAGACACATATCACCAGGATATTACTTTTCATTCTGATTGGCAAAAATTAGTTCAAAATAATTTCATTCCTGTTGATTCATTGTCATATAATGATGGATTCATGTTCTTTGAAAAGAGACTGTGTGTTACTATTCCATTCCGATCTTTTGTTTTGAATGAAATTCATTGTCCCCCATATCAAGGTCATAGAGGTATCATTTCTACATTACGCACGTTAACTGAAGATTTTTATTGGCCACATATGGATGCAGATGTATCTAATTTTGTTTCTGAATGTCTGATTTGTCAAAGAATAAAGAGACATCATGGTAAACAGTATGGGTTATTAATGCCTTTATCTATTCCATCTAAACCTTGGGAACATATATCTATGGATTTCATTACTGGCTTACCAAATACTAAATCTAACCATGACATGATTTGGACAATTGTAGATAGATTTAGTAAGCAAGCATATTTCATTGCATGTAAGAAAACTTTAACAGCATCACAAGCAGCACAGTTATTTTTGAAAACTGTTTTTACTAACCATGGGTTGCCGAAAGTGATTATTTCAGATAGAGATTCTAGATTTTGTAATAATTTTTGGATTACACTGTTTGCAAATTTAGGCACAAAGATTGATTTCTCATCTGCATTTCATCCAGAAACAAATGGACAAACAGAAGCCACAAATAGTACCATTCTAGATCTTTTACGTGCATACACTATCTCTAAACCTCAGACATGGGATACTCATTTACATTTATTACAGTTTGCATATAACAATACACCGCACACATCTACAAAGAAAGCACCTTTTGAAGTTATTTATGGATATAGATTATCTACCCCTGTTGCATCTTTGTCTAATAGAATACATAGTGCTGATGATATTGCTGTTATGCATAATACTATTTTTGATGAGGTTAAGGATATGATTGCTAAAGCCCAACAATCATATACCAAACAAGCCAACAAGAAAAGACAAGCCATGAATTTCAAAGTTGATGATTATGTTTGGCTTAGAATAGAAAAGCGTAGACTGCAAAGTGTAGATAGACATCCAGTAGTCAAACTAGCCCCTAGATTCTACGGACCATTTAGAATCATTCATAAGATTAATGACAATGCATTCAAGTTAGAACTGCCATCACATTGGAAAATTCATAATACATTTCATATTAGTTTATTGAGACCATTTAGAGGACAATTACCTATCCACCCTGTCTATGAAAACCCACCTTTACTAGAAGAAGAGACTGAAATACTTGAACCAGAAGCCATTATAGACACTGACTACATGACCACTAGAACTGGCCGAAGGTATTCTAGATATCTAGTGAAATTTAAGAACCATCCTGTAGAGGAAGCACAATGGATGCACGCTAGAGACTTAAATGCTTTCCCCACTCTGTTAGCTCCACATTGAGCTAATAGCAATTGAGGTCAATTGCTATCCCACCCCGGGGGTATGATGCCAGGAGGCATATTCCACGGTGGATTCCGTGAGGTTTTACGGTGGATTCCGTAAACTTAGATGATCGGGGCTCATACGCAAAGAGGATTCTTTGTGCGAGAAGTTGATGGGGACGCCTGTCCTTTTCGGGTGTTTCATTAATTTAGTGTGTACATGGGTGATTCCATAGCGGGTGATTCTGCAAAATGCATATTTAATTAATAAACGTTTATGAGTTTAGAGTGCGCACTCGTAATAAATTAAGGTTAGGATTTATTTCTAACCAGTTGATTTATTTATGTAGCTGAAGACTGCTAGGTATTCACTTTTGTCGGTTTAATTGTGTTATTTTACTAACGATTGTGAATGCTTCAGTTGATGTGTAGAGATAGCAGCAGTGGCGGAGGAAAGCATTGGAGTCTAGCGGGTATTCGACCTTTGGACTATATTTTGATAGGCGCCACGCCTATATTTTGTTATGTCTATAGAGACATCGATTATTTATTATTATTTTGTATGCGCTTATGCGCCTGGATATGTTATTTCTATTTGGACATTGAGATTGGGCGTGCCAGACACTATGGGCACCGTCCATTAGCTTTATTTTCCTATTTTTGGTAGAAAGCAAACTCAAAAGCTAAAAGCTTGTCATATTTTTGTAATTGGGCTATTATTGAGCATGAAGATTGGAAATATACATTAAATACATGCTTTGTGAAGCGCTCACACAAGGCATGGGGGAGATTGAACCCAATTTGTCTCTTGCCTCTTGTCGTGCTTGCTTTTACATGGGTTTTTGTGCTAAAAAGTAGAGTACTTTGTTCTTGGGGACCTTCCGGGATTCACCACGTGAGCTATCTGCGTCCGATCTGCGCACCAGTATGATTGTGTGTATAACATATTTGACAAAAACTAGTCATGTATGCAATTGTTTCATTAGGTTGCTTCATACAAGTAATGGAACTATAGTTGCTTTATATGATGCACTTTCAGAGTTCTTGTGCATGTATGGTTTATCAAAATCAAAATTAGTGGGGTTTGCCACTGACGGATGGAGTGTTATGATGTGCATGGAGAATGGATTGGTTGCACGTTTTGCTAGAGATGTACCTCATTTGGTTGGAATTCACTGCATTGCACATAGAGATGCTTTGGTAGTAAAAGATGTATTAGGTGGATTTCCTATTTTTGATGTTGTGGAAAAGGCAGTAAAGAAGGTTTACAAATGGGTGAATAGCTCTTATAAGAGACATGAAGAGGTAAATGACCTTGCTTCAGAGTTTCATCTTTCAAGCCATGAGATTTTGAGAATGCATGATATTCATTGGTTATCACATGGGCAAGTAACAAAGAGGATGGTCACTTTGATGCAAGTGCTCTTGCAAATTTGGAAGTGAGAGAAATGTGATTTGTATACCTCTTTTAAAGTTCAAAATTTTCTTCATTTATTGACATATGTACTTCATCATTTGAATGTTTTGAACAAAAAATTCCAAGTTGATCATGTGGATATTACCACAATTGGCACATAGCTTGTGACTACAATGGATATTCTTCAAGCTCGCTTTCTTGCAAGTGAGCTTGGTAGAGGTGCTAAGCATATTACTTAGTTTTTGGGCAAGCAAAAGATGGTTACATGGTGTTTCAAAATAGTGCATGATAGATAAGCATGCATTGCATATCAATATCTTAGGAAATAAAGATACAACCAAGGATCTTAAAACTTCGGCAACAGTGGCATGAAGAAAAGATTGGAGGATTTGGCAACAAGAACAGCCTATGCAATTGTTGATGCAGCAACCTATGGGCTGCAAATTGAGCCAACTAATGAAATTGTTAAAGCATGTAAAACTAATGCAAAATCTAAAGTGTGGATGCAGGCCTTGGATCGCGTGGAGCAAGGCAAGGCAACTAAAGACGATTTAACCACTGCCAGTCAATGTATCTGAGAAAGAACCGGTTGGACCGAGCCTGTGGATTCATTTTCAGCTTTTGCCCGGTTAGCTGAAATTAATAATCATGAAGCCATGATAGAAGAAAATAGAAGAAGAGATGAGGATGTTGTCGGTCCTTCTTCTTCAACGCAAACTAAACGCATAACAAGAAGTAAACCAGACTAACAGAAGACTGTTGAAAATCCTCCACCGCCAAACCTTGATATGGGAGATGCCCCTCAAGCAAAGAAGACGGAAGAAAAAAGAAAAAGCAAACATCCCAGTTACAAGTTGCAGTCAGACATAGAGACCGCAACAGATCTTAAACGGATCCTAGAAGAAAGGATTCTTGGAAGTAGAATTGAATTTACATTAGGTGAAATTCTCGGAATTGCAAAACGAGGATTTCATGATGTACTAATTGATATAATTAAAAGAAAAAGACAATATGTTGGTGAGGAAACTGAAGAATCCGTGCATGCTTTTTTGCAAGCACTTCATGTGAAAACTCAAGGGATTCGATTGGAGGCAATCAAAGAATTGATTGCAGCCATAGAAGCCAAGGAAGACATTTATGAAGTAGAAACTGAAGAAGCCATTATGGTGGGGACTTCTCAATCTAAAGTGCAGGCCATGCTTAAGAAAGAAGCTCAACTTCACAACATGCAAGAAGAAAGTGATGCTCACTTTATTCCTAGTAGTTACTACTCCCATACCCATTGGGCAAGGGCGACTACTGAAACCGTTGTTAAAATCGGTGAAAAAGAGACTCCATGCATTGCCCTTATAGACCATGGCTCAGAGATTAATGTCATGTCAAGAAGTCTCTACGAGAATGGCGGATGGCCCATTGATGTGGACCCAGGATGGCGCATGAAGGCAGCCAATAACTCTTCTGGCGATCTTTATGCAGCATGTCCTTATGTACAAGTTACTATTGGTAATGTAAAAGATGAATTTCATTTCTTTGTTCAAGATTCTTGCAGCTATCCTATCATTCTTGGTCAACCATTTATTTCTGAGTCTCATTTAGAGACAAAGGCCCTTGATGATGGTTCATCATATGCTCAGATAAGAAGTAAGGATAATGACAAAGCTGTCCAATTCCTGACCGTCTGTGTAAATCATCACCGGAATAGGGATCGTTTGAGAGATCATCCTGTTCCTCCTAATGCCCGAGAATCTAAGGGTTTTCGGGTAGCGCTGCTATAAGTGGAGGCTATGGCAGTGCATCATGTCATAAAAAATTGCCTCCACATATAAAGGAGGCAAGACCAAAAGCTGACTTGCAGTTTTTTACAACCAATAGTGTGGGCTGTTATAAACAGTTTTCAGCCACCATGAATAGGGCTGAAAGAAAGTATTTGTGTCATATGGAACAAGAGCTGAAGCAAATTGATGTTTTACTTAAAGATGAAGAAATTTCAGGGCTATTTTATGGGCTGAATTATAATGATACAATGGCTGAAATTTATACAGCCATTCATGCAGAAAATCAAGCTGAAAATCAGTCCATACAGGTATGTACATTGGATATGTATGACATAATTCAAGAATTTGCAGATTATGAAGCCTTTGGACAGCCAAACGAGGATGAAGTAAGAGTAGAAAAAAAGTATAAAACAGTTGATAAAAAGGTCAAGCCGGTGGCTACTCCTCTACCACCTGAAAGCGAAGGACTGGCAGAAAGGGTATCCAAACAGCCAAGCCTTCGTGATCCTAAAGATATTGGTCACCAATTTACAGCAGAAAGTCTACAAAAGCTGAAAATTGGTGAAGACTCTTTCCTCTTGCCAGCTGAAAAGCAAATCTTCATGCAGATATTAAAGAATCATGGCAAAGCTTTTTCATTTCAGCCACATGAAATTGGCTGTGTGGATCCAAGCATTGTGACACCAATGGTGATTTTTACGGTCCCACACGTTCCTTGGAATCTTAAACCAATTCCGGTACTAAGGGCTCATGTGTCTAAGTTATTGGAACTTCTAAATGAAAAGATAAAAATGCGAATATTGGAGCCATCCTCAGCTCCATATTCCAACCGATGGTTTACCGTGCCAAAGAAGAATGGATCTTTGCGATTCATTCAAGATTTACAGCCTGTCAATAAAGTCACTATTAGAAATGTTGGATCAGGGCCAATTGTTGATGAATTTGCTGAAGCTTTTGTAGGTAGAGCAATCTATTCCATGGGAGATTTATATTCAGGCTATGACCAATTTCAGCTTGCTTTGGAAAGCCAAGACATTACCACAATGAAGACGCCCCTTGGCTTAGTCCGCATGTGTACTCTACCTCAAGGGGCTACGAATTCAGTAGCTCACATGATGAATGCCATGCATAAAGTATTGAGGGATTATATTCCTCAATTAACTCTTTCTTTCCTTGATGATGTTCCAATCAAAGGATGTGAAGTACATGAGAAGAATGAAGAACTCAATGAACTTGGATATCGCAAGTTTGTTTCCGATCATATTAATGATTGTGCTCAAATCTTGTCTAAATTAGAAGAAGTCCATCTTACTCTTTCAGGTGCTAAATCTATTTTTGGAGTTGAAGAAGTTCTTGTGGTCGCGCATATGTGTGGTCCATATGGCCAAAAGCCTTCTCCATCCAAGATTGATGCTATCAGCAAAATGCAGGAAATATGTACAAATGTTTCAGAGGTGAGAAGATTTCTTGGTGCATGTGTCTTCTACCTTATTTGGATACCACATTTTGCTCATGTTGCTGAAAGTCTTTATCAATTGCTAAGAAAAGGCCAAAGGTTTATATGGGAAAAAGAACATACTCAAGCTATTCAGAAACTGAAGAAGTTGTTGATTTTAGCCCCCACTTTAAAGAGGGCTAATTACTCTAATGGACAGCCTATTATACTCACAGTGGACACAAATCCTATTGGAATAGGATGGGCAGTTGGTCAAGACGACCTTGAAGGCAACAGATATGCAATCTGCTTTGGAGCGAAGGTTCTTAATGAACGACAAAGAAGGTATGCTCAAATTAAAAGAGAACTTTGGGGAGTTGTAACTTCATTGAAATGTGACAGGGAGTACTTCATGGGCGCATATGTAATAGTTGAAACAGATTGCCTTCCACTCTTGGGCATGATTGCCAACTGTTCCACTCCCGACATAGCCATGCTAAGATGGATAGCCTATATTAAATCCTTAAATCCTGATTTGAAACATATTGCAGGAAGAGATAATCCAGTTGCTAACATGCTTTCGCGTGCCAGATATAAGGATGAAGAAGAAATGATGGATGAAGAAGAATCAGAGTCTATAAATGATGCTGTAAATGCAGGTACAAATCTGAAAACAGCAAGTACATCTAAATCTAATGATGATTCAGCAGTCAAAAATGCAGGTACAACAATAATTATAGCAAGTACAACAGGTTCAGCTGCTACAACAAATTTTACATCAGCAAAAGGAAGGATGAAACAACCAAACAAGGACAATGGGCAGCTAGTAGACAGCATGCTCAATGTCTTGTTATGGTTTGTTCACACTTTAAAGAAGAATATTATGCAGATGATTAGCTAAAAATTGGCCAATTTTTGAGCACTATGACAAAGAAGGAAGATTGGACTAATGAAGAGTTCAAGAGAATTAAGAGAAAAGCTTATGGTTTTTTTCTTAAAGATGGTTACCTTTGGAAGCATGCGAAAAAGAAAGGAAGGGCGCCTGTTCGTGTCTTAGGAGACAAAAAGACTCAAAGACAGGTCATGCAAGAATTTCATGAAAGCCTATTGGCTGGTCATAGAGGCATATGGGGCACTTTTGCCAAAATAAAAGAGAAATTTTGGTGGCAAAACATGTATAAAGACATTGAGCATTTTTTTGAGTCTTGTCATGTTTGTCAAATGTACTCTATGGTTAGGCATAGAGATGGGCTTCAGCCTACCTATCCTTTATCCATTCACTATAGATGGGTTATTGATTTAGTAACCATGCCTACAGGAATTTGGAACATGAGATATCTAGTACTTGCTAGAGAAGATCTCACAAATCAAGTGGAAGGAAAAGCCTTGACAACAAAGTCTACTCAAGCTGTTTGTAGATTTTTACTTGAAGAAGTATTTTGCAGGTATGGATGTGTTGCCAAAGTAACTGTTGATACAGGAGAATTGGATGCTGATGAGGCTCGCCATTTCTTTGCTCAATTGGAAATTAAGCTATCTCTTACTTCAGCCTACAACCCTGAAGGCAATGGTAAGAGCGAAAGAGGTCATCAACCAATTCTTAAAGCTTTAGCAAAATCTTGCAAAGGAAAGATGAGGGAATGGCCTAGAATGCTACCATTCGCATTATGGGCTGATAGGACTACCCATAGTGCAGTAGCAGGTTATATGCCGGCTGAACTAATATATGGACAGCCACCTATCATGCCTATTGAGGAGTCCATTGTCACATGGAGTATCTTACCTTGGGATGAAGGCATGAATAGAGAAGAATTGCTGACTCTGCGCATAAGGCAACTTGAAAGAAGGCTAGAAGATGTCAAGACAGCCATTGAAAGGCTGAAAATAGCAAGATTAAAGAATAAGAAGAGGTTTGACAAGTATCATCGACTCCGTCCAAGAGCTATTCAAGAGAATGATTGGGTACTTGTTTATGATAGCAGCCTGGACAATCAATATAGTGCTCATAGAAAGTTAGCCAAGTGATGGTTTGGACCATATGTTGTAAAAGTGGTACATAATAATGCTACTTACTCTTTGGCTGAAATGGATGGGACCATGATAAAAATACCAATAGCCGGGAAACGAATCAAGCCCTTCAAATGAAGAGAATCTTCAACTTATGAGCTTGATGACTTAGATATGAGCCCTCTACTTGAAGACAAGCAGGAAGAAAAAAACTTAGAGGATGAAGATGAAGATATATCAGAAGAAGACCCTCCTTAACATGTAATCTTATGAAATGGCACGTGCCGAAGGATGTGCAGGTTAGGAGGGGGTGAATGTCAAAGAGTTTATTGTTCGTAATATAAATCATGAGATTCTTATGAACACAGAAGAACTTCACTGGGAGTTATATGAGGAATTTGCATACAAAATTCAGTCATTGTTACCCAATAACCAACTTAGTTACATAAGTTCTTTTGTATTTAGCATATAATTTTCAGTTGTACCATGTATATTGATGAAAAATAAGTCTATGGGAACCTACAACTTGGTCAGCTGGAAGTAATTGATGCCAGGAGGCATATTCCACGGTGGATTCCGTGAGGTTTTACGGTGGATTCCGTAAACTTAGATGACCGGGGCTCATACGCAAAGAGGATTCTTTGTGCGAGAAGTTGATGGGGACGCCTGTCCTTTTCGGGTGTTTCATTAATTTAGTGTGTACATGGGTGATTCCATAGCGGGTGATTCCGCAAAATGCATATTAAATTAATAAACGTTTATGAGTTTAGAGTGCGCACTCGTAATAAATTAAGGTTAGGATTTATTTCTAACTAGTTGATTTATTTATGTAGCTGAAGACTGCTAGGTATTCACTTTTGTCGGTTTAATTGTGTTATTTTACTAACGATTGTGAATGCTTCAGTTGATGTGTAGAGATAGCAGCAGTGCGGAGAAAAGCATTGGAGTCTAGCGGGTTTTCGACCTTTGGACTATATTTTGATAGGCGCCACGCCTATATTTTGTTATGTCTATAGAGACATCGATTATTTATTATTATTTTGTATGCGCTTATGCGCCTGGATATGTTATTTCTATTTGGACATTGAGATTGGGCGTGCCAGACACTATGGGCACCGTCCATTAGCTTTATTTTCCTATTTTTGGTAGAAAGCAAACTCAAAAGCTAAAAGCTTGTCATATTTTTGTAATTGGGCTATTTTTTAGCATGAAGATTGGAAATATACATTAAATTCATGCTTTGTGAAGCGCTCACACAAGGCATGGGGGAGATTGAACCCAATTTGTCTCTTGTCTCATGTCGTGCTTGCTTTTACATGGGTTTTTGTGCTAAAAAGTAGAGAACTTTGTTCTTGGGGACCTTCCGGGATTCACCACGTGAGCTATCTGCGACCGATTTGCGCACCAGTGGTATCAGAGCGGAGCAGAGATCAAGGGCTTCCAATCGCTACCAATCTCGGGCGAAGGCGGAGCTCCAGGAACAAACGGCCTCTACAGTCAATCTCGTCGCGAATCGTCGATACAGGCAGATTTCTGGCGATCAAGAACCCCTATTTCCACTGTCAGATTGCGAGGGACCAAGCTCTGCAGGCGGAGGACCACGCATCCATCTCCTTTATGAAGTCGTGGAGTTACAGATAAGCTTGATTAATTTTTCTCATTATTTCATTGAAAAAAAAGCTTAAGCCAAGGCTTAAGAAGCTTATAAAGCTTCAAACTTTCAAATCGACCTGCAAGAGGAGGCACCGAAAATTCCGGCGGAAAAAACGGACCCCCCCCCCCTCACGATCAAAAACGGCGGCCAGTTCTTCTTCATTAATCCCTCTAAATCATTAAGTTAAAGCTTAAACCATTAAGCTTCCTTCAAGTCACACAAACCTCTGCAAGTCAGTTAAGGCAAACAAGTCTGTAAACTCCGGGTCTCGCACTCCAGAAGTCAAGTTCAGTAAGTCGACTCTAATCAAGTACTGCAAGTTCTGCAAGTCGGCCTAAGTCCAGCAAGTCAACAACCCTGCAAGTCTGTTAAGTCTGCAACTCTGCAAGTCAGACTAAATCAGAACTGACTAACGCTTAAAACTCATAGAAGACTTGTTCGTATGCAAAAACTCAGAACTGGAAAGTTGTTCGCAGCCAGCTGTTCTACCTATCTACAAGATCGTTGAAGTACTTTCAGCAAACGGAGACAGAAATATTTCAGAATTTCTGAAAATTGAAGAAGAAAATACCCAAAAATACATAGCCTTGTAACCCCAAATTTGAGCTACGCTCATCCCGCTAACTAATTTTGAGTGAGAAAGGTTTGTTGAGTTTTACAGGATGACTACCCCACATATGGATGATCCTATGGCTGAAGACGACCTACCCGAGCCTACCATGGAACAAAAGCTGGATCTTATCATGCTGCAATTGGAAGAAGAGCGAAGAGCTAGGCAAGCCTTGCAAGCGCAATTGACAAAGCTACAAGGAGCATCCACTGATAAAGAAGAACCTCAAGCTGAAGATCTGATTCGCCGTACCATCGACGCCACTCTTGAAGCACAAACCATTCGCAAGGAATCCAAGATAAGTAAACGAAGTTTCAAGTTTCGCACTTTCAATGGCATAAGAGAAGGAAAGACTGTTTTATCATTCATTAGCCAGTTTGATGACTATTTCCATGAGGAAACTTATCCCGAGAAAGATAAAATCATGTGTGTTACTAATCATCTGATAGATAGAGCATCACTTTGGTGGACTGTAGTCCGCAAGAGCATAGAATGTCCTGCTACATGGGAAGATTTCAAGAAGAAGTTCATGCAAAATTTCCTTCCACCGCAATTTCATGAGAAGGCAATCAAGCAATGGGATTTACTTCAACAGCGCGATCGTGAGCCTATTCCACAGTATACAGAGCGTTTTTGGAATGCACTCCTACAGCTACGCATGCTTGAAGACGTACCAGAGACGATACATAAGCGGAAGTACATGTCTGGACTTCTTGGACATTACTACGCTGAGGTGAATATGTTCAAGCCTGCTACCCTTGAAGACGCCATCTCCTTAGCTCACGACACTGAAGATAAGTTACGTGGAAGAGATCGACGACCACAGCCATTCCAAGCAAACGGTAATTATGGATCTAAACAATTCAATTCCAATTTCAGAAGGTTTAATCCAGGTCGTTTTTCATCACCATCTTTCCACAAGAATTGGCCTAAACCACCTGCATTACCATCCACTGTCAATCCAAATCCTAAGCCTATTCAACAAGCAAATCCAAATATACCCAGACTCCCAGCCATTGCAAATAATGTGACCAAAGCCAAGCCCATCGTATGCTACAAGTGTCACCAGCCAGGGCATCTCGCAGCAAATTGTCATTCAAAGAAGCCATCAGTACATATCAACTACCTTGGAGCTATGGACGAAGAAGAGCATGAGGATATGCCAGATTTCACTGAAGAAGAAGATGATCTTACTACTACTTCCGACACTTTACCAGGTATGCCTACTTTACATTCATTGTTAACTATGAAATGTATGGTGCATGGAAAAGAAAGAACTATATTGCATGATGACGGTAGTACGCATGACTTTATTTCAGCAAAATTGGTAAAGGAATTGAAATTGCATACAGTACCTACGCACTATCGCATAAAAGCTGCATTTTTAGGTACTAGGTACAATGACACACAAGAAGTTCAAGATTTAGAAATTCAAATTGGTCCATATATTGAAAGAAGAAATTTCTTAGTTGTCCCATTACAGTCAAGCGACATTATTCTAGGAATGCCATGGAGATACCAACATAATCCCAATATAGATTATTCCACACACACAATGAATATAAATTTTCAAGGAAAATCTATTACATTATTTGGTATGCATGCATCTCATATGTTTCCACTGCTTTCGCATACTCAAGCAAAACGTGCACTACGCAAGAATACTAAATCATATCTCATTTGGGTGAATGAATTGCACGCAAAAGAAACTCATATGCACCCTAGGCATAAGGAATTTCTTGCATATTTTAAGGACTGTTTTGCAGAAGACTTACCACCAGGTTTACCACCATCACGTCAAGAAGACCATAAGATTGACCTAATACTTGGCACACAACCACCTTGCAAAGCCCCATATAGGCACAATCAAATAGAGCAAAAAGAAATCCAGAATCAAGTTGAAGAATTACTAAATAGAGGCTTAATTCGACCTAGCAGTTCTCCATTCGGTGCACCTGTGCTCCTAGTCAAGAAAAAGAATAATACTTATCGGATGTGTATTGACTACCGAGCATTAAATAAGATTACTGTAAAGAATAGGTATCCTATACCTAGAGTTGATGACCTTATGGACAAACTGCAAGGATCTTCTATATTTAGTAAAATTGACCTTAAATCTGGATATCATCAGGTGAGGTTAGATAGATCCAACATATTTAAGACTGCATTCAGGACACAGTTTGGCCATTACGAATTCTTAGTTATGCCATTTGGATTAACTAATGCACCTGCTACTTTCAGTAGAATGATGAACCGTATTTTTCTAAAATATCAATATTGTGTGATTGTTTTCTTTAATGATATTTTAGTGTTCAGTCAAAGTGAAAAAGAGCATTATGAGCATTTATCATTAGTTTTTCAATTACTGAAAGAAAATCAATTATTTGCAAATCCTGACAAGAGTGAATTCTTTAAGATAGAAATAGAATATCTAGGTCATATTGTATCAAAAGAAGGAATTAAAGTTGATCCTAAGAAAATTGATGCAATATTGCATTGGCCTATTCCTAAAAATGTACATAAATTACGCTCATTCCTTGGTCTTGCTAGTTTCTATAGGAAGTTTGTACGTAATTTCTCCTTACTTGCTTTACCACTGACCAAACTTCTTAAGAAAGGCATTGTTTATCAATGGACTGAAAACCAGCAGAAATCCTTTGATTTACTCAAACGTGCATTGACCAATGCCCCTGTTCTACAATTGCCTGACTTTAACAGACCATTCTTTCTAGTTGTGACCGATGCTAGCGGATCAGGAATAGGAGCCGTGCTAATGCAAGACAACCATCCAATAGCATATTCTAGTTCTAAGCTGAAACCCTCTGAGCTTAAATATTCCACTTATGACAAGGAACTCTTAGCAGTTGTCCAAGCATTAAAACAATGGAAGCATTATTTAATGGGTTCAGAATTCATGATAAAGACCGACCAGCAAAGCATTAGACATCTACTTAGCCAACCCCAAATTTCTGACCGTCATATCAAATGGGCTTCATTCATTCAAAGTTTCCATCCTATCATTCAATACCAACCTGGAAAAGAAAATGTAGTTGCTGATGCATTGAGTAGAAGACCTGCAATTCACAACATTTCTATCATATCTTTTGATTCTTTGATTGCTATGAAAGACACATATCACCAGGATATTACTTTTCATTCTGATTGGCAAAAATTAGTTCAAAATAATTTCATTCCTGTTGATTCATTATCATATAATGATGGATTCATGTTCTTTGAAAAGAGACTGTGTGTTACTATTCCATTCCGATCTTTTGTTTTGAATGAAATTCATTGTCCCCCATATCAAGGTCATAGAGGTATCATTTCTACATTACGCATGTTAACTGAAGATTTTTATTGGCCGCATATGGATGCAGATGTATCTAATTTTGTCTCTGAATGTTTGATTTGTCAAAGAATAATAAGACATCATGGTAAACAGTATGGATTATTAATGCCTTTATCTATTCCATCTAAACCTTGGGAACATATATCTATGGATTTCATTACTGGCTTACCAAATACTAAATCTAACCATGACATGATTTGGACAATTGTAGATAGATTTAGTAAGCAAGCATATTTCATTGCATGTAAGAAAACTTTAACAGCATCACAAGCAGCACAGTTATTTTTGAAAACTGTTTTTACTAACCATGGGTTGCCGAAAGTGATTATTTCAGATAGAGATTCTAGATTTTGTAATAATTTTTGGATTACACTGTTTGCAAATCTAGGCACAAAGATTGATTTCTCATCTGCATTTCATCCAGAAACAAATGGACAAACAGAAGCCACAAATAGCACTATTCTAGATCTTTTACATGCATACACTATCTCTAAACCTCAGACATGGGATACTCATTTGCATTTATTACAGTTTGCTTACAATAATACACCGCACACATCTACAAAGAAAGTACCTTTTGAAGTTATTTATGGATATAGTTTATCTACCCCTGTTGCATCTTTGTCTAATAGAATACAAAGTGCCGATGATATTGCTGTTATGCATAACACTATTTTTGATGAAGTAAAGGATATGATTGCTAAAGCCCAACAATCATATACCAAACAAGCCAACAAGAAAAGACAAGCCATGAATTTCAAAGTTGATGATTATGTTTGGCTTAGAATAGAAAAGCGTAGACTGCAAAGTGTAGATAGACATCCAGTAGTCAAACTAGCCCCTAGATTCTACGGACCATTTAGAATCATTCATAAGATTAATGACAATGCATTCAAGTTAGAACTGCCATCACATTGGAAAATTCATAATACATTTCATATTAGTTTATTGAGACCATTTAGAGGACAATTACCTATCCACCCTGTCTATGAAAACCCACCTTTACTAGAAGAAGAGACTGAAATACTTGAACCAGAAGCCATTATAGACACTGACTACATGACCACTAGAACTGGCCGAAGGTATTCTAGATATCTAGTAAAATTTAAGAACCATCCTGTAGAGGAAGCACAATGGATGCACGCTAGAGACTTAAATGCTTTCCCCACTCTGTTAGCTCCACATTGAGCTAATAGCAATTGAGGTCAATTGCTATCCCACCCCGGGGGTATGATGCCAGGAGGCATATTCCACGGTGGATTCCGTGAGGTTTTACGGTGGATTCCGTAAACTTAGATGACCGGGGCTCATACGCAAAGAGGATTCTTTGTGCGAGAAGTTGATGGGGACGCCTGTCCTTTTCGGGCGTTTCATTAATTTAGTGTGTACATGGGTGATTCCATAGCGGGTGATTCCGCAAAATGCATATTAAATTAATAAACGTTTATGAGTTTAGAGTGCGCACTCGTAATAAATTAAGGTTAGGATTTATTTCTAACCAGTTGATTTATTTATGTAGCTGAAGACTGCTAGGTATTCACTTTTGTCGGTTTAATTGTGTTATTTTACTAACGATTGTGAATGCTTCAGTTGATGTGTAGAGATAGCAGCAGTGCGGAGGAAAGCATTGGAGTCTAGCGGGTTTTCGACCTTTGGACTATATTTTGATAGGCGCCACGCCTATATTTTGTTATGTCTATAGAGACATCGATTATTTATTATTATTTTGTATGCGCTTATGCACCTGGATATGTTATTTCTATTTGGACATTGAGATTGGGCGTGCCAGACACTATGGGCACCGTCCATTAGCTTTATTTTCCTATTTTTGGTAGAAAGCAAACTCAAAAGCTAAAAGCTTGTCATATTTTTGTAATTGGGCTATTTTTGAGCATAAAGATTGGAAATATACATTAAATACATGCTTTGTGAAGCGCTCACACAAGGCATGGGGGAGATTGAACTCAATTTGTCTCTTGTCTCATGTCGTGCTTGCTTTTACATGGGTTTTTGTGCTAAAAAGTAGAGAACTTTGTTCTTGGGGACCTTCCGGGATTCACCACGTGAGCTATCTGCGACCGATCTGCGCACCAGTAATTGGCAGTCTGCAGGATAAATCACATTGATTCAAGTGCAAAAATATGGTTAGAACTCAAGAAAAATGCCAAAAGTCCACTAGGTTCACGGGGGACCTGAAGTAATAGACTAATGTGACCAGCAAGTGACCTGAGTAGGTCAAAAAGTGACCTAGGCTTGAGCAGGGAGCATCCCACATTTTTCGGCGCAAAATGCGGGCTGCACAGCCTGACTGCAAACTAGAGAAGAGTTGAAGCTATGGTGCATGCTTTGGAGCATGCAAATTGGAGATCAACAGGACCTGAAGATGAAGATGCAAACACGGTGAGAGCTCCACTTATCTGTCCATTTGGTGTGACGAAAATGCATGGTATGATAGTCTATAAAAGAGGGAAATCTGAGAGAAAAGTATTCAGCTTGCTCTTATGTACGTCTTCTCTTATTTTATCTATCTTATTCATGGTCCCATGAAGCCCGCGACTTGTACCCAAGTACTTGAGTGACTTTGGGGCAAGCAAAGGGTGAGGATTTTGAAGGTGTATGGGCTGAAATAACCAGTCATAAACAGGGCAACTCACTGTTCTTGTCCATTTTTATGAGCAAACAAGAGATTTATGTGGTTGTAATAGAAGAAAATGACCTCTTTTCATCAGGTTTTTACTCATTAATGATTAGAGGAGCTTATTCATGAGTTTATGCTCTCTTTTTGAGCTTGATTATGGCTTGGAATTTTCTGTTTTAAAACATGGCTGAAGTAAAAATTATGCTCCTTCAATGCATTTCATGTTCCATTGGCCCAAATCTTGAATGTATTTGAAGTCTACCAACATACTACTTGTTTCCTAGAGTTGAAATCCATCTATGAACTTGAGTTAAAAGCCATTAGTGCTTGCATTTGATATTCATATTTGGAATAAGAACCTGAGTATATCCTTTATGTTATGGATTATGTATCCAAAAGCATTTGATGTAATCAAGTTAGAGTTATTTATTCCATTCATGTATACTAGATACATAGGAAAAGCTTGACTTCCTCTTCCACATCTAAATCATTTCTAAAACCCGGATCTTGTCAAACTCCAATATTTTTCCCTTTCCTGAACTTTGAATCCCATACTCCTCTTCTCCACTAAGCCCCAGTGGTAGACCTTCAGCCCTTAACACGACGACAACGTGGTGATGCCAGGAGGCATATTCCATGGTGGATTCCGTGCCACGATGGATTCCGTGAGGTTTTGCGATGGATTCCGTAAATTTTTATTACCGAGGCTCATACACAAAGTGGATTCTTTGTGTGAGAAGTCGATGGGGACGCCTATCCTTTTCGGGCATTTTGTTAATTTTATGTGTACATGGGTGATTCCATAGCGGGTGATTCTGCAAAATACATATTTAAATTAATAAACGTTTATGAGTTTAGAGTGCGCACTCGTGATAAATTAAGGTTAGGATTGATTTCTAATCAATTTATTTATGTAGTTGAAGACTGTTAGGTATTCACTTTTGTCGGTTTAATTATATTATTTTTCTAACAATTGTGAATGCTTCAGTTGATGTGTAGAGCAAGCAGCGGTGGAAGTGGAAAGCATTGGAGGATAGCGTGTATTCGAGTTATCATCAATATTTTGATGGGCGTGTATCCTAGGCATGGCGTCCATATTTTGTCGCGCTTATTTATCAAAATGCTTGATATTTATTTATTATTTTTGTATGCGCATGGGCACACGATTTAGATATTTGTATTGGACATTGTATTTGGGTACGCTTGACTTCTTGGGCGCCCATTAGCTTTAATTCTTTATTGGCACAAAAGCAAACTCAAAAGCTAAAGCGTGCTATTTTGTAATTTGGGCTATTATTTGAGCTTGAAGATGAATAATATATGAAATACATGCTTTGTGGAGCGCTCACACAAGGCATGGGGGGAGATTGCACCCAATTGGTCTCTTGTTCATGTCGTGCAAGCTTTCTACATTGATTTGTGTGCAAAAAGTAGAGTTCTTTTGCTCTTGGGGACCTTTTGACGCTCACTACGCGCGCATATGGCGACCGATCTGTGCATCAGTGGTATTAGAGCAAAGCTGAGATCAAGAGCTTCCAATCGCTTACCATCTTGCGTGAAGACAGAGCTCTTGGAACGATTAAGCTCTACAGTCAGTTTCGTCGCGAACGGTCAATATCAGTGTGTTCCTAGTGGTCAAGAACCCCCTTCTGTACCCTCTGATCACGAAGGACCAGCCTATGTAGGCGGAGGACCACGTGGATATCTTCTTCTTCAAGTCGTCTGTATACAGAGAAGAAAACTCTTATTCCATAGCCAAAAAGCTTAAAAGCTTTATCTCAAAGGTTAAAAAGCTTAATAGTAAGATTAATAAGAAAGCTTAACCACAACGATTTTTCCGCTTGCAGCATCAGTATGAACTGATGGCCGTCGATTCCATTGACGACGTCCTCAGATACACGAAATTCAGCTTGGCTACCTAAGTCTTAAAACTCCAAGTTCTACAAGTTCTGCAAGTCACCCAAGTTACAAAAGTCATCTCCAACAACTCTCAAAGGGGCAGTTCACACACATAAGCTTATGAATTAGTCTATTGCTCTCTGGTAGACTCTGTTCACACCTACAGACTTGCTGAACCAGTTTCAGCAAATGCAGAAGGTCATACGCAGGTCATACGAAGATTATACGCCGTTTCTACGGAGACGGTTGTGACAACAAATACCGCAATCACAAATGACAAAGACCATAAAAGCCAAACAAAACTTACAAGCCTTGTATACCCGCCTTTGAGCTACGCTCATCTCGCTAATAAGATTTCGAGAGTGTGAGGTCTTTTGGATTTTACAGGATGACTGAACAAAATATGGAAGATTTTATGGCTGAAGGTGATTTACCCGAACCAATGATGGAGCAAAAGTTGGATTTGATTATGATGCAGCTCGAAGAAGAACGAAGAGCCCGACAAGCTTTGCAATTTCAATTGGCCAATTTGCAATGATCTACCACTGACCAAGATAGATCGCAACCCGAAGATCTTATACGACGTACCATCGATGCGACACTTGAAGCCCAATCCATCCGCAAAGAAACAAAGATAAGTAAAAGAAACTTCAAATTTCATACTTTCAATGGATCACGAGATGGAAGACTGTACTTGCTTTTATTAGTCAATTTGATGATTACTTCCATGAAGAAACATATGCTAAGAAAGACAAAATTAAATTTGTCATTAACCATTTAGTTGATCGAGCATCCTTATGGTGGACTGTGGTCTGTAAGAGTGTTGATTGCCCTACTACAAGGGAGACTTTCCAAAAGAAGTTTTTGCAGAATTTCCTTCCTCCTTAGTTCCATGAAAAAGCCATCAAGCAATGGGATCTTCTACAATAAAGAGATCGCGAACCTATTTCCCAATACACTGAACGTTTCTGGAATGCTCTACTGCAACTACGCATGCTCGAGGATGTACCTGAAGCAACTCACAAACGCAAGTTTATGTCCATCCTACTTGGACATTACTATGCTGAAGTCAATATGTTCAAGCCAACAACTCTTGAAGATGCAATTTCCTTGGCTCATGACACTGAAGACAAGATTCGCGAAAGAGACAAGTGACCACAACAATTTCCAACTAATGGTAACTATGGTTCCAAACAATTCAATTCAAATTTTCGAAGATTCAATCAAAGTCGTTTTCTTCCATCTTCATTCCGTAAGTCTTGGACACAACCACCTGCTTTGCCATCAAACACCAATCCAAACCCTAAGCCATCCCCACAGTCAAATCCCAACATTCCTAAACTTCCTGCCATTACCAATAATGTATCTAAAGCCAAACCCATAGTTTGTTACAAATGCCATCAACCTGGACATCTAGCAGCCAATTGTCAAACCAAAAAGCCACCTGTCCATATCAATTATCTTGGAGCAATCGAAGAAAAAGAACCTGAGGAAATGCCTGACTTTACGGAAGATGATGACGACATTGGTACTACTTCGGATACTTTGCCAAGTATGCCAACTCCCCATTCTTTGTTAACAATGAAATGTTTTGTGCATGGTAAAGAAAAGACTATTTTGCAAAATGATGGGAGCACACATGACTTTATTTCTGCAAAGTTAGTGAAAGAATTGAATTTACAAACTGTTTCTACACATTATCGCATTAAAGCTACATTCCTAGGCACAAGATATAATGGAAGAAGTGCATAATTTAGAAATTGATTTGGTGAATATACTGAACGAAGAAATTTCCTAGTTGTTTCTTTGCAGTCTAGTGACATTACCTTAGGAATGCCTTGGCGTCATCAATACAATCCTGACATAGATTATTCTATGCATTCAATTAAAATTTATTTTCAAGGAAAACAAATCACATTGCATGGTATGCATGCTTCTAATAAATTTCCACTGCTTACTCATACTCAAGCTAAACGTGCATTACGTAAAAGTAGTAAATCCTATTTAATATGGGTGAATGAACTTCAAGCTAAAGAAAAATAAATGCATCCTAGGCATACACAATTTCTTGCCCAATTTCATGATTGTTTTGCTGCTGATTTACCACCTGGACTACCACCTTCACGATCCTGAAGATCACAAAATAGATTTAATTCCTGGAACACAACCACCATGTAAAGCACCATATAGACATAACCAAATTGAACAGAAAGAAATTCAAAATTAAATAGAAGAATTGCTTAACAGAGGATTAATTAGACCTAGTAGTTCTCCATTTGGTGCACCTGTCTTATTAGTAAAGAAGAAGAATAATACTTATCTCATGTGCATTGATTATCGTGCCCTAAATAAAATTACTATTAAGAATAGATATTTGATTCCTAGGGTAGATGATCTTATGGATAAGCTACAAGGATCTGCCATATTCAGTAAGATAGATCTTAAATCTGGTTATCATCAAGTAAGATTGGATAAATTTGATATATTCAAAACTACATTTAGAATACAATTTGGATACTATGAATTTCTAGTTATGCCTTTCGGTCTAGCTAATGCACCAGCTACATTTAGTCGCATGATGAATCGCATATTCTTGAAACATCAGCATTGTGTCATAGTATTCTTTGATGATATATTAGTATTCAGTAAAAATGAGAATGAGCATTATGAACATTTGTCTTTAGTTTTTAAGTTGTTAAAAGACAATCAATTGTATGCTAATCCAGAAAAGAGTGAATTCTTCCAAACAGAAATTGAATATCTAGGACATATTGTTTCATCAGAAGGTATTAAAGTTGACCCTAAAAAGATAGAAGCAATTTTAAATTGGCCCATACGCAAAAATGTGAATGAGTTACGTTCTTTTCTAGGTCTTGCTAGTTTTTACAGAAAGTTTATAAGGAATTTCTCATTACTTGCATTACCTTTGACTAAACTTTTAAAGAAGAGAATTGTTTATAACTGGTCTGATAATCAACAAAAATCCTTTGATTTATTGAAACATGCTTTAACCCATGCTCCTGTATTACAACTACCTGATTTCAATAGACTATTCTTCTTAGTAGTTACTGACGCTAGTGTATCTGGAATAGAAGCCGTCCTTATGCAAGATAATCATCCCATAGCCTACTCTAGTTGTAAACTCAAACCATGTGAAGTTAAATATTCTATCTACGATAAAGAATTGCTAGCTGTAGTACAAGCCTTACCACAATGGAAACATTATTTAATGGGATTTGAATTTATGATCAAAACTGACCAACAAAGCATTAGACATCTCCTTAGTCAACCCCAAATATCTGATCGACATATTAAATGGGCCGCTTTTATTCAAAGTTTTCATCCCCTTATACAATATCAGCCAGGAAAAGAGAATGTTGTAGCTGATGCTTTGAGTAGAAGACTGACAATTCATAATATTTCTGTCATATCATTTGATTCCCTTATCCCTATGAAAGATACTTATCATCAGGATCTTACTTTTCAAACTAATTGGAATAAATTAGTTGCAAATAATTGGATTCCTATTGATTCATTGTCTTACAATAATGGATTCATATTTTATGAAAAAAGATTATGTGTGATTGTTCCATTTCAATCTTTTGTTTTGCATGAGATTCATTGTCCTCCATATCAAGGTCATAGAGGAATTATATCTACTTTGCGTACATTGACTAAAGATTTTATTAGCCACATATGGACACTAATGTATCTAACTTTGTATCTGAATGTTTAGTTTGTCAACGAGTTAAAAGACACCATGGTAAACAATATGGTTTACTGATGCCACTATCTATTCCATCACGACCATGGGAACCGATTTCAATGGATTTTATCATTGGTTTACCTAGCACTAAAGCTAACCATGATATGATTTGGACTGTTGTAGACAGGTTTAGCAAACAAGCATATTTTATTCCATGCAAGAAAACTTTAACTGTATCTCAAGCTGCTCAATTGTTTTTGAAAACTGTTTTCACTAATCATGGTTTACCAACAGTTATTATTTCTGATCGTGATTCTAGATTTTGTAATAATTTTTGGATTATTTTGTTTGCTAACTTAGGAACAAAGATTGATTTTTCATCTGCATTTCATCTTGAAACAAACGGTCAAACAAAAGCTCCTAACAGTACTATTTTAGATCTTTTACGTGCTTACACTATTTCAAAACCACATACATGGGATACACATCTACATTTACTTCAGTTTGCATATAATAATACACCACATGTGGCTACAAAGAAAGCACCATTTGAAGTTATTTATGGATATAGATTGCCTACACCTATTGCATCATTATCAAACAAAATTCAAACTGTTGATGATTTTGCTAACATGCATGCCAATATTTTTGATGAAGTTAAAGATATGATTGCCAAAGCCCAGCAATCATATACAAAACAAGCAAATAAGAAAAGATAGGCTATGAATTTTAAAGTTGATGATTATGTTTGGTTACGTATAGAAAAACGAAGATTACAAAGTGTAGATAAACACCTAGTAGTGAAATTAGCACCTAGATTTTATGGACCATTCAAGATCATACACAAAATCAATGACAATGCATTTAAACTAGAACTACCACAACATTGGAAAATTCACAACACCTTCTATATCAGTTTATTACGACCCTTTAGAGGCCAATTACCTGTATACCCTGTCTATGAAAACCCTCCTTTGCTAGATGATAAGACTGAAATCCTTGAGCCTGAAACTATTATAGATATTGACTTTATGACCACTAGAACTGGCCGTAGATATTCTAGATATTTGGTCAAGTTTAAAAACCATCCTGTTGAAGAGGCCCAATGGATGCACGCTAGAGACTTAAATGCTTTCCCCACTCTGCT
The DNA here is from genome assembly GCF_053477565.2 of Lygodium microphyllum. Classification (NCBI taxonomy): domain Eukaryota; kingdom Viridiplantae; phylum Streptophyta; class Polypodiopsida; order Schizaeales; family Lygodiaceae; genus Lygodium; species Lygodium microphyllum. The sequence continues at coordinate 68,348,891 of NC_141143.1, read as the reverse complement.
AGCTCCACATTGAGTTAATAGCAATTGAGGACAATTGCTATCCCACCCCGGGGGTATGATGCCAGGAGGCATATTCCACGGTGGATTCCGTGAGGTTTTGCGATGGATTCTGCAAACTTTTATTATCGGGGCTCATACACAAAGTGGATTCTTTGTGTGAGAAGTCGATGGGGATGCCTATCCTTTTCGGGCGTTTTGTTAATTTTATGTGTACATGGGTGATTCCATAGCGGGCGATTCCGCAAAATACATATTTAAATTAATAAAGTTTATGAGTTTAGAGTGCGCACTCGTGATAAATTAAGGTTAGGATTGATTTCTAACCAATTTATTTATGTAGCTAAAGACTCCTAGGTATTCACTTTTGTCGGTTTAATCATATTATTTTTCTAACAATTGTGAATGCTTCAGTTGATGTGTAGAGCAAGCAGCGATGGAAGTGGAAAGCATTGGAGGATAGCGTGTATTCGAGTTATCGTCAATATTTTGATGGGCGTGTATCCTAGGCATGGTGCCTATATTTTGTCGCGCTTATTTATCAAAGTGCTTGATATTTATTTATTATTTTTGTATGCCCATGGGCGTACGATTTAGATATTTGTATTGGACATTGTATTTGGGTACGCCTGACTTCTTGGGCGCCCATTAGCTTTAATTCTTTATTGGCACAAAAGCAAACTCAAAAGCTAAAGCGTGCTATTTTGTAATTTGGGCTATTATTTGAGCTTGAAGATGAATAATATATGAAATACATGCTTTGTGGAGCACTCACACAAGGCATGGGGGAAGATTGCACCCAATTGGTCTCTTGTTCATGTCGTGCAAGCTTTCTACATTGATTTGTGTGCAAAAAGTAGAGTTCTTTTGCTCTTGAGGACCTTCTGACGCTCACTACGTGCGCGTAGGCGATCGATCTATGCACCACGTGGTATTTTCAACATGGGTGCTATATGGATTAGGTCATTGTTGGAAACGTTTGGAGATATAGTGAACATGAATATCTGTAAATTACAATATGAAGTATTCATGGCAAAATTGAAGAGAGCATGCCCTAGAAAGAGTATGCATATGGCATGGCAGTTTTGTACACATGATATTGAATGGGATCAATCTTTTGGTGTGAAAGGGTATTCTCTAAGATGAACTGTGTCAAGTCAAATGACCGCAATCAATTGAGCTTGGAGAATGTTAACAAGCTTATGTTTCTTTCTTACAATGGCACATGAGATCTAAGAGAGGTAGATTGGGATGCAATCTACTCTGCCTAGGATAGCTTGAAAGCTCATCGGGATGTTGATATCCATACCACAAGTTAGATAGTTGTGCTCTCACTATTCTATCACTTGTATGGACTATTCTAATTTCTTTTCTTTATTACTTGAGATTTGAAAGTTGTTATTTTTCATACAATTCAAATAAAAAGATATTAACATTGTTGTTAAAGCTTGTAAGAATACCAAGATTTATGTCTCATATATTGCTTTGAAGTTTCTTGCCAAAGATACTTGAAAATAGGTTTGATTACATAGTTCATCGAGGCTAGATAGTAAAAGCTATATTAATGATTCATAATAGAGTCAATTAAATCGAATATATATAGTAAAATTTGAAAGGAAAATTTGTCTTGCACATGAAATAGAATTTTATCGTTGTTAAGTGATTTTGATTAAAAAGATTCCTTGCACAAAGTCTAGATCTTGAAAAGTTGAAAGGTAATATTTATTGCACACATCATTCAAAGGCCATATTTTGAAAAGTGACATTCAAGTTAAAGGCAAGATCATAGATAGACCTTTAGGAGAAAATATGGACTAGCCCTTCAAATATGAACAATAGGGCCCCTGCCCATGTGACACTGCCCTTGATTTTAAGCAACCAAAAACTTTTTGGCCTACACTATAGCATTCAATTGTTTTTTTCTTAATGCATAAAGATTAACTAGCCGCTTCGCATCGAGACTAATGTGCATGGATGGGTGGCACAATGCGTATAGTGCATTTTACAAGGGGTTGCACGTGCGATACATGGTAACCCCCCCCCCCCCCCCCCCGCCCCGCCCCTTCCCTCCCCCCCAACTAGCTTTGCATAATAAAATAGAAGATTGGTATTACTATCAAGTAAATAATTACATTGCACCATAACAAAGGCTTGGGGGCCCAAAACACACTTAAACTTTAACCCTCTTCGAGAGCTTAAAGCCTACATTGAAGTTTTTCTCTCTCTTCCTAATCTTCCTAAGCAAAGCTAACAACACCAACAAACAAATGTTCATATTTGATTTTGGCCTCCTTGGTCCTAATAATGTTCCAAAGTTTTAGAGTCTCCTTGTTAAGCTTGCCTTTACCCCCAAACATAGTCATTTTCATCCTAATTGCAAAGTTACCAACATTCTCCACCCAAGTCCTAACCTTCCTCCATAAAGCCTAGGTCGCCAAATAGTGCCAAAGGACATGGGAGATTGTTTCTTTGGTCCTAAGACACATTGGGCACCAAGGTGAGACCTTGGTAACCTAACAAATTCTATCCTTAGTACTCAACTTCTTAGTACAAACTTTCCAAAGCAATGTATTGAGGTTGTTGGAAGGTGTGTGCCTTCAAGCTCTCCTAATTTGATAGCACCAGACTTTCAAGTGATCCCTAGGAAATGTATATTTCCACCTAGCATGCACTTTGGCAAACCTACCATTCTTTAGAGGCTCAAAATCAGCTCTCTTCCTAGCCATGCCAAGGGGCCTCTTCCTATAAAGGCAAGTAGAGACTTGGTTATAGATAGCTAGTGTTGACAAAAGCAATAGGCCATAAGTCCTTGTCCAATAGCAGTTGTTGTAGACCCACAAACTCATTCTGGTTGAGACCAAGCTTTACCCCAATCTCATTGGGTTCCATGAACTTTGCCTCAAATGCAATCCATATGTCACACAACCATTCGATCCCCTTCCCGAAGGATTTACATAATTTACAATTTTCTTAAACTAGTGCCTTCTTATTGGTAAAAGAAAAAGGGGACAACCACAAACTTTGATTAAGAGAGAAGTCGTCAATTTCTTCCTAGGTTACCATTCCACGCCAAGGACTTGATTGTAGTCTTCCACACCTTTAGGAGAGAGTTATCTGTGGGGGACTCCCCAATCTTAAAATCCAAAGTCAACCACCACAAGTACATCCTCCCACGAACCATTTACCTTTGGTTGGTTTGGCCATTTCCATCCAATGTGTCATAAGGTGCACCCAAGGCTTGACCCAATCTCACAACAAACTTAAAAACTAGCCTAGTAGCCTTATTAGACATGGCTTCAAGCCCTAGTCCACCATTCACGTTAGAGTCACAAAAGATGTCCCAAGCAATAATGTGGCAAGTATATGTGTTTAAAAATCCCCATATAAACTCCCTAGCAAGCCTTTCCAATGCCCCCAAACATACCTTGGAGAATGCACAGGCTGCCCTAGCTACCAAACTAGCTATTGGATTGATGATAGCATTCAGGATAACAATCCGGCCATTGAGAACCGTTAGGAGATGATTGAAGAAATGCATTCTAGCCTCAACTTTAGCCTTAAGCCACTCGAATCTTTGCCTCTTTGTGAGGGAAATATCTGCAGGGAGCCAAGGTATCGGAAGACGTGATCATGCTTGATCATTTTATAGCCATATGCAAGCATCCAATCATCCACTCCTACAGTGGAGAGAGGGAGCATTTTAGCCTTGTGTACACTTATCATTGAATGTGAAACACTGCAAAAGAGATCATATACTTCTAGCAAAGTATCAACATTAGGCTTAGATGCTTTGACAATATTAGAATTATCATCTACAAAGAGTTGAGTGCAAAATTGGGTGCCATTGGGGAAGGGGGAACCCTTTAGACCACTAGATTAAAGTTTGAAGTCAATCATCATCAATAGGGAATCAATAATTATAAAAAAAGAAGAGGGGTAATAGGGTAGCCCTATCATGATAGATCTTCTAAGCTAAAATTCATGGGAAAGCCTACCATTGATGTTGAGAGCAAACTGATACATTCACGGATAAGCCTTCGATCATTTTACAAAAAGCAAACTGAAGCCCATCCAATCGAGAGTGGCAAGGATAAAGTCCCACCTTATGCGATCATAAGCCTTGTCCATATCCATGTTGATGAGGACAAAGTGACCTCGACACAACACGGTCAACGAAGAAGATAAATTATGAATAGCATCATGAACGTGGTGGTTGTGAATGAAGCCCTATTGATCACGATGTAGGATCCGGGGGAGGAGGAATTTAATCCACAATGCAAGAGCATTGGCTATAATCTTGTAGTTACTATTGAGCATAGTGAGGGGCCACCACTGATTTATGGAGCTTCTATCAATTGGACTTGGGTATGAATTAAATCACAATGTGATTGGTGCTAGGGGGAAGGGTACCAAACCTCCTATATTGGTTAGCAAAGTCATAGATATTTTGTTTGCATGAATCCCATGTATGGTGAAAGAACTAGATGGAGAGGCCATCAGCGCGCTTGGGGCCTTGCCTACCTTCATCTTGTTGACCACATACTATAGTTCCTTGACCAAAAAAGGCTAAGAGTACGATCTCGGGTGAGACCTCCCCCATGCTTTTGGGAAAGAGTTTTGGCTACATTTTGCCCATATCCTTCTTAATACGGGGGGGGACCCCACAATTATTGAGAAGTGGGAAATGAAGGCCTAGGAGATTGACAAGTCATCTTGGTGCAGAGCCCATTTGAGTCAGGAATCTCCACAATGGTTTCTTTCTTCTTCTTCATCTCCATCTCGAGGGCTTGAAAAAAGTTTACATGGTTAGTTTCATTTTCCATCTCAAAATTATCTCTCAATTGTATTATAAGACTATAACTCTATGTCTTTCTTCAACTTTAATGTGATCTTCAACGTCTTGTAGAAGCCAAACCACAATGAGATCATTGGGGTAAAGAGTAAGAGCAACAAGTATAGTAAAGCAACAATGCTAGGCATTAGCTAAGTAACACCTCCTAGTTTGAGCTCTAGCTCTACCATAGTTCCTAGAGAAGGAGACAATAGCTTTAATGCAGCCTATGATTTTCTCAAATGGATCATTGTGTTGCTTATTGGCATCAGACCAAGTAGCCTTTACTTGATTTAAATATTATTTCTCTTATAGAAAGGAGGTGTTCAACTTATGAAGGGAGGTGGGCTATTATTAATCCCGCTAACGGGGATGATTCAACATATTACCTCTAGGGGGATATGATCAGATTCACACACTTCAAACACATATCAGATTTTGGGGAGGGGATCTAGACACCATGCATTCTCATTGGCATATGCATGGTCCAGAGGCAAGCGGCCCTCCATGCTTCATCCTTCTAATGATTATGCTAGGTAAAGGTGCATTGGTTCGAGGAAGACAAGGTGTCCATCGGGTCGACAATTTTATGGGAGATGCATAGAGAATCCCACACCCTCTTTTCTTCTTTCAGCATAATACTAGTGTCATGGGATCTATCTAAAGTAGTCCTTGTCATGTTGAAATCCCCTACTCGCAAGGTGGGACTAGATGACATCAAACTCTCTACAATCCTCCGCTTCGCAACACAACTCAAGGAATAATTTGGAGCATAGATGGAGATGAGATCAAATGTCTCTTGGGCACAATTAGTGTGCAGGTCAAGAAAGCACCCTCATCATCCTTAAATTTGACTTTAGGTTTCAATTTATGTTTAATAAGGACTATACCTCTTTTACCACATTTGCATGCAAGAACAAAACACACATAGCCAAGGGCTACTTACTCAACCGGTCACTTTTTTCTAGCTTAAATCTCATGCAATGCCATTGCATTAGGCTTCTTTCGACTTAGTAGGGCCATGCATGCAAATTTCTTGCTAGGGGAGTAGACCCTCCTAACCTCCCAAGGGATGATAGAAAACTTAATAGTGACATCATAGAAAAGATTTGTCTTGTTATCCATGTCATCATCCCCATCAGGCACATCATTGTTATTCCTATCAACCAAAGGAAGGTGGGGCATTTGCTTGAGAGAGTTTCTTCTTTCCCTTGGAGCTACCTTGATTAGCTTTGGAGAGTGTTGTGTTGCATGCATGTAGAGGGCTTGTCAGTCTTGTCATGACTTCTGTTGAGCTTGCTTCTTTTCTTCATCCACCTTCTTGGGCTTAGCCTCAAGGGGCTTCTCTGCCACAATAGGTTCTTGCTGCTAGTTCAACTTCTATGTATTGCATTTTTTTAAGGGAAATCTTTAGCAAAGTGCCCTATTTCATGGCATATATAGCACGAGTTAGGAGAAAATAGAAATTGACTTCAATGGTGATTTTGATCCCATGAGGGATGAAGGGGTTAAGATACTCATGGATACACGTATCCTGCAATCCCATAGAATGGACACCCACTTCTTCAAGTGCAAGATGACATGAGAAGGAGCTAGGAGGTAAAGCATGTGGCCTAAGGCCTAAGCGAAAACTTGGATCACACTCTCAAATCAATTGGAAAGGCCTGGGAATGACACCCAAACTAGGTACTCCTATGCAATGGTGTTTGCAAGAGGAAACCTAAAGACTAAGGAAGAACATGAACAAAGTGACCTTTGTAGCCCATAGCAAATCCCAAGATCCAATCCCGTTTCTTGCTAGAGCAACCCTCACACATCCATTCTCCTTTCTCCCCATTCTCTCTCTCTCTCTCTCTCTCTCTCTCATGTTGGCGCAATCCACACTTTCATTCTCTATTTCTATCTTATAGCCTTGTCTCTCCAATATATATATATCTAGATTCAAACTCCCATATTATCTCTATCTCTCCCCTAGTCTTCAAATCCATGTGGGTTGAGTGATCTATCTTTTACATTCGTAGTGGTTAATTTCTCTTTTTGTCATATGCTTTCGCAAGGTCTTTGTTTAGGAAAGTTGAGTGTTTGGATTTGATGGGTTGGGTCACCCAATCCCATTATCACCAATGGGAGTGGCCTTTATGAAGGGAGGTGAGCCTTGAAGTGGAAGTACAAAGTGGAAGCAAGAGCTGTGGTGGAAGGCACAAGAGAGCAAGAGAGAGATACACACACAATGTGAGAACTCCAACAGTCACAATGTGTGATTAGCCTCCCTTTTATTCAAATGTCATTGAAAGAATAAAGAATGAAGTGATAGTGATGGGCATCCACCACTTATAGTGTACAAGTGTGTGAGTATACAAGTACTGTCAGTGTAACTAATATAACTAATACTACACGGGTGGCTAGACACATGCACCTTTACCCCCGACAACCTCCCATTTAAAGGTGAATGTGCCCCTATGTTGAGAGTCGAAAAAGACTGAATTTTTGACTGATTTTTGTTGTTTTTGAGGTTTGAATGATTGATTTTTGGTGGATTTAGAGTGATGTATGATTGTTAATGGAAGTATTTGAGAGTGTTTTGGATGATATTGATTATGTTTTGGAAGTTCATGATGATTTTCAGTGGAGATATGAGGTTCTGTGATGTTCTGATAGGTTCTGATTGGTTTTGTATACCTTCTGTATAGCTTCTGTTTTGTTCTGATTGTCTTCTATATGAAGCATGGATTGATGATTGATGAATATTGAGATCTTGTAAAAGCTTATTTAATAGTTTTTTAGAGTTTGGAATGGTTTGAGTATGAGTTATGAGGTTTTGATGACCTTCTGTAACCTTCTGTAGATCTTCTGTAGAGCCTCTGTCTCTGCTCTGTAACTGTACTGTAGATGTTCTGGTACTGTACTGTGACTGTTCTGTAACCTTCTGTAGGTGTTCTATAGAATGTATGTGTGACTTTGGGAAAGTTTTCTAACCTTTGGAAAGGATGAATCTAAGTTCAAAAGAGCTAAAACAGGTGGAAGAAACAACTGCTGAAGAGACTAAAGAGAAGACTAAGTGACAGTGACAGTAGTGAGCTGTGAAAAGACACTGTAGTGGCTCTGGTGACTCTTCATATTAGACATATCTCTTGGGAGGTGCATCCACGACCTAAGAACGATTATTGAGGGTTATTATGAGAGTATTGTAGTGAGGATATGATGTACTATTGATGGAGAGAGAGAGAGAGAGAGAGAGAGAGAGAGAGAGAGAGAGAGAGAGAGAGAGAGAGAGAGAGTCAAAGATAGTCAATTCTATCAAAACAGTGTAATTGTATATGAGAGATTGAGAGAGAGAACTATGAAGACATTGAAGATGAATACTATGTGATGTATTTCCATTCAAAGATGGTGTATTCTCTTGTGTTCTTTGTTCTATTGATGGATTTTATGAAGATATTGAAGAATATGGTTGATTCTATCAAATCCGTGGGAGATATCTACTATGATGCTGCGTGAAGAATTGTTGTTTTCTTTGTTTTGATGATCAAAATAATGAAATAAAAGCTTGTTGATGTTACAAGATAGATTTTCTTGCAAGAGAATTCCCTTTTCCTTGGTGTTCCTCTTGGGGCTCTATGTTTTTGGTGTGCAACCGGGGAAACTTGCCATCAACAAGTACCAGAAGAGGCTGAAAATGAAGGAAATGGCATTGCCAAGAAGAGAAGAATTCAATGGATATTTGTAAAGTCCTTCTTCCACTGAAGAGTTGGAATTTCTCATAATCAAAGCCACTTTCCACAAGAAGTTCATTCCACAATGGCGGAAACATATCACCATCATGATGCATGCTCTATGTGGTGGGCTATTTCCTCTTCCTGTTGAAGCAGTAGAAACTTGCATCTTGGTGGCAAACTGTTTGGGAACAAACTGAAGAGCAAAAACAGAGAGAATGACCATCCATGGAAGATTTGGCATTCATTGAGAAGTTTCCAGACATCATCAAGTGGGAGATTGTGAAGAAGCTTCAGGAGTCTTGGTCTGTAGAGGTTCACGAAGACAAGAAGGAAAAAAGTTGGAATTTGTTCGTGGATGCTCAACAGCAAGATACATGGGATGCTTGGTGCATTGATAATCTTTTGTTTGTTCAATTAGCAACCCACTAGAAGTTGGTAGACAGAGTGTTTTTCACAACATACATTGTTGAGACCCTCAGAAGCTGGCATTATTATAATGACGCAACAACGATCCTAAGAAGAATGAGTTTTGATACTTTTAGAACAGAATATCTTCCCCTCTGTAGTGGTTTGAAAGCTGAATTCAGAGATGTTGAAAAGAAGGAAGTAGAGGATATGTTGGCCAGAGAATCCCTCAGAGACTGAAGCCCTCTCTGATACTATTCTGTTGAGTCTAGAATAACTGGTTGAAGCCAACCCCCTGATGAATGACGCAATAAAGAGGCAAGCATTAGAACGAGTCTAGAGGTACGTGAGAAGAGAGAAGGCAAAAATCAAAGCTGAGAACGAGCTCGTAGCAGAAGCTTCCTTTGACGCCCTAAAAGCACTCTTTATAGAAGTCCCCATGGCGACTCAAGGTCCCCTTCCTAGTCAGATCCGTCCTGGAAATATTGATGATAGGCCAGCAAATGTAGTCCCATTGCCAGTTTTTAAGGGAGAGTACAATGAAGACCCTGATATTCATGTAGCAGAGTTTATGGTAGCATGTGTGGCTAACAATGCCAGAACCCCTGAGCATTGGTTAGCAATATTCCCCGCCACTTTCAAGGGCGCGGCGCTTCAGTGGTATGAGAGACAAGCAGCAGGGACTTTTGGCACATGGGACGACCTAAAGTTGGCCTTCCTTACTAAATTCAGGCGTGAAGGTTTTGAAGAGCGTATGTGAGAGGAGTTCATGAAGTCAGTCCTCTAGAGAAAGAGTAGAAGCTTAGAGATGGACTAACCATCATTTGGATGAAGGTATCTAGAAAGGAGTGTTTCTCAGGGGCCTACAACCAGAAGTTCGCAAGTTCGTGGAATTGAGAAGACCAGTCAATCTGCAAGCCGCAGTGGAAGGTGCAAGATTGTATAAAGAAGTTGAAGCAAGGGTGTCAATGACTCCAGGAAGAGGAGTCTTACCTCTTCCTATGCCTGGAATGGTATACCCATCAAATGCGATCCCAGGGACAGTTCTCTATCCCTATCCCCAGATGCAAACAGTGCCACAGTATAGTGCACCTAATCCAGTGTGGTCACCGCAGACGACAGTGCCTCAGATGATGGTTCAACCACAACAACAGTGGCCTCAAACAGTTCCTCCAATGGCGACTCAACAACAGTGGAATCCTACCAACTGGAATCAACAACCCCAAGTCTCAACAGGAGCTCTGAATCAGAACCAGAACAGAGGACCTTCTGGATCTACCCAACCAGTGTATGTAGTAATTACAGAAGCTTCCCAAAACCCTACAACAAGCACTGCAGGAGGTGAAAATCTGAAGGACTACTTATCCAACTCAGTTGTTGCAAGTATCAAGAAAGAGCTTTTGGATGTGATTACAAAGCAGTTACAGACGTTGAAGGTGAATATCGCCAATATATCCACTTCTGCAAGAGCCGGAAGAGATGTGATGCGGTCAAATACTTGGTGTGGAAAGTGTCATCAAGCGGGACATTTAGCCACTAAATGTATCCGAAAACCAACCATTCCTGGAGCCTTCTGTTCTTACTGTTTGCGGAAGAACCATACAGAGGATATTTTCTCTTTGAAAGAGATGCATGAACAAAGAAAGAAGGATGAAAATGCAAGATTCAACTTGCTGGAATCTAAAATGACAACACAGGATATTGGACCCAAGCCTAGAGAGTTTGGTCCTAATTTCGGTCCAAGGAGGTTTCCCTCTCAAAGTTACAGAGGACGACAGATCCGAGGTGGAATGTTATAGGTGTGGAGAAAAGGGACATATCTCCCCAAATTGCCCAAACCCTAGACGATCAGTGGATTACAAGCCCTTATGCAGTCGATGCAAAGGAGAAGGCCACACTGCAAAGGACTGTCCCAGTCCAGCCCCTGTAAAGGCCAATGTCACTGATAGCCAACAGAAGGTACAAGAACCTACTTCCAATTTGGTCGAGTTGGAAGTTGCCGCTGTGATGCGCACCAAGAAGAAGGAACCAGTGGTTCAGAATGGAAATGACTCTCCTGCCAAGACTGTGAAGTTCAACCTACCTACAGAGGGATAGAGCGGTATAGAACAAAATAGTATAGTACAAAGCACTATAGTGCCACAGAAGGCTACATAGACAGTCCTAGAGACAGGACCAAAGGCCCAAAAGATAGATGATATAGAAGCACTTCTAGAAATAGAGGAAGTGCCAATGCAGCAATTGTTAGCAGAAAAAGAAAAGATGAAAATGGGTGTAGCCCCATTCCCCAGCCGGCTGGAGAAGCCTGTGGATCCTATTAAAGATTATGATTTGGTCAAAGACCTAGATACTTTTAAACCAAACTTAACATTTCGGCAATTGCTGATACTGTTTTCCAGCTGCCAAAAGAGATTCAAAAGCATCTTGACACGAAGGCGTGGACTAAGGATCGCTCCTTCAACAGCGACCAAGACCAATAAGGCCCCGGAGCTTGTAAAGGAAGTAGATGTGGCTAATGCCTTTTTAGATCTTGGAACCCCAGAGATTAGTGTATGGATAGAAGGATGCTTCATTTTAGATGCATTGATTGATGGAGGCTCATCAGTAAACATAATGACGGATGTCACCATGAAGGACTTAGGGTTGCAAGGAATTCAACCTACACAGTGGCTTATCAGATTGGCAGACCAAAGTAGAGTCAAACTGTTGGGTATCCTCCCATATGTAAAAACAACCCTTGCAGGAAGAGACTATTGGCTGACATATTTGGTGGTCAAACCAAATTCTTATGGGACCTCATACCCTCTGCTGTTGGGAAGACCTTGGCTTTTTGAAGCAAGAGCCAGGATGGACTGGTTCAAAGGAACCCTAACCCTAGGCAGAGGACCCAATAAAGCGGTGTTAAAGCTGTATGGATTGCAAAAAGGCAATGGATCCACATCCATTGAAGTCATAACTGAATCCTCTAACGAGGTAACAGATGGTACATCAGGAGATGAAGAGGCTGTTAAGCAAATCTTTCCTAAGAAAACGGAGGTACAGTCCCTAACAGTGGGCACTGTAAGCCAACTGCCAAGGGAAGTAAAATCCTTGACCATGGGTGAATATCTCCTACCTCAATTAGAATTAACTTCTGAAATCACATCTGATAGTAAAATAGAAGCATGGATGTATTGTTCTCCCTGTTACATGACAGTCGCAGAGATAGAGCAGAGTCAGTATAGAGACAATACAGTTACAGATCAGAGACAGTACAGAGATAGAGCAGATATAGAGCGTCTACAAAACAGAGACAGAGCGGATACAAAGACAGTTATAGAGACAGAGCAGATATAGAGCGTCTACAAAACAGAGACAGAGCGGATACAGAGACAGTAACAGATACAGAGCCAGAACCAGAAGCAGAAGTAGAGTCAAAACTAGTGACGGAAGCAGAAGCAAATCTAGAGGCAGATGATCTGTTCTTCTCCTACAGAGCCTCTACAGAAGCCGAGGCAGAGCCTCCAGAAGATGAGAATGAAACTGATGAGGAAGAAAATGAAGTAGGCTATGGAAGTGCAGATGAAGAATTTCCTCTGATAGAGGATGATCTGGTTGATGTCCCTACAGAGACCTCAGAGGCGAAATATCTCAAGGTACTGGATGGAATGATCATGGTTCCGTTTGGGTTGACACAAAGTATGCAGAATTTGTATAAGCAATGGATTAAAAGCATAAAAATTAAGTTCACCAGTGGCTCCTGTCGCCCTAACTGTTCAGTCAAAAGAAAAGATGATGATGATGCCCCCTTCCAACAGAAGCCCAAGCCCTCAAAGCTACGGCCTCTAGCAGGTCCGTGCTATGTGACATTCCTGGACGCATCCTCCGAAGATGAATCCCTGAGTCCTGAAGAGGTCACCACTCAAACAAAAGCAAACAAAGCTCTGATACCCTTCCAACAACTTAAATAGATAAATGAGTTATCTATTCAGAAGGAGGACACTGGTTTTAGTGGAACATCAAACGAGGATACGACTCTCTTGAAGGACTCACCTCTACCCAGAAGCAATCCATGGGACATTTATCCGCGAAGTGGAAGGTGAAAGACAAGTAACGTTCTTGGATGCTGAGGGTACTGAACGTCACCTGAAAGTTGGGTCTCAATCTTCCAGAAGAAGAACTGGTGGTTCTTCAAGACCTACTCAGGGAGAACTTAGATGTGCTCGCTTGGTCCTACAAAGACCTAAAGGGGATTGATCCTACAGTATGTCAATATCACATTGATCTAGAGCCCGATGCCAAACCTGTAAGGCAAAGACAAAGACGGATGAATCCTAATTATTCTGCTCTGGTGAAGGCCGAATTATTGAAACTCCTTGAAGCAGAGTTCATCTATCCCGTGGCTAATAGTGAATGGGTTTCGCCCATTGTGGTAGTACCCAAGAAGAATGGGAAGCTCCGAATATGTGTTGACTTTCGAAAGCTCAATTCGAAGACGAAGATGGATCACTTCCCTATCCCTTTTACAGACCAACTGTTGGACACAGTGGCAGGCCATGAGCTGTATTCCCTCTTAGATGGATTCAGCGGGGATATAACCAAGTCCAAATCGCAGAAGAGGACGAATCTAAAACAACCTTCACCACGGAATGGGGGATGTATGTCTACAGAGTGATGCCATTCGGGCTCTGTAATGCTCCAGCCACCTTCCAACGAGTAATGATGGCGGCCTTCTAGAACCATCTGCATGATTTCATTGAGGTGTACCTTGATGACTTCTGTGTCTATAGTTTGATCCGTGAGCACTGGGGACACCTAGAGCAATGTTTTGACAGATGCCGAGAGTATAGGATTTCTCTCAACCCCGACAAATGTGTCTTTGGTGTCTCCTCAGGAGTTCTGTTGGGCCATATTGTCTCTGCACAAGGGATATCAACAGACCTTGCAAAGATCGAGAAGATCGCAGCTCTAACAGCACCCATCAACCTCAAACAGTTGAGGGCATTCCTAGGCCATGTGGATTACTACAAAAGGTTCATAGCCCATTTTGCAATAAAGGCAACCCCCTTGCACAAGCTTCAGAGGAAAGATGCAGAGTTTATTTGGACGAAAGAATGTGACAAAGCCTTCAACACTCTGAAGCAGTGTCTGATTGAGGCACCCATTCTGCAACCTCCTGATTGGACGAAGGAGTTTCATGTACACACAGATGAATCAGTTGAAGGGCTAGGTGCTGTCCTATGTCAAAAGGGCCCCTCCAAATTAGATCAACTGATATATTATGCAAGCCAAAAGGTCACTGATAGGGAACAGAACTACACAGTGTGACAGAGCTTGAGTGCTTGGCAATGATGTTTGCACTGGAGAAGTTTCGACACTATCTATTGTCCACACATTTCAAGTTCTTTGTGGATCACGAGGCCCTGTCCTTCCAGATGAACAAAGCAGATGTGAAAGGACGAATGATGAGATAGCTCCTTTTATTCCAGGAGTTCGATTTTGAGGTAATTACCAAACCAGGTCGTTCCCATGTTCTGGCTGATCATCTGTCGCGTATCCCGCAGACTACAGACGAGGAGCAGGATGATCCAGACCTCCCTGATGCTTCCCTATTCCTGGTAGAAACTGTAACCCCCTAGTATGCATACATTGTCAATCTGCTGGCAACCCAACAGTACCCTCCTGGCATTTCTAGTCGGGAAAGGAAGAAGCTTATGTTAGAATCAGCCCCCTACATCTTGTTAGGCGGTGCACTATACAAGAAAGGCAAAGATGAAGTGCTCATAAGATGTATTGCAGGAGATGAGATTGGGATTGTTTTAAAGGCTTGCCATGATGAGCCGTGTGGAGGCCACTTTGCAGGAGAAGCTACAGCCAGGAAGGCTTTGCTAGCAGGATACTGGTGGCCGACCATTCATAAGGATGCCTATGATTACTGCAAGCGATGTGATGCCTGTCAGAGGATGGAGAAACTCACCAAGACCAGTGCTATGCCACTGCAACCTATCCTTCCTTTGAAGCCATTCGAGAAGTGGGGCATCGACTTCGTCGGCCCAATCGATCCTCCCACCAGAAGGAAATAGAACAGATACATCCTAGTATGTACGGATTATGTTACAAAGTGGTGTGAAGCCAAAGCTCTAAAGCGAGACGATGGTAATAGCATGGCCGTGTTTATGTACGAGAATATCATCACCTGTTTTGGCAGTCCCTTAGAGCTGGTAAGTGACAGAGGCACTTATTTCATTAATAAAGTCATGGAAGAGTTGACAGAGCTGTATAAGATCCGCCATCGCAAGTCCACTCCTTATTACCCTAGAGCCAATGGCCAAGTTGAAGTTACCAATCGCATCCTCTGCTCGATTCTGACAAGAACAATTGCCGGACATCATCGTGATTGGGATGATCGACTTACAGAGGCCCTCTGGGCGTACAGAACCTCCCATAAAGCAGCAACTGGACAGACCCCTTTTCAGCTGGTGTATGGTACAGAAGCTGTTTTCCCTGTTGAACTAGAATTGCCCTCTTTGCGAGTGGCTATTAAAGAGCGTTTGGGGGATGATGATTCACTGCAACGCCGTCTCCTGCACTTGGAATGTTTGGACGAAACTCGCAGGATGGCTCTACAGTGCATGGAAGCCACGCAAGCTCGACGTAAGGCTTACCATGACAGCTTCATCAAGCACAAGGAGTTCAAAGAAGGTGATTTGGTCCTAGCCTATGATTCACGATTTGGCAAGTTTCCTGGCAAGCTCCAATAGCGGTGGATGAGCCCATATAAGGTACTTGTTGTCAACCCTAATGGCTCTGTCCAAGTGCAGACCATTGATGCCTCAGATGATCCCTTCCTGATCAATGGATATCGCCTGAAGAAGTACTTCCCTCCTTAGGGATCTTGACAATCACGGTCACCTGATCCTTTCCCCCGTTGGCGTGGCATTGTCACTCTTATGATGCTACTTCTGATAGCCGTTCTTCAGCCACTCCTGATGAGGTGGACACAACCCTCTGTCCCTTCAGCCCCACCTTCCAACCCTGATCTCTTATCCTCTATTTTCCACCAGCGGCAGTGGCGAGTTGGGTTCTAACAAATGGTATTTCTACCATTCCCTTGCTTAATTCAAAAAAAGGAAAAAAATATACATATCGGTCATGGGAGAAAAGAACTTCGGTCCCTGTCATGCCGACCTAGAAAAGGTGGAGACACCCTCAGGAATAGGAGAGAAAAAAAAACAATAAAACACAAAAAAAAAGAGAAAAAAAACAAGAAAAGAAAAATAAAACTGTTATGGGAGAAAAGGAAGAAATTCCCTGTCATAGCAGGCCTCGTTCCAAGAAAAGGTGGTTAACACCCTTGGGCGGGAAGCTGGCTGTGGAAAAGGTGGCAACACCCAGCAGTCCAGGAAGTGGATTCATCAATTGACATTCTCAGGATCCAGTTCCAAAGCTGCCTCCCTTGGTACGCTCTGTCCTGTGCCTTTCTGTAGAGCGTTTGACAGTCCTCTAGCAGACGCCATGTCCTATGTAACACAACGTTCGATCTGATGGCTACCTACCTGGGTATGCCTTTTCAACAACTGACGACGCGATCTTCATCGACAAACAATCGAGTGACGCGAGCTTTCATCCTAACCGGATGGGGAAGTGAGTATGGTTGCCCTCTGTAACTATCAACAGAGAGTGAGACAGAGGGTGGGGCGAGTGACCAGTCTTTTCCCTTCAAATCAAATGAGAGGTGAGAAGTGTGAATGGAGTGTTGCACGCATGAGATGGGCCTCTCAATGCACAAAGCACGATTTGTTCTTGTGCATTGCAGCATAAGGCTCTCTGGCCTTCCTTCTCGCACCGTATGCCAGCACTGGGCAGGATGCATAGTTGCGCCATCAAATGCGCACAAGGCATACAACCTTTGCACAAGTGACTGTGAGGATTACATCAACGGGTTTCAGGACATGGTTGCCCTCTGTATCTTTCAACAGAGTATGAGACAACGGGTGGGCAGAGTGTGACTGGAGTTTCTTTAATCAATTACCGAGAGGTGAGATTGAGGGACGTTACGACCTTTGGAGTAAGGTATGTTCTCTTTTTCCTATGCATCCACGGGTGAATCTCTGCCATCAACATAGGACACGTCACCCTGTTCTGTACACTACACTGTAAGACAAGAACCTAAGTTATATGCTATATTCTTCTATTAGCCAACTAATGTCGGCTTTTGAGGTGATTGCATTGCTATCATCCCTCATGCCAAAGTAAACCATTTGGTTCAAAGAGAGTGAGGAACAAGGGGGATTGATACGTGTCAACCCCTCTACCCATGAGCAAAGAGTGGCCACTAGCAGATTCAAGGATAAGCAAGAGTTATAGGTGCAAAATTTTCCACAAGCTATAGAACTGCCTAAATCCCAAAAGTCTCAACCCCAACCCCTTGAAATGGCACTAGTTGGGTTCTAAAGATGACACACTAGGATGGTCAATGTTTGCCCTTTTCTTAGAGTTGTCCAATCTAATGCTTGAATTGTGATGGAAGTCTCTCGGCAAACTGAGACCACCCTACCTTTGGCAAGTCCCATAAGAGATCTAACCATCTACTTTCCTCCAGGGTTTTCTTGCTAATTAACCCTAGTACACATTAATTTGACATATAGAAACTTCATTAACTAACTCTTTTAAATAATATTAATTTGCATAAATTAGGCACATATACAAAATACAATTTTAAACAATTTTGAAAATAGTTGTAAGCATTATATTTATCCGCACCTTCTCTGAGGTGCAATGCCATGTTGGCACTCTGTCCCTTACATTGGGATGTGTGTTCAAAGTACCTGGATACTAGTGTATGGGGACAATCTACCAATTCACACTTATCTAGCATCAAGGCCTTCTAGGAAGACCATCCCAAGCTTGCATGGGTTAGATTAGTCCTTGATACCCAAGGAATTTATAGCCAGAGCACTATAGCAACCTTGTGACCTCCTAGCCTAACATCGTTTCTACAAAGAGACCTCTCCAATTTGGGGCCAGTCCTAGCACCCATTGTGGACAAATCTAGCTCCTTGGTGAAGGACTCCGTTACTAATCTTGGGGGAGACCTACTAGGATGTATCCGAGAATTTTCTTGTGTGGGCACAATATCTCTTTTCCAAAAATCCAAAAACAAGGCAATAATCCTATTCTCAACTAGGAAATCATCTTTTCCAAGCAACAAGCATGTCTTAAAACATTTCATGAAAACCAAAACAGTTTCCCTTGAATATCTCACAAGAGGAGATACAATCCACAACTTATTTCTTCTTAAAGTGCAATCATGTAAAGTGATACATGACAATTTTCCCCATTATTTAGGATGTGATACTTCTCAAACCCTCTTCATGCTTTTCAAAGGCCATAATCTTTCTTTAAATGATGGGACTTTTTAGCTTACAACATATTAACATGAATGAGCAAGGCATCTATCTTTAGTCCTAGCAGTTATGTCCTCTAAGCGATAATTATGATTAGTTTCTAATGGAGAATTGATTTTTTTATTCTAAGGATGTTGTAAGTCATAATTCCCTCCTAAATGCACAATAATTTAAGGATATTGAAGGATCTTGACTACATGAATATGAACTACCCTTTACCCATCATTGTTGCAATTAGTAATAATAGTTGACTAGTTATAAGCTAATCAATCAATTAGTCAATCATTTGAATTAATTGAAATTTCTTTAAATCTATCCAAAGGTACCCAAATAGATGTTGGTGTGGCTGGGACTTCATTCACATGTGCAATCTCTTGTCCTGATCCAACTCTTCACCACTTTGGGGCCATTGTAAGTAGCAAGTGAACTTCTTCTAGCTCGTTTTTTGCTCTATCCCTTGTTGAACCCTTATAGTATCTCCAAACCCATTTATCTTTGAAGTAAAGCTTGGTGATGCAAACATGATATGTAGAGTTTTGGCAAAGCAGGGAAGTATCTAGGTCGGGAGGAAAGGATAATGCGAGTGCTCTCTCTCTCTCTCTCCCCCTCTCTTCCCACTATCTCAAGTCTGTCTCTCTCTCTAACTCTCTCTCTTCTAACTATCCTCCCCTATTCTCTCTCGAACTCCCTCTCTCACACTACCTCTCCCTCTAACTCATTCTCTATCACTATCCCCTACTACCTCTTCTCTCTCGAATATTTGCAAAGGATTTGTTCTTGTCGGAAAAGGGCCCAAGTATAGTAGTTTGTACTCTTTGCACATGTCTAGTGTAAAATATCATGTTAGATGTATCATGGAGCAATCATTAGATCTCTTTGGCATTATCATTGGGGTCACATCTTTGTGACAAGAATGAAAAATATTTCTCATTTACAATATGTTTGTTCATTTAACTTCCCAAATTGTGATGTATGTGAACATTACATGTATGGAAAGTATAAGTAGACTCTTGGTTTTGGACCTTTGGAGTTGGTTCACAGTGATGTGCATAGACCCTTTGCCTACCATGTCACTAGGAAGCACACCATCATTTGTCATTTTTATTGATGATGCTACTAAAAAACTTATGGTTTTATCCTATTTTCAAAAGTTCTTGGCATACATAGAGAATGAATTAAACAAGAAAATCAAATACCTAAGTATTGATAATGATGCGAGTACACTTCTTATGTCTTTCAAAACTGTTGTGAAATATGGGGTATCAAGAGGAAGTTGATTAGTCTTGAAAAACCTAGCTAAAAATGGGACTATAGGAAATATGAATAGGACCATATGAGAAAGGATTTTTAGCATGAGATCTAAGGCAACTCTTGCATATAGATTTTGGTTGGAGTTGTTGAAATGATAATTTATTTGATCAAAGCAATATCACCTAGCTTTGTCTCTCTAAAAATTTCATGCTTCTCTCTCTCTCTCTCTAATTTTTTTTGTTCTCTCTCTCCTCTCCTCTCTCCAAATTCTTCTCTCTCTCTCTCTCTCCCCCTCCTCCTCACCCTCCCTCCTTCTCCATTTGTCTCCTCTCTTTCCAAAATTTTTCTCTCTTCTCTCCTCTCTCCAAAATTTTTATTATATATATGTCTCTCTCCCCTCCCCTCTCCTCTATCAAAATGTTTTTCTCTTTCTTCTCCTATCTCTCCAAAATTTTAATCACTTTCTTCCCCCCTTTTCTCTCTTGCCTTTTTTGAGAGGAAAAGCATACCGACTCCTATTCTTTAGAAGTTCTAATGCTTTTGGACTCAATCACTTCTCACATAGTCTAGTTACATTCCATTCTCAAAGCCATCTACCTTGTCTTGAATATCCCAAACATGCAAGAAAGTGTACAATCAAGAGTTTGTAGTAGAATCACATTCTTTCCCTTGTGCATTGTAGTCCAAATGCATTTGAAGGCTTGATGGTGGCTTCATGATACAAACATGGCTCCCTTATGCTCAGCCATGCCATTGCAATCAATCCTTCCTAGAGTGATCTAGAGAAGAGATGAGATATGGAGAATAAAGAGAAATATTCCAAACTCACCTCAAGTCCAACCCTCAACTCCAAACTATGGAAAGAAGATGGGAAAAAAGAGAAGAACACTAAGGTAAGCTTGAGGAGTTCAATATTTGTAAATGAGACACATGAGTGCAAGTGAAGAATTGTGGAAAATCCCCTCTCTACATCTCATGCAAGAGTCATATGAACCCCCTTTATATACTTATATAATGTATCAAAAATATTTATTGCATACCCTCTTTTTTAGATATAAGATTTTGCATTCTATTCAGTTTCTCATATATGACTAAGTGTAGGTTCATGATAATACAATGCATAACAAATCGTGACATCTATGAATTTGCCAATATATAAGCTCCTAGACATTGAAAGAAAGGGCTATATTAATTATGGAAATATTTTTGCAATGGCCCCATATCCCCCCTACCCTTTTCCCCGCCTCCCTGCCCTACCCCCCTCCTTGTTGTTGCTAATGAACTGGAGCTGTGATGGGTGATTTTGATGGATGAGAGAGTGATTGTGTAGTTGGTGGTGATGGATAGGCTTGTAAGATGAGATCATGGATGATATAAGGCCATTGATGTTGAGGGGTATTCAATAATCCCTTGGTACTTGCAAGAACATGAGTGCTCCTCCTAAGGGGCATGCCTATCTTACTAGTGTTGTGGCTAGTGTATGGTGTTAGTGCAATTCGGAGTTGGTGGGTCAAATTTTGAGTCAACCTACAATGTTGTCTCACACTTAAGGACCTAGTTGGTGTGAGGGGAGGTGTATTGTGGTGCGTTGCTTGAGGTGATAATACTAGCAAGTTCCCTAGGGTGTGCTGCCCTTGATGATCATTGAGCCAAGGGAGTTCAATATTTGGTAACGAGACATATAGAGGTCTATCAAGGACACTAACACCCAACAAGACACCTACAAGAATAAGATAGACTAAGTGCCTTGGTGCTCATAGGCGAATGGGTCTCAAAAAATAAGCCCACTTGAATAGACATTCTTGGTTTATGTTAACCGCAACACAAGAAAAAGTGGAAAAAGTAAAAAAGTGCACGTCGGGACCTCAAAGATGTAGCCCAGAAGGAAATCAGATACAATGGAAGAAGCAGGAAGGGAAATGGCCAAAGGCGCAAGGGTGGCCTCAAAAGCTAAGTCAAAGGCAAAAGCACATATTTAAATGCAAGATGCCCCTATAACTGTTTGTAAAAGAGTGCCATGTTCCCTCCTGTGCAAATTGTAAAGGTCGATTGGGCGATAGGAAGGAAGTGAGGAGGATAGGAGGACAATGGGAAAGAGGGTCTAGGCCATGGTCGGCCATGTAAAAAAGGGGATAACGGGATGACCGTCCAAAAGGGATTTAGGGTTTTGTATATAAAATTGAAAAGCGAATGAGGAGCTCATTCTTGTATGTGGCCAAAAGTAGCTCTCCTCTTCTTCTTCTTCTTCTTCTTCTTCTTCTTCTTCTTCTTCTTCTTCTTCTTCTTCTTCTTCTTCTTCTTCTTCTTGCTTGCTTGCTTGAGCTTGTGCTTGAGAGAGGGAGTGTGAGAGTGTGAGGGAGTGAGTATGTGAGGGTGAGGGACCGTTGTCGTGCTGCTACACGCACACAATGTAAAAAAATCTAGAGTGTGGCTTTCTTATTGATCGAGAGCCAATGCCATAGTAGTCGTTAATGTTAGTCTCGAAGTGTGGATGGTCCAAAAATACTAGATTTTTTAGACAAGTTTAGCCAATTTTTGATATGTAGATATTATATGTTGTAAAAATCCAAAAACTATAGACAACTTCTAGAATAGGATGACATGTAAAAGAAAGTAGGTACCTTTCAGCCATTTTGAGAGGATTTCATGTAAAAAGAAGGATTAGCAAAATCGCGCGATGCGTGATCGGTGTTTTCAGGAAGTGAACAACACTTCGAAGTGGGAGATGAAGGAGTGATCTGGAAGAATTCTGGCCAACTATCCTAGTATTTCACCCCCTTTCGGAGCCAATGGAAGCTACAGATTGGCGGTCTAAGCAGCATAGAGGAAGGTATTGTTTTATCTCTGTGAGTATTCTTCTCTACGTCTCCTATTTCTTTCAACCCCTTCTCTTCCCTCTACTTCTCTCCTTGAATCTCCCTTCACCCTGTTGTCTCTTACCCCGGCAATAGAGTTTTGACCCCAAACGCTTTGACAATGGTGAACCCAACGTGAAAGTTGGCAGTAGAGTGTGTGTAAAAATGGAGGATTCTACTGGATTAAGTGGTGGTGATGCTTTACAACAGATGATTGCTTTATTGCAGCAGCAACAACAACAGATGCAAACTCATCAGGAAGTAGAAAGACCGGATTCCTTAGCTATGAATGCATTGTAGGCAATGGGACAAGAATTGAAGCAATTTAAGGGTCAAAATGTTTCGGCCTTCATCCGGTTATATGAAGAAAAGATGTTGTTTCATGGGGTACCACAGTATACATGGAGTCGATATTTCTCCTGTTTGACCATGTATGCTTTGCATGATTGGATTGATGAGTTACATAGAAGAGATGTTGATTGGGCAGCTTTTAAGAAAGCTTTGAGAGAAGAGTTTTTCTTGGAAGATGTATGATTGGTAACTAAAAAGACATTTACAGATTGGATTGAAAAGCCCAATAAAGGGTTGGCTGCTACAACTTTGCTCCGTGAATTTGAAAGTCGGTATGCGTAGTTGGACACCGATGAGCAACAATCATTAGAGAGTTAGAACATTGATTTGCTTTTGAAGGCTTCAGATCTTGTCTTGCAGGAGAAGCTGAGTGATTGTTTAGAAGATGCCTCTTCTGAAATAGGGCTAAAATCCGATTGGGCTAATGTAACTGAAGTAGTGCATATGTCGGTAAAGAGAGAGCGGATGAAATTAAGATGGGGTATAGGCACCACACCTGCTAGTGCTAAGAAGGGGGCTGAAATTGTAGCCAAGGCACCTGTAGCTATGGCGGAACAACCGGCTATACCTGTTAGTCCAGCTGTTAAAGGTGATGCCGTGGATGAATTAATCAAAGGCATACGTGATTTGAGACTAAATTTAGTAGAAATCTATGCAAAGGTAAAAAAGTTGGATGTCAAGGTAGAAGAGAAGGGTCGGGCAACAACCCAAAGGCCGTATAGAGAAGGATAAAAGAGACGATGCATTTGGTGTGACAGTTTACATCATGAAAAGTGAGATTGTACAGCCTACTGTGAAGTGGAAGCAAAAATGTTAGTCTTTTGAAAAGATGGAAAAATACATGCAACAAAAATTGGTCTTCCAATAGAGCCAAAATTTAGAAATGATGGCATGTAGAAGAGGTTGGAAGATCTGTGTAAACCCATTGTGGACGTATACGTTATACTTTGATGGAGTGTCTAAGGGTCCTAATGAAAAAGGAAGTGTTGGAGTAGTTATTCAAGATCCTCAACGTAGAGTTACAATGAAATTAGCTGCTTATCTTGGGGTAGGATTCACTAACAATATGGCAGAGTATTAAGCCTTGATTATGGGACTAAATATTGCCAAGAAAGGTGGTATTTGGCGGTTGTTAGTAAAAGGGGATTCCCAGTTGATTGTAAATCAATTAAACATACACAGTCTAGAATCCCATCCTTCGTATGTATCATCAAACTGGTATAACCCTACTAGATGAATTTGAGAGCGTCTCTCTTCAGCTGATCCCACGTTATTGGAATCAGTTTGCAGATTCATTAGTCAATTTTGCTTATGAGGAGGACCTCTTCTTCGACTGTGGTCCTAGTCCGGATGTTGCTATTGATAATGAGACAAGACCTGGTCGCTTGTGGGGAGTTTTATCAGACCACGCGTTATATGGTAGGCGATGGTTGATATGGGTAATTCTAAGAGTAGCCGAAACCCATCTACACTACTATCTTGGACCCATAGGTTGATCAAACGACATGTTATGTGTACACCTCTTGCTATATGTGTAGGAGAGATGGGTCACAACTTGATGCATTTAGTCTAAGGTAGAAAGCCCTAATTTTTTCCTTGGAATAGAGCATATTTTTGTATATCTACTTTCTTCCAAGGAGGGATCTGTATGAGCTGGTTTGCTTGATTTCTTTAGGCCAAGAGGGCCAATTGCTTTAAGGTTTTAATGTGCTATTTCTTTAGGCCAAGAGGGCCAGTTAGTTTGCAGTGAAATGTGCTATTTCTTTAGGCCAAGAGGGCCCTATGTCTGTTTGGTGCATGTACGTTTAATGGTTTGTTGTTTTAGTGATTGCATCATATAAGTTGACAAAGTTGCTGGAGGAAACCTTTGCTGCAAAGAAGCTTCTTGTGGTCATTCCAGGTGGTTTCGTCCCCTTTTCAAGACTTTTTTCCTTAAGCAAATAATGATACATGTGTATGTAAGGGTGTTCTCTTTCTGTTTGTTAGGGACCATCAATCAAGGCATGAAGTCCCAGATTTAGGTTATGTATGTCTGTGGGAGGTCTGAGTAGTCATTGCCTCGTACAAAGGCATTGTCAAGCACTGAAAGACCTATCTTAGAGACGGGAGTTCTAGTGACCGTGTTCTACTGACCTACTAGGTGACTGTTCTAGGAGGTCCTGTAAGTGTGGGGCAGTTAAAGAAGCCTACTAAAACTAACCCAAAGGGGAAAAAAAACCTAAATATCCAAAAGAAAATCTATGAATATACAAAGGTGTGTAAAAAGGGATTCTAACCCCTATAAAAATAGAGAAGAAATAAAAATATTTAAGTAGTTGTTTATCACCTTGCAAAGGCCTGGTAGGTTCCTGGGGATGAGACAAGCCCGGGGACGAGACAAGCCTAGGGCCGATGCCTTGTCTTCCTAGGGGTGGAAGCTAGCTGAAAAAGAAAAGTAAATAAAATAAGGTTGGAGCAAAAATAAAAGTGAGCGTTAGAAAAGGATTAAGTGTCACCTTGCGCGGGCTTGGTAGGTTCTTGGGTATCGAGACATGACGTGAGGCCAATGCCTTATTCTCCTTGGGTCACTACACTCAGTTCCCTCCTTTTTACATGCTCGAGTATGACAAATCCGAGGCTACAAGGGAAATGTGCTAGCAAACACCATCTATTGATTGGGCTATAGGAGTCCTTGATTAGGAGGAGCTCTTGGTTGAGTTGTCCTCAGTTAGAAAGGTAGTTCAGATCACCACTAAGGATGACCTCTTTGATAGTTCTTTGTAGCTTGGCCGTGTTGGAGCAATAGGTTAATGACTAGCTTTGATCTCTTATCAGATTGTGCTAGGCCTACTCCTTGTGGATTTCATGCCTTGGTTTTGTCAAGGGGTAGGGTGAGAACTGTGATGTGTTTTGTTGTGTATCTATTTTGTATCAACTTGATGCTCTTTGTGGTTGCGTTTATGTGCAGATCTATCCATGGGATTCGACGGGTTGAGTTGTCCTATCACGTGGTGGCCAATGAGAGCTAGATTTTAGGACCCGATTTGGACTTGTTTTTGGAGTGTTGGAGCCCGTTTTGGAGATGGAAAGTGCCCAGAGGCGTCAAAGAGCCAATTTTCATGAAAAATCAAATGGTGGCGGATGGCCGAGCTAGAGTTTTCCTAGATTCACTTCGACATCAGGAATCCAACACAATCCTTAGTTCATCAATCCGAGGTCATTTGACCCCCCATTTAGTCCCCGCAAGGTTTGAAAGCAACTACCGGATCGAGAAGCCGTAAAGTGCCTGGGAGAGGCCAAGTTGATGGAGTTTGACGCCACGAAGCCGCCTGTCCAATCGCATTGCAAATCGGAGTTCGTTTGGGCCTTCAAAATTGAAAAATCCACTTGCGAGACAATGTGAACACAAAAAGATGAACTGATTATTTTAATGTTTTAAACCTTAGGATTAATAAAAGCCTTGAAACTAATGTAAAAACTATCGAACAGAGGGAAGCGTCAATGCATCTCCTCATTTTTGCTCGATACCTCTTTGATTCAAACCCGTTTGGAGAGAGAGATGGAGATTCTTGATATTAGGGCAAGGAGAGTAACAAGATGGTTGCAAGCTTGCCCGTTTTAATGGAGGATTTAAAAATCTCATTTTTAGTCTTTCTCTCTCCTCCCTCTCTCTCCCCTTAAGGGGAAGTTCATGCACATGAAGAAGAATGAAGACCGATTGAAGGATGCTTGCTCGACATGAACCGGATTGCTCCAAGATAAAGAGGAGGCTGAGGGGAGATGTTCAGCATTGAGGATTTGTTGCTGATTGGTCCATTGGAAACCTGAAAAAATAATAAAAAACCCCGCAACATGCAAGTAAGTAGTATGCGCTATTTTTACAAAGGAAATTTGCTTCTTGTTGATGTTTGATGGTGGCTGAAATGGAATTCATATGGAACAAAAAATTGTTTGGAGCTTGTTTGCATTATGATTGAGGGCGGCATTAAAAAATTGTAGACTCATAATGATAAATAGTCGCAATAATTAAATTATAGCTAGAAAAGTACATTTTTAGTGTAAAACTGAAGGTTTTATTGGTTTTGGGTAGGGAAAATAGATGCACATGGGATAAAATTATGAAACAAAACATCTTTCAGTTGTCATAATCAGTCACTAATCATAAATTGTAAAATAATCTATTTTTATGCACAAATAAATAGAGAAAAATATCTAAAAGTGGAGAAAAATAGGATTTTCACATTATAAAAATCTAGAAAATTATGTTTCGTGGTTGTGACTGTATAACAAAGCCAAGGCATGAATTTTGGATTCAGTTCAACTTTGTTTATATGTCATAGTTCATGTTTTTTTTCATTTTATGCAAAAAATACATACAAAACAGAACCCTATGCCTATGCAATGCAGCATAACCTAAATGTTAGAGGGAAAGGGTGATGTTAAGAGATTAAGAGAGCTGAGAGGATTTGAATTTTTGAAACATATGATTGTGTACTCCATTTAGAATTGGGATATTTCAATTTAAGGGGCTAGTAGCACGAGAAATCAGTGCTAGTCTCTATACATCGAAGCATACGTTTAGTGAAAATTATGAAAGGGCTGTTTTGTCCATATCAAGGCTAGCATCCTAACTGATTGATCTATGGTTTTCCTGTAAGCCGTTCCAATCCACTTCATGCAGTGAATGAGCCACCATGCTCTCCAACACGGGCATGGTGATTCTATGCATGATCAAATTGTACCTTAGGATAGAGAAGAGGGTGTGGATCACCTTTTCTTGCAATCTGATTTCTACGTCGAGAATGCCTTGGATACTTATACCATCGTTTGTTAAGACAGTTTCCTTCTTCATCCCTAGCATGGTATAGACGTCTGTTTTGTGTCTTTTTTCCACCTGTCATTCCAATCGCAGTGCCTTTTCCACCAAGGTCTTGCTAAGTGGGACCTGCACCTACTTGGTTCCTTCTCTACTTGCCAAGGACACTATCCCACGCTCCTTATCAGGGTCATATGCCGTCAAGAATTCCACACACCTAGTGTGGTCAGAGGCTCTTGTCCGAACTTTTCGATATACGTGGTGAGCTTGTTGTATGCCCGATTTTCAAGGGTTAGAGACCATACTTTGCTCATTCCTCTTCTATGAAGGGTAGGCGATGGGCTCGGTCTTGCTATGACATCTTCAACTCCTGTCATAAGCCATGGTTTGCCATTAGTGCTTTTCCACCTAGCTATTCACTGAAAGAAAAGACTTCATGCTTGGCAGATAAACTTAGTTTTAGTACATAATTAGACTTTTTCCTCCAAACAGTCTAAGTACATTACTTCCAAGTTTTATGGTCAATTCCTCAGTCGCAAGTTACTTTGTCCTACTATTGAGGTTCCTCATGTTCCGCATGTGTTATTTTCCTTTATGGTCCTTGTTATGTGTTTGGTTTGTTTTTTTAATGCCTCCCCCCTCTGTGAATGAGAAGAATCCTTCCTAGGATTAAAAGGTTAGAGGATGATGGCTGTTCAACACATAGTGTGAGATTGCATGAGCCAGGCATAGAAATTCGGATTATGCTTGAGATTAGCATAGCTATCCATGTTGAAAGGGCAAATGCCTACGTGCGTAATATAAGTGAGGATGACAAGCAAAAAGTCACCAGAGTCGGTTCGACTAGCGACATGCAACTCCTCCTTTATAATGATGCGATCTAAATACGGATGTCCCTCAATGTGTTCTCCTAGGGGTCGGTTATGAATAGAATTCAACACCCTATGAGAAGTTGGAGCAAGATAGGTTGGGTCATATTTAGATTCCTTGATTGCTTGTCATTGTTCAGCATTGGTTATTATTTCGTATCCCAGTTGCTCCCATTGCAATCATAGAATGTACCATTTCCGTAAGAAGGAGTCATGGTCGATAAGCTGTTTCAACTCTGTGATTTCTTGATTTTTGGTCGGGGTTTTATTCTTGTTATATGATGTAATGAGATGTTACTTGACGGCTTGTTCATGGGATATCTCAGTTACAATTAATTCATGAGCTACTTCGGAGGCCTTGACAAATACAAATTCTGACTCTTCTTAAGAGCAAGGGCATGTTCATACTTCTGTTGCATAGGTTCTTCCAAGAGGCCTAAGTCTAGTTGTTTGTAGCTTTTGGCCAAGGTCATGAAAGTAGCATCCAAGCATCAGAGGCAAGCAATCAAGTCATCCCCCGTATTTTCAGCTAAGAGGGTCGGAGATTGGGGGGTGGTTGAGGCTCGACATGACTAGATAATTCAACTCTTAATGGTCGCGGAGTGGTTTGCTTTGTAGGTTGGAGCTTGGTTTCTTGTCTGATGGTTTTGGTGGTAGTTGCGGTTGTCGTGTTGCTAGATGCATTTGAGATTTGAGTGGCATCATGTTTGCAAGAACTAGGCATTTTGTTAGTAGTGGGCTGCGATTTTGGGCGATAGATTGCGGAGCTAGGCTTCAGAGGTTCTATGGACTTAGCGGCCTGATTCACTTGTGGTTTAAGTGTCTCTGGCATGATGTTGTGGGTGGTCAAGCTTGAGGATGGTGCTTGCATAGGGCCTTTGATCGCTCCGGCTTTAGACATCCAAATCCAGGTATAACCCTCATAGTAGCCTTGCATGCACAATAAGGTCTTAGGGACCCATCGCAGCTTGATCATGCATCGATGTTTATGGTTTATAGCCTTGGCCTCCTAGGTTTTGGGTACTAATGGTTAGTGTTTGAGAGTGTGGATTTCTATTCTTAGGGGGCACTCCCTATTTAGCTAACCATTTGAACTGAGGTTCATGGGTTGGTGGTTCTAGTGGGTTGTTGGCCTCGAGGCTGGATAGGTTGTGACAAGTCACGACCCCCCTCTTGATACTTGGCGGTGGATTTCTCTACCGATGGCTAAGAGTCGTATTACCCTTGTTAAAAGCTGTAACTATACGAATGTTACACATAGTTGGGTGGATGTGCTGTGACTTGTAGTCGACATTACAACGAGCTTGCTTCTTGAAAGTTCGTCCTACAAGCAATTCTGTGCTTGCATTCTT
Organism: Lygodium microphyllum; assembly: GCF_053477565.2. Lineage (NCBI taxonomy): Eukaryota > Viridiplantae > Streptophyta > Polypodiopsida > Schizaeales > Lygodiaceae > Lygodium > Lygodium microphyllum. Next base: position 68,319,083 of record NC_141143.1, on the reverse strand, counting down.
AGTGTTGGGCAACACATAGAAAATTATCGGCATGCTCTCAAACTCGATAGAAACTGCAACCTTGCACTTTGCCAGAAGTTTATAGGGTTGGCCTCCATAAGGGGTGAGACTAGCATTCGTAGGCTCTGCAACAACGGTTTGCCAATTTGGGTCCAATGGTCATGGGTTTAAGATATTAAAGTCACCTCTCTCATCAGTCACTGCGTTGATGGTGCATGTGTGCTTAGTAGTGATCGTCATGTAGCACATGGTTTATTAACTAGATACAACAAGGCTTGATGGTCAACAAAGAAAGTAAAAGGTGTAGCCAAAAGACAATGTCAAAATTTCTTCACGGCAAATACCATGGCCAAGCCCTCTCTTTTCGTTGTTGAGTAATTCATTTAAGTCTCAATGACTCATCTGCTAGCAAAGCTCACTGGATAATCCAAGTTGTGTTCACCAGGTTAGCACAGCACAGCTCCTATGGTGGATGTCGAAGCATCGATGTGCACATGGAATGTGAGTGTCCAATGTGGGGCCTGTAGTATCCAGTGGTTAGAGCCCTTTTTCGTTTCTCATATGCGCATTGGCATTCCATGGTCTATTCGAATACAATCAACGGCTTGTATAGAGGTCTAGGAATCAATGCATAGTTTAACACAAACCGTCGATAGTACCCGGTATGTCCTAAGAAGCACTGAACACCCTTGTAATCAGCCTAGGGGTGGAAGATCGACAATGACCTTGATCTTCAAGAAATATATGGCAATGCCATTCTTTGACACCAGGTGTCCTAGGATACATCCATGATTCACCCAGAACTAGCATTTCAAGGGGTTCAATGAGAGGCAAAATAGCTGACATTGTTCAAGGACTACTTGGAGCATGTCTAAGTGTTCTTGCCAAGTAAAGTGAATGCACAAGTCATCCATGAAGACTTCTAACTCCTTCCTCAGCATGTCTTTGAATATTGTACACATCAATAATTGGAAAGTGGCTGGTGCGTTAGTCAATCCAAAAGGCATGACTATGTAGGCAAAGACCCCCCATTCAGTGGTGAATGCCGTCTTATGCCTATCATTAGGATGCACTTGCACCTGATTGTATCCATAGAAGCTGTCCAAAAAACTATAGGCCTCTTTGCCATCCACTCTCTCTAAACATGTGCTCGGTATATGACAGTGGGTAATTATCTCTCTTTTTAGCTGCATTTACCTTCTTGTAATTGAGACACACTCTAATCTTCCCATTCTTCTTTAGTATGATGACTATGGGCGAGATCCAATCCATGTGTTCAATTTCGTAGATGAATCCTGCTCTCATTAGCTTGTTGATTTCTTCCTTGATAGCATGGGCATGCTTTGGATTCACGGGGTACGGTTGCTGCTTGGCCTGTGTTGCATCCGATGTCATGGGTATGTTGTGAGTCACCACACTTGGATCTACCCCTTTAAGTTCTTCTAGGGACCAAGCAAACATGTTTATATACTCTCGTAGAAGAGTAACAAGACTTTTTTCATCTTGCTCAGGCAAGTCATCTGCTATAAAGATAGGTCATGGGGTCTCCCCTTCCTTAGCTAAATTGACCTCTTTGACCTTGGCGGGTCCCTCAATTGGTTTGCTTGATTGCCCCTGTCGTTTGGCTCCTAGCAAGACCACCACCCCATCTCCCTTTTTAAACTTTATGAATAATTTCAGTAGGTCTTGCGATTTTCGATGTTCTTCTGTCTACATCTCTCTAGGTAGCTTCTGTCGTTCCTCCCTCAACCATTGGTGTCTTAGGTGGATGGGTAGATCCCCCTTGGTGGATCTAGTCTTGTGAGGTCAAGGTATTTCAAGATCACTATCTGAGCTAACTTCTGATTTGGAATCAAACTCTCCATCTTCACTAGAAGAGGGGCTCTCCCCTAGCGATTGTAGCTCATAAGGTGAGTCCATTTGTAGCAATGGTGCATCATTTGGCAGAGTTAGACCTGCCTACTCGTAGTTGATTGCACTTGTGTGCTCCAAACAAGTTTGATAGCAGTCCTTGTGTCTGACTGTTTTCTTCACTCTAAGTGTGCTCTGCTTGTGCGGTCTGGGGTCTACTTGTATTTGTTTGATTATATGCTCCCCAGTGTCGTACTCTAGGGTATTGATTTCCTTTTCACTCTCACCACTGAAGGAACAACAATCCTCATATTCGTAGTCAGAGTTGTTTTTGTTCGGTTGCTCTTGATTCTCTTGGTTCTAAAAAGTCCCTTCTTATTGGTCAAGAAGTAAGGCCCAATTGTACTTCAAGTTTAAGTTGTGTACCTTGGACCATCGCCATTCAGGCTCATCCAAGAGATCTTGGAGTGGCTTAAGGTTCATTCACTGGATTATCAGCCAATTTGTTGGTTAAGTACCCTAGTATCTCCTGGAGTTTGTGTCTATTGTTTGGGACTCGGAATGCAACATGATTGGGTCTTTCACATAGATTCTCGGTCATCATGCAGACTAGAACTGAAGGTGTTTCCTTGAACTTATCACTTGCCTTGATGGCTTGTTCATACTCCTCAACATCTGAGAACAACAGGTCAATGGTAGCAAGAACATGCATCCAATCTCGCTTGTCCTTAGGACATGAGAGATACTTGGTAAGGGCCCCATAGGATCCCCTAGTCTGTCCATCACCCTTCAGCATGGTGGAGATGGCGTCAAGGTCAATTGACATAGTCTTCCACATGTCCATCTCCACTCTTACAGCCTCTGTTCAATTGCCTAAGAAGATAAGACCGTTGCCCTAGTTTTCTACGACTCTCACATTGCGCATCTAGGGTCGGCCTAACAAGATGTCATAGTCCACTCCCTTCATAACTATGAAGTCAACAAAGAAGTGGATCCCTAGGATCTTTACTAGCCAAATTTTCAACACTCCAAACGGCTTCACCTTCATTCCATTTGCTAGTGCAACGTTAAACCTAGCAGTCTCAACTGGTGGGTTGCCCCAAGTTTGGAGTACCACATGGCTTAGTACACTCACTCGTACCATTGTGTCCATGATTCCCTTTCTGGTGACGTCTCCTAGTGCTATGACTAGTAGGATTGCATGCGTTTTCGTGCCTTAACAAAAGGTGTTGACGTGTAGGGATTTAGGCATGGAGTGTAGAGCTAGACTCGGTATTTGGGTTTTTGCATCATGGCTCTCCAGCAAGTCAGTGGAGATTGGCTCATTTGGTTCTTCAACCCACTGCTTTAGTTCCAGCCATAGCGTTGGGTGCTGCCTAAGTAGGTCGTCTATGCTTAGAGTTATCGAGGTGGTCACCAGTGCATTGAGAAGGTTGCTAGTCACTTGTCTCTCTCCTATGTCTGCGGTTCTTGGCCACTGTCCTTGATTGCCTTGCTAGCCTGGAGCATCTAGACTTTGTCTAGGCGACCCAGCTTGTGGTGCCCTTGCCTCCCTTGAACTTTGTCATGGGAGAGAGATTGGCATGCTTATGCTTGAGAGCTCATCAATCTCGTCCTCTAGTATGGGTTCATCATCCATTAGGTGTTCTTAGGCCTCCTTCACCTTCTTGATGGCTTCAAGTTGGCGCTTTGGATTGGGTTGCTCCTCGACCTTAGCACTTCTCATCTGAGCCATCTGTGGAGCTGAGGTTTCTTCCTCAACAACAATGAATTTTCTTCCAACTAGTAGTGTTGTGGCACTTTCGGTTTTGAGGGTGACCTTAGTGTTCAGTCTTTTCTTTCTTTGTCTCCAGCTCTTCTTTCCAATTGAGGTTGTGTCAAGGTTGCTAGGCCTTGGCAATGATATGCCAGTCTGCCTCATCTGCGCGCGGGTCATGACCTATAATGGGATAGCTATTGCCTCCCCATCAAGTGCCTCAACACCGAACAATCCCAATGGAACCGATGGCTCATTCTTGAACTAGAGAATGGCCTTTGTCTAGGGCAATCGACAAAGAGATAAATGATTCCACACTTAACGCATCTTAAATCAGTCTTATCTCTATTCTCTTGCTCCCTCTCGGGGCAACGTAAAGAAATATGTCCCGGGTGACTGCAAGTCCAACACAGATTGACTCTTAGGCTTGCCCTTCTGGGCCTTTGTCTCTCCCTCTTTTCAATGCCATCATCGGTATTGGTTGATAGTGGTTTACATAAGGCTCATTGTTACCAGGCTTGTCCCCATAGTGGACTGGAGTATCACTTAGTGGATGGGTCACATAGGGTCCAGGCAGTCTAGGGATACCTATAGGATTGATTTCCATTATTGGGGTGGTTAGTTTAGCATCATTTGGTGTTGGAAGAGCCAACGGGGCTCCCCTTCCAAAGAAATTTGGTGGCTTGTTCCCAAGGCGGAGTTGACCGTAAGGTTGCGGGTATGGGAGCCTTCGAGGTAATCGACAATGCATGGTTTCATGGCTGAGAACCTACCACAATTAGCACAAGATCGGGACCTGGGGTTGTGACACTTAGTTGGCAAGCGGTTCTCACCGCAATGCACACATTGGACGTGTGGGCACGTCGGTCATCTCATCATCTCCTGCAGTTTGGCTATGTCCATCCTAATCTTTGCTAGCTCTTGTCATGATTACTCAATGCCCTTCCCTTTGTCCTGAGTGCTTGGGTCTGCTCTCTCACTCGACCTTGAGGTTCTATAGGAATTCTTGGCACTAGACTCTTCCTGATTTGAGCCTTTGGAGCCTCTTTCCTTGAGTTGGTCATCCACTCTAATGGCTTCTTCAAAGACCTCTGCCAGTGTGTCTTGCTGCAAGCGTGAGTTGCCAGCCAAGGCTTTGCAGAGCTCTTCGTCTCATATTCCATTGATGAATACTATGGATACCGCCCTTTCGGTTGGTCTCTTACCCATGAGAGTTCTCTTGAAGAGGCTCCTTATGTGGGTCACGTAATCTCCAATGTCCTCTCTCTCTCTCTCTCTCTCTCTCTCTCTCTCTCTCTCTCTCTCTCTCTCTTTGTGCTTGACATTCATAAGTCACACCAACGGGTTATCGGAGTATCCCGGTTCGAAAAATCTCTTAACGAAGAGGTTTTTCAAGCCATTGAAATCGGCATGCTCTGTAGCATCTAAACTTGTGTACCAAGTTCAACCCTTATCGCCTAAGCACAGTTCGAAGGCTTGGGAGCATTGAGTAGGATATCAGTGATGCCGTTGGCCTCGCAGACCTACTCAAACTGCTCCATGAAGTTGTATGGGTTGTCGATAGCTTGGTATTTGTCCAGTTTCTTTGCTACCATAGGGATTTTTGATTGACTCTTAAAGCCTTGGTTGACTCCCAACCCCGTCAGCAGGGATGTTGCAAATGCTGCATCAACGCTTTGTTTTGTGGCCATGTTATCTAGCAGCCGCTTTGTTAGGAGCTTGCTTAGCATGAGATCTCCTTCTAGCGCTCTCTCACTCTCTGACTTCCTGCCCGCTAAGGCTAGCACTCTCTGGATCTCTCGCATTTCTAAGCTCTGGCGTAAGTTCCTAGTTTGTTGATCCTGATTGTATGCAGCCAGGCCTTGCAGAGCCTTGCAGGCTAGTTTTCTCTCTTCTTCTAGGTCTATTATGATGTCCTCTACTAGCCTACCATGGTTTTCTAGCCGGGTTTGAGTGTCATATTGGTTCACTAAATGTTTAACAACCTCAAGAAAGTCTCCTAGGTTAAGCTCTTCATTGCTTCTACGGCCTGTGCTGCCCTCTTCCATGTCTATGACTTTCTATTCTGCCAAGTCATTGATCAAGTCGTTAAGGCCAGGTAGATCCACTTCCACAATAGTACGTGTTTGGTTTTCAACAGTATTTCTCGCTTGGTTCTACCTTCAGGGATTCGATCGCCCGCCTATGTCTTTGGATCTTCTCCTATTGGTGGGTTCCTTCAAGTTTTTATGTCAGGCTTTTAGCTTTTCTCAATTGTGCTTAGAGGGCTAGAATTTAGAGTGAGTGAGAAGACAAGAGCCTAGATGACACTATCAATCTCATCATGGGTTTAGCCTAATAGGCTTGTATGCCCAGTTTTTGGCCCCATCCTTGCTGGTCTATAGGGTTCTCTGCTATTCTTTGCTCTGTCATAATTTGATAGTGGTCTAAGACTCCACTTGCTGCTGTTGTCGAGTTGAATTGCTAGATGGTTGACTAGCGTCGTCTCTATGCTCGGGTCTCGCTGATCCCTTTGTTCCTTGTGCCATGAAGGCTTCTTTAGCATTTGTATAGTCTTCGAATGTTCGAACAGCCGGTGTCTAGGTGGTTTGGTCTAATGTTCAATTTTTTTTTGGCAAAAATTAGACTCGACCCAAGAGGTCCGAATTGTAGGGGCCGAATGTCCGATTTAGCCCATCCGAATGGCTAAGGGCTGAATGAGAAAGGTCAAATGAAAGTGGTCCGAGTGTCAAATTCGACCAGCCCAAACGAGGTTGTCCGAGGGCCGAATGGCCAAACTGTAGTGGGCTGAATTTACTGGTTTGAGGGCCGAGTGAGATGGGCCGAATGCCAAATTGGTCCAATTGGTTGACTTGGACGAGCCAAGCAATGGGTGTCCGAGTCAAGTGGATCGAATGGCCGAATACAGGGTGTGGGATGAGGGCCGATTTTGGGTTTGGCCCGGAATTGCCATCACTTGGACGGGCTGAACATGATGCGTTCTCGTCGAGCTAATACAAAATTCACCGTGCCGAGCGATCAAGGTCTTCCCACTGGTTGAGCACCTCCAAATCCTAACTACACATGTAGGAGGAGTTGTGAGACAACTTGTAGTGGGCAATGAACTCGTCGATGATATGATCAAAGCAGGTCCATGAAATGAAGCTCTCTCACACACACACATACTCTCTCTCTCTCAAGCAACCAGGGTTTCAAATGAGCTTCCTCTGGTCTCCTGGCCATTAAACCCCTCCTTCACAATGCTTTTGCCAATCTTTTCCCCTTGCTTGTTAGTCTCAACCCCCTTAAGCTGACCTTCCTCTCATTTTTCACAGACTTGTGCCCTGTTTGGCCTGTTTTACAGTAGCAAACCCTACACTTTTCCAACCGATTTTCTAACCTTAATCTACTCGTAATGCAATAAGAATTAAGAGCAAGGTACTAAAATAATTTCTCCTACTAAACTAACCATCAAATATAAAAAATACTTACTTGTAGCACGGATTAAAGACCCAAAACCTCCTATCTACCTCAAGTTCTAGTTTAGGGATGAAACCCTTACTTCGAAGCCCGATTTGAAGCACGCAAGCACTCAAGCTTGAATCTGTTGGTCCTAGCAAACAGAACCCAAATGTAGAGGCAAGCACAAGCTCTACCACCAAGATCCATGGACTGCTTATTGTTCAAGTGTTTCAAGTGAGCAGTAATGGCTACCTCTCACATAACGGATGTGCCATCCCTTTCTACGAGTGTAGTGAGCTTACCTTGATGCCCAATTGAGTCGCTTCCTCTCTCAAGCACTCCGGTAGCTCCACGATTCTTGATGCAAGCTCAAGCATCCTCAAACCTCCACCTCCATCCTCCATAGCCACAAATGAGACAAGAGAAGAGAAAAGAAGAGAAGAATAAGAGAGGAGATGGTGGAGAGCTTCACCTCCTTGATCCCCCACCCTCACACACTCACTCCCTCACACTCGCACACTCCCTCCCTCAAGCACACACAAGTAAGCAAAGAGAAGAGAAGGAAAGAAAAAGGTGAGTCCACTTTGCCACACACCAAAGAATGAGCTCTCATTCATCTTTTGAAATTTATATACAAAACCCTAAATCCCATTTGGACGGTCACCCCCTTTTTACATGGCCGGCCATAGCCTACCGTCCCTTTTGTCCATTATCCTCCTATCTTCCTAGCTTCCTTCCTACCGCCCATCTACCTTAACAATTTGCATGGGTGAGATCTCATCACTCTTAAAATAAATCATGGTGTGCCTTGTGCTCTTTTACAAAAGTATTGACTTGCACTTTTTCTTGTGTGCCTTTCTCCTTTAGGAATTTTCTACACTTCTTGTATTTCCATATTTTTCTTGGCACGCCTTCATCTTTCATTTCACTTTTTCCTTGGCCTTATCTTTTGCTTTAGATTTTCCCGATTTTCCACCTTGTTTATTTGAGGGTTTCTTGATTTTCCACCTTGTTCGTCTAAGGGTTAACAACATCAAACTCACCCATTCGAGGATATTGGTTTTCTTGACTATAACATAGTTAGATTGTTGCTAGAGTAGCCTTCTACAAAAACATCCAGGAGCATTAAGGTAGAATCTTTTGGCATCATGTGGTTAGAGTATAGCCCTTTTATTGAAACATAATCACCTTGTGACAATTTTTTCATCATGTTTAATAAGTCACCATGATGAAAAATCTGTAATAAGTTAACTTACTTCACATGGTAATCCTTCTTAATTGATAGTTGTAAATACATAGATAAACAACCATGGAGTTTGATGCATTACTATTGATGATGAGTTAGATGACTACACTCTTGAATATGATGAAACTTAGAAAATTGTTACTTTGTATCATATAATGGTTATATGGAAGGAAATACACAAAGTTGTGTACATGCATGCAATTTGCTTTTCCTATTAGGATCAACCCTTTGTAATCCCACATAGATGCACATTCATGTAGCTTAACTCTGCCTAATTTTGTAGCATAACCTACATTTGTTTATGGGTTCTAGTCAAGATTTAAGCTATCTTTTTACAAGGGTTTATCAATGCATTGTGGTGTTCTATACATATTAGAAATTAATAAAATGTTGGTAAATTAGACAATACTTTAAAGCATTTGGTCTTGTAAGTTATGTGTCTATCGAAGAGCACATATTAACCAAAAAACACCATGTAAGATACATAATAATTATTTGCAAGCAATAAAGCAAGAAAATTCAACTTTCCTCGACCAATCTTTTCATAAAAAAGAAAAAAGGAGAGAGGAGGGGAATTCTTTTGCATGTAATAGTACACCCTTGTTCTATAGTCTTTAGGTTTCTTGGCTTATCGAAATTCATTTGTAGCTTCAAAGTTAAGGGCTCATGCAATTCATAAGAGTTTCTTACATATATCTATTAGACTATCCATATCCATTTTGTATTTGGTTTGTCTCTAGGTTACGGAGCTCAATGATCATTTCTATCAACAAGGGAATGGTTTTTCTTTTTTTGGAAATTTTCTAGTCTTTAGGAGACATACTTCCTTTCAAAGTTGGTATCTATAGCCCACTAGTAATTTCATACACATATTTTCTTAGGCCTTTAGTTAGCCTAATTGATTGGTGCCACTATCCTTCAAGGCTAGCTCCTTGTAGCTTAGGTTTTTGTATACTATTCTAGGTGGGTTAAATTTTTTTGAGAAATTGTTAACTTATTTTGGTGGTTTTGATGTTTTCATTTGACCCTCACTTATAGTGGTTGTGTTTGGTTTAGTTCCTTGACTCCTTTAAGTTGAAGACTTAATGGAGTGTAAGTTTCGCTCTTCCTTATCAATGTCTTAATTGTAAGTCTAAGGTGTTGTTTTAAAGAACTCGAGTCTTCTTAAAAGAAATGCTTCCTTGAAAGGATTATATCTTAAGTTGATCCATTGAAGTTTAGTGTTCTAATCACAAGGTTTCCAACACATGTTTTTATTTTTGTGTTAGCTCTTTAAACTATTGGGTATGATTTCTTCTTGGTATTTGATTTAGCTTATGACTCTACCACCTCTTTTAAATGAAAAAAAGGAACTATTGCACAATCAATCTTCTAATTTCTTATGCTCAATATAAGACTAATGACTAGTGGTGTGCAAGTGTGCTCCTTATGCTCAATTAGTTTTCAACTCACTTAAAGTACATGATGAAGTGTCACATCAATAGTTCCTGATGTATGCACACAATATGGCTATGGAGGACTACTACTGTTAGGCTCTCTTGAAGAAGTGGTTAAGGATTCACCATTGCTTAAGTTGATGTATGCCTTGATACAATCATGAGTTGCTTGTGTTGGTATAGTCGTGGGTTTGTGGAGTGCTTGTTGGGGTAAAGTCTGATAGCCAATAGTTGGGTGGGCACCCCTTGTATATGTACACATTGTACAATCATATATAAGTGTACCATTCATTTTGTATCGATATAACTCTCTCACGTTCTTCTCTCTCTCAACCCTATTGAATATATAACTTCTACCTCACATCCCACTATTGCTTTCCTCTCAACTAGTATCAGAGTGGCATTTGGTGTTTGTGGAAGCCCATGCTTGGAGTGAGGATTGTGAGAGTGAAGATTTATCACAAAGGTTGAGGATTGAAGATTATTCTTCGACATTGATGCTTGTTGGCTGCACATTGATAGAAATACTATTTCATCGTCAAGATCTAGGTCTAAGACAACCACGTCCTTAAGACATTGAGGCTCAATTTGGGGCTATAATAGCCCACTTTTTTATTGATTTGGCAACCATTTTTGGCTAGTCTTAGAGCCAAACGACTTGGCTTTGGATGGTAGGGAAGAGAACTTGGTAATGGTTTTGATGCATGCAAGCATAAGGGCCTCTTAAGCAAAGAGACATGTAAGTAAGGCTTAGGTCTTGCATTCTTTGAAGCAAAGGGCCTGCTTGTTTTTGTAATATAGAAATAGAAAAAATTAGAGACTTATAGTTTTCTGAGATAGTGATGTTTATGGATTTTGATGTTGATTTTGGATGCAAAATTTTCTCTTCTCATATTTATTATATATTGTCTAATCCTTGCTCAAATTCTATTAGCTTCATTGTGTAATTTTTTAAAGCATACTATTAAAGTATACAACCAAGACATTTGAGCCTTAAAATATACTAAGGAATCAATACAAAATGCATAATGAAACAAGGATTCCCAATTTGGAGAATCGACGTAGCAAAGAAGTTTGTTGAAGAAGAGAGAGCTAAAGTGTTCATCACTTGGATCAAGAATCTACATGACTAGATGGTAGGTGTTGAGATACAAAAGACTAGTGAGAAGCTAGCTTAGAGGTGTCTTCAGATTTTTCCACCAAATTCTGATGGATTGGTAATTGCGCTAATCATTGAAGTGAGATCCCAAGCTTTAACCTTTGAGGAATTTTTTGCACTATTAATGGAGTAGGAGTTGTGGCTTAAAGCCCAAGAAGGTAGCAATAGTCAAGATCCTACATTCTCTACCAATGCAAAAGGCAAATATAGTTCCTCTAGTAATGGTGACAAAAAAAGAAGAGTGATAAGAAAAAAATTCAAAGAGAGTGTGCCTTTACTGTAAGAAGAAATTATGTGCAATTGTGGATTGTTGTGTCAAGGAGGTCGATGAAAAGAATGGCATCATGAAGACTAAAGAGAAGGAGATGACAAATATGGTTGAAGTAGAGTTGGAGTTATTCAAAGTGATCATTGAGGAAGTATGTTTCTAGATTTAAGAAGTATCTACCACTAACTCATGGGTACTCGATAAAGGTGCCTTTCATCACATGACCAACAAGAAGAGTCTATATAGCTCTATGTAGCCTTTGTAAGAATCCATCACTATGATGGTTGAAAAAAATGCAAAATGCCTTGTTGAGGGCACAAGTACTATTTCCTTTGTTACTACAAATGGCAAACTCAAAAAGCTTTCAAATGTGTTGTATGTTCCAATGATTAAGAGAAATTTATTAATCACTTGCTTTCATAATTGATGTTGGCCATGAAGTGAGATTTATTAAGACAAGTGTAGAAGTTATATAGAAATGTTGGCAAAGTTATTAGCAAAGGAGAATGAAGGAACAACCTATATGAGCTAAGTTCTCTTACAACTACCACTAATGTGGGCACAAGTAAAATTTGGTACGGGAGATTTTATCACATTGGATTTTTAGTATTAAAGGAGATGCATTAACAAGGTATGGTTGCTCACCTACCTCTAGTAACTAAAATTAAGAAACCATGTGAAGCTTGTATAATGGACAAGCAACAAAGAAATGTATCTCCACAAGAAAGAACAAACATAGAAAAGGCTCCTCCAGATTTGGTGCATTCTGACTTGTGCTATAAAATGCTTACATAAGCCTTGAGGGGATCTTCTTATTTTATGTTTATTTTTTATGACTATAGTAGGAAGATATGGGCGTACTTCCTTCCTGATATGGCTCAAGCTTTTGGTAAGTTAAAAGAATGGCTAAATATTACTGAAAAAGAAATATGGAAAAATATGAAAAAGTTATAAAAGATAGTGGTGGTGAGTACAAATTAAAGGAGTTTGAAGATTTTTGCAAGAGCAAAGGGATCAAATATCAATTGACAATGCCTTATACACCTCAACAAAATGGCAATGGTGAATGCCAAAATCTCATCCTTGTGGACATGGTAAAGTACATACTTAAGAAAATAGGATTGTCTAACTATTTCAGGTGGAAGCTATTAATAGTACAATTTACATTCTCAATAAGAGTTACAAAAAGGCTCTTGAGAGTAAAAATTCTCACGAGTTCTATACTTGTAAGAAACCATATTTCTTACACTTAAGAAAATTTTCCTATAAATGTTATGTACATTTTCCAAAGGATAAAAAAACATGGTAATCTAAAAAATGACGAGATGTATTTTTCGGGTTGTATTGATGAGTAAAAGGCTTACAAATTGTATGACTAAGAGGTAAGAAGATCATGCGAGCTGCTATGATATGGTGCTCAAGGAGCAACCACATACAATGGAGGAGGAGAATGAAAGTTCTTCCACTTTATCATCCAATGAAGTAGTCCACTATGAACCTATCCCAAGTGCTATCCCAAGAGAAAGTTTACCAGCTTGTGATCAAGCCATCAAAAAAGCCATTGCTGCAGTGGATGAAGCATCCATATGATTATTCTAATCCTATGCCTATCACTATTGAGAAAAAGGTAGACGGATTAAGGAGGTTTCAAGGAATAGAGAAGTAAAGAAAGGATTCTTCTCACATGGACGTGATGGTGGTTGAGATTATAAGAGATGTTAAGGAGTTAGAAAACTTAAAAGAAGCACTTTTCTATCTAGTATGGAAAGTAGCTATCCAAACTAAGTATGACAGCATAATCCATAATGATACTTGGGAGCTAGTGGGTCAACTACAAAAGAGAAAGATTATGGGCACCAAGGAGGTCTGATTATTGGCACCAAGGAAGTCTAGATGATAAAGTGAAAAGCTAATGGAATCTTAGAAAAATACAAAGTTGGATTAGTTGCATAAGAATTTTCACAAGTTGAAGGATTTGATTTTCAAGTATCATTCACTCTAACTCCTAGAATGACGATTATTCACATTACTTGTAGTAGCAACTCATAAGAAGTGGCTAGTTTACCAAGCGGATACTGAGTTAGTGTTCTTTAATGGCAATCTCAAGGAGGAGGAGTAAGTGGCACAACCACCAAGGTTTGAGGTCCTCCATTTTGAGAACAAATTTTGTAAGCTAATGAAGGTATTATATGGTTTAAAACAAGCCCCTAGAGCATGGTACCAATAGATAGATAAATTCTTTTTAGGCTTAAATTTCAAAAGCTATAGCTAAAATGCATCTTGTATGTTTACATGGATGGTTAAAAGTTTGTGGTGATTGTCCTATATGAGGAATCCATTTTTATTACATGTTGGTAGGTGAATTGGGTAGTTGACCTCTAACAACAGCCAAGACAACACCACACGATAAAGTCTGAGGATCTCCTCTTAACAAAACCCATGAGACAACACCACTGAACACATGATCAAATATTTTTGATCACTCACTCCTCACTGAGACTTTAACTCAACACTTAAGTAGCTTAAACTTTAAAGATCAAAATTTACCATTTTAGAAGAGAATCTGATGCTGAAATAACCATGGTAGAGACTTTGACAACACGAGCTTTAAGATTCACACAAATTCTATTTTTTAGGGATGGCAACCCCACGTAGCAACTGCCCCATAAAGTGTGGTTGCCTCAAGTAGTGAAAAATTAGTTGTAGATCCTTTCTATTCTTCTTTCCTCAAAGCATACATAAATACAAACCAAAAACACAAGTTACCAAAGCTTTACAAGGTGAATTTTCATGCCAACTCAATGGCCGCAAGCATTTTAGTGTTGTAGACATTCCATTACTACAACAAAATAGAGTTTATAGTGAAATAGCAATGGATAATCATGATGACTTTCATGGGAAGCCAAGTTGGTGACGTAAATGCCATTGAATTCACCTGTTTCCTCATAGAGCACAAAAATTGCCTCATAGAGCACTATACGAAACAATTCATAAAATTCTAACTAGAACTCCGATTGCCAAGCTTCAAGAAGGAAATTTTTAGCTCTCTTTCCAATCTATAATTCTCCAGAACAACTCAGAGCCAAATTCTTTGATCTACTATCCTAAAATAGCTTTGCATAGCCTACAGTCCTAAATTTGTGCATGCTTTATACAACAAACACAATTTCTCTGTTCCAAAAGCACAACTTGCAAACAAGAAGACACTTTCTTTGATTTTAGATTATCATTTTAGCATACCATCAGATATATCTCAGCATATCTTGCATTGATGAAGAGTTATGGGAGCTTCAAACTTTATCTAGTCTGATTCATCACTTTCGTGGCTGCAAATCCTTCTAGATTTCCACTAACTTTAGTCCGTGCATTCAACACCTACCCATAATACATATTCTCTACCGCATACCCAGTTTCAGAAGTAGAGATCCTTTACTCCCACTCTTCTTTGCTGACAGGAAGCCTCATGCAAATAACTAACACACATCACTCTCAACACGATGAAGAACAACCCTTTGCTATCTTTCACTCATTTCCATACATCAGAACAAATTTGCATACTCTCTATCCCACACAGTAGTAGAAGAAAACAAGACCAAATGAAGATTCTTATTACCATCATCTAAAAATTGAGAACTCGCATCAGCCCATTGACTTCAACATCCCTTCCATCATGCTCCATGGCTTCGATAACTTTAGCTTCACGGCCTCTTTCTTCTAAAAACTTGTTCTTCTTCTTTTGAGCTGCTTCAGATTTCTCCCTTCTCTTTAGCTTGCTAGATTTTTCTCTCCCTCCCCTCCCCCCCTTCACACACACACACACACACACACACACACACACACACACACACACACACACACACACACACACACACACACACACACACACACACACACACACACACACACACACACACACACACACACACACACACACACACACACACACACACACACACACACACACACACACAAACACACACACACACACACATCTCTCTCTCTCTCTCTCTCTCTCTCTCTCTCTCTCTCTCTCTCTCTCTCTCTCTCTCTCTCTCTCTCTCTCTCTCTCTCTCTCTGTGATTATGTTGTGTCGAACCCCTCTCCCTTTCTCTTATTTTTTTCTTTAAAAAAAGAACTCCTCATGTTTTTTCTTTTTTTCCTATTTTACCAAGCTGCGCCTTGCTTCCCCTTAGTTGCTAGATGGCAAACATGTCCCCATGCCACATAAAATTCCACTCGAGTACTCAAAATCAAAAGTGAGAACACGTTTTTTGTATGAGGGCATCTCTTCTCTTGCATGAGGCGCGTGTCTCAAAACTGAAATATCACAACTAGGTGTCAAACATGCATGGTACCGCTTGGGATTTCCATCTATCAACCTGACTCTTGCTATGGGTAAGTGTTAGAAAGACAAAAAAAAGATATTTTCATGTGTTACCCCACTTGTCTCCATGCATCATCATGTCCCTAGTCGCTCATTTTCACCTAACAATGTGACTATGAAGATATGATCCATCAAAGCCAAAAGACTTTGAGGTCTGAGTTTGAAATGACATACTTGGGCTTGTTACATTATTGTTTGGGAATTGAAGTCTAGTAAAATCTTCGTCTCTCAAATTAAGTATGCATGGGAGATCTTGAAAGATTTCGGCATGATCGAGGGTAAGGAGATATGTACCCTTGTGGAGATCAATGTGAATTTATCCATTGAGGATACATAAGCACTAGTAGTAGACGTTGGGAGGTATAAGATATTGGTTGGCAATCTCATTTACTTGTGCAACTCTAGGCCAAATATTAATTCTGTTGTTTGTGTTTTGAGTAGGTTCTCAAACAAACCATGGGAAATTCATTGGAGATTTGGGATGTGAGCGCTCAGACACTTGAAGGGAGCTCTTAACTATGGTATCACATACCGTTCGAGACGTTCTCTTGTGGAAACTACAATTCAAATTGGGCAGGTAATAATGATTCCATAAAATCAATTTTAGGATATTGTTTCTCTTTGGGTTCAAGAATCTTATGGTATATGGGAGTATAGAATGAAGATTTGACAATGCTAACATTTGGCAATTAGAGTTACATTGCCATTGCCAAAAATCTGATTTTTCATGCATGCACCAAACACATTAAGATGCAGTATCACTATGTATGTAACTTCATCGAGGATGGGATAATAAATCGTGTCTACTTTCCAATGGAAATGGAGCATATATCTTTAAAAAGATCTTACAAAGGATCTACTTTGAGGTAATCTTCAAAGACTTAGTGTTGGATTAAGGATATAATTTAGGGGGGTGTTAGCTATGCCCAATGCCCCACCGTCATAAGTTTCCACCAATGATCCATGGTGGTCTAAGTTATAAGGCCCCTATTATGAGGAGAAGCCATGTGTGAGCTTGCTAGTGGGTCTTGACTTATGTACTGGATGAGGTCTATGTGATCTAATGGTAAAAGAAGATGACCTTTGTCAATCTAACCTTTATGCTAGATAGATTAGTTATGTTAATAGTAGTTGGAGGCTCAATGCATTGAGTTGCGAGGTGTGGGAGTATCAAGGACCTCTATTTTTGGGTATGGGGGTCATAGAAGTAGCCCCTAGCTAGGGTGGGTCTCAAGGGGGCTTATAGTCGTATTGAGGGATTCTAGGGGGCAACACCCTCAATTGAATGGTAAATGAAAATTTGCCTACAATATTTCCTAGTCCACTAAGGAATATTCCATGCAATATTTTCTAGCTAACTAGGGAAGGCTCATTATATGGTTGGAAATGCTGACTTGACTATCTTCTTGAGCTATATTAAAAGCAAGGTTCCTCCAAAGCCATTGTGAACCTATCTTTCACCCAATGAGAGTTTTTCCAGCTAGCCTTAAGCTCTTTACCTATCATATATCTAGATCGTCATTCAAGCTTCATAATGGAAGTGCACAATGGGTGGATAAAGCCATCTTTGTATTAGCTCATTTAAAAGTTTTTACGTTCTTCTCTTTTTTTTTGTATTCTCTACGTTTTACTCAAATTTTGTGCACTACAATGTGTAATATTTTTTACACTAAGCTGTTTTAGAGTGCCTAGTACACTATTGTCATGAAAGAAACACAATGCATGAAAGATAACATTGAATATAAGTAAAATAGATAAAATAGAGGAGAAAAATAATTTGTTATCCAACAAATTGATAATATTGATGGTTGAACGCTCTGACCACTTGTATGCTTGTATGAGTTTTGGCAATGATATAGACAATGTAATGTGTTCGCCTCATGAATCCCTATGTAAATTTTTGGTAAGTGTTAAGAGGTAATCAAAGAAACTTCAATTTGAAGTGTTTTATGGAGGGCCAAGACATACTGAGATTTTTTGAGCTAGTCGTTACAAGTGGTTACATGCACCATTGAGACTATAGTTGGTTGATGTTGCTAGCATGTAGATCTTAAGAAGATTGAAAGGCGGCTAGGTTTGGAATTGGTAGTAGATGTAGTACTAAGATTTGCACATAGTTTTATTGATGTTGACATTTGAGGATCCACATGCAACATGATTTACACTGTTGTAAATCAATTTATAAGAATGGTTTAGGATGCCACTTATGCTAATTTCTTGCATGCAATAGGAGGCTAAGGTGTTGGTTGTTGCTAGGATTTTTGAGCATAGGAGACTTCTTGTTGATTGTAGTTTCATGCATAGAATAATAGGTTCTATTATCGCATAGAAGAAATAATTGATATTAGGGAAGCAAGTGAAAAGTTGTTTCACATATCAAGGTTTAAACTTATATCACTAGGTGTGATGTTTCATATAGAATAACTAGAGAACACTTTCTGTGAGTTTTCTTGGCTAGACTGAATATAATAATGAAGTTAGGAAATATGTCTCTTTGGCTAAGGATCAGCCTTCACAGCCCAAACATTGCATCCCGCTTTATAATCCTCGTTATGATAACACCCAAATGGGCATGCAGGTATTATAGCAAGGTTTAACTTTTGGGAACGCATTGTGTGGGTACCACGATAGCCGAGGTTCTTGGAGGCCTATAACAACAAACCTCTGGCATGTTTGGAGGCTCTCTGCCGGCTGACGGATGCCGATGGATCAAGCATGGAAAGAAACACCCCTTAACTGCAAAGATACAAACCGAGACGGGATCCCAAGAAGAGAGGAGATTCCAAACCACACATTGCAAGGCCACAGCTAGGAAGACGAAGGTGCTGTGTCATTATCGAAGAAGAAATTTTAGATAATGTGTTTTGACCACACCACTATAGGGCTTTAATCGGTTTATGCCATGGGGCACGTACTTGCATTCGAGAGCAGCGGGGGAGGCTACGTTATAGGGTGCTATCCACATAATACCTCCCTAATAATTACTTTGTTATTGGGAGGCTACGTTATGGGAACTTGGATAACAAAAGGATGGAGGAAGGCAACTCAGCAGGGATGTTTGAAAATGATAGATAGTAGGCGTCACTCCCCTCACAAAGGGCTCCAGTTGTGTATTTCTACACTCCCCCCAATTTTGGTTTGGTTAACTTGGGAAACTAGCAAGCAGAGACTATCTAAAATAGACACTAGCAATGTTAGTCCACTCCCAAGCGGAAAAGGCTTAAAGGCTAAAGGAAGTAGCTCAAAAAATAGCGATTAAAAATCTAAAGATTTTAATTTTAATTGTAAGGGTCTTACAAACCCAAATAGGGCTAGTGTAATTAGGAATTGGCTGTTTCAGGAAGGCATCAATCCGAACAGAATCTATCTACAACAAATAAAGGTAACAAGTCCTCAATTATTAAAGA
This sequence comes from Lygodium microphyllum, assembly GCF_053477565.2. Classification (NCBI taxonomy): domain Eukaryota; kingdom Viridiplantae; phylum Streptophyta; class Polypodiopsida; order Schizaeales; family Lygodiaceae; genus Lygodium; species Lygodium microphyllum. Next base: position 68,300,135 of record NC_141143.1, on the reverse strand, counting down.
ATCTTAAATGCATTTCAAATAATTAGTTTTGGATAGTCACATAGCACAATGGAGGAAGTGGGGGGATAGCATTGGGGGTCCATAAAGATATCTTCTACCTCCTCAAGGAAACATTAATAGATGTAGAGAGTAACTGGGTGGATGTAGTGCTATAGGATGAGTAAAGATGGGTTGTAGCATCGGTATATGCCTCTCTACATCATGAGCATGGGAAAACACTTGGAAATAACTGAAGTCAATCCATTTCCCTCTTGTGTTAGTAGGGAACTTTAACATGGTAGAAACCCTAATAGACAGGTTTGAGGGTAGAGGGGCAGTCTTAGGAGGGATTGAAAAGACTAAATGGGATAGATAGTCTACTAGCATTCCATGGTCTGATTGATATAGGTCCTAACTCTAGCTTTACATGGTCAAATAATCAAAAGGCCCCATATATTAGGAAAGCTAGCTAACTGGATAAACATTATACATCTTCAAGGAGCTAGCATCAGCCGTGAACTATCAACAAAAAGTGTCACACACACTAACCATGTTAGACTACAAGCCAGCCGTGACTAACTTATCCCAAACTCCCAAGTCGAAAGTAAGAGTAAGTTGGTTTCACATTGATACTGAATTGTTCAAATTCCAAATTATGTACAGTAAGAAATCAAGGGAATCTCAAAAAATCTTTTTCCCTCCAAAGAAAGCATGCAACCAAAGAATGGATTGAAGCTAGTGAAGATTCATAGAAGTTTCTCAACATAGCAAAACAAACCCTCATAAGGGTGGGATAGGAGAGGAGGGCTAATATTTATAAGGAAATCATGGCTATTGAAGATAGAAAAAAACAAAACTCCGATACCAACGTCTTTCCATAAAGGCTACCCTTTGAAAGGAAGAGGTGTTGGAAGCCCAATCTTTATATGCCTATTTTAGAGACTGGTGGGATAACAAAACTAAGTGTCCCACTAAGGAGAACTTTAGAACACTTAAAGCCAAACAGGCTAATGGCAAGATCCCCTTATAAAAGAAATATGATGGAGAAACAATTGATTAGGAAGAAAATTTGCACATATATTCTGATAATTTCTTTAGCATTTTTAGTACACCTAGGACACCCTTTGAGGCTAAGACTTTGGCTAGGGCAAGAATGTCATGAAGTAGGAGAAAGCCAGTTCCACTAGAGGTTGTAGGCTAAAACTTTGGCTAGGGCAAGAGTGTCACAATGTAGGAGAAAGATAGTTCCACTAGAGGTTGTACCCCTGCTAGAATCTGATCTCTCCCCTTCAAAATCTCCAATACCATAGACTCTCTTGCCAAGGCAAGTCTCTAGGATTAGATGGGATGCCAAATGAATTCTATAAACAATTTAATGACCTTCTTATATACTCCTTATAAGAGGTCTAGAAGAGTGTCATGCTATAGGAGAAAGATAGTTCCAATAGAGGTTGTACCCTTGCTGGAATCTTATCTCTCCCCTTAGAAATCTCTAATACCATAGACTCTCTTGCCAAAGGCAAGTCTCCAAGATTAAATGGGATGCCAAATGAATTCTTTCAATAAAAAAGTGACATTCTCATATACACCTTATTAGTGGTCTAGAAGGAGTTGGTTCACTACAGAGCCCTACCTATCTCAATTAATGAGGGAGTAGTCGAACTGATCCATTAGAAAGGGAAAAAGGATTTGCTTAGCAATTGGAGTCCCATTACATGATTAACTTTTCCCTACAAAGTGTTTTCCAAAACACTGGCAAGAAGGCTGACCTACCACCTCCACCTATGGTGAGAAAGGAGCAAAAGGGAATCATCAAAGGGAGATATATCCTAGATGCAATCATTAGCATTTAGGGAGGGGTTCATTATGTGCAAAAGAATAACCGATATTTTTTCTTTCTTAAAATAGATTTGGACAAAGCATATGATAGACTTGAATGGGACGTTATTCTCCAATCCCTATTAGACATGGGGCTTGGGAGGAAATTCGTCAAATTTGTACCTATGCTATTGGGCAATGCCATGTCATCTTTTTTTTGAATGGCGAGCTCACTAAGTCCTTTAGACTGAGATGATCAATTAAATAGGGTTGCCCCCTCGGCCCTCTTCTTTACACAATTGTAGTAGATGGGTTAGGCTAGCTAATAGATGATAGAGTACAATAAGGTAAAATTAGAGGGATCAAGCTACCAACCAACAAGGACATGATACTAAACCTCTTCACATATGACACAAACATCACATTAAACAATGACATTGAATCCATCTCAACATCTTTGAGTGCCTAGAATTTTTTTTCCTAGCATTCAGGTCCAAAACTAACCACTCTAAAATAGGTATAAAGACCCTAATCAATGACCCACCACCCTAGATAAACAAAGCTAGTTGCTCGAGCATTCTTGAGGGAAAAGTCTTTAAAATTCTAGGAATATCGATGGGTTTTGGGGTGACCCTAAACTAGAGATGGTAATGGGTGATTGAGAAAATCCAAAGCAAGCTCAAAAGATGGAAAGGGTTACAACAAGGCACAGTTTCCAAAAGTGTAATATTGAAACACATCCTCATACCAACATGCATCTATTTCCTAGCATGTTGGAGTCCCCCCTAAAGGCTCTCTCAAACAATTAGATGCACTCTTTCAAAATTTTCTATTTCCTAGAGACCCAAATAACTTGAAATGTCCCAAGATAACATAGACTATGTGCACACTTCCCAAAAATAAGTGGGGAACGTGCCTAATTAACCTTAATGCTATGGCCAACAAGGGCTTCAAGTATGGGTTGACATGTGGGATGGGGCCAACAAAAGGTGGCTCATACAAGACAAGGTAAAACTCAAATATTAACTTAATTTTGAAGACCTTAGAGCTATCCATGAAAGAAACAACAAATGGATGACACTAATCCACTTATGATCTAGTGTAACTTGTAGGTAAAAGTCATGGATTTCGGATGGGAAACATAGCCCTCCCTCACCCTAGTTCCAAACCTCCAAAGGGACATTTCAGAGCTAATCACCAATCTTAATTGAAGGTGGCATCTAAACTAGAGCTCTCATAAGTGGGAATACATCTTTTAGCAAATTTGGGGCAACTTTCTCTCCCCAAAATTTTGTGTTACTATGTCTTGTACTACGCAAGGTGGTCTGGATGCAGGAATGAGCAAATGGAATAAGGATTGGGGATGGAGTATGTACAAGGTGTTGGGAGGACAAATAGACAATAGCACATTTGTTTATTAATTACCCTAAGAACATAATTTGTTTGGAATGGTTACATGCATTTATTATGCCAAGACATCTCTACAAGCTAACATGGAAAGAAGTCCTACTGGGTGAGGCCAATGTCTCCCCCCATGCTGATCTGAAGCATCTATTTGTGGAATGTCTAGTGATCCCAAAATGAACAATAAAAATGTTAATGTTCTTTTTAAACTGATTAATGATTACTGTGTACAGGTGGCAAGGAGATCTCACACCCTAGCAATGTAGGAAGTTCAAGCCATCATAAAGAAGACCAAAGTAAAAATTTCCAAGGATGAAAGAGAAGAGATGATCAAGAAGAGAATTGTAGAGCTATGCCAATCTATCGTTTCTATAGCTATCTCACAGGACAACACTATTTGCGTCCCACCTAACACGATCCCATCCAAAGGGATGCTCTCAATCAAAGAACATACAAAATTTGAAGAAACAGTGTCTCCCTAGGTTGTGCAGGACAAAGATACCCCTATGCCCACCAACATTCACGACTCAAGGGCTACAAAGTGGTCCAAGCAACAAGTAGTTTGGAGGACCATATGGGAGGAGGACCCAATAGAAAGTGACCAAGGACCCTCATCTAGGATGGCACCCCTTCTTAGTGGATAGATTAGTATCCAATCATACCCCATTCCTCATAAGAGCCCGCCTAATTGATTGCTATGTAAAACCATGCCATTGAGGCTATGAACTTAGCTTTCTCTTTTGAGACATTCTAAATAGGTCATATGTAATGGGTTGAGTCCCCCTCTGTTGTAACTTCTTCATCTCTTTTAATACAATTACTATTTTCAACAAAAACAAAACTAAGAAATTTCATGGAGAATGCTCTTTTTTTCCTATACAACAGGGAACATTTAAATGTTCCTTCTGATTGTTTAATAAATCAAGATTTACTATAGTGTACTTTCAATTACATTTTCATATATATATAGTAGTGAAATATATATATACAATGATATCTCTATATAATTTTTTTTTGTCTATATAAGAAAATTATATCCATATAGTGAAGCATATCTACATTGTGGAATCCCTATGTATTAAAATATTACCTATCTACAGACTTTTGTCAACATAGGAAAAAAAAACCGATATAGAAAAATATTACCTATCTAAGAACTTTTTTCTCAACACAAGAAAAGAAAGCAACATAGTAAAAAATTTCCTGCCTAATCTATATAGGAAGAGTGCCTTCTTCCCTAGTTGAGAAAATCCCTAAATGTGGAACCTCGGACGTCCGACTCCGCCACTCCGCCTCGTCTGACATTCAACGCGTGTGACCGTTTTCCTGCTACCTATGGCGGGAACTAATCGTTCCTGCCACTAGGTGGAGGGTATGCAACCCTTCCTACAACCATTGGACGCCTCGACCAACACCTCTAGGAGTGTGGTCGAGGTGCTGCCTCCTCCCGCAGGGATTCCCCCTTCTCTTACTGCTCCTCTGGTGATGAGCCCTGCTCCGATCAATCATTGCCCTTACCCTCAACTTTTCATGAATGAAGATATGCTACTGACTACAATCCATCCCACACTCAAGCCAGGACGAATATCATCACAGGGGCCATCGCCTCTGCAGCAAATACTACATGCCTCACCCCTACTTCTCTTCGCCATACACGCATATTAACCCGCTATTTAACATCTCTCAACATGTTAGTTCTGGAGACTACCCCTGGGTCTCACCTTTGGCTTACATCTTGCAAGTACTTTGACATTGGCTAGCCATGGAATACCCCATTTCTCTAGATTGCAAGGAAGCTATTCTATGCAGACAGGAACACATAGCACATGCTTCGCTGCTGGAACGGTACATTCCCACCCTGAAGCGGTACACTCCAAAATGAGGTCCAAAGAGGAAATGCCTAGGTCGCAGACCGTACGTAAGAACTCCTCCCTAAACCAAGAAGAGGAAGGTATGTGCTCCGTTACCCTGGAAGATGAAGTAATAGATCGCGTGTTTTTCCCATATTACTACCATGCCCTAATTGGCCTTTGCCATGGCCCGAGACCTCCAATCAAGGTCCTGAGGTTGTGGATTAGAGAGCATTGGGGCAACTTGGGATACAAGGTTGTATCTACCAGATATCTACCCAATAACTATTTCATTTTTATGTTCGAGAGACAAAACCCCCCCCACCCCCCACCCCCAAACAAACAGAGATGAGGAAGGATTCTAGAGAGTGCAGAACAAAAAACATGTTAATAAGAATCAAAAGTCCCAAATAGGGAAAAAGAATAATAATTCTAAGTTTAACTCTTTGAATAGATACATAGCCTTGCTTGAAAATTGTGGCGATATAGTCCATGATGCTAAGGGGCCATGGAAAACCACTGAGGTAGAATCTAACCACGAGGATGACTTTGTCGATGAAACAAAAAATTTTCACGAAATACAGATGCAGGTAGATGAATTTGAGAAAGAAATTAATGACTTAGATGCAACTAAAATGGAGGAAACATTGGTTGAGGGGGTTTCAGATAATGAGAAATCATGGGTGGAGGAGGGGTCCCTCCCCACCTTCCCTCAACCTGCAGACACGGGTCATCACTATTCTGCGCCCCCCCCCCCCCCCCCCCCCAAATCTAATCCGAACTCTGGAAGTGCTGGAATCAATGAAAGAAGATTATCTACCATGAATGTAGGAAATGCCAGCCCCTTGCCAACAGGTGAGGGACCCAAGGCTAAAGGCTTCAACTCTAAAAATAACAAGAATTAATGATAGACAAGCTCAAGATAATTAACATCAACTGTAAAGGGTTTATCGACCCCAATCAGGCCCGAATCATCAAGACTTGGCTCTTTCAGGACAATATCAAGCTAGATGTAGTTTGCCTACAGGAAGTGAAGGTGGCCAGCGGTCCACATCTTGCTAAAAATGTAGAGATTCTTTCACACCAATTTCAATGGATTTTTACAAACCATATGGGTGGAGGTGGTGGCACAGCCATAGGGATTTTAGGAAAATTATCCCATCTCATTAAAGCGGTACTCAAGGACACTGCCCATGCTTGGGTATCAATAGTCTTCAAAGGACAAGAAGACTGAGCGGTCACGTCAATCTACGCCCCCTCCTCTCCCAAAGATAGGATCACCACCTGGAAATCCCTAAAATCCATCCCCTTCCCCATGATACTTGCAGGGGATTTCAACATGGTGGAACATATTCAAGATTGCTTTGAAAGTAAAGGCAACATCATAGGGGGTGCTGAGTTGCTAGAATGGAATGGACTAGTGGGGTTTCACGGTCTGGTAGATATTGGCCAAATAGGAGGCTTTACTTGGTATAACAACCAAAGCCCACCATATATGAGGAAAACTCATCTAGATAGGTATTATGTATCTACAACTATCCTCACATCCTTTGTGCTGACAATATCCAAACCACATCACACACCATAGCAATGTCGGATCATAAACTAGTGATCTTTTCCTTCTCACAAGTGTCATATGCCTTATGTGGAGCGGGCTGGTTCCACACAGACCCAGACATATTTAAATACCATCATGTTTGTAAGGGAATCGAAACCATATGGTCCAATTATTTCCCAATGATAGGCAGCCCAACCTGTGCAGCTGCCATTGAAGAAAGCCAAAAACTTTTTAGTAGGGTGAAACAAACACAAACAAGGGTAAGGCAAGAGCGACGGGAAAAATTGTATGAGAAAATCTCTTTCATAGAAGATAGAATAAAGGGGAACCTCACCTTTAGGATCTGCTTCTCTCTAAAAGGTTGGCCCTTAGACAAGAAGAGACCTTAGAAGCTAAAAGTTTACACCTTTTTTTTCGAGATTGGTGGTTAGACCACACGGATAGACCCGACTAAGGTAAATTTCAGTATCCTCTTGAAGGCCAAGCAGGCCAAAAAGAGGTTTCCCCTACTTGAAAAACCTAATGGCACCTTTGCCTCAAACCAAGCAGAAAACCTAACGGTCACCTTTAACCATTTTTTGACCTTTTTGGGAAAACAAACAAACCTACATTAGAGCAGAGAGCCGCTAAAGCCATGATTTCTCGATATAGAAAAAGAGTTATCCCACCCAAATTAACTCCAATTTTGGACATGGACCTTTCAACGATTGAGATAGCACACTCAATTGATTCTTTAGCTAAGGGGAAATCCTCGGGCCTTGATGGGCTTCCCAACGAATTCTTTCAAGAATTCAAAAACCTTTTGGTCATGCCCCTTATGGAGGTATGGGTTGAAGCAATCCATTATGGGGCTCTACCTATCACAATTAACCAAGGGGTGGTTAAACTAATTCATAAGAAGGGAGCTAAGGAGTAGCTGAGAAACTGGCGGTGTCCCATAACTTTTCTCAACTCTGTGTACAAGGTCTTCGCTAAGGCCTTGGCCAAGGAGACTGGTACACCACCTACAAGCTTGGATACGAAAGGAGTAAAAAGGCTTTGTTAAGGGCTGCTACATACAGGATGCTATCATTAGTTTGTGGGGGGAATGGAATATGCAGAGAAACAACATCAAGATTTCGTGTTTCTTAAGATAGATCTCGATAAGGCCTATGATAGGCTGGAGTGGGATTATACACTACAATCCTTAGTAGACATGGGATTAGGCATGAAGTATGTCAATTTTTCTCTATTCTTCTTGGGAATGCTACCGCAATCATCTCAGTCAATGGCGTACTAACACAGACATTCCATTTGCGTAGGTCCATCCGGGAAGGATGCCCTCTAGCACCTCTCCTCTTTGCCATAGCTGCAGATGGATTAGGCTAGCTCTTTGAGCTCTTTAGACTTCACGGTAAAATTAGGGGCATCAAACTACCCAAATAAAAAAGAAATGATACTTAACCTATTTGCAAATGACACTAATGTCACACTCAATAATGATGCAGAGTCCATCCTCACCTTGTGGAACAGGATGGACATATTGTGTTTAGTCTCAGGATCCAAAATCAACCATACCAAAACAAGAGTTAGGGCTCTTATCCAGGCCCCTCCTCAATGGATCCTCGACGCTGGTTGCCAAATAATCCCAGAAGGAGAGGTTTTTCGGTTATTAGGTATCCCTATGGGCTTTGGAGCGACATAAAATAAAGATGGCAATGTGTAATGAACAAAATCCATTCTAAGCTAGAAAAATGGAAAGGTTTCCAACAAGGAATTGCTTCATGCAGTGTTATTCTCAAGCACATCCTGATTCCTACCTATGTCTACTTCCTAGCATGTTGGTGCCCCCCCATCAAACAACTCGAATCCTTATTTAGGAACTTTCTTTTGGGGGGAGACCCTTATAAATATAAATGTCCCAAAGTTTCTTGGAACATGTGCACCCTCTCTAAAGACAAAGGGGGATTGGGATTTACAGACCTCTTCTCTCTGTCTGAGAAATTAGCTGCAAAATGGGTCATTAGATGCATGTTAAACTAGGAGGAGGACTGAGCAGTCCTTCTGCTAAGTCACGTTCAAGATTTCAATGTCGATCAACACTCTTGTTTTAAAGACCTACCAATCCACACCATAGTATTCTCCCCAGACAAGTATAAATCCCACATTGCATCCCCACTGGTCAAACATATCTATGAAGCATGGTAGTAATATAAAAGGATGGTAACCATCCTTGAGGCCCATAAGTCAAGGATATGGAGTGGAAGAGACTCCATCTGGCTGAGTCTCACTCTTCCCCCAATTGAACCTCATTAGTATGGGATAGCCTCCAAACTTAACAGGAAAGTAATTAAAATCTAGTTGGACATTTGGGACAAGGACAATAGGACCTGGAGGGATTTGGAAGAGCTCAAAAGGCAGTATAGGCTAAACAACGACGACTTAAGGTTCATTCAAGACCGGAAAAGAATCTGGCAAGATTTTAACCCAATGCTTATTCAGTGTAATGTTCATATTAAGATGAAGGATTTTGGGTGGAACATCAAGTCCTCTCTGCTCCCTTTGCCCAACTTACCTAGGAACAACAGTAAATTGATCGCTGCCCTCAATCAGAGATGGCTTCTTAACTGGAATAACTGCCAATGGGAATATTGTTTTCAACAAATATGGACCCCCTACCTCCCCCTAAAGATCTCTCATCTGTTATGGCTCATACTCCATAAGGCGGTCTGGACCCAAGTCAGAGTAGAACGTATCAGGATAGGCAATGGCCTTTGTCCATGGTGCAAGAGGGATAAAGAAACCATCGTGCACCTTTTTATTTTATGCCCAGGTAACAGGTGTTATGCCAACTGGTTACAAGAGTTCATCTCCCCCGACCATCCATATAAACTGGCATGGAAAGAAATCCTCCTGGGTGAAGCAAACGACCTCTCCCCCTCATGGACCTTGATACACAGAATGTTTCTATGGTCCATATGGCTTGTTCACAATGAAAAAGTATTTAATGGTAAAGATGTTGATTGGCTCCCTCAACTTAAAGTGGATCTTTGTTGGCATGTTTAAAGAAATGCCCAAAAATTAGTGACACATGATGTGTAGACCTCCATCAAACATTCAGGTACCAGATGCTCGAAAGAGGAAAGAGAAGCTAAAATCAAGAAGGAGATTGTTGCACTATTCTAGAGCATTATAAATACTGCAACGACTAGGGACTATACCATTAGGATTCCAGCTGATGTCTTCTCTACCTCGCCTGATTGGGGTTCACCGTCAACAATTTCTCGAGCCATTGGGAACCCCTCTACAATGGATAACATGGTGGGTCAAATGACTAGTAACCCTCATGCCACCATACCCACTAGCTCCCACGATAGCCCTCTCTCTTTGCCACTTCTGAATCAACCTGTGCAGCTCCCCCCAGTAGCTCAGCCCCAGACCCCTTCCATATTGGACACTGATAATGGATTGCAGGTTGTGCCTTAGCCAAATAAACTAACGAACTCACCTTGTTTCATCCAATTAGAATAGCTCACCAAGTCCTTTTGTATAAGTTTTGGGCAAAGGGGTAGCCTTGTAAGTCATGCAGTTGGTTGATAGGGGTAGGATCCCCAATTGTACATACTTACCTTACTTACTTTTTTCATACATTTCATGTCTTCATTGAAAAAAAGAAAAAGAAAAAAAGAAAATCCCTAAATGTGTGCAATTTTGTTTAGTGAATAAGATAGGAAATCTCTTTTTTTCCCCTATATAGACATTTGTCAAAAGCTCCTTGTGAGCCTGTAAGAATCTCTCGTTCCTAGAACTTATGAATAGAGAAAGGGCATGTCCTAAACAAGGGAGTCATAGTTTACCTGCTAATAGTTACACGTTTACAGTGGCAATGGTCACATCTTTCCCACCCTTTTTTTTTCTTTGGGTAAAGCTCAAAGTTTTGTAAACATTAATATTCTTTAATATCAAAAAATCCATTCGCGTCAAAGATCTAGGGTGCATCAGGTAATTCCCATTCATTCATCAATGAAATAGTTAGTTCTTTGTTCAATGAAAATGGCGAAATGTATAATAGAAAGAAAATGGCTCTCAAAAAAAAAAGGTGTTAATAGGGAGCATGCTTGTTGGTGAGCTGTTGGATGGAAGTACGTGAAAGCAAGTTGCCGGCCCTAAATCTCATCAAATTCTCGTCACACACACACACACACCTCTCTCTCTCTCTCTCTCTCTCTCTCTCTCTTAATATTCTTCTTCCATTGTCTCATCCTTCCTCATCATTCATACACAGCAGAATTATATATTCATGGCTGCCTGCACATTGACCTTAATCTCGTCGTTCCTGCAGGCTGCCGTAGATACCCCTCCCTGATAACTCATTGATAATCAGTCAGGCACACTAGGGTTAGACAGTCCGACGTTCAATCCACGGCAAGGTCCTTGATGCTATATCCTTGGCGTCTCCCGTCCTGTCGTTGATCTTGTCGTTCATGCAGTCTGCCATACATACCCCTCCCTGATAAGGCATTGATAATCAGACAGGCCAGTTACACAGTCCAAGACTCCGGTATTCAATCCATGGCAAGCTCCTCGATGCTCTCCTCGCTTCTGCAGTCCCTGCCTTCTTCCCGCTTCTCGTTCCGCATCAATTCGGGGCACTTCAGCATTGGCGCAGCGGGAGGCAGCCATGGCAGCACAGACAGCAGCAGCCATCCTCTTCTTTCCGTCCTGGAGTCGAGGCTGGGCGATCACCTGGAGCTTCTGAAGGCGCAGGAGGACGAGGCGGGGTGCAGCTACCTGAGCGCGCACTGGCTGAACCGGGCCCTGTCGGTGGTCCTGTCCACCAACTCGAGCGTAAAGGCCTACGTGCCGGACCTCCAGCAGGCCCTGACGACGTCGGATCATCATCATCATCAATACAATAATCAAGCCGCCAGCGCCGTCATCCTCCTCCGCTCATGGCTGGACGACAGCCTCGACGATAACATCCGCCTCCTCGACATCTCTGTCGCCCTCCGGCACGCTGTCTCCGGCCTCAAGTCCTACCATGCCTTCGTCCAGCTCGTCCTCGGCCTCCTCGAGACCCCCTCCGGCCATCAGCCTTCCTCTCGGCAGGCGGCTAGCTTTCGCAGGGCCCTTCATGCCGTCTCCAAATGCAATTCCTTGCTCAAGCAGAAATTAGGGCTCGACCAGATCCAAGCCGGCTTTCCTGCCGCCGGTGCTTCTCCTCCTGCCGGCCTCTTGCGAAGGTCTAAACTCGATTCTTGCGGATCTATGCTCAGGCGCATGGCCGAGAGGCTCCATGATGAGAACGCCATGAAGGCCAGTCCATTGAGCGCCATCTATGCCACACAGATTACCACCATCCTCGTCTGTGTTGTCCTCTCCACAGCCCTATCTCCTTCCAACCAGAGGAGATCTGGATTTCCTGTTGTTGCCATCCCAAGCCAGTCCGGTTGGGCTCTGGCTCTCATGAATCTGCAGCACCGAGTTAAGGACCAGATGGAGAAGAGAAAGAGCAAGAATCACCAGAAAGTGTCCTATCTGGAGGAGATAGAGCATGTAGATGCCACCCTGCAAACCTTGAATGGACTCATTAGTGGCGCCCTATCATGCCATCAGTTCCCCCTTCCTGCTGATGTCGAAGAGCCCATCCACCATGTCGTCAGCGACCTCCGGATGTTCTCTGATGATCTAGCAGAAGGCTTGGCTCAACTTGAAGAGCACACTGCAGAATTATATCATGTCTTGATCACAAGCAGAATGATGATGCTAGATATATATCCCAAATCTTCTGCCATTTCAAGGCAGAAGGGCCTGTAAGGTGCAGTGGGCAGGCAAGTAATTAAGGATGCATACATGGGAATCCATGAGATTCCCAGGCGAATCCAGCGTGCCAGATGTAGGAGTATTGTGCAATGATTCTAGATTATGTGATGATATATACCTACCTGTACACTCATCACCATATCATAGTGCAAATATCATGAAAGGGCAGCTTTTCTTTTCCTCTCTTCCTTTTGGTAAGGGTTTCCTCTCCCAATGTACTCTCCTTCGGTGAAGGAGGGTCTGCAATTTAAATGTCCTAGACAATCCAAAGCAGCACAAAGGGTTGCTGATTTGTAATACTTGTAAGTTAATTATGCAGTGGGTCTTAGAAACGCTAAGCCCAATGGACTGATTGCTTGTGCTAGCAGCGATCCTCTCTCTCTCTCTCTCTCTCTCTCTGTGCGCACGCACCCGTGCAAGTTTGTGTATAGTTCAATCCCTCCTTGTACTGCACGATCTCATAACCTGCGCACATGACGTTGGAGAGGAGCTAGCAGCATGTACACAGAAGGCTTATCAGGGTTGCTTTGGCCTTGATTCGCACATGCATGATTGTGTTTGATTAGTAACTTTTCAAAGCAATATTCGGATTGTTCTCCGGCTTATGGATCTCTCTCGTATCTCGAGCACATGAAGCACCGGGTTTGGCTGCAACAGCCATACATGATCGGTCTGTTCTTCAATGTTGCTCTAATACCACGTCAGAATGTAGCAAATGTGAAAGCATAGGACTGGACTGAAAGAAGAACATGAACATGGAGAGAGAGAGAGAGAGAGAGAGAGAGAGAGAGAGAGAGAGAGAGAGAATAGAACACTGAGGACTGTAGAGTATGAATGCTGAAGACCGAAGAAGAACGGTTGTCGAATATCACTAGCCGGAGCTATCTCTCTCACCTCTCTAAAGAACAATAAAATAATCATAGAGTGTCGTGATCATTACTTGGCTAGCATGTAGCAACTGTCTACCCTACCCGATGTACCCAGGTCCCAAAGTATACAATAAATATTGGTGCCGGCACTAAAAGTGTATGACCTGCTCTTAACTATGGAAATCTTCACTAAACTATCCTAACACAACATGTGCCATTCCCATGAATGACAAAATCTCTAATGGTATAAGTACTCATATTGGTTGGGTCATGACTTCTATGTTAGATGAGGTCTATATAATCACATGGCACAAAGTGAACCTTTATGGGTAAAGTCTTTGGAGTAAATAAAGTACTTAAGTTACTAACAACTCAAGTGAAATTACATCAAGTTGTGAGGTTAGAGAGTTAATAGGTGTGTTGGTTAGGCTATCTTGATCACCATCATGGGCCATAAAAGGAAACCCCTCTTAGAACCACAATCATCTATCTTTTATCCTGTGAATAGAGTTTTTCCAACTAACCTTAAACTCTTCACTTAGATTCTATCTATATCATCATAGATGCTTCACATGGTAGAAGCACACAGATAGATTGATCCATATTGTATCAATCTATTTAAAATCCAAGAAAATTTTACCCTTTGTAATTTGCTATACACTCTATTCTTTACTGAGAATTTGTTCCATGCATTATGTAGTTCACACACACACACACACACACACACACACACACACACACACACACACGTATAAAATAACCACCCCCAAATCCACTTCAAGCTTGTAGCCCATCCCCTCCCTTATTTTCAAGCTTAGGTGGAAAAATTAATGGGTTATTATTAACATATACACTTTCAAACTTTTTGGGGAGAAAAAACTCTCCCTTATAGTTACATGTTTCAATAATGTTTGCACTTATCTATACACTTATGTACTCTGTTGGAGGGGTAAATAAACCCTTTCCTATAATTACATGAATGCATAAGTTGCCCAAAGTGAACTCCTTGGGGCTTTTACACAAGGAATTCTTGGGTGATTGTAGTGTTGTGATGCGAATGGAGTATAGGTCTCATTCTCTTGCTTTATTATAGCCTTCCACTATTCCTAAGATGCAAATTTATTGATTTTCTTAACTTAACTCACTTCTTCTTTGATGTGGTAAATGTCATTCCAAGCTTTTGATTCTAAGCAACCATCCCAAAGAAGCTGCTCGAGTGACTCACATTCCACATAGATGTGGTCATCATCATATGCTCTCATTTCCCTTAACTTCTTAACAATGTGGATAGCACCCACGGGCCACAACCAAATTTCAAGTGAACATTCTACCCTTAAGGACAGATCTTTATATTAATAACACGTGTTCATGTAATAATACTCTAGAGCATAGATAGTGGTGTATATAAAAGATGGGTGGGACCGAGTGGACCAAGCTGGGTTAGTGGCAAGAGTATGCTACACCATTAACTTGTTCCAAGGCTAGGTTAGTAGCACTAATCCTTTTGATTTACATGACTAAAAATTGTTGCTTGTAGGCAACCAATGATTGCTTTCGTTCTCTTTTCGTTATAAATAAGTGATGCCAGGAGGCATATTCCACGGTGGATTCCGTGAGGTTTTGTGGTGGATTTTGTAAAACTATTTGCTGGGGCTTGTACACAAGGTGGATTCCTTGTGCAAGAAGTTGACGAGAATACCTGTCCTTTTCGGACGTCATGTTAATTTAATGTACACGTGGGTGACTCCACAGCGAGTGATTCCGTAAAATACATATTTAAATTAATGGACGTTTATGAGTTTAGAGTACACTCGTATTAAATTAAGGTTAGGATAGAGTTCCAACCTATTTATTTATTTTGTAGTTGAAGACTGCTAGGTATTCACTATTGTTTGTTTATTTTATTTATAAACAATTGTGAATGCTTCAGTTGATGTGTAGAGTAGGCAACGATGGCTTTGGGTAGCACTCAGCGTTAGCGTAAGTCCAAGCATAAATTTCATTATTAAATTATTACTCTATTTGTAAGTTATACGTTTAAACTTCTTTAGTAATAATTAGATCATTTTTCTTAGTACTATTAATTTATTTATTTTCAATATAGATTATTTTAAAATATGAGATTTAATATATGCTTTTATTGAAATAAGCTTTCTTTATGGAATACTTGTTATTTTCTTAATGTGGTTAAGTTTAGAAGACTTTTCTAGCTTTCTTTATAAAAGCAATAGGATCACGCGCAAAACAGGAGAATAGGGTGAAAACTTAGTTTTTTTCGTTTCTCGCTCATCCGGAATAGGAATTCAGAGCTTTAAGAGTCGTTTTGGGGGTTCTGGCATGCTCCGGATGCGATAGTGATGTCAAAACGTTAAGATTCAGAGCACATAATTTTTTGCAGAAGCATGTTATAGAATACATATTGACTCTTAAAACTCTATATTTCAATTGATATTTGTAATTTCTTTTGTAATTATATGTAAGATATGTATGTAAATATCCATGTAAAACTATAATATATAATTAAGGATGGCAAACCATGGCTTTTGCCATGGGGGAGGTTGGTCCCAATCGTGCATTTTTCTCTTGTCTTTCTCAATCTATTGAGTTATTCAAATCCTCTTATGTATTATAATGTTGTTTGTATTTAATAGTTGAGATGTTTGACTTATTAGATTTTTCCACTAAATTCTTTGTTTATGATAGAGATTTGATTTGCTAGATTTGCCACGTGTTCTACTTCGCAGCAATGACCATCGTCGTGAGAGATCCAATCGTCTTGTTTGGTGCAATCACAAGGTTAACCTCGGTGTTTCATGTTCCGTATAAACTTGCAAACATTGGCTCTCAACTCGGGCCTAAGTAGGCAGGGGAGTCTCTAGATATGCTTACTCTCCATATGCTTTGACTTGAAGAGAAGATTTCAACAAGACACCAAGGCTATGTTTTCAATGTGCAAGGGGAAGTACAAGGGCTATACATTAACAAAAGGCTGAAGTGAGTGTCAAAGATATGAGGAAAAGGCTGAAGTCAAAGAGGGCCACCCTTGTTTTTTGTAGTTTATTCATGAGCCATGTTGTGTAAAATCGATGTGGAGTTCTAGGTGATTCTAGACCAAAATGTCTCTATCTTACTAGCTCTTCCATAGAATCAAAAGCTAGTTGGGGAGAACTATTGCACTTGGCAAGTGACAATGCTTGGTATCTTGGAGTCTTATGATTTTGCAAAGCTCATGATGAATGTTATGACCATCTATCAACCCAGGATCTTTCCAAACTTTCCTCTTCATAGAAAGTGAAGTTGGTGAAGGTATAAGTACATTGGGATAAGTTAAATGACTACATCCATTCTTTCTTATATCTTTCATTTACACCCATATCAAGCATCTTACCAATTCTTGAGATCAGTTCAAACTCGGTGAGCTCTGCAATAGAATGATTGTCATAAAGAGGGTCTCTTTGGAGGTGTAGATGCCAACTTTGAATCCAAGCAAGTCCACTTCCATTTGAGAGCATGTGAACAAGCTACACCAGCTACTACAAATGCGAGTTCAGAATGCTCGGATATCGATCTCCTTGGAAGATATGGAAATTACTTTGTTATCACAAATTTCCCCTTGATTTAGTGCATTCTACTCCACCTTGATTACTTTAGGCAAGACATAGATTCTTAAAGGAGAAGTTGGTTCATATGGTCTTGGACAAGAGAAATAAAAAAAGAGTATGAATTCATAGAAATATAAGACTCTGATAGATCAAGCTTCCCAAAATAAGGGAGAAGAAAATCAAAAGAAGGAAGACAATAATAAGGACAAGGAGTCTACTTACCAAATCTATGGTAAAACATGTCATTGGACGAAACAATCATGATAAGGATAAGAAGGACACCAAGAAGGAGGAAAATAAGACTATAGACCCGAGGAGGTCAGTCATAAATATATGTATGTATCATGTGGGTTCAACATAAGGGATTTTTAAAATATCATTTTTACACATTTTTTACATACAAAAGGGTCCTATATAAAGGGATGACTTACAGATTGAATAGAAAAGGGATATGTTTTATTAAGGAAAAATTCATAGATAAGGATATTTATAAATAGGCCTTGAACACATGTGATATAGAGGGTATACATACAGTGAACTACCTGGGACTACATAGGACATAGGAGGTGTTTAGCTCTTCTCTTCTTAGTCTCAATTCAAGCTATGACATGCTCAGTATAGCCACCTTAGCTATGAGTACCTTTGTAAGAAAGCTCATGACTAGCTTGTGCATAGATTGCCAAATTTTGCAATGAGTCATTCACCATATGCATCTTGCATTTGTGGTAAACAACATAGAGATACAATTTCCAACAAGGCTTTAAGAAGAGCAAATGAGCCCTTGGAGCTTGTTTCTACAAATTTATGTGCACTAATAAGGATAGACTCACTCAAGAGGAGTCGTTACTTTAAGCTTCTTGCTTGAGTAAGTTTCCTCAAAGATGATTACCATTGATATGAAGTATTGCAAGATAGAGGATCATGTGGTATACTTGTTTACCAAAGCACTTTCTTAGACCATTCTTTGCCAACATTCTAGATTCTTGAGCCTTATGCCACCTTGAGAGAGGGGGTTATTTAACTAAGCTATCACCTTGGTCACATGGTTGTAAGTTCGAATGTGATAGTGAAGTTGTACATAGATTGAAGCAAAGGTCCTTTACAAGCAATGATACAAATTTTTGATTTCTCTCTTTCATACTTCTATTGCCAATAGCTTCTTTTGTCTCTAAGATGTCAAATTGTATTCTCAAAAACCTTGTGGTTTTAGGCTTGAGACGTTTTCCCATCCCCCTTGACATTTGATGAATTTGATGTGAAATGCCAACTCTAGTATCTATGATGAAGAGAAACTAGAGATGGGCAATGTTCTAGTGTTGAGGGGATTAGTGGCTATCCGTGAGCCCCTTTGAGAATTTGGTAAACTTGATGTGAAAAGCCACATCTAAATTTGCAAGATGGGAGATCACAGTGTTCATAAAGTTGATAAGGACTTCAACAGAGATTTGATGTTGCAACTACTAGATATATGTACGTAAACAATTGATATTAGGAATTTAGAAATGGATATCAAGAGGTGAGTATTTCAAGCATATAAGTACATGGTTGATTAAGAGCTTTCTATAAAGAATGTGTTGCAGATATTGGAAATATGTACGTAGATAGTTGAATTTGGGAATATGGATATAGGATTCAAGAAACATGTATTTCAAACATGCCAACAAATGGTTGATTTACTTCACTATAACAAACCAAACATAAACAACATGAATTTACTAAACAAGAACTAGAGAAAATGGAGGATTTAGTAAATAGAAGCAATTCAAGAGATTGCAAAAGAAGGAGAAGGTTACAAGCATGCCATTAAAGTTGAGTTTGGTGCACCAGATCGTGACTCGTTTATCGAATCATAAAATCTTCCATATATATTTCCTTCAAATGTAGAAGAGACACAGAATATTGATGAAATATAGATTCTATCCATTGATGTTTATGATTTTCTAGAGTTGATGGATTGTGTTGATGAAATAGATGCTTTGCAAGTGGAAGAACAAGTGTAGGAGGCCACTAAATATCAACAAGAGCAACAATACTCAACTGCACTTGGATATCGAAATCTAATCCATGTAAAAAGTACTGTAGTTGGGTAGTAGGTGGAATAAGAATAGAGGTTTGCAATTTGTTAAACACCTCTTTCACTTTTTTGCCATAAGCTCAAGCATTCTCATGGGGTTCTTGATGTGTCACATTCAAAACACACAGCCAATACTAACCACCTCTCTCAACAGGGGCAAATTCTCTTTAGAAGGCCATAACCTTCCTTCTCCCCTAATGAATTCACTAGGATACCAATGGGGTCAACAATACCTCTCTTTCTTAAGGATATTTGATTACTACACTTTGGAGAATATCTCCTAATGATCTCGGATCCTCGTCTAGCCCTTTTAGCTCTGTCTTGTTGTTGAATCTCGACTTGATGCTGTCTATCAATAAATAACAGGTAAATCTCAATGCTCTTTGGCATACTCTAAACAACTAGTTCCTATTAACCAAGATTCAGAAACTACCACTTATTAGTAGCTCTCAAAAAATGCACCACTTGTCGGGACTTAAAACAGGCTCGACACTCACTAGGGCTCTAGTCGAGAGGGCCTCCTATATTCACCAAACCACCCTCATAGTCTTTCATCCAAGAGTGTCGGGTGGCTACACGCTACTCTAAACAAATAATGTGTTTGTGTCAATTGCAATCCAATAGTTTTTCCCTTCCCAACTCCAACAGCAGAGAGAGTACCCAAACATATAGGTAATCAATACCTTGATTCAAATACACAAAGAGATCCCCCCAACAGAATGATGTGGTTTCTACAACTCAACTCTCCTACACCCCAAGGCTTGGCCCTAGGATGTGATGTCTTACACATAGAACCCGAATGTAATAGAGTCCTCTCATAATATAAACATAATGATCGAGGAGACTATGTATATGCCTCACTTAATGGATTTTCCCAATATAGGAAACTACCCTACAGCAACAAAGGGGAATCTTACACCCTCACACAAGGATCTTTTGAATAGTTCCTATATAGGAAAACTTGTGGAATGTAGGAAATGTCTAATCTTTCTTAAGTTTGGACAAATGCATTCCCTATATATAACTAGGAAATTACATTCCCCACATCTTATAGTAGGAAATCTTAGGTGGTACGCCTTTATGAACTCCCAATATACAACTAGGGATTTCCATTCCCCACACCTTATATTAGAAAATTATAGGAAATATAGCTAGGGAATCCCATTCCCCACGTACCATAGTATGGAATAACATGCTACACAACTAGGAAATTCCATTCCGTATACTTTATACTAGGGAATTATAGATGGCCATAATTTATCAAGCTATATATATTTTGCTTGTTTTTCTGGCACTCTACGGGAAATAGTCACCATACAAATTAGGCTTTAAACCAAGTAGTCACTTTGATGCACTTGCATTGCCAAAGAGATCAAAATGACCCTCTTTTTCTACCTTTGCAGAAAGGGCAATGCCATAAAAGCGGCATCAACTTACTAAATTTACCTCTTTGGGAAACTTCAACATAACTAGTCTCCCAAAAAAATATGTTAAACTTCAACATAACTAGTCTCCCAAAAAAATATGTTAAACTTACTAAAAGGTGTGGCATTCCATGTTGCTAAAATTAGACTTTTGCATTTACTCACATACATAATTTTTTGTGCTTACTTCAAAACACATGTGCCTTGAGAAACTAGCCTATTTGCCTTGGGACATTGATTTTTATCACATTTCCTAACCTTGGTATTGTAAATTATTTAAACTAAATTGATCTTGATCATAGATGAGGTGGGCAACATGCCCTTCAACTTTGACATGATTTGGATTAATTGATCCATTTCCTATATTGACATTCAAGTATCAATAACTAATTAGCTACAAAGGCACCCCATAATTTCCTTATGATCCCACAATTTCTCCTAGCATTTGATTACCCTCATTAACAAAAAATACATCCTCCTTAAAGGAGACCAAAGTATTGAGCAAAATAGACAATCAAGTGATGAATCAATCCTTGCCTAACCACCTTGATCAATCCTTGCCTAACCACCTAGCCAATGATGAGTACTTCAAACTATGGATATTGATATTCATGATTTTAATGGGTAGGATACCCTTTAAAGAGGAGATTCCACAATGGGTCAAATACATATTTATTGGAAAGGGATTTGTTGATGATTGGTTGCATCTAGAGGGAGCTAGTCCACTATCTTCCTTGGTTAGCAAGCTTCACTCTTGAAGAAAGAGACAGTATGAATTTACAACATCACAAGACGGCATGAACTTCGTTAGAAATAAGACAATATAAATCATAATTAAGATTAATGAAGACAAAATACAGGCTACAATTGAGATAAGTCTCAAGAGAATGAAATGTAAGAGGAGCCGTCAAGGGGTCCACCTTATAGAACATGTAAGATATCACGTGAGTTCAAAAGAAGGGTATTATATCTAGTAAAATTTATAAGATTATATTTATAAAAGGGGTTTTTAAATTACAATTTGAAAAAAAATGGTAAGTTTAATAAACTAAAAGGGATTATTTTAAGGCCTTATAGCATGTAAAGAAATGTTATTTCTTAATATCCTTTGAATATGCAAAGGTCCTTTGTCGTGAGACATCAGCTATGCAGGCGAGGACTTGTCAGCTACGTGGGCGATGAATTTTGGGACAATTGGATGCACGAACATCGATAGAGCAGAGGCTCATAAGTCGTATAGGGGGATAATCTTGTGTAAGTCTACTACGTATTTGGAAGGAAAATCATACAACACTGTTGTTGTAAAGATCGTTGGAGTTAGGTCAGTAGGAATAATGCTATGACAAGATTAATGGTATCCTATTTAGGAATGAAATAAGAATATTTCTTTCGTGCAAATGTTCTCAAATCAGCCAACAACCTTTGAATATTTAGAGCAATCAGTAAGAAATGGCATTGCCTATTTGCACGTAACTTTCTAAATGGATGCTGGTGCAGTTATTGGGTAATGAACTAAAAAATTCAGCAAGCTTTATTAGTTTTGTTTCTAGATGTTTTGTTGCTATCTTGTTCTTCTGGACACTCATTGATTGTGGAACAAAAATGCTTCATCACAAGGAAAGTACAACAATAGTCATTTAGGCATATTATGTCGAGACAAGTCATTATGTATATGGATCTATTCTATGTATTCTAATTAGTTGAATTATATGTTTATACTACCCAGAATATTTGGGCTCTGCGAGCTGGAGGAAAGGCTAGATTTAGGGGTGCATTGTGCGAGGACTGACCTACGGCCCAAAGTATTGATTGCTGCCTTAGAAGGTTCATATAGAGCTGGTGTTGCCATGTCACATAGGTACCCCTGCCGCCCTATGGAAGGTTCGTACAAAGATCATGTTGTTGTGTCACAAAGGTACCCCTTCGGCCCCTTATGATGTACCTCACTCTGATGTACTTATTGCACCATGGTAGTAGTAGAGAGAGGAAATATGTCTTTTGAGCATGGCATGCCTGAGTTCCAAAAGAGAGATTGAAGCTCCAACATCACTATCTAGTCTCTCTCATAGGGTTTTGTGAGGAGCATTCAAAATTAGTCATTGTGAATGACTATATGGCTAATGTTCAATTGAGAGGGCATCTCTATGGTGTAGGTCCCTCTCCTCTCCAATGGAAGTAGAGGCTAGATATATGCATTGGTCTAGCAAGGCGTCTTCATTATCTAGATACATGTGCTTCTTATGGTATCATTCATCATGATGTGAAGACTACCAGGTAGATCAGAGTTTGGTTGTGAAGGTCCTAATTATGTATTATCATTCAGTGCTATATCATTGTGGTTGCTATAAGGATTGTGGTAAATAAGAAACTGACTTGATGCTTAATGGTATATACTAAAATTTTTCCATCATGGATGTCATGAAGGCAGTTGAGAAGAAAGGATAATTATGAGTCATCCTGGTCAGATTGTTAATGGATGTACCCCTATTCTCGACTGTCACAATTCACACATTCTTGAGAAGTTTACTCAGATTTTGACATAGAAGGACATATGGAATTATCTTGACCATCATCATTTGGTAATAGAACACTAGAAATAAGGCACATATTTGTGCCGTGGTTAACAACAATAAGGACTATTTCATCCTCATTAACTAGGACAAATTTGTGTCATGGGTAACAGTAGCAAGAAGGTCTCGCTTAATGATGATTGCTATAGGTCTAAAGGCATGTATCGAGACTTTATTTGGGTAAATTGGATTATAGGCATGCTATATGGAGGAAGCGGGAGATTCTACAGACGAATATATCATAATATTGTGCTTGCTATAAGGATTGTGCATTTCAGGGTTGAATAGATGGGCATTGATTGTGTAGGATGGTAAAACATTGGCTTAATGATGATTGCTATGGCATGAAACAGATTGGGAATAGGGCTAAGGACTTGAATTTAGTCTTATGTGTGAGTTCATTTAGTAAAAGATAAGGGGGAATGAAATAATTTGAGGTTTATAGATAGTTGTAATAGAGATTATAACAGTTTTACTTTGTACAGTGATATTATGGAAGCTCAATAAATAGTTGATGAATGTAAATAAGAAATTGACTTGATGCTTAATGGGATAGACTAAAATTTTGCTAGTTGAGAAGAAAGGATAATTATGAGTCACCCTGGTCAAATTGGTAATGGATGTGCCCTTGTTCTCGACTGTCACACTTCACACATTACTGAGAAGTTTACTCAAATTTTGACAAATATGGACAGATGGAATTATCTTGACCATCATTTGGTAATAGAATAGCAACAATAAGGCACAAATTTGTGCCATGGGTAACAACACAAGAAAGGACTACTTCATCCTCATTAGGAGGATCTGCTGCTGTATCTTCTTCTTCACCATGCATTGGGGTAGTAAGATTAGCTACATGATCAGGTACATCTACATATGTATAGACTGTGTTTCATTGTTGGCTCCCTTTGATGGGGCAAAGAGATTGGCAAGTGCAGAGAGGTGGTCAGATTCTTGTTCATGATCTTTGATCATTGGATCAGGGTCAACATCCACCATAGCCATGGTGGGCATGGCAGAAAGGTTCTTCCAAGATGGGGCTATTGCAGGAAAGGTAGGCTTTAGGACAAAGGTTCTCCTGAGATAGCGCTTTTGTGCGAAAGGTAGGATTCAAGGTAGCATGATTTGTTGCATGTGGGAGCTACAAAATAAAATCAAAATCAAATTAGTCCATGGTCTTTTGAAAGAAGTACAATTAGTCTATAGTTGAAGACATGAGTTTATTGAATGAAATAGGTGGCATGCTACATGAGTTTATTTAATCTATGCTAGGACATCATTGTTGTGAATGGGTGGCATAGTTACTGCATGCTAGTGGGAAGTTTATGATCAAATTGTTGGTGAACACAACAACTATAACAACATAGCTACATATCTGAATAGAAGGTAGCCATAGATCATGGAAAAGTGAAGCAAGATAAATCTAGAATGGTTGGTGCTACATCTCAAAGGGACAATCCATATATCAAGTCTAGCTCTTTCCAACAACAAGGCTACCCTTTGGAAGCAAAGGACAACAAGCATCATCTTCTAGCCTTACTATTCCATCTATTCAAAAGGTATGGAGCTCTATTGGGACTATCTAGACCTTAGCTATGGTCTCATCTTCACGAGTTGATCTCTCTATCCACTTAAAAATGACAAATGAATTGGGCTAGCCAAAGGCTACCAATAAATAGCTAAAAACATCCCAATAAATGACTAGGTCTTGTGAGTACCTAAATACACATAAAATAAGTAGAAAACGTGTGATTTGTGATGCCACACTACCGCTTGCCCAGTGAATAGTGTCTCCTTTGTTTGCTTGACCTTTTTGGGCATGGTCACTTATCAAGATGAGATCAACTATATAAAACACAAACAATGCATGCCCTCTAGCTGAGGTGTGGACATAAAATTTGGGATTAGAAGAGGAATGCCAATACTCTAACTTTCCTTGGAGAAACAAGTCTATCTTCTCATTCCAGGCATGTGGAGCCTATTTGAGGATGTAAAGGATCTTCAATTTGTACGCCTTGCCATTGGATGAGGAAAAACCAAGAGCTTACTCAACATAGATCTCCTCTTGCAAATCTCTATTAAGGAAAGCATACATCATATCAAACTAATAAACTGGCCAACTCATATGGATGGCTTAGGCAAGAATGACTCTATTGGTAGCCATCCGAGCTAAAGGTGCAAAGGTGTCATGGAAATCCACCCTCCCATTTTTGATAGGGAATGTAGTAGGGAACACAACTCCTCTTGTTAGGAACATGGATAGGGCGAATGCTACACGGCACCAACATACCCAGGTTGATTGCCCACTTGATTTGCGCTTGCTCACGTTTACTTCCACCTGCCTCAACTCTCCCGAATTGTTGTGCTCTTCCTCTTGCTCGCTTCATGACCATATATAAGGTCAATAAAATTAACATATTACAAGTTTTTTCATGACATAGGAAAATAATCATATATAGGAAAATATTATCTATTTAGGAACTTTTTCTTAACATAGGAAAAAAACCTATATAGTGAAAAATTCTTACCTAATCTATTGTATGTGTATTATGTCCTATTTGAAATTAACTAAATAATCACTATATAATTTTTTAGTTGAAAATTTACTATATAATTTCCTACTTAGAAATTTATATAAGTAGGAATATGAAAACTAAGGAAAATGAAATTTCAAGTTAGAGAAAAATTAGTATCACATAAGAAATTCCCTATATATAAAAAAATATCGTATGCAAGGAAACATAGGAAAATTTTCCCACATAAGAAAGACAAAAAATAAAATTCCCCATTAATTCCCTAGTTAAAAATACACATAAGTAGGGAAAGTAAATAATAGGAAAAATGGAACATTTCCTAGCTAGAGAAACTAGGGAATCACAAATTTCCATAGGGAAATTTCCCTACATATCCTAAGTAGAGAATTTCCTATGTGATTCCCTAGTTTCTCTAGCTAGGAAATGTTCCATTTTTCCTATTATTGACTTTCCCTACTTATGTGTACATTTAACTAGGGAATTAATAGGGAATTCCTTTTTTTTCCCTATGTAGGAAATGATTGAAAGTTCCTTGTGTCAGCGTTGGTTGTTACCTAAACATATAATTACAATGCATCCAATAACTCATCTTCTGATACCATATTTAAATTGCATATGCAAAGTGTATGGTACTCCGTGTTCAAACAACTTAACTAAAAACCAGCCAATGTGAAGTGCACAAATAATCTTTTCATGATTTCTTTCTAATCACATCATGTTGCATTGTTAAGGAACAACATAGGGCTAATACGTGCTAGTGAACCTATTAAAACTTATACAAACCATAGCCTAATGCTAAGATATGCAAAGAAATCAACAACTTAGTCAAATATCTTTCCATCTCGGCCCCACATCCCCTACCATTTAGATTTAGATTGATTGCAAAAATGTACGGAGGTTTCATGACAATTTTCCATAGAATCAAGCCCTAAAACACACACTTTAACATATAAACAAAGTTTGATTTGCATGTAAAGAGGTATTCCAATGCAACATATAACTTGTGTCCATGTTAGTAGGTTCTTGGTATAAACTCTCTAGCATTGGAAATATAATTGCCTACATTCATGCAATGAAAGCGAATTGCCAATCTACTTTATGTTCTACTATTGTCATTGCATTAGGTGTTTTATCCATAGTTGTCAAATTGTTGCAACATGGCACTCATGAAGAGTATATGTGCAAAGCAAAAAGAAAGTTTGGATGATACAATAGCAAGCCATCATATAGTTTTGAAAGAATCACAAAAACATTTTCATTTCTAGAGATTAAATTTTAGGAGAATTTCGATGAACATTAACTAATGAAATAAATAGTTAGAGAAAGATTATTAGTGATTTAGTCAAGATTATTAGTGATCTAATAACTAAGTGATTATTAGAGAAAGATTATAATCAAGATTTTAAGATCTCTAATATTTTGATAACTAAGTGATTATTAGTGATTTAATCAAGGTTATTAGTGATTCTCTAATAACTAATGAGATTTTGATAAGAAAGTCCATAAAGGCAATGCACCATGCATGTTTACTTTGGTTCATATGATTATTTTCTTTCATGAATATCATTATTGATCACTATTTGAATGATTATCTGAGTATTTTTGTTAGGGCTATATTGATTAATATCATGAATTTTTATAATAATATAATATAAATGAAGTGTGAAGAGATGTTTAATGAAAAATTGGATATGTTTGGTGCACAGATGTTTGAGCAAGCATTAGATGTGCCAAAAGATATTGATGAAGAGGATGGACAAGATATCATAATCACTTTTCTTGATGCCCTAGAAGATGAGTCTTTTGACAAGGGAGTTGCTACCATGATTGCCATTATGGTAGAAATAGAAGAAGATAATTTACCTATGAGGGTCAATGCTATTTCAATAGGGAATTTTGAAAAGATGCTACAAGAACACACTAACATGGATGATAAAAAACTTAGGTCCACAAATGTTATGAGTACAAAGCATGTAGGTAGGATTAAAATTCCTATAGATAAAACAGAGCAAGATGATTTAACTAAAGAAAAACATATACAAAATACATACACTTTAAAGTGATGGAATTATTCATGGAAAATATTGCCCCCTCATCGCTATTCACATTGCTATTATGATGTGATAAATCCATTGCTATTTGCGTCACTATATGCAACACTAATTCTCATTAGCGAAGAAAACACCATATTAGAGAATTTGGGAGTTTTCCAAGTCCCAATTTCAAATAAGTGATAAATATTTGACCACATGGCTAAATCTTGATTCATACTTGAAAGTGGGATTTGGAAAGGTAGCTTATATAGTATTTAGGGTAGACTCCACCTTTAAGTAAGACAACAAGATTTGACTATGTGGTCAAATAATAAAGGTATTGGGAATTCCCAAAGTACATGGAAATTCCAAAATTTCCTAATAGTGTTAGCATATAGCGATGCAAATAGCGACAATTATAGAGTAATTTTTCGATGCAAATAGCAAAGGTTATAGAGAGGGGGAAATTAGGTGGCACCACGTGGCTAAATCTTGATTCATATTTGAAAGTGGGATTGGGGAAGGTAGCTTATATAGTATTTAGGGTAGACTCCACCTTTAAGTAAGAAAATAAGATTTGACTATGTGGTCAAAAAATAAAGGTATTGGGAATTCCCAAAGTACATGGATATTCCCAAATTTCCTAATAGTATTAGCATATAGCGATGCAAATAGCAACAATTATTGAGTAACTTTCCGATGCAACTAGCAAAGGTTATAGAGGGGGGGAAAATTAGGTGTGGCAAAGCATGCAACCCTACCACCCTTCTAGCTATATACATTGAATATTATTGCATAATTCATTTATCAATATGTTGGGAGTAAAGGGCTACTGTGCCTGCACCCACACTAGGTGTGAATGTACCCTTTGGGGTTGTACCATATTCATATACCTATCTGAAAAACCCAAGTAGTACTATCATTGTACCCACATACTGTATCTTCTTCTCTCTCACTCAACTTGCATCTCCATTGACATTAACAACTCCATTGAAGATCCGTGGATCCATGCACTTCAAAATGGTATAAGAGCTAGACTAGGAGTTTTGTTTTTTCCCTACGATGAGCTCAAGACAATGAGTTTTCAACTTACCATAGGTCAATTCCACCTCAGTTTGCACATGAAGACTTGCAGGGCTTGCTCAAACTTGGTCTAGGATTATCCTAGCCTTCATGTAGCCTTGATTAAAGCTTATAAAGCATTTCTTGCTATTGCTCAAACCCCAAGAACAGTTGATGTGCTCCAGACTATTGACACTTGACATTGAGATTGACCACCATATATTGGTTATTCTAACTGGTGGTCTGATCCGCCTACCCTGACCTAGGACCATTGGACCAGGAACTCCCACTACGTGAATACTCCTATAGCCTAATCCACTTGAATTCATATATTTTTTCATTTTTTCACATTCTTTATTCTTCATTATTTGGTACTCAGATGCGTAAAAGGAGGGAGCTTAGCATATTGTGACCGAAGGAGAATAGTGCATTGGCCTCAGATCCAATCTCAGTACCCAAGAACCTACTAAGCTCTCACAAGGAGATACTAAATCTTTTTTCCCTGCTCACTTTTATTTTTGCTCCAACCATCCTTATTTTCTTTTGGCTAGATGTTACCCCTAGGAATGGCAAGGCATCGGCCTCAGGTCTAACTCATCCCCAAGAACCTACTAGGCCTTCGCAAGGCAATACTCATATGCTCTTTTCTTTTTTTCTATTTATTTTATTATTTCAAGAGTTAAAACCCCTTTTTACACATCTCCGTATTGTATGTATTTCAAACATACTTATTATTTTTTTCTTTTATTCATTGTCAGGCTTCCCTAGTTGCCTGAAAAATAACAAGAATTCCTAGAATCAGCTTCATAGTAAGTTAGGACACTAGGCTACCTCCTAAGAAAGATCTTTATATGCTCAACAATGTCTATGCAGGAGGTGGACAACTACTCAAACCTCCCCAAACATACCTAGCCTAATCCTAGGACTTCATGCCTTGATTGTTGGTTCCCAATAAAGAAAAAAGTCCCTAAGTACACATACACATTCCACTAAAGGAGAAAGAAGTAAGAAATGAAGGACACCACCTGGACTAGCCACAAGAATCTTTCGCACATCAATTGGCTCCCTGCAGGTGCTTCTCCAAACCTATCTAGTGCAACACTAAAACAAAGAACCATCAAACTCACCTACACCAAACATACACATGGCCCTCTTGGCCTAAGGAAATAGATCAATACAAGTTATATGATATCCCCCCTTGGAGTGGTACTAGACATAAAACAAAATGTGTCATTCCAAGGAGAGAATAGGGCTCCTTATTCTAAACTAGGTGCATTAAAATATGATCCATACCTCATGCATATATGTCTACAGCCAAATGAGTCTCAAGCATGTTCAGCCCACAAAGTATTCTAGTATACCACATGATGTGAGAGTAGGAGAAGAGATAGAGGCCTAGGTGTTCACTAAGTACAAGCCTTATGGACATGAAATTTAAACTAGTTGTTGCATGTCCACTACTTTCAGATAGTGAGGGTCAGATGAGAAGGGCTACATGATAGCCAAGTTTGTGAGATCCTAGATAGATTGGTCACAAGTTTGCGATATAGACTTTAGAAGAGTTGAAAATTAGGAATGTTGAGTTTTTGCTTCCTGTAGAGAAGCAGTGCTCTATGAATATGTTGGAAATTGATGGAAGGGAATTTCCTTTTTTTCTTGAGGAGATTGGGTGTATTGATCCAAAGGTAGTAGCTCCAATGGTTATTTTCCCTATCCCCCATATTCCCTTGAATCTTTGGCCCATTCCAGTGCCAAAGGTGCACCTACCAAATTTGATAGAGTTATTGAATGAAAATATTCATATGGGCATTCTTGAGCCTTCTTTGGCACCCTATTTGAATTGATGGTTTATTAGTTCTAAAAAGAATTATGGTTTGAGATTCATACATGATTTTGTAGCTAGTAAATAAAGTGACAATAAGGAATGTTACTACTAGTCCAATTGGGGATGACTTTGCACAGGATGAAGGGGATGCAATGGCAGTGGAGAAGGAGAAGAGGAAGATGCGAGAGAGAAGAGCACACACAATGTAGGTGCTGTCCAACTGAACTGACAGCCTTATTGCACTATCATATTATATATGAATAAAGAATGGGCGGTCACAGTATACACGGGTAGGCCCAGAGGCCTTTTACCCCAACAACCTCCCACTAAAAGGCCAATATGGCTAGGAAGTGAAAACAAAGAAAAGAAAAGAAAAGAAAAAAAGAAAAGGTGAGGAATCATAACATCTCCAATCGAAAAGCGAGCTGTGCAAGAAGTGTCAGGAACCTCTGCAGAAGAAGAGTCAAGCATCCCCAAGTCCATGACATCCAGGAGATAAGAGATCCCATAGCTCCATACAACAGAGCAATCCAAGAATGCTTCTCATGAAGCAAGCACAACTCATTAGTGCATGGCTGTAAAGCATCAGAGTCACGCATAGCATCAGTGTGGCGCATATAAGACAGTGGAGAGCAATCAAACTCTCCAGAGTCAATCACTGAAAGAGGGCGAACATCCCGGACACTCGTCCAACGGGGTCTCAAGACTACATGTGGCCTCTGAGCGAAGCGGAAGACTGACATATGGTTGGCTATCTAGCTTGCAAAACTACAAGAAAATGGCTCTCATGAGCCTGCAAGGGGTCTAGCAACTGAGCACCAACATCCTGGCCCTGACTGTGATGCATAGCTACGTCATCTGGGCCAATAAGTGCCTCATTTTTAGCATAAACAGCTTGCTGTAATGGCACTGTAGCTGCTATAAAATCAGCCATAAAGCATACTGAACGCTCATCAAGAGGGCTAAGAGGTGTCTGCATCTCATAGAAAGACAGCATGACGGCTGCGTATGACCTGTTGGGCATCCAAATCCCATAATTTGCAGGCCTTAAAGTCACCATCTCCATAACCAAGGAGGATACATCTATGTGACATAGGCTCATGTGGCATATGTACAGATGCTTGGCAGCCAAACATCCTCAAGTAATCATAGGAGGGCTGCATGCCACTCCATGCCTCATGGGGTGTAATACTATCCAAGGTCAAGCATGGTGTCCTGTTAACCAAATAGACTGCTGTCATAAGGGCCTCAGCCCAAAAGCCATAAGACAACCGAGCTGTGGTAAGCATAGAAGCAACCTTTGCCTGTAAGGTCAGACACATGCCATGAGCAATCCCATAATACCGTGGGCACAAGAAATCAATGCCATACTGCTGACAAGAGGTCCAAAAGTTGGGAGAGAGAGCATGACTCTCATAATCCATCTGCAAGCACCTAGGCCTGCTACCAACAGAATCCATAAACCTGTCAAGCGTAACTGCAGCATCCTCAATCTGCACCAAGGGAAAAGCCCAAACACGATGGGTAGCATGATCAACAAAGGTCACAAAGTACGACGCTCCACCAAGTGACTGGAAAGGCATAGCTCCATATACTGCACGATCGACAAGATCTAGAGGAGCATGCCTCATACGATCGCCATAAGCCAAGGGGGCTCTACAAGGACCAAGAGTACAATCAGGGCAAGCATCAAGATCTGTAAGTGACATAGGAGGCAGTAATGAGTCTGAACGAGACAAGATCTCCATCTCTCTATGGTGCATATGGGCTAGGCGATAATGCCATAATAATGCATGTGGTATCCGGATAACTGCAACCATAGAATCTCCCACATGAGAGACATGCACTGGGTAATGAGAACCAACTCGAGAACCTCTGGCCAAAACCAAGCAACCATGACAGATCTTCCATGACCTATCTTGAAGGGAAACAGAGGAACCTGCATCATGCAACTGATTGACAGAAATCAGGCTCTTACTGAGCATGGGAACATGTAGAACATCCTGAGCATAAGAGAAGTCCCATTAGGCAAAGCTAGGTGTATGTTCCCTGTACCAACAATAGCATAAGTCTGCTCAAGGCCCAGATTAATACATCCATCATGTTAGAAATCAAGCTCACCGTCAATGTGTCTTCATCTATGACCGACATCTATGACAGCTAGTGTGTACAGCTGTCTACATGTGACTACATTAAATAAGTCGGGTTAGTAGTCAGTCAGTGACCTGACTAGAGTTAGTCAGTCTAGTCTGCATTTACACTAGGTCACTTTATCTTGTAGTGTGTGTGTGCTTTTCAGTTTTAGTGTGTGGAAATGAAGGAATGAGCTTGAGAGCCTGAAGGCTCATGGATATGGAGTCTTTCCCTTTCTCTCTCTCTACTCTTTGAACATGGTATCAGAGCTTCATCCATGAGGCTGTGGGAGAATGGGCATGACAACTTGCAGTGCAAAGGAGATGGAAGTAAGGAATGAGGAAGAAGCTGGACACTTGCAAATGAAGCCATAGTCAAAGGAAGGAATCAGCGTGGATTGCCTTTTGAAAATCGTGGACTGCCTCCTGAGTCTGAAAATTGTGGACTGCCTCCTGAAACCTATGTCTGAAAATCGTGGACTGCCTCCTGAAACCTATGTCCTGAAATCATGGACTGCAACCTGTGTCTGAAAATCGTGGACTGCCTCCTGAAAAACAGCAACTTGTATTTGAAAATCTGCGCTTGTTGATCTGAATGGACAGCAACCTGTATTTGAAAATCTGTGCTTGCTGATATGAGTGGACAGCAACCTGTGCCTGAAAAATCTGCGCCCCCTGGTCTGAAAATCTGCGCCTGCTGATCTGAGTGGACAGCAACCTGTCAATCTTCAGTGGGGCACCTGGACAAGGTTCATAGAGCATGTATGCTCACTATTGAAGGTATTTGAAGTGTGCAAGGAGTAAATGCTTGTGTGGCAGCTCTGTTATGAGCTGGAGTGACAGACACAGACCTGTAATCATTTCTGAATTGTTGTAAACATGAATGGACAGCATGCATTTAGTCATTACTGACACACAGGAGCCTTGTACTACACTCAGAAGGCATCTTTGGAGCACAAGAATGTGTCAAAGCATGTATACATTAGATCAAATGTCTTGGAGCTGAGATCTCTTGCTCAGAATACTCAGATCTGAAAATCAATGACAGGCTGAAAACTGTCATACACAGTCAATGACAGAATACTCAGATCTGAAAATCAATGACAGGCTGAAAACTGTCATACACAGTCAATGACAGAATACTCAGATCTGAAAATCAATGACAGGCTGAAAACTGTCATACACAGTCAATGACAAGTACTGTGCATTACTGAGGCAATACAGGTCATCTTGGGGTTTCCATCATCTATATGAACTGGCCTATACATGCTGAATGCATGGAGAATTAAAGCAAGCAATGAGCATCATTGAAAACTGAATTTTGAAGCTGAAATAAATGCAGTTACACTGTCCTGGTTAATTACAAACAGCTCATGAGGTTTATGCCATTGGTCAATGAAGAAAGGTTGTCTATGCCTACTTAGATGCTCATGTATTGAACTTTCCACTACAAAGTAAATGTATGACATGGTCAAAAGACATTTTGGAGCTGCTTGGAGCTTGGTATGCTGAATTCTGGTTGACTGCAACGTGAAACTGAATTTGTTGACACACTCAGTTTTGGACTTGAAATTGCTGCTGGTTACTCACAGTCTACAGTTTTTCAGACTGCATGTATGTACCCTGGTAGTGAGGTTACATAAGCTTAAGCTGAAGCAAACACATAGCTTATGTATTGACAGTTATATCTACAGTTGAGATCACTTGTTTGAGGGTTGTTTTGGGGTGTCAGTGGGCTGAAATACCCTGGTTTTTTTTTTGCAATTTAGTGCAGAAAACTATCATAAACTGTTACGGACTGAACTTAGTTAGTCATACTTATTGGACTGCAGGGAGTTAGGCACTTGATAGACAGTCTATTGCTTCATGGCTAATGCACATGGGACTGACAATATCACTCAGATAGTTGGAGAGAAGTTGGATAATAAGAACTTTACATTATGGAAATTCAGAATGAAAAACTTTCTGGTTGGCAGAGGTTATTGGGATTTATGTACAGGAGATGAAGTTGCTCCTGAGTTGCCTACACACAATCCAACAAATGAACAGAAAAGAGCCTACAGGCTATGGAATGAAAGAGCATGCAAGGTGCTGCATTGGTTTTCCTTATGTATATCTGATGCTATGGTAATTCAAATCACTGGATGTGAGACTCCGAAGGATGCTTGGGACATACTGATGAAAAATTATTGGACCATGACACATGCAAGAAAGATCCAGTTGAAACATCAGTTCAACAACATGTCTAGGAATGGCAAGAGCATCCAGACGTATACCACGGAGATTAAGACCATAGCTGATCAACTTGCTACTATTGGCTCAAGTGTATCAGAAGATGATATGATGGCTGTTGCTTTGAATGGCTTAGGCAAAGAGTACAAAGCTTTTGACACTTCCATTTCTGTCACAGAAGAGCCCCCTAGCTGGGAAGAGCTAGTTGCTTTGTTGCTGCATGAGGAAGTCAAACTTGGTTTGAATACAGGTTCTAGTGCATCTCAGAGTAGAGACACTGTGTTGTACTCTAGCCAGCGTGGCAGAGGATCTAGAGGTCGTGGTTCATTTCGAGGTCGTGGTGACACTCGTAATACTTATGGATAGCAGCAGCAGCAGAGTAATTGGCATGGTGCAAATACACAAGGCCAACGTGGATCTGGTGGGTTTAGAGGCAGGGGGGATCACCCCGAGGTAGAGGTGGTGGTTCTGGTTCATGGCAGTTGTCTGATCAGTCCAACAAGGACAAGGACTGTCATTATTGTGGCCGGTATGGGCATATTGCAAAGGATTGTTACAAGAAGCAAGGAGATATGAAGGCAAAGGGCAGACAGCATGGGCACTATGCATCTTCCAGTGGTGCTCATGATGAGTCAGTTGATAGACTCTTTGCCATGTAGTATGTGTCTAAAAATGCATCGAGACATGATAGAGATGACAGATGGTACATTGACTCTGGAGCGTCAAACCACATGACCCCACATGGAGAGTGGTTTGATGAGATGGTTGCAGGTACACATGGTCATGTATGTACTGGGGATGATACCCAACATGACATAAAGAATAAAGGGATTGTTCCATTGATGATGCCTGATGGCAAGAAGAAAGGCCTGCATGATGTCTTACATGTACCGACCATAACAAAGAATTTGTTGTCTGTGGGTCAAATGGCCTAACAGAATCTGCAAGTGAGGTTTAACAAGGATGGATGTTTCATTGAGGAGTATGGAAATGGCTGCAAGCTAATTGCCAAGGGCAGAAGGGATGGCATGATGTTTACTTTGGAAGCGACCATTCTTGAACTTAAAGCAGCTATGTTTGCTCATGATGAGAGTGCCATCAGAGATGTAGAAATCTGGCACAAGAGAATTGGACATGTCAATGTACAAAAGCTGAAATCTATGCAGCAGAAAGAAGTAGTACTTGGATTACCTAAATTCAAGTATAATGATTTTGGTCATGTATGCCCTGCATGTCAGTTTGGGAAGCAGGCACGGTTTCCTTTCATGAGACATGTAAAAAACAGCACTAGGCCTTTACAGTTGGTACACTCTGATGTCTGGGGTCCTTCACATAATGCTTCCTTTGGCGGTGCACGATATTATGTCTCATTTATTGATGATTTCAGCAGGTACACTTGGCTTTATATCTTGAAACATAAGGATGATGTGTTTGATGCATTCAAAGACTTCAAGAAACATGCTGAAAATGAATTGGGCTGTTACATATCATGTTTGAGATCAGATGGAGGAGGTGAATATGTCTCAAACTACTTTGACAGGTATCTTGCTAAACATGGGATCAAAAGATAGGTCACATGCAGTTATACACCGCAGCAAAATGGTGTTGCAGAGAGGAAAAACAGGGTTTTGATGGAGTCAGCTAGAGCTATGCTGAATGAAAAATGTCTGCCAAATGGTTATTGGGCTGAAGCAGTGGTGACTGCTGTATATGTGCTGAATCGAACCCCTACAGCAGGGATTCATGATGTCACTCCGTATGAACGGCTGTATGGTCACAAACCTGATATTTCACACTTGAAGGTATTTGGTAGCATTGCATATGTGCATATACCGGATGAGAAGAGGAAGAAATTGGATCCTAAGGCAGTGAAAAGTGTGTTTATTGGATATGCATAGGAACGGAAAGCTTATAAGTGTTATGTACCTTCTACGCATGAGACACTCATAAGCAGAGATGTGGTATTTGATGAGTTAGCATCTTGGTATGGGAATCCTGTTGCAGTGCCTACTGATGGCTCACCCAGTATGAGTCATGCTGAAAATACTCCTGCAGAGAGTACTTCCATGACTGGTCAGACAGGTGATGTATCATCTACAGTGAGTCCTGGGACAGGACGATTATGGAGTCGCACTACTGCATCCACTGACACGGATATGTCAGTGAGGGGGAGAACAGATAAGGGAAAAGAAAAGGTTTTTGAAGATGTAACAGGTCCACTCACTGCAGGTTATGATTCATCTAGCAGTGACAGCTTAGATAGTGAATTGGGGATTCCGTCTGTTATGACGCCAGGTGCTAGACAGAACCGTTATGTGCCGCCTCATGAGAGGCAAGCTCACAGTGAGCCACAACTCAGGAGATCAGAGAGGGTGAGACGACCTATTGACAGGTATACTTACACTGGATATTCAGCCCGTCATTATGCTTATATGACGAAAGTAACAGGTTTTAGAGAACCAAGTAAGTTTGATGAGGCAGTTTCAGATGAGAATTGGCGTGCTGCTATGGATGAGGAATATTCAGCTTTGACTGAAAATTGTACATGGGATTTGGTACAGTTGCCTGAGGGCAAAACACCTATTGGATGCAAGTGGGTATATAAGGTAAAATGTAAATCAGATGGATCATTGGAAAGATATAAGGCCAGGCTGGTTGCAAAAGGGTATGCGCAGCACTATGGTCTTGATTATGAGGAGACTTTCAGCCCTGTAGCAAAGATGGCTACATTTAGAACTGTGATTGCTTTGGCAGTAGCTAGAGGCTGGAAACTATGGTAGATGGATGTAAAGAATGCATTTCTCAATGGAGAATTACAAGAAGAGGTTTACATGGAACAGCCTGAAGGCTATGTACATCCAGAATTTCCAGCACATGTATGTCGGCTGAAAAAGGCATTATATGGGTTCAAATAGGCACCCAGAGCATGGAATGCTCGCATCAGCAGTTATTTACAGCAACATGGTTTCCGATTGGGAGATGCTGATCATAGTCTGTTTGCGAAGAAGACAGATAGTGGCTATGTTTTTCTAGTTGTCTATGTTGATGACTTAATCATTACAGGAGATGATGAAAATGGGATTGCAGAAATAAAGACATGTTTACAGGCTGAGTTTAAGGTCAAGGATCTTGGAGAGCTGAAATACTTTTTGGGGATTGAGGTTGTTTCTACACCTCAAGGCATATGGCTGCTACAGAAGCAGTATGCTCATGACATGTTACAGAAATATGGTATGGCTGATTGCAAGCCTATGGATACGCCTTTGGAGCAGAATGTCAAGCTACAGATTGATGTTGGGATAGAGATTGAGAATGTTACTATGTACAGACAGATGGTAGGCAGCTTGATCTATCTCATGATCACTAGACCTGACTTGAGTTATCCTGTGGGGCTGATCAGTCAGTTCATGCAGAAGCCTCGCAAACCACACTTAGATGCAGTTAGAAGAATTCTGAGATATGTAAAGGGTACCATAGATCATGGGCTATTTTATGCATATGGGAAAACCCTTGACTTGATGGGGTACACTGATGTTGACTGGGCTGGTTGCACATATGACAGGAGGTCAACCAGTGGCTATGCATTTGGATTGGGTAGTAGCATGATCAGTTGGCAGAGTAAGAAACAGTCTACAGTTGCATTGTCCAGTATGGAAGTAGAGTATCGAGGTGCGGCCTTAGCGGCCTGTGAAGCTAAGTGGTTACAGAAGTTACTGAATGACTTGGGAGTACACTTGGACAGCAAAGTCAAGCTGTACTGTGACAATTTGAGCAGTGTTATGTTAGCAAGCAATCCTGTTTATCCTACAAGATCAAAACACATTGAGGTTCACTACCATTTCATCAGGGAAATGGTTTTAGCCGATCAGATTGACTTGGAGCATGTGAAGACTGAAGACCAAGTAGCAGACATCTTTACCAAATCACTTGGTAAAGATAAGTTCATTCACTTTAGACAGCTACTTGGAGTGATGCAGATGATTTGAGTTTTGTTTTTGAGCTTGAGGGGGAGTGTTAGAAATCAAGCTCACCGTCAGTGTGTCTTCATCTATGACCGACATCTATGATAGCTAGTGTGTACAACTGTCTACATGTGACTACATTAAATAAGTCGGGTTAGTAGTCAGTCAATGACCTGACTAGAGTTAGTCAGTCTAGTCTACATTTACACTAGGTCACTTTATCTTGTAGTGTGTGTGTGCTTTTCAGTTTTAGTGTGTGGAAATGAAGGAATGAGCTTGAGAGCCTGAAGGCTCATGGATATGGAGTCTTTCCCTTTCTCTCTCTCTACTCTTTGAACACATCAACCTCCCTATAAGAAGAGAACCATGCTCTATGAGGGGTAACATGACAAGATGCCATAGAGTCGAAAAGCCAATCAAAGGCATGGGCCTAATCATTGAGCAAGTAAGTTGTAGGGAAACTAGATGACAAGAGGACATGCTCAACTACATCATCATGGGTAACTGCATGTACCCCACCACTAGAAAGAGTGGTAATACCTACTGCATCGCTGACTCTCTGCTCATGTCGAGTCCATCTCTGTCTCTATTGCTCTCTAATCCGTCTAAAGCATTTTCTTTGAACATGCCCAAGCTTCCCACAATGGAAGCAAACAACATCAGAAGTAGAAGAACCTATAGAAGATGACAAGGAATCCAAGTCATCATGAATAGGGCTATCCATAGCATCCACGAAGCTCAAGTAGTCGAGGGCTGTCCCAACATAGGGAACCTGCTCATAAAGACAATCATCTGCTAGTACATCAGTGGTAGAAGCATGCTACAAATGCTCATGAAACCTCAATGGATGGGAGGACATAAAGGCATCAATCAAGGATGCAAAAGCTCCCACATGAAGAAGAGTCGTAGCCAACTGCATGACATAACCAACCACAGTACAGTAAATCATAAGACATCTGTCATAAGAGCATATGATATTCAGCCATGAAATCAGCCCATAACCATATGCATACGCATAGCTCTGCAGTACATCATGCCACCAAGGAACATCCAAGTCAAGTAAAGACCGACAAGTGGAAAAGCATCCTGCAAGAGTCAAGCTCCAGGTGAAGCCCAAAAATCTATACAACAACATCCAAATAAGTGGCTATGTAAGGTATACAACAGTAGACCATGTGCATAGATGGGTAAGCATACATAGCATCTGCTCTCTAACATGGACAGGCAACAGGAGCCCAACTAGCATAGAAGCTAGACAACAGAGGAGCAAGAAAGCCATAACTGTAAATCCCAAGCACTATCCAAGTCCACTGATCAGTAAGTATCCCACATATCAAATGCAAATGAGCAATCACAGCTCAATTAGGCAACTGCCAAAACAAGGGAGCAGTTCACTGCTCAATACTTGAAAGTGCATCCAAGTAATAGCCAAGATCCATAATCGGAGCATCAAATCCCATATAGCATCCAAGGTCATAACAGAAAAAGCCAAGTCAATATCCAACTCCTCAAGGGAATACTCAAATGAATGTCGAGACGAGCTCAAACAACTGCCATCCTAGCCAAAGCATAAAGCATTCACCAAGACATCATAACCCATACTGGGTATTTTAGGCATAAACCATGTCATAGATGAAATGCCAACTGCAAAGAAGTGACAGTCAAACCCAAATCAAGCTCTAATCTCAGCTCAAAAGCATTCCGGAGCATAAACAAGACATGTGGCATAGTCCAAATACATCATGACATCATACCGAGTAGCTGGGAGCACCCTGTAACCAATAGGCATAACCCAACTGTAGCATAAATAGCTTCAGCCTTGAAGTTTCTAGCAGCATATAACCTCTGTAAATTGAGAAAATCAGTGCTCAATCCAAGCTCAAATCCATAGACAAACCATAGGCATACATTCTCGTATGTATAGGCACCAATTGGGCATCAAATGCCAAGACCTGTAAGCATAAAATTGAAGTAACAGGTGGCTACCCTGTTTTGGACAGATTTGGGATTGTTCAAAATAGTCAATGGCTGAGCTAAATCAGCTCCAAATGTGTCTTACATAAGAGGCATAACATCCACAAGTGATCCAGTATCAATAGACATCAGTAGAAGCATCACATAAGCCATAGGCATACAAATACATGCTGTCTTAGACCTGAAATCTATTTTAGAATATTCTGTCATCAGAATTTGGCAAATCCAACATCACCATCACATCCGGAGTATTCCAAAACCCCAACTTAGACTCTTACCTTGCCTAAATCGGTTCCGAATGCCCGAGATATGACAAAAAGAGTGATTTTTGAGCCAGATTTTGAAATAGGCGCAAAAAAAACGTGAGCTAGTTGGGGGGGTCTGCTGTCCCATGTGTCAACAATGGGGCCCAAAGGGGGCACAAATGGGGGCCAAAGAAGGCCTACACCAAGCCTCAGCAAGCCTTGATAGGTTGGAAGCAAGATCCAGGTGAAGAAAGCTCCAAGAGGTGTGAGTGTCACGTGTCCACCTGTTCCCTTCAGGACACGTCTTAGCAAACCATTGGAAAGAAGATCTAGAAGGCTCCGCCCAGCACTCCCATGGAATGTTATGGGGTTTGTGATCTAGGACTTTCCGCGTCTGCCATGTAGTGGAAGTATTCTGGCAGTTCCCACTTAGGACCAACCTGAATCATGGCTGCACTTGGTTCAAGGAGAATGGAAAACGAGAGGGATGTAAGGCTCGACCTCTCTGCCATAAGGCCTAGTCCCATTCCATTCCCCTAAGACAACGTAAACCGGGATTATTATAACTTAGAATCTAAGTCAGCGCCCTTGCTGTTCGTGTCCTTTGAAATGATCTTCTTGCTATCCATCATGATTGAGAAAAGTTCCCGACCAACAAAGACCACCCATCTGTAGGACGGACCCATGGCCACATCCACCGCACTTTCCTCAAAATTTTTAATTGTCTAATTACCTACCACATTTAGTTGGACATGCATCAAATAGCTTCCTTAATTAGTCCGTTAGGCACCGGCTCCTTCATGTAATCATAGCACTTGACATAGAAAAGTAGTGTCAAACAAGTTCCTTTTCAACAGGTTATCATATTTATCTTTGAAATACATTTATAAGGTCCAGCCCGTAGGCTTATCCATAATCCGCCCGAAGGCTATCCAGTAATCCACAGGGATTACTAATCCAAGATTCCGCCCGTAGACTAGTATGCGGGCATTGAGATCCAATCCCGAGTCACGTTGGCCTCTTGTGCAGGGCCCGGAAGGTAAAGGATTTACGGCCAGAGCCCCCTGGCACCCAAGCGTCCTCCTGCTCCAAATAGTGCTCAATGGAGAGACCTCTTGTGGCAGGTTCGATCCACCTTCCCGGTGCGGTTAACAACCCCCTTGGTTAGGGTCAGGCAGACAGTCGGGGGTAACTGAGGCTGCCTCTCCCTTCAGGCTTTCAACCTGAAGCATTAGATATCTTTTCATCCTTTAATTCTTTGAACAAACAAAGCAAACAATGCTCTATACAACTGTTACAAGCACAATCATTTCCAGTGGTCGTTATTTTTGGCCAACTGCTAAGGAGCGAATCCTTCTTTTCGAATGCATTCAACATTCAATCTGGGATCAATTGCGACTTGGCAAGATTCCCAAGGGTTTGTTTGTTAACCCTTACGTCCTTGGGTTAGGGCCATACCCTGTTAATCCAACTTAACCAATACCTTAAGTTCTATTAACAGTAAGTATGTTGCTCCAAATTATTGATCGGTCCTTTGCTTCCAAGTAAATATCTAATTCCCTTATCTTGGTCACTTTCCCCAAGAAAGGTGCTATATCAGGACGACTACTCATCCTCTTGCAAGATAAACTTACGCAAGAATCTGCCAATCCTAATCCAAGGATTTGGCTATTCCCTTGTGATCAAATCACAAGATCATGCGACTCTGCAACATGTTGCACCAGTATCGCATCTAATCCATGGGACTATTTTATCCATCGAACAGTGTCTTCTAATCACGGAATCATGATTACATAGGAAACAAGGTTAGGGTGTCTTCATAACACTCCGTTCCTGATTGCACAAGGCCGACATTGTCGGTCCTAAGGTTCCAAATTCAAATCGAGTTTCATCCTTTTAGTGAGCGATCCTTAGGGTAAAAACCCTAGATCGTCTCTTGCAAGTACATCCTATTGTCCCTACATTCTATGAATGTGGGCAAGTCTTTAGGGTATAAGACTTTCAGCTTCGGCAATAAGAGCGATTAGGTCACGTCCTCAACGTGCTAAATCCTAGTTAGCACTTGGGATATGTTGCATCGATTTAACCATTCCTAAACGAGTCCCTCGTGGTTTAGGTGTTTTTAGGGTAAACCAATTTACTTGTCTATTCTTGAAGATATTTATGATACCATTCTCGTAATCACATGATTCATTGCCTACGTATGATTTGATTTACAAACCCTAACTTTTCTGGTTAAGAACAAAGCATATGTTGAGTTATGGCATAATTCCCATTGATCCTTTTATAACATGCAATCAAGATTCATGCTACTAAGCTTTAGGGTTTTATGTTTAAAATGAACCATGCTCTGAATGAATTATTTGCATGCT
Source organism: Lygodium microphyllum (assembly GCF_053477565.2). NCBI lineage: Eukaryota > Viridiplantae > Streptophyta > Polypodiopsida > Schizaeales > Lygodiaceae > Lygodium > Lygodium microphyllum. Next base: position 68,256,814 of record NC_141143.1, on the reverse strand, counting down.
GAAATTACACAACCTTTTGTAATTACTTACGTAGTTGATTGAGATTTCTGTCAATTTCCTAGAGATTAATCTACTTCATGCAACTTTAGAATCATTTCCATGCATTACAAATTCCTACGGTTACTAGCAACCTTCTTTAACGAATCATTGCAAAGAAAAGCTGTCTAGTAATGTGACATGCGATTTATTCTTTCCATGCATAATCGAAGTGTACAATAATAATTTCGACTTTATAAAGATGATCTTTAGTTGATCTAAATTCGTTACTTTGTAATGCATAAAAACCACTTGCTAGGAATGCATATAGATCTTATGCTCTTTTTTTTCATTCGTTTATTTGAAAAATACAAATGACCGATTCTTTGATCATAAGCTATTTCCTTTAATTTAGCCAAAGTATTTCAATTGAAAAAGTGCATCCTAATTCCATAAATGATCCATGCACAATTTGAAATATTACGACCTAAATCAAAATGAGGAAGAAAAACCTAGACTTGTGGTGAAATATCCACATGGATGTTAGGAGATGATCCTCCTACGGTTGCGCCTTGTGCCTTTTTAGGAGCCATTGCATATTCAACCTTCTCGCCTTGGCCGCAGACTTATGTTCTTGGGCCGTCTCCTTTGCACGCGAAACTCCCTTTGTGATTCGGCTTCCTTGATTGATTCCACCGTCTTTCAGAATCGAGCTTTAGAAGGTCTTAAAGTTGCCTCCTCGAAGTAGGGAATGGATTTAAAAGACTTGAAATGGAAGGCTTTTAAAAGGAAACTGGGGTTGTAAAAAGGCTTTGTGGAATTGCTAGGGAAAGGCCTTTAAAACCCGGCCAGTGGGCTTATGGGGGAATGCAAGGGGAAAAAGGTTAATGCTCGAGGATGCAAGGGAAAGGCCTTAATTCCGAGGGTGTAAAGACCACTTTGTAGGGCCCATGAAAAAGGGGTTTTAATCTTGGCTATTGCGGATCCACAAGAAGGGAAAAAGAGAACCCGGCTATGGTGTCTTTTGGGGAAACCAAGGGCCGAAAGGGTTTAATTTTCTAGGGGATATAAGGGGAGGAAAAGGCTTAAACTCCAAGGGAAAAGGGGTGTAAAAGATCACTTTGGGAAGGCAAATAAAAGGGGATTTTTAAAAGATCCTGGTGGTTAAATGGCAATAGGAAAGGGGGTTAGGTGGAAATTGCAAGGGAATGGATGCTAAAATCTCGGGGGGTGGGATTATAAAACCCACTTGAAAAGGCTTGTGGAAGCTCACAAGAAGGGGGGCTTCCTAAGGGGGCTTTAGAATCTTCCCAAGAAGCTTCTAAAGCTTCTGGGGGTGGTGTGGAGACCCAGGTGGATGAAGAGGGAGGCTCAATACGTGGAATGGCGGCGTCAGTAGCAATCGGCGGCCGTTCGGCTGGCAGTTGGTGGCGACGTTCAGCTTGACTGGCGGCTTCTCTCTTCCTCATGGTGTAGTCACAATAGCTTCCTCCTCCCTCTTTACAACGTTGTGCTCTTCTTTCTCTCTCCGGCCTGCAGCATTACCCTCCTCCCTTCTTTCTCCCCTTCCACAGGGGGTTTTTTATAGGCTAGGGAGAGGGATCTCCCTCACGCCCCACGCGGCCTGTTGCATGGGCGTTAACCCCCCCATGGCTCTAGCTAGATGCTTAGTCATAAGCACCTCTCTCCCTCTCCTCCAGCACGACCGTCGGCTGGGGGAAAGAGGGGATAATTAAATTTTTTTTGCCATAATTCCAATATAACAATTTCATCTTGATCTCCTTCCAAGAGGGGATTCACACGAGCATAAGCGGGTTTCATTGACTTTGGTCTCGTTCATGCCGATAGAGATTGTACAATCACACCATCCGTTTATTCAATGGCAGCATTCCCTTGCATGAGTATCATGCGGGTTAGAAATATTTTCAACGGAAATATTACATTCTCCCCCCCTTGGAGGAATCAAGATGTCCTCATCTCGAGATAAACTGGGGATATTGATGGTTGAGAGTGCTTTCAACTACCCAAGTGGCATCCTCGTCGGGATAATCTTTCCACTGGATGAGGCATTCTCTCAAGGTTCTGGATCTTAGTGGTCTCTCCCTAACATCTAAGACCCTGTCAGACCGTAGTTCAAGGACTCCTTGACTAGGCATTACAACTTGTTGGCCATCAAGTACATGGTTAAGATTAGGTACATACTTCTTTAGTAGGCTGATATGAAATACATTATGAACCTTTAGGTTCTCAGGGAGTTGCAGTCTATAAGCATTAGGTCCTAGGCACTTGAGGATCTTGTATGGTCCACAATACCTTGGACTTAGCTTCTTGCAATCTCCTAAGGATAAAGAACTCTTCTTTGGGTGTACGCGAATGAAGACCATGTCTCCTTCTTCGAAGATTCTATCTTGATGCTTCAAATCCGCGTATGCCTTCTGTCTATCCTTGGTGGCTTGGATGTCCTGTCTTATTGACTTTATTTGGTCATCCATCTCTTCCAACATCTGCCTTGAAGCTTCAACCCTCAAGGTTGGATCTGAGAAGTTTAGGGGACTTCGACAGTCATGACCATACAATGCTTGAAAAGGGGTCATCTGAATGCTTTGTTGGTAAGAAACATTGTAGGCAAATTCAACCAAAGGCAAGTATTGAATCCACCTTTTTGGCTCACGACAGTAGTGTGCCCTAAGTATATCCTCGATAACTTGATTGACCCGCTCCGTTTGGCCATCAGTTTGGGGATGGTAAGCTGTACTAAAACAGATTTGAGTCCCAATGGCTTCAAAGATAGCTCTCCAGAAGTGTGATATGAAGAGAGAATCACGATCACTAATGATTCTTCTGGGTAGCCCATGTAGCTTGAATATCTCCTTGATAAACAACCTTGCAATGTTTGAGGCTTTATAGTTTGTCTTTACTGGAATAAGGTGTGCAACCTTAGTCAGCATGTCAACCACAACCATGATGGAGTTGTATCCTCCCTGAACTTGGGATAGGCCAACAACAAAGTCCATACTGATGAATTCCCATTTCATTTGGGGAATGTGGAGTGGTTGTAACTTTCTTGGCATTTTGACATGTTCGGCTTTGATACGTTAACAAGACAAACACTTAGTGACATATTTGAGAATGTCACCTTTAAGCCTATCCCAATAGTAGCTCTTCCTAACTGCATTGAGAGTCTTGGCATAGCCAAGATGTCCTGAGAAAGGGGAATCGTGAGCTTCCCATAATATCTTCTGCTTAAGTGACTGGCTTGCCGGTATACACAACCTCGTTCTATAGTAGACAAGTCCACTATTGGTAGAGAATTCATGATACTTAGCCTGAAGCTTTTGGTCCCAATCCTTTGATAGAGATCTCCCTTAGCATCTTTTGATAGGATGGATCATGGCATGCTTCCTCTCTAGCTAGCTCAAGTATTGGATTGTTCAGCATGGACACCTTTGTAGCTAGAGATCTAGTTGTTGATGGGTTTTGCAAGATTAGAGAATTAAGGAATGCCTTGTGACGACTGAGTGCATCGGCAACTACATTCTCCTTTCCAGGTCGATATTTGATTTCAAAATCATACTCCTCCAGCACTTCAATCCACCGACGTTGCCTCATGTTGAGCTCGTTCTGGGTAAAGATCCACTTGAGACTTTTATGATCAGTCACTAGTGTAAACTTATTACCCAACAGGTAGTGTCTCCAAAGCTTTAGAGCATGGATGACAACTAACAATTCTAGATCATGGGTAGCATAATTCTTCTCATGGCTCTTCAGTTTCCTTGAAGAGTAAGCTACAGGATGATCTTCCTGCATGAGCACACATCCTAAGGCAAGCGTGCTAGCATCAGTTACTACCTCGAACTCCTACTGAGGTTTGGAATTTTTAGGATAGGTGCTGATACCAAACTTTGCTTCAATCTATCAAAGCTGGTTTGTTCGAGAGTTGACCATGCAATAGATATTTGCTTCTTCAGTAAGTCCGTTAGAGGTGCTGCAATCAAAGCATAGTTTTTATGAAGACCCTATACCATCCAGTCAATCCAAGAAAACTGCGTATTTCTTTGACAGTTGTTGGTATTGGCCATTCTAGCACATCTCTGAATTTTGGTTGGGTCCATTGAGATTCCTTCCGCTGATACAATGAATCCCATATATTCAATCTGATGCTTGAAGAATGCACATTTCTTCATCTTAGCATACAGCTTGTGTGACCTCATTGTCTCAAGGACAATCCGAAGTTGGGGTTTATGATCTTCCTCTTGTTTGGAATAGACTAAAGTATCGTCGAAGAAGACGAGTACGACGTCATCAAGATATGGCCTAAAGATATCCTGCATTAACCTGTTGAAGGTGGTAGGCGCATTCGTAAGCCCGAATGACATACCTAAAAACTCAAAGTGTCAATATCTTGTGTTGAAGGCCGTCTTTGGGATATCTTCTTCCTTGATCCTTATCTGATAGTAACCAGACCTGAGATCAATCTTGGAAAAGATCTTCGCACCCTGAAGACGATCAAGAAGCTCATCTATTCTAGGAATAGGGTACTTGTTCTTGACAGTTGATTGATTCAACCCTTTGTAATCAATACACAGTCGAAGCGTTCCATCTTTCTTTTTCTGGAACAATATTGGAGCTCCCCATGGTGAATTGCTAAGACGGATGTAGCCCTGATCTAGCAGTTGCTTGAGTTGCTCCTTCAGCTCATTGCTTCCGGGATGGACATTCTATAAGGTCTCTTTGCAATTGGCGCAGCTCCTGGCACTAGCTTGCTCTCATGATCCACTTCTCTTTGAGGCGGGAGTTCTATCAACTCTTCAGGAAATACGTCCGCGTATTCCTTTAGCCATGAAGGTCCTTCACTAGACTCCTGCTTTTGATCTAACTTGTTGAGCTTAATCAAGTAGACAGGTAGTCCTATTCTGACTCCCTTTATAATCTGAGATGCTTTGGCCAATTGAATTTTTGGCTTTCCAGCCTCACCTTGAGTTGTGACCAATTCCCCTCTAGAGTTCCGAAAGGAAATTTGGCCCTTTCCACAATGAATGTGGGTGCCATTAGGTTTAAGCCAATCCATTCCGAGTAGACACTCATGGATACCTAAGTTCATGACTCTGAATTTGACCGCTTTCCTCCCATAAAGAATTCCACCTTAGCAGTTTGCCTGGTACAAGTGACCTCACAACCATTTGCTAATTCCACAAGCAAGGTAGATGCTTCTACTTTGGCTATTCCTAATCTTTTTGCACAAGCTGGTGAGATAAAGGAATGTGTACTGCCACAATCAATCAAGGTCTTGAAACCTTTACCTTGATAGTCCGACGGTGTCTGAATCACCGAGAACTGGCGATTCGGGCCTTTCTTGTGTAGAGCGGCATGGACTCTCGCCCTTTCAAACTTTGCTTCCATGGTCAGATCTTCTTCTTCGCACATTTCCTTGTTGGCAACGCAGGCGGTTCTTCCTTTGCCTGGGGTAGCGGCTCCCTGTCCACGGCCAGTTCCTTGGAAAGGTGCTTGGCGATGTCCTCCTCCAAGCTTGGGACATTGCCTCTTGAAATGACCGGGCTCATTGCAGTGGAAACATTGGAGGTTTCGACCATTGCTTTGAGTAGGGACAAAGTTGCTGACATTATTAGTCCTTGCTTTTTTTCTTTGTCCTCGATTCTCACCTTGAACTCTCTTCATTTGAGGCCTATATGCTCCTCTGTTCAGGTCATTATAAGACCAAGTTTTGTTACCTCTTGGCCTAGCCTGCACCTCCAGAATTATAGGGGCAGCTCGAATGAGTGCGTCCTGAAGATCTGATGGGCGCATAGATTTCGAGATACGTATTCACTAGTGGATTTAAACCAACACAAAATTTTGACACCTGCTGTATCATGTCCATCTGTGGCACATACTTAAGAAGTGAGATGAATTTAGAGTAGTATGCGTCAAGAGTGAGTCCTAGCTGTTTTAGCTTGTAGAACTCATTCATTTTCTGTGTGCGATACGCAAGTGGTAAGTATCTTTCTTGCACGGCTTTCTTCAGTTTTTCCCAGGTAACGGATCCTTCTGCGATCCCTTAATCTCTGCACCATTGCTTCCACCAAAGCCTGGCTTTGCCGGTGAGCTTCAGCTTGGCAAGCATAGCCTGGTTGGTGGGTGTAGTACCGGCTGCTTCAAAGTAATCCTCCATGGATTCAATCCAAATTTCAGCATCCGCTTGGACAGTCCTACCTTTCCCGTCAAATTCAGGCGACTTAATCTACTTGAGAAGAAACTTCTTCTCCTAGATTACAGTAGTACTTGATGTAGGAGGCGAACTGGGAATCTGTACTAGGGTTGTGCCTGGATAAAGGTTTCTTAACGTTATTACTCGTTAATCGTTATGATTTATATTTCGTCTCCATTTCAGCTATCAATCAAGCAATCTAGCCATTTAACTTTTTATCAATTCTCATAGACAAACAGACATTGATAAAAAGAAGTCTCATTCCATTTATATGGGTCTAGTCCTTTCGGAGTACAACATCTCTTGGTATGGCAAAGTAGCTGTTACATTTAGTTCAGGGAGAATAGTGTTGTATTACATTTATATACGGGAACTGGATAATAGTATGGTTTCGGGTCATGGATCTTCAGGAATCGGTAAGTCATTGGAAGATCAGGGTATCCTTTCCTTTGGAACCCATTCTTCTCATAGTGCCCCAGTACCTTGATCCTGTCGACGGGAATTACATGGGTATACATATGAGTTCAGCTCAACCCTCTAACCTCGAATATGTAAAGTTGAGTTTTATTGAGCATCCACAAAAATGAACAGCTTCACGATCTTCAGGTCTTCCAACCACATGATCCTCTTTAGGTTGGTTTGAAGGTATGCAAACCGGTGGGCAGCTATATAATAGATTCCTGAGGCACCCGTTCATCTTCGTTCCACGTACAAAGGTGATGGATTATAGATACGATCTAGGATGTTCATCATTTCAACCCTTTGTCGATAATCCGAGGAATGCATCATAGTCATAAACATGACTCGGAACACTAAGAACCTGTTCCATGCTTCATAATTCTGCAAGACAACATTGAAAGTAAGGAAATGTTCGGAACAGTAACATTTGCTTTACTTCTTCTTATTAAGCTTTCTTTAAAAAAAATCATTTGTTGGTTCGCTCTGATACCAACTGTCACGTGTCCACCTGTTCCCTTTAGGACATGTCTTAGCAGTCCATCGGAAAGAAGATCTAGAAGGCTCCGCTCGGCACTCCCATGGAATGTTACGGGGTTTGCGATCTAGGACTTCCCGCATCTGCCACGTAGTGGAAGTATTGTGGCCGTTCCCACTTATTAGGACCAACCTGAGTCAGGGTCTTCCCTAATGGTTATTTCCTAAATAGCAACTAGCGTCGAACCTCGAGCGAACTACTTTACGTAGAAACGCCAGGGCCGAAGCAGATTTACGCTGCACTTGGTTCAAGGAGAATGGGAAACAAGAGGGATGCAAGGTTTGACCTCTTTGCCATAAGGCATAGTCTCATGCCGTTCCCCTAAAACAGTGTAAACCGGGATTATTATAGCTTAGACTCTAGGTCAGCGCCCTTGCTAATCGTGTCCTTTGAAACGATCTTCTTGCTGTCCATCATGATTGAGAAAAGTTCTCGACCAACCGGGACCACCCATCCATAGGACGGACCCATGGCCACATCCACCGCACTTTCCTCAATTATTTTAATTGTCTAATTACAGTAAATTAGGATGCGCTTTTTGAAATATTACGACCTAAATCAAAATGAGGAAGAAAAACATGGACTTGTGGTGAAATATCCACATGGATGTTAGTGTTGAGATATCGAGCTCCACTCGTGATATGCCAGGGTGACCGTTGTGCATTTATGTCGCCGACTTGTCAATTGCAGATGCGGTTGGTACACCGTCCATGAATAATAGCTAGATGACAGCTATCCTTATCTACTCTAGTTCGTGGCTTAGTTAGTATGCCACCTTAGTTAGTTGTCTTTGGTTTAAGACCCATATATAGGGTTCGAAGAGGAAAACTGTTTTCAGCCTCCACCTCTATGTGTATTCCCCCATTGTGCAAGCAAGAAAGCTACAAGTGAGACTCCTTCCTTCTCTCCCACAATCTTGACATGGTATCAGAGCCTTGTTCATGGTAAGGAGCTCAAGAAAGCAAGCCAAGTTCGCGGTGTTCTGGTAAGAAGACCAGTGTTGCTTTCATCTTTCTGGTTTGGGAGCAAGTCTCTGCAGGTAGCATAGTCGGAAAGTGCAGAAATGCATAAGGTATGTGAAGCCTGTCAGTTTGGAAAACAGGCAAGGAAACCATTTCCTAGACATGTTCAAGAGAGTAAGAAGCCATTGGAATTAATCCACTCTGATGTGTGGACTACTAAAGCTGCATCTCTTGGAGGTTGTCATTATTTTGTCACTTTTATTGATGACTATAGCAAAAAAATTTGGGTGTATTTTATGAAAAAGAAAAGTGAAGTTTTTGGGCATTTCAAAACTCTTAAAGCTATGGTTGAAAAAGAAACAGGCCTGCAAATAAAATGCCTAAGGTCAGATGGAGGGGAAGAGTACCTCTCAAATGAGTTTGCAAGGTTCCTGCAGGAGCATGGCATAAAGCAGCAATATTCATGCAGTCATACCCCACAACAAAATGGAATTGCAGAAAGGAAAAACAGGCATATTGGAGAGGTATCTCGTGCCATGCTCAATGAAAAAGACCTGCCAGATTTTTATTGGGCTGAGGCAGTTGCAACAACAGTCTACATAATGAACAGAACTCCCACTGCAGCAATACATGGGATGACTCCAGAGGAGAGGTATACTGGTAGGAAACCAGATATTTCTCATTTGAAAATTTTTGGTTGCATTGCCTATGTTCATGTGCTAGATGAGTTGAGATCCAAGTTGGATCCAAAAGCTGAGAAGTGCATCTTTATTGGTTACTCTTTGCAGCAGAAAGGGTATAGATGCTATAACCCTTCTACTCGTAAGTTTACAGTGAGCAGAGATGTTGTTTTTGATGAGATGAGTAGTTGGTATAAACCAGTAAATGTGATTGATAATGTAGATGCACAAAATGGTAATGCTGCACAGAATTCACAGCAGCAGTCACAAGATATTAGCGGATCTGGAGCGTCCTCTAGTAGTGGTTCACATTCTTCGCCATGGACAGGCAGATTGAGATCAGGAGAATCTTCTCAAAGCAATGCAGATAGTGGTATTCAGGTATCACGAAAAGGAAAAGAGAAGGTAGATCAGCCCATGTTTGATGTGAATGCAGGTCACTCTTATGTGGATGGTGAATCCAGTGGCTCAGAACAGAGCATTGATGATGAGTTGGGTATTCCTTCTATTGTTACACCTGGAGTAAGGAAGACCAGGGATGTTTTGAGAGCACCTGGAAGTGAGCCTACTTTGCGTAGGTCTACCAGAGCTAGGTATCCTGTGGATAGGCTGAAATATGATGGATTTACAGCCATTCACTATGCATATATAGTCAAAGTGATACAAGAACTAGAACCCACTTCTTTTGAGCAAGCCATGGGAAAAGAAAAATGGGAGAAAGCTATGGATGAAGAAATGGATACCTTGGAAGCAAATGCTATATGGGAGTTGGTACCTTTGCCTAAAGATAAGAATGCAATTGGCTGTAAGTGGGTTTATAAGGTAAAGCACAATTCAGATGGTTCTGTGAACAGATACAAGGCAAGATTAGTAGTCAAGGGGTATGCACAAACATATGGCATTGACTATGAAGAAACATTCAGTCCGGTTGCAAGGATGGCAACCGTAAGAGCAATCATTGCTATGGTTGCATCAAAGGGATGGTCTTTACATCAAATGGATGTAAAGAATGTATTCTTGCATGGTGATTTGCAAGAAGAGGTATATATGGAGCAGCCACCAGGTTATGTGCATGCTGTTCATCCTGAGTTTGTTTGCAGATTGAAGAAAGCATTGTATGGCTTGAAGCAAGCACCTAGAGCATGGTCTGACAAGATAGGACAGTATCTTGTCACTATTGGCTTTCAGATTTCCAAGGCAGATTTCTCACTTTATGTGAGAAAAACAGAGAAAGGTATTATGCTACTTGTCATTTATGTTGATGATTTGATTATGACAGGTGACAGTGATGAAGATATCCTTCATGTGAAAATGCTATTGAAGCAAAAGTTTGAGATGAAGGATTTGGGAGAGCTGCGTTATTTCTTGGGCATTGAGGTGATTAGATCACCAAGTGGGATACGGCTCTTGCAGAGGCAGTATGGATTGGACATGCTGTCCAAATATGGGATGACAGGCTGTAAGCCTATTTCAGTTCCTTTGGAGCAGAATGTGAAGTTGAGCACAGATGTAGGTGAGCTTCTCGAAGACCCTACTATGTACAGACGCATAGTAGGAAGTTTGATTTATATGACTATTACCAGGCCAGATTTGAGCTATGCTGTTGGATTGGTAAGTCAGTTTATGCAGGCTCCAAGGAAATCACATTTGGATGCGGCTAGATGCATACTCAGATATGTGAAGTCCACATTGCAGTATGGACTATTTTATGAGACTGGGGTTCAGATACAGTTACATGGATACACTGATGCTGATTGGACTGGTAGTATTTCTGATAGACGATCTACCAGTGGATATGTGTTCTCTTTTGGGAGTGCTGTAGTCACTTGGAGCAGCAAGAAACAGCCTACAGTTGCCTTGTTGAGCACAGAGGCTGAGTACAGGGGTGCAGCAATGGCTGCATGTGAGGTAGCTTGGTTGCATAAGCTACTTTATGATATGCATCAGCCTACAGATGGGCCAGTTGTCATTTATTGTGACAACATGAGTAGTATACACTTGGCAAATAACCCAGTCTATCATGCTAGAACAAAGCACATTGAGGTGCATTATCACTATGTGCGGGAGAGGGTTTTACTAGGTCTTATTGATCTAGTTTATGTCAGCACAGAGGATCAGATAGCTGACATATTCACGAAGGCATTGGGCGTAGAGAAGCTGCGCAAGTTCAGAGACCTGCTTGGTGTGCAGGAATTGGGATTGAGCTCGAGGGGGAGTGTTGAGATATCGAGATCCACTCGTGATATGTCAGGGTGACCGTTGTGCATTTATGTTGTCGACTTGTCAGTTGCAGATGCGGTTGGTACACCGCCCATGAATAATAGCTAGATGACAGCTATCCTTATCTCTAGTTCGTGGCTTAGTTAGTATGCCACCTTAGTTAGTTGTCTTTGGTTTGAGACCCATATATAGGGTTCTTCTATTTCTTTGTATCTGAGTTCTTTTTGGCTTACACAACTAAGAAGAGGAAAACTGTTTTCAGCCTCCACCTTTGTGTGTATTCCCCCATTGTGCAAGCAAGAAAGCTACAAGTGAGACTCCTTCCTTCTCTCCCACAAACTTGACAGTTAGGAGATGATCCTCCTGCAGTTGCGCCTTGTGCCTTCTTAGGAGCCATTGCGAATTCAACCTTCTCGCCTTGGCCACATACTTATGTCCTTGGGCCGTCTCCTTTGCACGCGAAACTCCCTTTGTGATTCGGCTTCCTTGATCGATTCCACCGTCTTTCAGAATCGAGCTTTAGAAGGCCTTAAAGCTGCCTCCTCGAAGTAGGGAATGGATTTCGAAGACTTGAAATGGAAGTCTTTTAAAAGGAAATTGGGGTTGTAAAAAGGCTTTGTGGAATTGCTAGGGAAAGGCCTTTAAAATCCGGCTAGTGGGCTTATGGGGGAATGCAAGGGAAAAAATGTTAATTCTCGAGGATGCAAGGGAAAGGCCTTAATTCCGAGGGTGTAAAGACCGCTTTGTAGGGCCCACGAAAAAAGGGGCTTTAATCTTGGCTATTGCGGATCCACAAGAAGGGAAAAAGAGAACCCGACTATGGTGTCTTTTGGGGAAACCAAGGGCCAAAAGGGTTTAATTTTCGAGGGATATAAGGGGAGGAAAAGGCTTAAACTCCAAGGGAAAAGGGGTGTAAAAGATCGCTTTGGGAAGGCAAACAAAAGGGGATTTTTAAAAGATCCCGGGGGTTAAATGGCAATAGGAAAGGGGGTTAGGTGGAAATTACAAGGGAATGGATGCTAAAATCCCGGGGGGTGGGATTATAAAACCCACTTGAAAAGGCTTATGGAAGCCCACAAGAAGGGGGGCTTCCTAAGGGGGCTTTAGAAGCTTCCCAAGAAGCTTCTAAAGCTTCTAGGGGTGGCGTGTGGAGACCCAGGTGGATGAAGAGGGAGGCTCAATACGTGGAATGGCGGCGTCAGTAGCAATCGGCGACAGTTCGGCTGGCAGTTGGTGGTGGCGTTCAGCTTGACTGGCGGCTTCTGTCTTCCTCACGGCGCACTCACAATAGCTTCCTCCTCCCTCTTCACAACGTTGTGCTCTTCTTTCTCTCTCGCGGCCTGCAGCATTACCCTCCTCCCTTCTTTCTCCCCTTCCATAGGGGGTTTTTTTATAGGCTAGGGAGAGGGATCTCCCTCACACCCCACGCGGCCTGTTGCATGGGCATTAACCCCCCCATGGCTCCAACTAGATGCTTAGTCATAAGCAACTCTCTCCCTCTCCTCCAGCACGATCGTCGGCTGGGGGGAAAGAGGGGATACTTAAAATTTTTTTGTTCCAATATAACAATTTCATCTTGATCTCCTTCCAAAAGGGGGTTCACACGAGCATAAGCGGGTTTCATTGACTTTGGTCTTGTTCATGCCGATAGAGATTGTACAATCACACTGTCTGTTTATTCAATGCTGGCATTCCCTTGCATGAGTATCACGCGGGTTAGAAATATTTTCAACGAAAATATTACAGTGAGCTATGGCTGCCCACAACCTGTGAAAACCCTGTTGAGCTGAAATCTAAGTGAGAATGAAGATCTCATACCTCATGTGGAAGGCCAGGATGAGCTCTTGAAGACCTGCTCTGATACCAGTTGAAGGGGATGCAATGGCAGTGGAGAAGGAGAAGAGGAAGATGCGGGAGAGAAGAGCACACACAATGTAGGTGTTGTCCAACTGAACTGACAGCCTTATTGCACTATCATATTATATATAAATAAAGAATGGGTGGTCACAGTATACACGGGTAGGCCCAGAGGTCTTTTACCCCAACATAGGATTTTATTGGATGCACTATTTATTCTCTTGGAGATTTGTATTTTGGCTATGATTAGTTTCATCTTGCTTTGGAGAAGAGCAGAGACTTGATCACAATGAAGACACCATTGGGCCTTGTTTGGATGTGTACTCTACCACAGGGAGTCATAAATTTAGTGGCTCATATGATGAATGCCATGAACATGGTGTCGCAATGCGTAGGGTTGAAGGTCACCACAGGGGTTTGACAAGAAAGCTGCACAAGATAGATGGAGATGTGTCTTCAAGAGATAAGTAGATTACATTGAATGTTTAAAGGTTCAAGAGGTACTTCACGGTCAATCAAAGGGGTTTGAGAGAAAAGAATGTATGGGGTTTCAAGAGCTTAGACTCTGGAGATGGTAGAGATAAGAGAAAGGTTGAACGTTTCAAGCCAAGTTCTTGAAGATGTTGATAGAGCTTCCAACTGCATCTTCTTAGCAAAGATCATAAGAGTATTATCTCATAAGTTCTAACTCAAATCAAGTTTTGTTTTCTTGACTATAAGGGTAATTTTTAAAGAAAATTACAATATGTTGTCATGTATCATAAACAACTCTCCATCCCATCATTGATACATGATGCCATAGCATGAATCAACTTTGCATGATTACATTCGATGTAGACTATTAGGGACAAAAGCTTATGAGTCAATTACAAGGCTTGTAGGGCAAAGAGACTTGCTTCAAGAGAGCTTCAAATTGAGTTCCTGATAAGGATAAGTTACCACAACCAAGAAATAAGAGGAAAAGTTTCTGTTAATTCAACTCAAAGGATATATGAACGGTCTTCAAACATTGCCCTACCACTACAAGATATAGACCTTATACCGACGTTTAAAGCGACGAAAATACAAACAACAAAAGTTGCCCCCGTCGTCGCAAAAAGCGTCGTTATTGACGATGCCATAGAATCGTCGCTATTTGCATCGCTATATGTGTTGCATTTGCGACGCATATAGCGACGCAAATAGTGATGCATATAGCGACGCAACCAGTAAAGTTGCGACGCTTATAGCGACGCCAATAGCGACGCGAGCAGTAAATTTGCGACGCAAATAACGATGGTAACAGAGAATTTTTTTTTTGTGGCAGGGCAGCAAGCTGCCCTGCCACATATAGCACTGTGTGCTGTATGAGAGCCATACAAAATAGTTTCTGCACTGCTGCATACAAAGCGCTTGCAAACAAAAAGAATGTATACTGAAATCATAAAACTGATACATGAAATAAATACATGATCGCATAAAATGCGATTGGTACAATCATGAAACGATATCACTAATATATAGAAAATGTCTACATAGATCAGGCGACTAAAAACTAAAGGTGTGTGAGCTCTAAGGATCCAAGGGCGAGCTACAAATCCTCATCCCCCAAAAGCTCGTCCCACCGCAAAGGAGCATCAAACGGATTCTACAGAAAAAGAAACAACATATCAATCCACCATACAATAATGCATTCAAATATCTCATGGTAACTACGGACAAGAAAGATGAGTGACTTACAGGGCCGCCGCGTCTATTCAATCGGTCGATCAATGCCCTGAGACCGTGCCTCTCTGCATATCGAGTCTCAAGGCCTTGCGGATCGCGATTTGTAATGGAGTGTTGCAAAGAAAACAAAATGCTAACTGTTAGAAACATGATTGTCAGTACAAAGAATATCTCAAAAAAACAAATAAGCAAAACAAAAGAGAAACTTACAAAGTCCTCCAAATATGTCCTGTGGCCGCCACTCCCAAGATGATGCACCGATCCGGCCTCGATTCGTGCCCTCGCCGCCTCTCGCTGCTGACTCCAACGTCCTGGCGAATCTGTAGCCTCCTCCCTTAGTCGTCGGCGCCAGTCGTCTGCATCTAACCACTCGAGCTTTGGAGCCCCACTCTTGATTGCCTTGCGTGCGCCGGATCGTCTATGTGACATGTATGCACGCATGCAATCCATCATCCAGCTCGTAGAGAATCTATCTACTGCGGCTAGCACCGGGAACCCCTCGTGCAAGGATGCTACTATGTAGTCCTTGCTCCCCTCCGGTATGTTCCTCCAATGATCCAGGACGTTGTGCCGAAAAACTTGTTGGCACAACTCCCTCATGCGAGCCATCACCCTTCTTCCCTCATCATTCATGATGATGGCTCCTGACCTACTATCCACTAGGTATTCATAACCCCTAGGAGTCTGCCTAAGATGGGCCCTCTCCCATCTTCGTCCACGCTCCTGGGCATATCCATGAGACCCCTGTACATCGGGTGTATCGACGGGGGTACCCTCTCCCAGAGTGCCACTCAAAAGGATGCCACCAAAAGGAGTGCCATCTCCGACGGCTGCGCAAAAGCCGGAGTAACTAGAGTAGACGTCCCCACAGGTGTGACAAATCCTGGAGGTGGCGCAGCTCTAGCTGAACGACGAGACGGAGACACCACGTCCGTGTCTCCACAACAGCACCCCCCTGATCCTCCTGCAGTCCCTCCCTTTGGCCCAAGTCGTGAGCGTCGAGATCGTCTGCTCGAAGCTGAAGCATCTGATTGCACTGAAGCAGATCTAGCAGAGCGCCCTGACGAAGAACGAGACAGCTCCTGGTCTGCCATCTCTCGGAATCTCGCGAGCTGATCTGGAGACATGCGTGCCATCATGTCCTGAAACTCCTCATCGCTCATCCCTCGACTCATCCTGAAAATGTCACCTGCACAGATAAAAAATGATGTTAGAATAATCAATTTAAACTATACAAAGCACAATAATATAAATCATTTTTGAAAAATCCCTCTTAAAATGCATATCTTATCTACCTTTATGGAAGATCTAAACAACGAATTGAGTAATACAATTCTCCAAGAATGAAGTATTCTATGGTCCCATGTTAATCTCCTGACACAACTCTGCATACACTGGAAGGTCGATAGACATGTCACCACAAAAGAACGAGTCTGCCTCGTTCTCAAAAAATTCTACGACTTCTGTATTTCCATCATTGTTAGCCGATGCGGGCTCCAAGCTTGCGGTGGCCTCCACCCCTTGTAATATCGACCCCTCTATTTGCATATTTTCTTCATCTATGCCTGGAACATCGCTTTGATCATATACTCTTGCACCTCGAGGAGTTGAAGGTATAACATACCACCATCGAGGTTGTCGAGGGTTTGGATAGAAGATTACCTGTTCACAAACACTTACAAAGCGAGTTCAAACCATTGTGACATAAACCATGTCGTATTACAATTAGCAAGCAAATGACTATTTGCACCTGTTCACAATGGGCCGGCAACACAAAGGTGTGGCGCAAATCCGTCCATTTTTTTTCGGAATCTATTTCGAGAAATCCAGATGGACCTCGTCGAACTGTTGCTCCAGCTCCTCCAAGTACCACTTTGAACCACTGCACATCGAATAGTATCATGGAGAAGCTACGGTAATCCACCGTAATAATACTTTGCAAGTTCCCAAAATACACCATCTCATCCACAACCGTGTTCAGATCCGTTGCTCGTCGCCGACTCTCTTGCTCAAACCTTGCCATGACACCATAGTCCATTGTGGAGCGCATTTTGTCAATATGCTCCACCCGAAAATGCCGTCCGCGCGACCACGCTGCACTATATATTTTGTACTGTACATTGAAACACTCAAATTAGATGTAGCAAGCAAATTTAGATACGACACATTCTAAACCCCTCATTAGCTTTGGACTACATCCCCTCGAGAACTCCCACTCCTCCATTGAGACCTCTGTCCCTTTGCTGGATACTGCGGTCAAGGCTCCATGCAACCATCGTGTTGACATAAACCGCGGCATCTCCTCCATGCCTTCGGGATATCGAATCGGTCGGTGACGCGTACTGCGTCGGAATTCAGCTCGCGCTTCCTCACGATCTTGCCTTGCAATCTGGTACTTGGCGAGCCACGTCTCCATGGAGACATGGTGCAACATACAAAAGCGATTCACATTCTCTTCCATTGAGGCATCCATTCTTTTTTCTACCCCATTTCCAACCACCACATCTCCAGTCAACCTATCATCGTCCTTCAGCATCCATAGCATTTCATTGTCTGGTTCCACCGTTGGTAGTCATTGTGAGATATGCACTAACGCCTCTGACACCAACCAACCTTCCGCCATGCTACCTTCTGGATGAGCTCGTTGTCGCACAAAGCCTTTCAGGGTTTTCATGAAGCGCTCTAGGAAGAACATCCATCGCGTATGGACAGGTCCAGCAATCTCCACTTCATCCACAAGATGCACAAGAAGGTGAACCTGTATCATGAGCATGCTAGTGGGCAGGTATTTCTCAAAGAGACAGACCGTCTCAACTGCTCCCCGCCTTGCGGATTCAATAGAGGATGTCTTAATCTCTTTCTGTGAGATCCATTGCACCAAAGTCGACAACTTGTAAATGGCCCCGCAAATTTCTGGAGTAAGGCATCCCGCGATCGCGATCGGTAGGACAAACTGCCACAAATGAGAAAGCATTATGAATAATGGCCACTTTTCAAATTGCAAAATGTCTACGCTAATTAAAATCCATTCTGTTCACAAACCTGACATATCTTATGCCAATCATGGGATTTTAGCCGAGACATTTGGTCATCTTTAGAAAATGCGGACCTGAGAGAACGCATCATACCCGTCGGAGTGTGGATAGACTTGATTACTTGCTTCACAATGTACAAAGTGCAAGTGCAACATCTTAAAGAAGCTAGATTGTGGAATAAGGAAAGGTTTGATAGCAAGCATCGGCTATAGCCTAAAGCAATTGAAGAGGGAGATTAGG
The DNA here is from genome assembly GCF_053477565.2 of Lygodium microphyllum. NCBI lineage: Eukaryota > Viridiplantae > Streptophyta > Polypodiopsida > Schizaeales > Lygodiaceae > Lygodium > Lygodium microphyllum. Next base: position 68,238,938 of record NC_141143.1, on the reverse strand, counting down.
TATTGATATATGATAGTAGCCTCGACAATCAACATAGCACAGTGCGCAAGATGGTGAGAAGGTGGTTTGGACCTTATCAAGTGAAGCATACTTATGACAATGCTACTTATGAGCTGATTGAGCTTGATGGGATAGTCTTGAAGACACCTATTGCTGGTAAGTGAATCAAAATTTTCAAGAGAAGAGATGAAGTTGGATATGCAATGGAAAATTTGGTTGAGGATGAGGATGTGCCTATAATTCATGAGTTAGACGAAGAAGTATAGGATAATGTTGTGGAAGATAATATTATTTTGGATGTTGAGGATGATGAGCTCGACTTGTTGGTAGAGCTTGGAGAAGAGAATGAGTAGATGTGGCACATCTGGAGGATGTGGAGATTCAGAGGGGATGGATGTCATGTTGTTACCCCTCTTTTAGGAAAATAAAGTCTTGATTGCAGAGGCTATGTGCGGAAAGGGAAGGTTCCTCTAGATCAAGTGCTTATGCTTACGCTTGAAGCACACATTGTGTCAAGAGCATAAGGTTGATGGTGGTTTGAACACTTCAAGGCACAAAAACAGATTGGAGTGGAGGCACTCTTATGTGCGTAAAGTAATATGCAGCGTAGCCAACAGCTTAGTTCTATTTAATATTTACTCCCTAAGAAGAACTTTTGCTTGAGAGCCTCTTATGTTTTAGTGTTTTTTAGGGGTAATAAAAACAGAGAGAGGTATAAGCACGGTTAAGGGAAAGGCAAGCTTTATGAGCGTTTGCATGGATGGAAAGGCTAATGAAAGGGGCGGCATGCTTTTGGGGGCAGACAGATTCTCCGTTGTGTTTCTTAGCTCTTTCTGGCGAGTGTGGCTGACGCTATTTTTGGCAAGTTCTGCTTTATAGTACTCCTTTCGTCAAAAACAAAGGAGAGGCGGAGAATTATGGACATTATCCTGGTTATGAACCAGGGCGGCTGCTGGAATAGTGGAACAGTGTTTGCTTTAACGACTGCAATAGAGTGTGGAAATGCAAGTGATGAATCGCATGCAGAGGACAAATTCTAAAGGTAGATGCTTAGGAGGAAGGTTCAGTCGTGGGAATCGTTTGCAGCAACAGGAGAGAAGTTTGCAGGTTGATTGGGTGCTGGCGGACATGCTGATGCTTAACATGGCGGATGCTGTAACGTGTCTTCTGGTGGCCAACTGCCTACATAATATGGAAGCTGACGCCTGAGCTTGTTTGCAGGTTGATTGGGTGCTGGCGGACATGCTGATGCTTAACATGGCGGATGCTGTAACGTGTCTTCTGGTGGCCTACTGCCTACATATGGAAGCTGACGCCTGAGCTTGTTTCTGGCTGATAATTCGTGATATTCGAGAAATCGCTGCGTATCTGTTTGCAGTGAGGCCATGATTAATGGTCTTCAGGCTTGCGCAGTCCACAGAGATTCTAGTGTCCTAGTTCATTGATTGCATCAGCGCAATGAAAGGAGAGAACATCATTTCAATGCGTGAAAGAAGTAGAGCACCATCTTCGTCAGGATGGCTAACTGCAGTAGTTTTTGAGTTTTGAGTTGATGTCCATGAGGAAAGATCCAAAGTCTTAATTGTCGACACTCTCAACTACCTTAGCAAATTCTATGACCTCTAATAAACTGACCTTTAGACTTTAAGCCTTCAAAAGTTATTGTCATTCCTGAAGGCTCAATTCATGTGATCCCTTGACAAGCAAAACGTCTTCTACATATTCACAGCTTCTCCTATGCAGCTTGTACTTACAGTTTTGTGAATTTTTGGGATTCATTGAAAAGATTGAAATGAAGGCTTCTTCCAACTTGTGATGGTTCTGATCCTCTGCGGATTGTCACCTGAGACCCAAAAGCACTTTGACACCAACACAAAGGAGAGCTTCAAGGGAACACCCGTAAATCTTTTGGGCCTTAAGGTAGCCCTTTCCTTCTTGCCTTCCTCATTTTTCTTTGTACATTGTACTTATGTACTTATGAGGGAGAGAAAGAGAGAAAGAAAAGAAAAGGAGATGGGAAGAGAAAGAGAGAGAGAGAGAGAGAGAGGGTCATGGGGAGAGAGAGAGAGAGAGATGGGAGGATTGGGGATGGAAAGGAGGGTGAGTGAGGGAAAAAGAGACAAAGGAGAAGAGGGAGAGGGGGAGGGGGAGAAGAAACTAATAATTTTTTGTTAATAGAAAGAGGGAGAGGAAAAGAGAAGAAAGAGGGAGGGGAGATGGAGAGAAGAGAGAGAGAGAGAGAGAGAGAGAGAGAGAGATAGAGAGGGATATAAAAATCATAGGGAAAGAGGGCGATACTAGAAAATAGAGAGAGGGAGAGGGGAGATAGAGGGAAGGAAAGTGAGAGGGGGGAAAGGGAAAGAGAGAGAGGGGGGGCACATAGAGAGAACAAAATAAAAAATATTGGAAAAAAGGAAGAGGGAAGATTAGATAGAGAGAGAGAGAGAGAGAGAGAGAGAGAGAGAATTGGAAGAGGGAGAGGAAAAAAGAAGGAAAGGGGGAGGGGAGATGAAGAGAGAGGGATATAACAATTGTAGCGAAAGAGGAGAGAGAGAGGGAAAGAGAAAGAGGGGCAAAAGAGGGATATAAAAAATAAAAAAAATTCAAAAAACGTGAGAGAAAGAAAGAGGGATATGGAGGTTGAGAGAGAGAGAGAGAGAGAGAGAGAGAGAGAGAGAGAGAGAGAGAGAGAGAGAGGAAAAGGAAAAGGAAGAGAAAATTAAAAATTTTGAAAATTAGAGAGGGAGAGGGAAGAGAAAGAGAGGTAGAGGAAAAATGGAGAGGGAAAGGAAGGGGAGAGAGAGGAATAGGGAGTTGGGATGAGAGATAAGGAGATGGATATGAAGAGAGACATGAGAGAGAGAGAGAGAGAGAGAGAGAGAGAGAGAGAGAGAGAGAGAGAGAGAGAGAGAGAGAGAGAGAGAGAGAGAGAGAGAGAGAGAGAGAGAGAGAGAGAGAGAGAGAGAGAGAGAGCTCATTGAAGAAAAAGTGAGAGGGAAGGGGAGAAAATTTGAGAAAGTTAAAGAAAGAGAGAGAGAAAGAAAGATAGAGAAAGATTGAGCAAATAAAGAGAGAGAGAGATAAAGAGAGGGAGGGAAAGAGAGAGATATAGAGAATGGTAAATGGAATATTTTTTCCAATTTTCTCTACGTAACTATCAAAGGTCAATGGGCCTTTTGATTAGGTTGACTTGACCATCTTCATAGGCTATTAAAGGAAACCCCTCTCAAAACCACAATCACCTACACCTTGTTAGAGTTCTTCCAGCAACTAGCCTTAAACTATTCACTTAGATTCCTCTTATATGGCCATAGAAGCTTCACACAAGAAGCACATGGATAGACAGAGCCATCCTGTATCAATTTGTTTAAAATTAAAGAAAATTTTCTTCTTTTCTAATTTACTATGTCCTCTCTATTGTTTGCTCAAAATTTATATGCTGCATTGTGTAGTTTTCCCATATGCCTCAATTGCTCACTTGTATGTTTAGAGAGATGGTAAAATATTAGTTCTATATGTGGATGTTCTTCTTACTATAAGTGACTATGGGTTGTAACTTTGGCAACATCTGGAAAATGACTTTGTCTCTCTAGTAGAAGGATGCATGGAAAGTCTTGAAAGCATTTGGTATGGTCAATTGCAACAATATAGCAACACCTTTAGAGGTCAATGCAAAGTCATGCATTAAGGATATAGTGGTACTAGCAAAGCTTAGGAGGTTAATGAGGTTCGTCAATAGTCACATATATTGGTGTATGATATGGCAAAATATTAGTTTTATTGTTAGTGTTCTTAGTAGGTTCTCATGTAAATCGTGTCAACTCATTTGAAAGCTAGGATTTGGGTACTTCGATACTTGAAGGAAACTCTTGACTATAGTATTACATATAGTTCTAGAACTTATTCGGTCTAAAGCTATGAGTTAGATTAGGAAGAACTTAGAAAATACTCATTGCAAGGAATCAATTTTTTGTCATTGTTTCTTAGGTTCAAGAATCTTCTCTTGGATTAGTACAAAGCAATCAATAATGGCACTACCTTCTTCTAACGAAGAAAAGTATAAGATAACATGTTTTGTTGTATGTGAAGTAGTTTAGTTAAGGAGGATTCTATTGTATATGGGACTATAGGATGAAGAGCTAACTATGCTAAGATATCACAACCAAAGTTACTTTTCCATTAAAAAAATCTAATATTTAATGTGCACACCATGAAACACTATGTGTGTGATTTGATCCAAGATGGAATAATAAAGTCATTTACTATCTAATAAAGCATCATAAACCTTCAATAGAGGTCTTATGAAAGATTTGCTTCAAGTTTATCTTTAAAGACTCGTAGAGTAAACTTTGAGAAGGATATTAGATTGAAGTTACATTTATATAACTATATTATTAGCAAAATACCTTTTATATACTCTCACTGACCTATACAACTCATATAATACCCTAATTATTGTATAATCACTAAGTTTTTAATGAAATATTATCTCATGTAAAATTTAAAAATAAATATTACTAGCTATAGTTATTAGTTATTATTTTATGTAAAGAATTATTTTATAAAATATCAATAATAATATACACATAGTGACTTATTTTAATTGATATTTATTATTTAATTAATTTTCCAACTTATATTTTTATTTTATAAATTTTTATTTTTATCATATTTAGAACAATTAATATTATTATTTACTTATATGTAATTCTTATATATAAATATATAATTATTAAATGATATATTTTTTATATTATTACTATTAATTATTTAAATTTTAATAAGTATAAATAATTTTTTGTACATTTTTATTACTAATTGATTATTATTTATTATTTAATCCTACTATTTTAAAAATATTTTAAGGTTAATTTATTTATTTTCTATAAAAAATTTGCTTGAGTACTTAAATCTCTCTTTAGCTTCTGTTATGGAGACAAGTCACATTTTGATTTATGCTAGGGCTCATCCAAGGGATGTTGTTTATACACTAAAAGAATTCTTTTGTTACAACAAAGATTCTCTTCACCAATCCTTTTCTTCATCCATTATGGTAATCTAGGTGGATGTGTCCCTATATAATACCCCATATATTTGAGGCCATTGTATAATAGTCTCATGTTTTTCATATCATACAAAACTTGTATTCTTACTAATGCAACTTATTGTTGGATATGTTCAATGCCCCACCCTCATAAGGTGTTGCCAATGACCCATGGTGCTCAAAATTATAAGTCTCCTATTATGTAAGCATACATATTGATTGGATCTTGACTTATATATCTTATGAGATTCATATGGTCAAGATGGCTTAAAGTTGACCTTTATAGCCTTTGGGTTGACATTATATCAAGTTATAGGTTGTCCGAGTCATTAGGGACTCCTCTTTTAGGACTAATGGGGGACTAGTGACCCCTAGGCATGGGTTCGAGGATAGTGCTCGTGACCCAATGTTAAAGGGAATATTTTGTGGAATATTCTCTAACAAACTAGCAAAGGTTAATAGGTCTTTCAATTAGGCTCACTCAACCACCTTCTTGGGCTATAAAAGAGAACCCCTATCAAAACCACAATCATCAATCTTTCATATTGTTAGAGTTCTTCAAACTAGCCTTCAAATATTTACTTAGATTCAATCTATATCGCTATAGAAGTTTCATGGTAGAAGCACATGGATCAATAGAGCCATATTGTGTAAGTTTATGTAAAATTCAAGAAATTTTTTCTCTTCTCTAATTTGATGTGTACTCTCTATTCTTTGCTTAGAATTTACATGATGCATTTTGTAGTTTTCACATGTGCCTCAATTGCTAACTTGTATATTGTTTAGAGGGATAGTGAAAGGTTTGTAGTGATTATCTTATATGTAGACATCCTTCTCATTATAATGCTATGAATATATAATCCATAGACTCAAAAGGCTTTGAGATTTGAATCTGAAATGATAGACTTCAGATTGTTGCACTATTGTTTGAGGATCGTAAATTTGGCAAGATCTACAAAAGATCTCTCAAAAAAGGTATACATGGAAGATCTTGAAAGCATTTGGCATGGTCAATTTCAAGGAGATAGCTACATCTATTGTAATTATGACCGCCTATTGGCTGTCCAAGCATGTTTTGAGTGGTCCATCGAGAGACGAGTCTAGCAACGCTGCTCGACACTCCCATGGAATGTCATGGGGTTTGTCGCCTAGGGGTTTTCGAGTCCGCCTCGCAACGAAATGTTTGTGGCCGAACCCACTAGGATCGACCTGAAACTTGAGTTCCTAGTGGTCAAGGTCTCCTGACAGCATTCTAGTGTCGAGTTCTGGACATCCTACTTTACGCAGAGATACCCAAGCCGAAGTAGACCCATGCCGCACTTGGTTCAAAGAGAATGGGAAATGAGAGGGATGTGGCGCTCCACCTCTCTCCCCATAGGGCATAATCCCATTTCGGTCCCCTAAAATGACATGAATCGGGGTTCTAACCTAATGATTTCTAAGCATCGTTTGTCAGTAAAGCCTAACCTTGTGAGACGCCTCCCATTTCTCTGGGACCACCCTGTCGTAGGACAGTCCCGTCGGGGGTTCCGTCCTCCCGTTTCCCTCACTTGGCGTATTTTAGTTGTCTACTTAGCCCTATCACTTTTAGGCATGACATGTAAAAACAACTTCCTTAATTAGCCTTTTAAAAGGACAAGGTTCGTTCACGTAATCTTATGACACTGACACGAAAACAAATTCAAACAAGATCCCTGGAAGTACCTAATATTAGCAATTTATCAGAGATACAAATCTTGTTCAAAAAGGACAATATCCGCAATCCTTAAGGATGCACTTTTATTTCCACCAAGTTTCCGCCTTGCATTAGTAACAAGGGCCTCTCGAAAATCTATTCCAAGTCACGCTGATCGTTTGAGTAGGACCCAGAGGCAAGGAATTTACGGCCAGAGCCCCCCCGGCATTCAAGCGTCCTCCTACATTCAAACCAATCTGCAGAGAGACATCTTGTGGTGGGTTCGGTCCACGTTCCCGTCACGGCTATTTAGAACCCCGTTGGCTAGGGTTGGCGGCCAGCTGGGGGTGGTTTGGCGCCCCCTCCAAAAGTTCAACCTGATTCACTATGCTCATTTATGAGTTTGGGGTTACACAATCTCTCTTTTCCTTTTTTTTTCTTTTTAGTTAAAGCAATGTTTCTAAATTTACAAGCACAAACAAAGGTGGAGGTGAGTGCTTAAGACATCTGCTAAGGTAGGGTTCCTCTCTTGACTCTAACGTTTGTGCTTCTTTCCTTAGCGGTAATTTCCAATATCCTCCGAATGATAGGGAATTCCTTCATTCCGTCCCCCTATGAAGTAACAATATATTGGCTTAATTTCTTTAAAACCCTAAATACGTTGAGTTGAGCCCTATCCTTGGGTATACAAGGTTCATTTTTATTGAATGGCTCTTGAGAAATTATTAGTATTTTGTATGTGCGATTTACAGTTATCTTCAAGATGAATCCCTAGCAGCGCAACTAAAACGGATCATGATGCCACACAATTTAGAGGCGTATCTTTCCTAAGACAATGCTACAATGCAGGCCTTTGCTTTTGGGAATTCATTTCGACGCGCTTATGCAAAACACAAATAGAGACTTATATTTTTTTTCTTTTGGGTAGAGGACGTGAAGTTATCAGGCCTAAGGCAAAATCGAACCACTCCCCTCTGAAGGTTTATAGGGGCCTAATACCTGTTTTAGTATTGCAATGGCCTAGATATACTTAAACATCATCCTAGCAATTCAAAAATTTCATGTACTTGATTCAAACTGTCACTTCTACCTTTCCAATTTCACAAATTTTGTGATGCAAAGAAAAAAAACATATGATTTTCGCTTAATTGACGAATATGTATAAGTGTTTTAACAATCCATTTTTTAGTACCTTCAAGCATGCTAATGTTAGTACATAATCTAAAGTATTATTGCGTGCATGAATGCAAAATCTTCCATGCAATTTACTCATTCAAAAACATGCCAAAGTGCAAGTAAGCACAATTTCCAATATGATAAAACGATGTAAACTAAATGGTGGTTAGTTATGATAGACTTTCACCGAATAGCTTTCCCTTCCCAATGAAGTCGGCCTATGTCCTTAAGACCTCCCATCAGGGTAGGGTGTATGGAATGCACTTGATTACCAAGTCACGCGGTTCCTTGACCTTACTTCGTTTGGGAGGCATCGTATGATTTGGGTTTTGCTTCGCGCTACGCACCCAGATTATGAGAGAGACGGCTCCTCGCGGAAGGGGCTCGTTTGCGAAGACCTTCTCCAAGAGGGGGGAGAAAGAAGACGGCAAGCTCCGAGAAGCTCGAAGTTCTTCAAGGAGGAAGAAAAAAACTATTTCCTTCTCTCTCTCCCTCTCTCTCTCTCTCATAATTATTAAAAAGGGGGGGAATTATGAGAGGAGTTGGGGGGGGAATTTGGCGACGTGAGTTGGAGTTTGTAGACATTGGGCCCCAGGCATTTGAGGATCCTGTAGGCTCCACAATACCTTGGACTCAGTTTTTTTAAATTTCCCCAATGACAGGGAACTCCTCTTGGGCCGTACACGAATAAAAACCATGTCTCCCTCATTGAAGAGTCGCTCTTGTCTATTTAGATCTGCATAGCCTTTTTGCTTATCCTTGGTAGCTCTAATGCCTTGTCTGATGGTCTTAACCTGCTCATCCATTTCCTCGAGCATTTCCTTAGAAGCCTCTACTCTTAAAGTAGGATCTGAAAAGTTCAATGCAGAATGGCAATCATGCCCATACAATGCTTGAAAAGGTATCATTTGGATGCTTTGTTGGTAGGAAGCATTATAGGCGAATTCTACTAATGGTAGATATTGAATCCATTTCTTAGGTTCGCGATAACAATAAGCTCTAAGGATATCTTCAATGACTTGATTGACCCTCTCTGTTTGGCTGTCAGTTTGAGGGTGATAGGCTATGATGAAGCAGAGTTGAGTCCCAATGGCCCCAAATATCCCTCTCCAGAAGTGAGACATGAAGAGGGAGTCGCGGTCACTAATGATCCTTCTAGGCAACCCATGGAGCCTAAATATCTCCTTGATGAACAGTCTGGAAATATCTGAAGCTTTATAATTTTTCTTAACTAGAATGAGGTGTGCAACCTTGGTGAGCATATCTACTATAACCATAATTGACTTGTAGTCCCCTTGCACTGAGGGTAACCCAACAACAAAATCCATGCTGATAAATTCCCACTTCATTTGGGGGAGGTCGAGAGGTTGCAGCTTCCCAGGCATCTTGACATGTTCTGCCTTGATGCGCTGGCAAGACAAACATTTCGTGATATATTTAAGCACGTCTCCCTTAAGCCTTCCCCAATGATAGCTCTTTCTGATTGTGTTGAGGGTCTTGACATATCCGGGATGGCTTGAAAAGGGGGAGTCATGCGCTTCCCAAAGTATTCTATGTTTAAGTTTCCTATTAGAGGGTATGCATAATCTTGTCCTAAAATAGACAAGTCCCTCATTGACAGAGAATTCTTGATATTTGACCTTAAGTTTTGGATTTTGGTCCTTTCCTAAAATTTCATTTATCATCAACAGATATTCTGGATCATGGCTAGCTTCTTCCTTGGCTAGTTCAAGGATAGGGTTGTTGGGCATTGACACCATAGTTGCCAAAGATTCAGCCAATGAGGGTTCTTCCATGATAAGAGAGTTGAGGAACGCCTTGCGACTTAGAGCGTCAGCGACCACATTCTCCTTGCCGGGTTGATACCTAATCTCAAAATCATACTCTTGTAGAACTTCTATCCAACGATGTTGCCTCATGTTGAGGTTCGTCTGGGTGAAGATCCATTTAAGGCTCTTATGGCCCGTGATCAAAGAAAACTTGTTGCCAAGCAAGTAATGTTGCCAAAGTTTGAGGGCTTGGATTACTACTAGCAGTTCCAGGTCATGGGTGACATAATTCCTCTCATGGTTTTTTAGCTTCCGCAAGGAATAAGGTATGAGAAGACCTTCTTGCATTAGTACACAGCCTAGTGCAAGTGTGCTAGCATCCGTGACAACTTCAAACTCCTTGCTTAAGTCAAGGAGCTTCAGAATTGGTGTTGTCACCAAGCTATGCTTGAGTTGATTAAAACTTGCTTGTTCAGAGGGCGTCCCCACTATGGCAACTTGTTTTTTCAGCAAATTTGTGAGGGGTGTTGCGATTAAAGCATAGTCCTTAATGAAGATCTTGTTCCAACGTGTTAATCCAAGAAAGCTACGCACTTTTTTAATAGTAGTCGGGGGAGACCATTCTTGAACGTCCTTAACCTTGGTAAGGTCTATAGAGATTCCTTCATTTGACACAATAAATTTGAGATATTCAATCTGTCTTTTTAAGAAGGCACACTTTTTCTTCTTAGCATAAAGCTTATGAGTCCTCATGGTCTCAAGGACGATGTGAACTTGGGACTCATGATCCGCCTCTTTCTTGGAATAAACCAAGGTATCATCAAAGAAGATGAGTACGAAATCATCGAGGTGTGGTCTAAAAATATCTTGCATTAGCCTGTTAAAGGTGGCGGGGGCATTAGTTAATCCAAAAGACATTACTGTGAATTCAAAATGACCATATCTGGTATTGAATGCCGTCTTTGGAATATCCTCATCCTTGACACAAATTTGATAATACCTTGACCTTAAATCAATCTTGGAGAAGATTTTTGCTCCTTGCAGTTGATCGAGTAACTCATCTATCCTTGGAATGGGGTATCTATTCTTGATGGTTACTTGGTTCAGGCCTCTATTGTCAAGAATTGCATGGTAGGGGGACTTGCTCAAGATGCTGTGCCGAACACACAGAATGCACAAGGAGAAGCTCACTCAAGAGACAAGAAGAGAGATGGAGGCCAAAACGTTTTCTTGTTGGTTTCTTATTCTTCTTCCACACACTTTACAATGTACACAAAGTATAGATAAGATACAACATAAAGGAAAGTAGCCTACTAAGTCAAACAATGCATATCCGACTACATTAGTCGACTAGCGCTATAACTATGCCAGTTGTAAATAGGTGTAACAATCTGAATATAATAAGTAATGAGTCAGTGGCCATGTGAGAGTCATAATGACCACCGATGTGCTAAGTGTAGATGTGTGGACCCATCTAACCAGACGGTCCATCATCAATGTCCGCATGTGTTGAGCTTGTCATCTCAACACTCCCCCTCAAGCTCAATTGCATCTCTGCAACTCCAAGTAAGCTTCGAAACTTTTGAAGCTTCTCTATACCCAATGCCTTCGTGAAAATGTCAGCTATCTGATCCTGTGTGCTGACATACACCAAGTCAATCTCACCTACTAGTACCTTCTCTCTCACAAAGTGGTAGTGTACCTCAATATGTTTTGTCTTGGCATGGAACACAGGGTTCCTAGCCAACTGTATATTGCTCATGTTGTCACGATAAATGACAACTGGACCTTTCACTTGCACATCTAAATCAGCCAATAACTTTTGTAGCCATACTACCTCACATGATACTACAGCAGCACCTCTATAATCAGCCTCTGTACTCGACAAAGCAACTGTAGGTTGCTTTTTGCTACTCCAAGTAACTGCTGCACTACCAAGAAAGAACATGTATCCACTGGTAGATCTTCTATCAGACATACTACCATCCCAATCTGCATTTGTGTATCCAAACACCTGTACATCTGTACCTGCCTCATAGAAAATTCCCTAATGTAATATGGACTTCACATATCTCAATATGCGTCTGACTGCATCCAAATGTGGCTTTCTAGGTACTTGCATAAACTGACTCACAATACCAACAGCGTAGCTCAAGTCTGGCCTTGTAATGGTCATGTAGATCAAACTCCCCACTATCTTCTTGAACATAGTAGGGTCTTCTATCTCATCCCCAACATCAGCACTCAACTTTACATTCTGCTCCAATGGGACTGAAAGTGGTTTGCATGTTGTCATACCATACTTGGACAACATATCCAAGCCATACTGTCTTTGGGACAGCCATATACCATCATCACATCTGATCACCTCAATGCCAAGGAAGTACCTTAGCCCACCTAAATCCTTCATCTCAAACTTCTTCTTCAAAAAATCCTTGACTTCAGCAATCCCACTATCACTATCACTTGTAATAATCAAGTCATCCACATAGATCACTATGATGACCAAACTTGCATCTCCCTTTCTCACATAAAGTGAGTGATCAGCATCAGAAACATAAAAGCCAACATTGACAAGATACTCTCTGATCTTGTCAGACCATGCTCTAGGTGCTTGCTTGAGCCCATAGAGCGCCTTCTTCAACCTGCACACATATGTGGGATGCTCTAAATCTTCATAACCTGCTGGTTGATCCATATACACTTCTTCCTGCAAATCCCATGCAAGAAGGCATTCTTCACATCCATTTGCTGCAACCTCCAACCTTTGGCTGCTGCCAAAGAAATCACACATCTGATAGTTGCCATCCTAGCAACTGGACTGAAGGTTTTTTCATAATCTATGCCATATGTCTGGGCATAGCCTTTTGCAACCATCCTAGCTTTGTACCTACTAATAGAACCATCTGCATTGTGCTTAATCTTATAAACCCACTTACATAGCTTTCTTGCCCTTCGGCAATGACACTAGATCCCAAGTCTTATTGGCCTCTAATGCAGCCATCTCCTCATCCATTGCTGCATCCCAATGAGTATTACCAACAGCATCCTCAAAACAAGTGGGCTCAACATCCTCAACTAGTTTCACTATATAAGCATAATGGTGAGCTGCATAACCTTCAAAACCAAATCTTTTAACAGGGTATCTGATCCTGCTAGATTTGCGTACCACCGGATCACTCAATGGAGCCTTTACATTATTATGAGCTCTCTATACACCTGGTGTCTTGACAGAAGGAATACCAAGCTCATCATCTAAGCTCTCTGAGCCACTGGAGTCTCCATCAAGAACTACATCAATGCCATCTGACACTTTATTCTTTCCTTTGTCTTTACCTGTAGTGCTACTACATGTACCTGAAGATGTAGAGCTACTCCTTAGTCTTCCAGACCAAGGACTACCAGATGATGTCTCTGGTCCACTAAGAGTGCGTCGTCTACCTTGGGTGGACTTAACAATGAAAAGGCTTGGAAGTCTTTTGTAACTTCCGTATATGTCAGAAAGCCATTTCTAGATTTCGATGAGTTGGTCTCCCTTATCATCACTGAAGAGATCAGCATGCAGAGTGAGACATCTGAAAGAAGTGGTAAACAGGTCCAAGCTTTCTACTCCACTTCAGGAAGGGGACATGGTAGGTTCTCTTCAAGAGGCCGTGGTACAGGACGTGGTAGTTACAACCAGCAAAATAGATTGAATCAGCAATTTGGCGATGTGCAGGTTTCAGGAGGTCGTGGTAACTTTAGAGGCAGGGGGAGCTTTAGAGGAAGAGGTGGATGGCAGAACAGAGGTTCTAACAACTCTGGTATTGTGTGTCACTACTATGGAAAAATAGGTCATATTGCAGCCCAATGTTATGCTAAGAAAGATTATATTCGCAGTTGTAAGTTGCAGCAAGAAAACTATGCATCGTCTTCACGACAGAATGAAGATAAAAATGAACATCTGTTTGTTATGCAGCATATGCTGAATGCTATTACAGGAAAGGGAACACATGATGATGTTTGGTATGTTGATTCAGGTGCATCCAATCATATGACCAGCCATGCAGAATGGTTTGGAGAGATGCAGGATTTGCAAAATGCAGGTTATGTGCAGATGGGTGATGATTCATGCCACCCAATTTCACACATTGGAAAAGTTCCCTTGTCCTTGCATGATGGTAAGACAAAGAGTCTTTCAGATGTATTACATGTGCCATCTATTACAAAAAATTTGGTGTCAGTCGGTCAGATGGTAGAGCAAGGGTTGCAAGTCAGATTTAATGCAAAGGGTTGCTTTGTAGAAGACTTCAATGACAAGTGCAAGTTGGTAGAAAAGGGAAGTAGAGTTGGACGTATGTTTACTCTGGATGCTGGAATTCCTACTATGAATGCTGCTATGTATGCTAAAGGAAAAGGTGTTGTTGCAGATATTGAAATTTGGCACAAACGCATTGGACATGAAAATGTACAAAGGCTGAAATTAATGCAGTCCAAAGGGCTGGTTACAGGTTTGCCTACATTTAGAGTTGTAAAATTTCATAAGGTATGTGAAGCATGTCAGCTTGGTAAGCATGCAAGACAACCGTTTTCACATGACAGAGATGTGAGCAGAAATATCCTTGATGTTGTGCATACAGACATTTGGGGGCCTACACAAAATGTATCTCTTGGAGGCAGTTCGTACTTTGTCACATTCATTGATGATTGTTCTAGAAAGCTGTGGGTATATTTTATGAAGGAAAAGAGTAAAGCATTTGAGAACTTTAGAACTTTCAAGGCTGCACTTGAAAGAGAAACAGGCTTGAAAGTAAAGTGCTTGATGTTAGATGGAGGGGGAGAGTACCTCTCAAATGAGTTCAGTGATTTTCTGAGGTCTCATGGGATAAAGAGACAGTTCACATGCAAGTATACCCCACAGCAAAATGGGGTTGCAGAAAGGAAAACATCGGGCATTGCATCAATCGCTACCAAGGCACCTACAATGCTCCTTACCTTCAGTGTGCATACTCATTGATAGACATCTTCCCTTTCTTCAATGTATTCAACTCTTACTTGAGTTGAATCTTTCGTGCCTTTGTATTTACGGAAAACATGCTTTCAAGTATGGTCCAAGCTGCATATGAATTCTCTGCATTTCTGATATGTCCCAGCATATTATTGTCAATTACTGCAGACAACCAATACATGACATTTTTGTCTTTTGCATTCCATTCCTTCCGTGCCTTTGTCTCTTCTGCAGTTGGAGGATCACTCACCTCCGGCTCCTTTTCCTCACCTAACACAAACTTGTAGAGGCCTTTTCCAATAAGGAAATTTGTGACACGAAACTTCCATGAAGGGTAGTTGTTCTTGTCGAGCTTCTCAACGATGGGGTTTCCACTGTTCTCTGCCATTATCACAAAACTAATACCAAACAACAAGCAAATCTTCTGCAACCCTTAACCTATAAATAGTGCACAGCAATACACCAGACAGCCTTTTTCAATGTCTGCTCAACAATACATGCAATTTGCAACCAGTTTGCAGATAAAACTTGTGTTTATTTGGTGTAAACACCTTTGAATTTACAGATCTAAAATCTGTAACCTGTGCACCTGTATATGGTAGACACAGCTAAAATTGCAGGGTATCTCGAACTGCTGTCCGCAACCTTGCGGCTCTAAAACGGGGCCTGAAATGACCTCGGATGGCCTCCACAGGCACTGTCCAAGAGAAAGAGTGGAAGAATGGGAGAGCTTCTTACCCATGGCTTGCTTGCTCGAACCTTGCTTCTTCTCCTTTGCTTCAGCCTTCAAAATCAGCCTCTCTCAGTGGCGCGGCTTTGATACCATATCAAGAATCGCGTGGTGGGGGGACTTGCTCAAGATGCTGCGCCAAACACACACAGAATGCACAAGGAGAAGCTCACTCAAGAGACAAGAAGAGAGATGGAGGCCAAAACGTTTTCTTGCTGGTTTTTTCTTCTTCTTCCACACACTTTACAATGTACACAAAGTATAGATAAGATACAACATAAAGGAAAGTGGCCTACTAAGTCAAACAATGCATAACTGACTACACTAGTCGATTGGTGCTATAACTATGCCAGCTGTAAATAGGTATAACAACCTGAATATAATAAGTAATGAGTCAGTGGCCATGTGAGAGTCATAATGACCACCGACGTGCTAAGTGTAGACGTGTGGACCCATCTAACCAGGCAGTCCATCATCAATGTCCGCATGTGTTGAGCTTGTCATCTCAATATCTATAATCAATGCAGAGACGAAGTGTACCATCCTTCTTCTTTTGGAACAAGACTGGAGCTCCCCAAGGAGAACTGCTAGGGCGTAAGTACCCTTGGTCTAGTAGTTGTTTGTGTTGTTCCTTTAACTCAATGGCCTCACGAATGGACATATTGTAGGGCCTTTTCGCAATTGGAGCAGCTCCAGGGATTAGCTTAATCTCATGATCCACTTCCCTAGGCAGTGGTAATTCAGTCAATTCCTCTGGGAACACATCCACATATTCCTTTAGCCATGATGGTTCTTCATTAGTGTTCTCTGTCTGATTGGGTTTGTTTAGCTTGATCAGGTAGACGGGTAATCCTTTCCTCATTCCTTGAACTATTCGAGTTGCCTTAGCTAACTGGAGCTTTGGTTTACCTGCTTCACATTGTGTTGAAACTAGCTCACCCTTAGGATTCCGAAAAAGGAGACTTGGCCCTTTCCACAATGAATGTGAGCATCATTGGGCATTAGCCAATCCATCCCGAGTAGACATTCATGGTTTCCTAAATTCATTACTCTGAACTTAACAGTTGTCGGCTCATTTTTGAGTAGGAATTCCACCTTAGTAGTTTGTCTGGTGCAAGTGATGTTGAGATGGCAAGCTCAACACGTGTGGACATTGATGATGGACCGCCTGGCTAGATGGGTCTGCATGTCTACACTTAGCATGTTGGTGGTCATTATGATACTTACATGGTCACTAACTTATCACTTATTATATTTAGTTTGTTACACTTACCTACAGCTGGCAAAGACATAGTGCCAGTCGATTAGTGTAGTCAGTTATGCACTGTTTGACTTAGTAGGCCACTTTTCTTTATGTTGTATCTTATCTATACTTTTTGTGCATTGTATAGTGTGTGGAAGAAGAGGAAGAAACCATCAATAAAACATATTGGCCTCCATCTCTCTTCTTATCTTCTTGAGTGAGCTTCCTCTTGTGTATACAGTGTGTGTTTAACGCAGCAGCTCAAGAAAATTCCCCATGGCTGCATTAGAAGCCAATAAGAATTGGGATTTGATACCCTTACCTAAGGGTAAGAAAGCTATTGGATGTAAGTGGGTTTACAAAGTCAAGCATAATGTAGATAGTTTAGTTAGCATGTATAAAGCTAGGCTGGTTGCAAAAGGCTATGCTCAAACATATGGCATAGATTATGAAGAGACATTCAGTCCAGTTGCTAGGATGGCAACTGTTAGATGTGTGATTGCCTTGGCAACAACCAAAGGTTGGAGTTTGCAGCAAGTGGATGTTAAGAATGCCTTCTTGCATAGCAAATTGCAAGAAGAAGTGTATATGGAGCAGCCAGCAGGTTATGAGGATTTAGAGCATCCCACATATGTGTGCAGGTTGAAAAGGCACTCTATGGGCTGAAGCAAGCACCTAGCACATGGTTTGACAAGATTGGAGAGTATCTTGTCAATATTGGATTTTGTATTTCTGATGCTGATCACTCACTTTATGTGAGAAAGGGAGATGCAGGGTTGATCATCATAGCCATCTATGTGGATGACTTGATTATTACAGGTGATAGTGACAATGGGATTGCTGAAGTCAAGGACTTCTTGAAGAAGAAGTTTGAGATGAAAGATTTGGGTGCTGAGATACTTTCTTGGTATTGAGGTGATTAGATGTGATGATGGTATATGGCTATCCCAAAGGCAGTATGCCTTGGATATGTTATCCAAGTATGGTATGATAGCATGTAAGCCTCTTTCAGTACCATTGGAGCAAAATGTGAAGCTGAGTGCTGATGTTGGAGATGAGATAGAAGACCCTACTATGTTCAAGAGGATAGTAGGGAGTTTGATTTACATGACTATCACAAGGCCAAACTTGAGCTATGTTGTTGGTCTTGTCAGTCAGTTTATGCAGATGCCTAGAAAGCCTCATTTGGATGAAGTTAGATGTATATTGAGGTATGTGAAGTCCACTTTACATTATGGAATTTTAAGAGGCAGGTAAGGACGTACAGGTCTTTGGATACACAGATGCAGATTGGGCTGGTAGCATGTCAGACAGAAGATCTAGACGTGGATTCATGTTTTCCCTTGGTAGTGTAGCAGTTACATGGAGTAGCAAAAAGCAACCTATAGTTGCTTTATTGAGTACAGAGGATGAGTATAGAGGTGTTGCTATGGCAGCATGTGAGGTGGTATGGCTGCAAAAGTTATTAGGTGATTTGGACATGCAAGAAGATAGTCCAGTTGTCATTCATTGTGACAACATAAGCAGAGCATATAGCTAGCTAGGAATCCCGTGTTCCATGCTAGGACAAAACACATTGAGGTGCACTACCACTTTGTGAGAGAGAAGGTACTTGCAGGAGAGATTGACTTGGTATATGCCAGCACACAGGATTAGATAGCTGACATTTTCACAAAGGCATTGGGTGCAGAGAAGCTGCGAAAGTTCCAAAGCTTACTGGGAGTTGCAAAGATAGAGTTGAGCTTGAGGGGGAGTGTTGAGATGGCAAGCTCAACACGTGCAGACATTGATGATAGGCCACCTAGCTAGATGGGTCCGCACATCTACACTTAGCACGTTGGTGGTCATTATGATATTCACATGGCCACTGACTTATCACTTATTATATTTAGTTTGTTACACCTACCTATAGTTGGCAAAGACATAGCGCCAGTCAATTAGTGTAGTCAGTTATGCATTGTTTGAATTAGTAGGCCACTTGCCTTTATGTTGTATCTTATCTCTGCTTTGTGTACATTGTATAGTGTGTGGAAGAAGAAGAAGAAACTAGCAATAAAACGTATTGGCCTCCATCTCTCTTCTTGTGTTCTTGAGTGAGCTTCCTCTTGTGTATGCAGTGTGTGTTTGGCGCAGCAGCTCAATCAAAATTTCCCTATCACATGATTCTTGACAAGTAATTTCTCACCCATTTGCTAGTTTGACAAGCAAGGTGGGTGCAGCTGTAGTGGCTATCCCTAACCTTGCACAAGTCGGTGAAATGAAAGAATGAGTGCTTCCACAATCAATCAGGGTTTTGAATTCCTTACCCTGGTAGTCCGATGGTGTTTGAGAATTGGCGGTTCGGGCCCTTCTTATGGAGGGCGGCATGAACGGTTGCCCTCTCGATCTCGGCTTCCATGCACAGATCTTCTTCTTCATCTAATCCTTTAATGGTAATATTGGAAGTTTTTTCCCTTCCCAATGTTGCAAGATTTGCTAATGAATCCGCAAACTGATTCCAGTAACGTGGAATCAGCTGAAAAGACACTCTCTCAAACTCTTCAAGTAGGGTCATAGCAGTCCGATGATACATACAAAGAATGGGATTCCGCACTGTGTATGTCCCATCTAGCTGATTCAGGATCAACTGGGAATCCCCTTTTACTAACAATCGACGAATACCACCTTGTTTGGCAATATGCACTCCCATAATCAAGGCTTTATACTCCGCCATATTGTTGGTGAATCCTACCTCGAGATAAGCAGCTAACTTCATCGTCACTCTACGTCAGGAATCTCGGATTACTATCCCAACACTTCCTTTTTTTTTAGGGCCCCTAGATGCTCCGTCAAAATATAATGTATACGTCCACAATGGGTTTACACAGCTGGCCATCACAAACTCCTCTATTCATAATTATGATAATCAAAGTTTAGCATGTTGAGAGGATGAATTGACGGCTCCATCCCACCTTCTTCATTGAACTCAACAGAGATACTCGTCAATAGTCGTAAACAGTGATGGCAAAAGACTTTAATCTCCCACACAAAGGTTTTATCTTCTTGCTCAATCACTTTATACCCTTTGCTCCACCAGATGAGTTTCCCCTGATGGTATCTTTGCTCCAGATATGGGTGCTCCAAATAAGGGATTAACCGACCCATCAACCAGCTTTAGGCTCTTCCGCAGGTCTCAGATCATTCTTAGCATGGACTTGCAATGCATTTTCTTTGTATTAGCATACTTAGAAGTAATAAGGTTTAATCTTATTAAGATTAACCTTATTTTTAAACTCTACTCCCTCTAGATCAGCTAATAGGGCTGTAGACCTGTTCTTCCCTAACCTGATGATTTTGTAGGGGCCATCCCATTTAGGTTCCAATATTGAAGTGCTCGGGTTCATTGCAATGGAAATAATGCAGGCTTTGATCACTTTTTTGAGTGGGGGCAAAGTCATTGATTGCATTTGCTCTTGGCTTCTTCTGTTGGCCTTGATCCTATCCTTGCACCCTTTTAGTTTGAGCTCTCGACATCCCCGAATTTTGGTCTCTGGAAGCCCAAGTTTTGGATTTTGGCTGGACTTCTTGGGCAATAGGTCACGCTCTTATCAATGCATCTTGCAAATCCGAAGGATGCATTGATTCCAAATGAGTGTTTATTAGCGGATTCAACCCATCACAAAACTTTGAGACCATTTGGGGGATGCTCATTGTCGGGGCATATTTTAGCAAGGAAACAAATTTTGAGTAGTATGATTCTAGAGACAGGCCCAAGTGCCTCAACTTAAAGAACTCATTCATCTTCTAAGTTCTATATGCAGGTGGCATATACCTTTCCTGCACTACTTCCTTTAGTTTTTCCCAAGTTATTGTGCTTTCAGTGACTACTTGGTCTTTACACCATTGCTTTCACCACAGCCTAGCCTCACCAATGAGCTTGAGCTTAGCAATCATGGCTTGGTTCACAGGTGTTGTTCCAACTACACTAAAATAGTCTTCCATGGATTCAATCCATATTTCAGCATTAGCTTCAACAGTCTTCCCCTTTTCATCAAATTTTGGTGGTTTAATTTGTTTGAGAAGAAACCTCTTCTCTTGTACCTCTGCTAGGCTCAGTGTGGTAATAGGGTTCTGGATCTGTGCTTGGGGATGTATCTGATTACCAAGTTAAAATTTCCCGTGTTAGGTTTGCATTTACGCACCCCTATACAACTTAAATCAATGCGCACATATTTTTCCGTTTCAAATATGCAACCATTCAAATGAACATAAAATTCTTATTTAACCATAGGGAAATGTATGCCTCAAGTAAAATTATTCAGGAATGGATAGGGTTTAGCTGAAATGATTTTTTCCTCTCAGGAGTTACATTAATGCCAGGTTAATAATTCCCTATTGGAATCAGCTATAGGGACAAAATAGTAGTATGGATTGGGGGAATGGATTCTCAAGAAGCGATAAGTCATGGAAAGTTTAGGAAATCCCTGTTGTTGATAGCCATGACGTTCATTTCACCCCATTACTTTAATTCTGTCTGCTGGTAAAATTTTAACCACCTCTTCATAGATGTAGCAGTTCTGATAAACTTGCCGGCGTCCGATGTGTAGGGTTGAGTTCACATGAGCCACATGGAAGATGAATAACTTAAAAATCTTCAAGTCTTCCAACCACTTTAACCTCTTCATATTGTTTTGAAGATAGGTGAGTCGAGTGGCGTCTATGTAGTAGTATCCCACGCTCCAAGTCCAACGCCTTTCAACATATAGCAGTGAGGGGTTGCAGAGCCAATCCAGGATCCCCATCATGTCAGACTGCTTGTGATAGCTTGAAGAGTTCATAGCTGTCCTGAACATGATATGAAATACGAGGAACCTCCTCCATGCCTCGTAAGTCTAGAAGCGGAAACAATCCACAAGTGAGTAAAAAGGGAAACATTTTCTAATAAACACATTGTCTCACTCTCCCTGATTTTTCTCCCTAATTGTCTTACTCATAGGTCGGCTCTGATACCAACTGTAATGTGACCACCTATTCGCTGTCCAAGTATGTTTTTAACGGTCCATCGAGAGACGAGTCTAAGCGACGCCGCTCGGCACTCCCATGGAATGTCACGGGGTTTGTCGCCTAGGGGTTTTCGAGTCTGCCTTGCAACGGAATGTTTGCGGCCAAACTCACTAGGATCAACTTGAAACTTGAGTTCCTAGTGGTCAAGGTCTCCTGACAGCATTCTAGCATTGGGTTCTGGACATCCTACTTTACGCAGAGATACCCAAGCCGAAGCAGATCCATGCCGCATTGGTTCAAAGAGAATAGGAAACGAGAGGGATGCGATGCTCCACCTCTCTACCCATAGGGCATAACTCTATTCCGGTCCCTAAAACAGCATAAATCGAGGTTCTAACCTAATGATTTCTAAGCATCGTTTGTCAGTAAAGCCTAACCTTTTGAGAAGCCTCCCAGTTCTCTGGGGACACCCTGTCGTAGGATAGACCTGTCAGGGGTTCCGTCCTCCCGCTTCCCTCACTTGGCATATTTTAGTTGCCTACTTAGCCCTATCACTTTTAGGTGTGACATGTAAAAACAACTTCCTTAATTAGCCTTTTAAAGGACAAGGTTCATTCATGTAATCTTATGACACTGACACGAAAACAAATTCAAACAGGATCCCTGGAAGTACCTAATATTAGCAATTTATTAGAGATACAAATCTTGTTCAAAAGGGACAATATCCTCAATCCTTAAGGATGTACTTTTATTTCCACCAAGTTTCCGCCTTGCACTAGTGACAAGGGCCTCTCAAAAATCTATTCCGAGTCACGCTGATCGTTTGACTAGGACCTGGAGGTAGGGAATTTATGGCCAGAGCCCTCATGGCATCTAAGCGTCCTCCTACGTTCAAACCAATTTGCACAGAGACCTCTCATGGTGGTTTTGGTCCATGTTCCCGTCATGGCTATTTAGAACCCCCTTGACTAGGGTTGGCGGCTAGTTGGGGGTGGTTTGGCACACCCTCCAAAAGTTCAACCTGATTCACTACTCTCATTTATGAGTTTGGGGTTACACAATCTCTCTTTTCCTTTTTTTTTTTCTTTTTAGTTGAAGCAGTGTTCCTAAATTTACAAGCACAAACAAAGGTGCAGGCGAGTGCTCAAGACATCTGCTAAGGTGGGGTCCCTCTCTTGACCCTAGCGTTTGTTCTTCTTGCCTTAGTGGTAATTTCCAATATCCTCTGAAGGATAGCGAATTCCTTCATTTCGTTCCCCTATGAAGTAACAGTAGATTGGCTTAATTTCTTTAAAACCCTTAATAAGTTGAGTTGAGCCCTATCCTTGCGTACATAGGGTCCATTTTTATTAAACGGCTCTTGAGCAATTATTAGTATTTTGTATGTGCGATCTACAATTATATTCAAGATGAATCCCTAGAAGCGCAACTGAAACTGATCATGATGCCACGTGATTTAGAGGCGTATCTTTCCTAAGACAATGCTACAATGTAGGTCTTTGATTTTGGGAATTCATTTCGATGCACTTATGCAAAACACAAATAGAGACTTGTATTTTTTTACTTTTGGGTGGAGGACGTGAAGTTATTAGGCCTAAGGCAAAAGCAAACCACTCCCCTCTAAGGGTTTATAGGGGCCTAATACCTGTTTTAGTATTGCAATGGCCTAGATTTACTTAAACGTCATCGTAGCAATTCAGGAATTTCATGTACTTGATTCAAACCATCACTTCTACCTTTCCAATTTCACAAATTTTGTGATGCAAAGAAAAAAAAAGTATGATTTCCACTTAATTGACGAATATGCATAAGTGTTTTAACAACCCATTTTTCAGTACCTTCAAGCATGCTAATGTTAGTGCATAATCTAAAGTATTACGAGCATAATCAATAAGGTCCTTACTCTTTTTTTTTTGCGTGCATGAATGCAAAATCTTTCATGCAATTTACTGGTTCAAAAACATGCCAAAGTGCAAGTAAGTACAATTTCCAATATGATAAAATGATGTAAACTAAATGGTGGTTAGTTATGATAGACTTTCGTCGAATAGCTTTCCCTTCCCAATGAAGTCGGCCTATGTCCTTAAGACCTCCCATCAGGGTAGGGTGTATGGAATGCACTTGATTACCAAGTCACGCGGTTCCTTGACCCGCAGCTCTATCAGTTGAGGCGGGATTCCTGTTCGATTGGACCTTACTTCGTTTGGGACGCATTGTATGATTTGTTTTTGCTTTGCGGCTATGCACCCAGATTACGAGAGTGACTTCTCCTCGCAGAAGGGACTCGTGTGCAAGGACCTTCTCCAAGAGGGGGGGAGAAAGAAGATGGCAAGCTCCGAGAAGCGTGAAGTTCTTCAAGGAGGAAGAAAAAAACTATTCCCTTCTCTCTCTCTCCCTCTCTCTCTCTTCTCTTACTCTCCCTCTTTCCTCTCTCTCTCTCTCTCTCTCTCTCTCTCTCTCTCTCTCTCTCTCTCTCTCTCTCTCTCTCTCTCTCTCTCTCTCAATTTTCTTTTGTTTTCTTTCTAGCATGAAGGGTCCCCCCTCCCACGCTTAAGCCCTTTTTATAGGGTCTTGGGGGGGGGGGGTGGGGAATTAGTAATGGAGGCCCTCCCTCCTCCTCCCACGGCAAACGGTAGCCCCCCTGCCACCTCCAAGGCACGTGGTCCCCCCTGCGTCGTCCACCAGTTGGTGGCATGAGTTAGGTGGGGAAATAATTTTTTTTAAAATTAAAGGGGGGGGGGGGATTATGTTACATGTAGAGACATCAATGTGACGTTATCCATTACGGATACGTTGGTACTAGCAAGGCTTAGGAGGTTGGTCAATAGTCTCATCTATTAGTGTAATACCAAGCTTAATATTGATTCCTTTATTGATGTTTTGAGCAAGTTCTCAAGTGAAATTTGTCAAATCATTGGGAAGCTAGGATATTGGTGCATCAATACTTGAAGGAAATGCTTTACCATGGTAAAATATATAGTTCTTGAACATCTTTAGTCGAGAGCCATGAGTTAGATTAGGTAGAACTTAGAAAACTGTGATTCTAGGAGTCAATTTCTGGTCATTGTTTCTTGGGTTCAAGAATCTTCTCTTAGATTACTATAAAGTAACCAATAGTTAATCTTCTATCAAACAAAAGCACAAGATGACTTGTTTTGTTGCATGTTTAGTAATTAATTAAGGAGGATCCTGTGGTATACGGAAATCTAGGAGATGAAGAGTCAACCATACTAAGATATCACAATCAAAGTTACATTATCATAGTTAGAAACCTACTATTTGATGTGTAAACCATGGAACACTATGTACATGACTTGATTGAGGATGGGATAGTAAAGCGATCACTATCTAACAAAGCAACATAAATCTTCTTCAAAGCTCTTACAAAGGATCTATATCAAGTTTATCTTTAAGACCTCAACATTGCATCGAGGATGTAGTTTACATGCCACTGAACATTGAGGGGAGTTTTAAATTAAGTTACCTTCTGGTGCGCAGATCGGACGCAGAATGCTCACGTAGTGAATCCCAGAAGGTCCCCCAAGAACAATGAACTCTACCTTTTTGCACAAAAAACCATGTAAAAGCATGCACGATAAGAGGCAAGAGACAAATTGGGTTCAATCTCCCCCCATGCCTTGTGTGAGCGCTTCACAAAGCATGTATTTTATGTATATTTCAATCTTCATGCTCAATAATAGCCCAATTTACAAAAATATGACAAGCTTTTAGCTTTTGAGTTTGCTTTCTACAAAAATAGGAAAATAAAGCTAATGGACGGTGCCCATAGAGTCTGG
The DNA here is from genome assembly GCF_053477565.2 of Lygodium microphyllum. Classification (NCBI taxonomy): domain Eukaryota; kingdom Viridiplantae; phylum Streptophyta; class Polypodiopsida; order Schizaeales; family Lygodiaceae; genus Lygodium; species Lygodium microphyllum. Next base: position 68,213,534 of record NC_141143.1, on the reverse strand, counting down.
CACGCCCAATCTCAATGTCCAAATAGAAATAACATATCCGTGCGCATAGGCGCATACAAAATAATAATCAATAATCAATGTCTCAATAGACATAACAAAATATAGGCGTGGCGTCTATCAAAATATAGTCCAAAGGTCGAATACTCGCTAGACTCCAATGCTTTCCTCCGCCACTGCTGCTATCTCTACACATCAACTGAAGCATTCACAATCATTAGTAAAATAATACAATTAAACCGACAAAAGTGAATACCTAGCAGTCTTCAGCTACGTAAATAAATCAACTGGTTAGAAATAAATACTAACCTTAATTTATTACGAGTGCGCACTCTAAACTCATAAACGTTTATTAATTTAATATGCATTTTGCGGAATCACCCGCTATGGAATCACCCACGTACACACTAAATTAATGAAACGCCCGAAAAGGACAGGCGTCCCCATCAACTTCTCACACAAAGAATCCTCTTTGTGTATGAGCCCCGGTCATCTAAGTTTACGGAATCCATCGTAAAACCTCACGGAATCCACCGTCGAATATGCCTCCTGGCATCATACCCCCGGGGTGGGATAGCAATTGACCTCAATTGCTATTAGCTCAATGTGGAGCTAACAGAGTGGGGAAAGCATTTAAGTCTCTAGCGTGCATCCATTGTGCTTCCTCTACAGGATGGTTCTTAAATTTGACTAGATATCTAGAATACCTTCGGCCAGTTCTAGTGGTCATGTAGTCAGTGCCTATGATGGCTTCTGGTTCAAGTATTTCAGTCTCTTCCTCTAATAAAGGTGGGTTTTCATAAACAGGGTGGATAGGTAATTGGCCTCTAAATGGTCTCAATAAACTAATGTGAAATGTATTATGAATTTTCCAATGAGATGGCAATTCTAACTTGAATGCATTATCATTAATCTTATGAATGATTCTAAATGGTCCATAGAATCTAGGAGCTAATTTGACAACTGGATGTCTATCTACACTTTGCAGTCTACGCTTTTCTATTCTAAGCCAAACATAATCATCAACTTTGAAATTCATGGCTTGTCTTTTCTTGTTAGCTTGTTTGGTATATGATTGTTGGGCTTTAGCAATCATTTCCTTAACCTCATCAAAAATACTGTTATGCATAGTAGCAATATCATCAGCACTCTGAATTCTATTAGACAAAGATGCAACAGGTGTAGATAATCTATATCCATAAATGACTTCAAAAGGTGCTTTCTTTGTAGATGTGTGCGGTGTATTGTTATATGCAAACTGTAATAAATGCAAATGAGTGTCCCATGTCTGAGGTTTAGAGATAGTATATGCACGTAAAAGATCTAAAATGGTGCTATTTGTGGCTTCTGTTTGTCCATTTGTTTCTGGATGAAATGCAGATGAGAAATCAATTTTTGTGCCTAGATTTGCAAACAATGTTATCCAAAAATTATTACAAAATCTAGAATCACGATCTGAAATAATCACTTTTGACAATCCATGGTTAGTAAAAACAGTTTTAAAAAATAACTGTGCTGCTTGTGATGCTGTTAAAGTTTTCTTACATGCAATGAAATATGCTTGCTTACTAAATCTATCTACAATTGTCCAAATCATGTCATGGTTAAATTTAGTATTTGGTAAACCAGTAATGAAATCCATAGATATATGTTCCCAAGGTTTAGATGGAATAGACAAAGGCATTAGTAATCCATACTGTTTACCATGATGTCTCTTTATTCTTTGACAAATCAAACATTCAGAAACGAAATTAGATACATCTGCATCCATATGCTGCCAATAAAAATCTTCAGTTAACATGCGTAATGTAGATATGATACCTCTATGACCTTGATATGAGGGACAATGAATTTCATTCAAAACAAAAGATCGGAATGGAATAGTAACACACAGTCTCTTTTCAAAAAACATAAATCCATCATTATATGACAATGAATCAACAGGAATGAAATTATTTTGAACTAATTTTTGCCAATCAGAATGAAAAGTAATATCCTGGTGATATGTATCTTTCATAGCAATCAAAGAATCAAAAGATATGATAGAAATATTATGAATTGCAGGTCTTCTACTCAATGCATCAGCAACTACATTTTCTTTTCCAGGTTGGTATTGAATGATAGGATGAAAACTTTGAATGAAGGAAGCCCATTTGATATGACGGTCAGAAATTTGGGGTTGGCTAAGTAGATGTCTAATGCTTTGCTGGTCAGTCTTTATCATGAATTCTGAACCCATTAAATAATGCTTCCACTGTTTTAATGCTTGTACAACTGCTAATAATTCTTTGTCATAAGTGGAATATTTGAGCTCAGAGGGTTTCAGCTTAGAACTAGAATATGCTATTGGATGATTGTCTTGCATTAGTACGGCTCCTATTCCTGATCCGCTAGCATCGGTCACAACTAGAAAGAATGGTCTGTTAAAGTCAGGCAATTGTAGAACAGGGGCATTAGTTAATGCACGTTTCAGTAAATCAAAGGATTTCTGCTGAGTTTCAGTCCATTGATAAACGATTCCTTTCTTAAGAAGTTTTGTTAATGGTAAAGCAAGTAATGAAAAATTACGTACAAACTTCCTATAGAAACTAGCAAGACCAAGGAATGAGCGTAATTCATGCACATTTTTAGGAACAGGCCAATGCAATATTGCATCAATTTTCTTAGGATCAACTTTAATTCCTTCTTTTGATACAATATGACCTAAATATTCTATTTCTGTCTTAAAGAATTCACTCTTTTCAGGATTTGCAAACAATTGATTTTCTTTCAGTAATTGAAAAACTAATGATAAATGCTCATAATGCTCTTTTTCACTTTGACTAAACACCAAAATATCATCAAAGAAAACAATCACACAATACTGATATTTCAGAAAGATACGGTTCATCATTCTACTGAAAGTAGCAGGTACATTAGTTAATCCGAATGGCATGACTAAGAATTCGTAATGGCCAAACTGTGTTCTAAATGCAGTCTTAAATATGTCAGATCTATCTAGTCTCACCTGATGATATCCAGACTTAAGGTCAATTTTACTAAATATAGAAGATGCTTGCAGTTTGTCCATAAGGTCATCAACTCTAGGTATAGGATACCTATTCTTTACAGTGATCTTATTTAATGCTCGGTAGTCAATACACATACGATAGGTATTATTCTTTTTCTTGACTAAGAGTACAGGTGCACCGAATGGAGAACTACTAGGTCGAATTAAGCCTCTATTTAGTAATTCTTCAACTTGACTCTGGATTTCTTTTTGCTCTATTTGATTGTGCCTATATGGTGCTTTGCAAGGTGGTTGTGTGCCAGGAATTAAATCAATCTTATGGTCTTCTGGACGTGAAGGTGGTAAACCTGGTGGTAGGTCTTCTGCAAAACAGTCCTTAAAATATGCAAGAAATTCCTTATGCCTAGGGTGCATATGATTTTCCTTTACTTGCAATTCATTCACCCAAATGAGATATGATTTAGTATTCTTGCATAGTGCACGTTTTGCTTGAGTATGCGAAAGCAGTGGAAAAATATTAGATGCATGCATACCATATAATGTAATAGATTTTCCTTGAAAATTAATATTCATTGTGTGTGTGGAATAATCTATATTTGGATTATGCTGGTGTCTCCAAGGCATTCCTAAAATGATGTCGCTTGACTGTAATGGAACAACTAAGAAATTTCTTCTTTCAATGTATGAACCAATTTGAATCTCTAAATCTTGTACTTCTTGTGTGCCATTGTACCTAGTGCCTAAAAATGTAGCTTTTATGCGATAATGCGTAGGTACTGTATGTAATTTCAATTCCTTTACCAATTTTGCTGAAATAAAGTCATGAGTACTATCGTCATCATGCAAGATAGTTCTTTTCTTTCCATACACCATACATTTCATAGTCAACAATGAATGTGAAGTAGGCATACCTGGTAAAGTATCGGAAGTAGTAGTAGGATCATCCTCATCTTCAGTGAAATCCGGCATATCCTCATGTTCATCTTCGTCCATGGCTCCAAGATAGTTGATATGTGCTGGTGGTTTCTTTGAATGACAATTTGCTGTGAGATGCCCTGGCTGGTGACACTTGTAGCATACTATTGGCTTGGCTTTGGTTACATTATTTGCAATGGCTGGAAGTCTGGGTACATTTGGATTTGCTTGTGGAATAGGCTTAGGATTTGGATTGACAGTGGATGGTAATGCAGGTGGTTTAGCCCAATTCTTGCGGAAAGATGGTGATGAGAAACGACCTGGATTAAACCTTCTAAAATTGGAATTGAATTGTTTAGATCCATAATTACCATTGGCTTGGAATTGCTGTGGTCGTCTATCTCTTCCGCGTAACTTATCTTCAGTGTCGTGAGCTAAGGAGATGGCGTCTTCAAGGGTAGCAGGCTTGAACATGTTCACTTCAGTGTAGTAATGTCCAAGAAGTCCAGACATATACTTTCGCTTATGCGTCGTCTCTAGTACGTCTTCAAGCATGCGTAGCTGTAGGAGTGCATTCCAAAAACGCTTTGTATACTGTGGAATAGGCTCACGATCCCATTGTTGAAGTAAATCCCATTGCTTGATAGCCTTCTCATGAAATTGCGGTGGAAGGAAATTCTGCATGAACTTCTTCTTGAAATCTTCCCAAGTAGCAGGACATTCTATGCTCTTGCGGACTACAGTCCACCAAAGTGATGCTCTGTCTATCAGATGATTAGTAACACACTTGATTTTATTTTTTTCGGGATAAGTTTCCTCATGGAAATAGTCATCAAACTGGCTAATGAATGATAAAACAGTCTTGCCTTCTCGTATGCCATTGAAAGTGCGAAATTTGAAACTTCGTTTACTTATCTTGGATTCCTTGCGAATGGTTTGTGCTTCAAGAGTGGCGTCGATGGTATGTCGAATCAAATCTTCAGCTTGAGGTTCTTCTTTGTCGGTAGACGCTCTTTGTAGTTTTGTCAATTGCGCTTGCAATGCTTGCCTAGCCCTTCGCTCTTCTTCCAATTGTAACATGATTAGATCCAGCTTTTGTTCCATGGTAGGCTCAGGTAGGTCGTCTTTAGTCATAGGATCATCCATATGTGGGGTAGTCATCCTGTAAAACTCAATAAACCTTTCTCACTCAAAATCAGGTTAGCGGGATGAGCGTAGCTCAAATTCGGGGTTACAAGGCTATGTATTTTTGGGTATTTCTTTGTCAATTTTCAGAAAATCTGCAATATTTCCGTCTTCGTTTGCTGAAAGTACTTCAACGAACTTGTAGATAAGTAGAACACCTTGCCACGAATAACTTTCCAGTTCAGAGTTTTTGCATAGGAACAAGTCTTCTAGGAGTTTTGAGCACTAGTCGATTCTGACTCCAGTTGACGAGTCTGACTTGCAGAGTTGCAGACTTAGCAGACTTACAGAGTTGCTGACTTGCTGAACTTAGGCCGACTTGCAGAACTTGCAGAACTTGATTCCAATTGACTTGCTGAACTTGACTTCTGCGGTGCAGGACCCGGAGTTTGTGGACTTGTTTGCCCTGTGTGACTTGCAGAAAGCTTAAAGCTTTAATTGATTTAAGAGATTAAGCTTAATAGCTTAATGGAGTAACAGGCGGCGTCAAATTTCGTGGGGGGGAGGGGCCGTTTTTGCCCGCGCGGAAAAATCGGAGGCATCTTGTGACATAACGATGAGAATTTATGGAGTTCCAAGCTTGTTTTAAAGCTTCTAAGCTTAAGATTAAGCTTTGATGAAGTAATTAACTTGAATATGAGGAAAGATTATCTCTGTTTTCAACAACTTGATGAAGGAGATGAATGCGTGGTCCTCCGCTTGTAGAGCCTGGTCCTTCGCGATCTGACAGTAGAAACAGGGGTTCTTGATTGCCAGAAGTCTGCCTGTATCGACGGTTCGCGATGAGATTGACTGTAGAACCCGTTTGTTCCTGGAGCTCCGCCTTCGCCCGAGATTGGTAGCGATTGGAAGCTCTTGATCTCTGCTCCGCTCTGATACCACTGGTGCGCAGATCGGACGCAGAATGCTCACGTAGTGAATCCCAGAAGGTCCCCCAAGAACAATGAACTCTACCTTTTTGCACAAAAAACCATGTAAAAGCATGCACGACAAGAGGCAAGATACAAATTGGGTTCAATCTCCCCCCATGCCTTGTGTGAGCGCTTCACAAAGCATGTATTTTATGTATATTTCAATCTTCATGCTCAATAATAGCCCAATTTACAAAAATATGACAAGCTTTTAGCTTTTGAGTTTGCTTTCTACAAAAATAGGAAAATAAAGCTAATGGACAGTGCCCATAGAGTCTGGCACGCCCAATCTCAATGTCCAAATAGAAATAACATATCCGTGCGCATAGGCGCATACAAAATAATAATCAATAATCAATGTCTCAATAGACATAACAAAATATAGGCGTGGCGCCTATCAAAATATAGTCCAAAGGTCGAATACTCGCTAGACTCCAATGCTTTCCTCCGCCACTGCTGCTATCTCTACACATCAACTGAAGCATTCATAATCGTTAGTAAAATAATACAATTAAACCGACAAAAGTGAATACCTAGCAGTCTTCAGCTACATAAATAAATCAACTGGTTAGAAATAAATACTAACCTTAATTTATTACGAGTGCGCACTCTAAACTCATAAATGTTTATTAATTTAATATGCATTTTGCGGAATCACCCGCTATGGAATCACCCACGTACACACTAAATTAATGAAAAGCCCGAAAAAGACAGGCGTCCCCATCAACTTCTCGCACAAAGAATCCTCTTTGTGTATGAGCCCCGGTCATCTAAGTTTACGGAATCCACCGTAAAACCTCACGGAATCCACCGTGGAATATGCCTCCTGGCATCACCTTTTTATGACCCTATCATTAAATAATATGTTTAATTAATATATCCAATATCTAGGTACAATCCATATAATACCCTAGTTATCATAGAATCACTATTTTTTGTATGAAAGATTATTTTGTAAAAAATATCAATAAATTTCTATGAAAAATTTATTTTAATTAGTGATTATTATTTTATACAAAATATTATTATTATAAAATATTAATCATAATTTATAAAATAAAAAATTATTCATTATAGTTAATATTTAATCATTATTATTTAAATTTAATAATATGTTTACTTATTTTTTCTAATTATTAATAATATTTAATTTTATTTAATATTTAATTAATTAAATAATAATGAAAATAAATATTTATTAAAAGATAAAGACTAAACTTTAGATTTTTAAATAATATTGATAATTTATAAATCATATTATTTTTATTATTTATTTTTTAGAATATTAATCATGATTCATTATTATTATTAATTAATAATAATTATTAATTTTTATAGATTATTCATTGATTTTTTGCTTTGATTTTTAAAAGCTTAAATCTCTTAAGCTTTTGCAAAGAAGATAAGCCATATTTTGTATGGATGGATTGAAAGGAAGAGGTGAACATTAAGGGAAGATAGAGAGAGTAAGAGATATTAGAAAGCTATTGAGGGGGTAAAGTGTTAGGTGTCGTAAGACCACTAGGGTCCTAAGAATACAATTTTATAGATGAGACATAAAAGAAGTTATAGGCAACAAAAGTGTGCGAGTAAGAAATCAAATTGTATCCTATAGTACCTGTAAAGGACCTTTGGTTCAATCTTTGTACAACTTCACTATCACTTCTAGACTTACAACTTTGTGACTAAGATGATGACTCATTTAAATAACACTTCTAAGGTGATAACTCAAACCCAAATACTTCAATCCAAAAGGTTTAGTGATTGTTTATATCAAGCTCTGCACAAATCATGTATGTAGAATGTTAGAATAGGCCTATAACCTTACAACACACTTGAATCAAATTAGCCCGAAGAGTTGTGAATTCCCTAAGCCAAACCTCCAAAACCCTTGCATTTTCAACATAAAATTCAAGCACTCTTTCACATATAGAAATAGGAAAATAGAGATCCAAATCTATCCACAAAACCCTATTTTCGAGACTCAACATGGTTGGGAAAGAGACCACCAAAAGCCAAGCACAATATTTTTGGGTTGCAATGAGTATGAAGAGAGAAAGAGAGGGGGAGAGAGCTCAAAGAAAGGTGGAGAGACTTTGGTGAGTTTCAACCAAACATCATTGATCAAACATTCTTAGACTTTGAGTTAAATTTTTTGCTATGATCCTTGAAGATTTGATCGTGGAATGTTGCCTTGGAAGGACAAAGACAATGCCCACATGATTGCTTTATGGATACTGGTGAGCTTGCTTTGTTTCATGAGAATCACTTCTTCCGTTAATTGATAATCTTCATCTTATATGGGAAACTTAGCAATAGTTTTAGCAAAGTACAAAAGATACTAGATGAGAACAAGGTGCTTATTGGGGAGATCAATTAAAATCATGAATCCAAGATGCTTGAAAATCTTACAAGGGAATGTTTGATCAAGGAATTGAATAGTAACATTGCCTAAGTGGTAGACCTTTATTCAAACATGTTGATATCATTTGTCAACCACATTGACACCAAAGTAATGGATAATATGGATGGAACCCATGCAAGCAATGATGGTGAGGCTAAGGTTGGATCAACTACTCAAGAAAGGGTAAGGCCTACATGACCTTATTCTTCACATATATGGATCCAAGAAAGATAGTTTAGAAGGTGGACTTTTGTCAAAGATTGGAAAACTAAGTGCATGACATAACTACATAACTACATCAAGGTTACAAAACACCATGGTTGAATCTCCCTATCCAAGTGAAGATAGTCTAAGGTCCCTAATACCTTGTATGGGAGATGATTATAAGGTTAGGAGAATTAGATAGTTTTAAGAAAATTTTAATGAGTTTTTTAAAAAAATCCCCAAGACGTTTGAAGAAAACATGATGAGAGAGGGTGTGAGAGAGAATGATGCCAAGAAGGGAGAGGGCGTGAGGAAAAAAATGGACGTCGTGAGAAAGATGCGCCATCTTTGCTAGAAAAGAGGAGAGAAGGGGCAATGATCAATATTGCTCTCATTCTTCTTACTGATCATAGCCACATTCTCAATCATAGTTGCCATGCCAGGCCCTCTCATTGTCCACTATGATCATCAACTCTGAATGTGACACAATTTATCATTTCCCTATCTATAATTGCCATCCCTCTTCTCATTTCATGCCTAGATATGGCAATAGCATTCTGAGACATTGCATGGATAACTGAAATTATTTTCTATGAATGCGGATTAAGCACTCTTCTAACATTGGGTTGGAGTTTATTAAAAGGACCCTCTTTAAGCCTAGTTCATGTGTGGGGAGTGCTTCAAGATCCATAATTTCAGTTAAGTGATATACCCATAGTGGAAATAAGAGTGACATAATTGTTGATTAGAAAGTTGAGGAGACCAAATTTTCTTTGCTTGACTACAGAAGACACGGACTTTAAAGATGCAACTAGGACCCACAGAATTTGAAGTAAGCATTCGATTGTATTTATTAAAGTTCAACAACATTATGGTTAAATTTTATAAATTCATAATGTTTTTGAAACACATAAAGGATTTTTTTCTCACTCTAATTTATTATTATAGCTTATTTATTTTTAATTTAATTTATAAAAACACTTTAATATAAAAATGCTTAGAAATTATCCTAAAATTACTTTTCAAAATTTTTAATAAAAATATAAAATGAATATCTATCATATTTTATATATTCAAAAAAATTCTACGAAAATTTATTTTTTGGAGTTTTTATGAGGTTAATTATATTTGAAATTATAATGATTGATTATTTTAATTAAAAATAATAGTTTTCATTGATAAAAAATCATATTCTCCCAATAGAAAATCATAATATTTTTTGAAGATATGAAAAATATCATTCCTTAATTTTCTTAAATTTTTTGATATTTATAGAAATGAAAAATAATAAAAATATATTTTAAAAAGAGATATTTATTAAAAACCTTCATATTTTTTACTATATATCAAATAAAAATATATCTATTATTATGAATTGTGACACATAAATATGGGGGATTATATAACAATCAGTTATCAGTATTAATATTTATATAACCTTATTTATTTTTTAAGCAAAAGAAATAATACAAAAATAATTACACTTACAAATTAAACATAACATTTTATAAACAAAACAAGATCTTACCTTTAACAAATGTGGTGGTATGAAAATAAGCCTCAGCATATTAGCATTGAAATTTTTTTATTAATGTATTTATGTAAGCATCACTTTGTTTTGTGGTCAGTATCCAAGAACGTCACTTGCCTTTCGCCTTCCACTTCACAGATAAATGTCCCACGGATTGCTTTTGGATAGAGGTCTAACTCTTTCAAGGGAGTAGTGTCATCGTCTGATGTTCCACTAGAACCAATGTCCTCCTTTTGAACATATGACTCATTTGTCTGTTGAGATTGCTGGAAGAGTATCAGAGCTTTGTTTGCTTTTGTGTGAGTGGTGATCTCTTCTGGACTTAGGGATTCATCTTCAGAGGATGCGTCCAGAAATGTCACATAACACGGACCTTCTGGAAGCCGTGGCTTTAATGGCTCTGGCTTCTGTTGACAAGGGACATCATCATTATCTTTTCTCCAGAATGAATGGTCAAGGCGACATGAGCCACTGGTGAACCTAATTTTTATGCCTTTGATCTATGTGTATCACACGTGAATGAAAAATATTAAATACTATTTATATTTATTTAATGCACAAAATGGGTTTTATATAAAGGAGTTATTTACATAAATTGAGTAAAACATGCTTGTGTTTTATTCAAGGAAAACTCGCAAATAGGGATTTTTATAAATAGACCTTCAATGTACATGATATAGAGGATAGTGAGCCCCTCAAGACTAGCACTAATCCTTGCACCAAACATTCTAGCTTAGTCAATTTGCATCTAGGTGAATATACATCAGCCTTAGGATATCCTATATGTGCACAACTCTAGTATGTGCACTACACAATGTAGTAGCACAATGCACCAATGCATATGCATGTGTACATTGTCTAGCATCGTGCACACATGCACTAGTGTATCACATTCCAAGTCCACATAGTGCATCCACATTGCATATCCCACTCCTGTAGATCACATTATACAAGGCATATCAATCCACCCTTGCACACGTCATTCACACTAGCATGCCCACTGATGCACATGTACAATAATGCCCTCACCTCACACTATCCTTGTGCACATGTCCTAATGCACACATCCAAATGCACTCATGCACTAGCCCATGGCCACCTTGGTACATTTTGCACACTCATACTAGTGCACATTGCATACCCCTAAATCCACATAAGAAGCTTGTATCCTTGAGTCCACCACACTCACTTCATTATTCCTTAGTGCACTATGTGCACTAGCACCCTACACCCATGCATAGTGCATGTACCGATGCACATGCACAATGCATGAATAGTACATGGCACCTAGTGTGCACATACACTAGTGTGCACCATCTTAGGCTATCTTAGGGCATTCATCCTTACATAACTCTCATGTAGATCATTGCACATAGGAACCCTAATTCACCCTAGTATACACATTACTCACCTCAATGCAAGTGCACACATACAATTCACATGCATCAATGCATAGTGTAATGTACGATGCACATGCATCAATGTACAATGTATAGGCATGATGCACATGCATTAGCACACTATGCACATGCATAGTGCATGTACATACTACATTAGTCCTCCATGCAAGCATACATTACCTTTCCATATCCCAGTTGTACACAATTCCTATTGCACACTTGTTGTACACTTGTATATCTAACCACCATATCGCATGCACATCATCACACCTTAGTTCATGTGTCTTATATTAGTACATCGGTGCACTAGTACATGACCCTAATACACAACTCTAGTGTACTATCATCCTTGTACATATAACTTAGAACACACTCTTATGCACATAATCTTAGCATGCTACCCCTTGCACATCATTCTTACATCCACATATACATTCACATCTATTGCACTTAAGCTAACACACATACACTAGTGTACATGTGCATGCATGTATACGTACACACTTGCCCATACATACATGTGCCCTCAAGCACTAAATTAGAAAACTCAAAATTTTGGTGTAAAAGCCCTTGCTCACAAATTGCATTGCATAATCCCACTCTCACATTAGTGTAGGACGCCCACACATATGCATCTAGTGCATCTTGGACCCCACATTCATGCATAGCCCAATTCATCCATGCACACATGCATGTGAACTTGACTCTTCTAGTATACTCACTAGGTACACAATCCACAATACTAGGGCGAATAATGTAGCATGTCACCACACACACATACACCCACACAACCCCACACACAACCAAGAAACACGAACCACAATCAACAACTATATGGGAAGGCTAGGACAGAGATGAGAAGGGAAAAACCTTGAAAATGGAACAAGTTAAAAAGGTCAAACAATAGAATTGAGATATCCCGACTTAAAATCCACCACTCATATTGAGATGTTAATCTCATCAAGAGTTGATGCTCATGTGCCTAGATGACCGTTTTTACATTCATATAATTGATGTAATTAGTTCCTATATTAGCATATCATTCTAGTAATACTTTATAGTTAGTCCACCTACTTGAGTTACATTATATCTATCTAGTCATATTTTTACTTAGTGTATTTACAATATGGATCAGTTGTATATTATGCATAATATACTCTCTCTAGAAATACCTACATTAGCATATCATTCTAGTAATACTTTATAGTTAGTCCACCTACTTGAGTTACATGATATCTATCTAGTCATCTTTCTCCTTAGCTTGTTCACAATATGGATCGCTTGTATATTATGTATGATGTACTCTCTCTTATCCTTGGTAGACTAATATATAGTGGAGAAGAAGAAGAAGAAGAAGAAGAAGAAGGGCATGGTTCATAACTTATGAAATCCTTATCAATTTGGCCTCATCTTTCTAGAATGGCTAAGTAGTAATCTTTTGTAAGATCAAAAAGATATTGAATATCATTGAGAAATACATATCTTTTTTTGTTAATAAGGTAGGTAGAAATGTAGGGATACAATCCAAGGGGTATTCTTCAATCTCTCTACTCAATTCCATCTCCTCTTCTTCTATCTTTGTAATGTTTTAACTCTTAAATATAGTAGGATCAAAACCTTGTACCAACTAGTTCTCAATATCCTCTTGAAACATCTCTATCTTTGCTTCAATCTCCTTATCCATATATGCATCTAGGGGAGTCTACCTTATAGAACATGTAAGATACCACATGAGTTCAAAAGAAAGGATATTATATTTAGTAAAATTTAAAGAATTATATTTACAAAATATATTTTTAAAATACAATTTGAAAAAAAAATCATAAGTTTAGTAAAGTAAAAGGATTCATTTTAAGGTCTTATAGCATGCAAAGAAATGGTATTTCTTAATATCCTTTGAATGCACATTATATAGATGATTTCTTATAGGTGGACTCCCCAGAATATGCAGCATCATCACTCTTTCTCTCTTGCCATTTCTCTAAAGGAAAATCCTCCATATATTCGAGAAACACAAGAAAACCTATATCTTTGTCAACCAAAAGACATTGTTTTGCTAATCCCTATGAAAAAGATATATTGTTTCATGCTTTCTAAGCTCTTTGTTAATAGGATCATACATGGTAATCAAAGTTGCCCTGGGGGCATTGGTTACTTGGATCACATCATTAAAATAGAAATAATTATCAATTAAGAGAGACTCTTCATGTCTAGAATAGAACTCTTTGTACTTCCTAAGCTTCTCATTAAGATCTCTCAGTAGCTCTCGCAAATCAAAAGGGGCATTAAGCATCTCACTAATGTACATAAATTTGGATGAGTTTCCTATCTTTTGCAAGAGATAGTAAAGTATGTAATCACAATTATCCTCAGGCTCCTCTTGCTCCATTCCATTAAGGGAAAGCTTTCTCTTTGACATCCCTAAACATTACACAAATAAAAATTATGAAAGCATATCCTTTACTAGCCAAAATTTTTGAATAACTAGATTATATACCAAAAACCTAATCCTTGATGTGTGAAATGCAAGTTAAGTAGTAATCACTAGACAACAACATAATTGAATTCGTGTTTCATAAGATAGCTTCTTAGCAAATGAAAATTCCAATGTTATGTAATCATAGGGGTTGAAGTTAAACTTTTCGTCAAGATCAAGAAGTCTAATGTAGGAAATGTGATTTTTAAAGCTACATGAGTCAACAACATTGCTAAGTTCAAGTTTCATATGATACATTTATAAGAACTTTGATAGAACTATTGATGGAATAAAATGCAATAAATATTGATAAAATGGCATATTCAGAGTTCATATGACGAAGTTATGATCCAAAAAAGTTGCAGACATGCACATGGCAAAAAAAGCGAAAATAGTGAAAAAAGCATAAGCTTTAAAGCTAAACACCTTAAGCTTTTATGAAAAAGCAAAGAAAAAACACACATGAGAGGGAGTGGAGAAAAACTATAAAAGGAAGGTCAAGGAGGGGAGAAGGCCATAAAAAATTACAAGGTTTATAAGGCTTGAGGTTGAGATTTTATCCCTCGCCTTCTTCAATCTTGTCATCGAATTTCGAAGAGAAGGTTTGAGGACGTGCTTTAAGCCCATCGCCTACATCGAAGTTCCAACATCGTGAGTTGCTATATGGAGATTGGCTTGAGTTGAGCTTAAAGCTTCTCGCCTATTTTGAAGATCAACAACAAATTCATGTCCCCCTTCGACGAGCGACTTCACGAACCCCGCACAAATTTCATGCAACATCTGGCTCCATACCAAGAGAGAGGGACAAGAGCAATCTTGACAAGGACGAGACGTTGATCAAGAAGGAGGAGACTCTATTATGCAAGACGAAGAGACATCACTCCATTCAACCCAAGGAAGAGGATACGTTGAAGATTTCTCATCCTCTTCTACTCCAAACTGAGAAGAGAAGACATTGAAGAATTATATCTTATTCTATCATACCTCTACTCTCGTTCCTATTCCATCTACTAGAGAGAGAGAGATCATACCTATTCTCTTACTCTTGCTCTATACTAGAGAAAGAGCTACTCTTGTTCTTACCCTTGCTTGCCAAGGTGAGACAGAGAGAAGTATTGCTCTCCACAAAGCAAGAAGAACCATCTACAAGGCCTACATTATCGAATCCCGCAAT
This sequence comes from Lygodium microphyllum, assembly GCF_053477565.2. NCBI lineage: Eukaryota > Viridiplantae > Streptophyta > Polypodiopsida > Schizaeales > Lygodiaceae > Lygodium > Lygodium microphyllum. The sequence goes on along the minus strand of NC_141143.1, from coordinate 68,198,327 downwards.
AAACATCATCATCATTGTAAGTCTTACACCTTTGCTAGCTAGTATTACTGCCATGTTCTTCTTCTTCTATGAATCATATTTCTGTCACGGCCTCGAAGAAAAAGAATTCAAAAGAAAAAATCATGAATGACCCTACTAACGTGGAAGCAACAATTGGAGTTGCGAGCAAGGGAGTCACTAATGGAGTCATGGGCGCGGACAACAACCCTTCATCAATCGTGATACCACATGTTTTTTTGAAAGTTGCATGATTGATTGAAGTCATAACTGCTTGAAGACATCAATCTTGTTTGTGATTTTCTAGATTAGATCCTGATTGAATTAAGCATTGGAATAGATAAAATTTGAGGAGCCCTATACCTCCCCCAAGGAGATAGGTGTTACCAAGAGGGGATGTTTTTATCACCGTAGAAGCATGGACCGGCTCTTGGGTAAGTTACTCATGAATATATGTGTGCATCATGTGGGTTCAAAATAATGTATTATTTAATTATCATTTTTATACGTGTTTTACATACACAAGGGTATAATATAAAGGGGAAGTTGTTTAAGCCAATCACAACCAATGATGATGTCAATAAGACCCATATCTAAGATAGTCAAGTCCATCATAATAGTGCAAGATTGTGATAATTCAATAGGAGTCTACTGGCATATCTCTTTGCTTAGCTCTTGAGCACCATTAGCCACTTGTACCTTCAGTGGGACATCTATTTCTTGAGGTAGTAACTTCAGCTCATACAATGATTTGGCATTGGCAAAACTATGTGTGATGCCTGTATCAATGCGAATATGAGCAACCTTTGAATTTATAATACCCTTGAGCCGAAGTGTATTTTCACCTTTACAACCCATCCATGTATCTTGAGATATGGAACATAACATGATTGAATAGAAACGAATTATGCTTTATTCAGGAAAAATTCATAGATAAGGATATTTATAAATAGGCCTTGAACGCACATAATGTATAGGATATACATATAGTAACTTCCCTAAGGACTGGCTTTGATAGTGAGAGGTCTCCAAGCAGGGATCGTATTAAGTAGGAGGTGGTTAAAGTGTCAGAGGGGCTCTGGCTAATAAATCCTTTTCGCACCTAGGAACTACTTGGTCCCCTATATGGCCTGAGTTGTACTTGGGACACCTATTAGTTGGATTTGATCTTGGTGACATGCAAATGTGTTGAATGAGGAAATACATGAAATTCTAATTTCTCTCCTATATGGGCAAGAGAACACACATTATGGAACATAATCAATGAATTTGATTTATTTTGATTCTATGTCTGCGAGTAAATTACGTAAACGAATAACTGTGCATAAAGGGGTTTTAATTAAGAAAGCTAATTTTATATGTTTCACGTAATGTGGTAGGTAATTAGATAACTAAGAATTTCCTTAGAGGGAAGTGGGTGGATGGATTCCCAACGAATCTAGTCCTATGGCAAGGTGGTCTCGGTTAGCTAAGAAGTTTTCCCAAAAACAAATGCTAGGAAGAAACTCTAGGAACGACCGATTCACTGGCTTACCAAGAGTTGGGTCTCAGAATCCGAATTGTAAATTATCTTAGGGGAAAGGTATGGTGGTTGTGCCAGAGCATTGTGAGGGATTTCATAAATCCTTAGTCTGCTATAGGAAAAAAGTGTTGTACTCCATGAACTGAGGGTAATGGCAATTGCTCCTTCTAGACAAGAAGCCTCTCAAAGGACACCTCTGGATGTGAGCTAGTTGTTGATAGGTGACTAATCGATCAATTAAAAACCTTCAGGTCGGTCCTCTGTGGGTAATGGTAGGACATTTCCCTTGCGGGGTAGACCTAGGGTTAACTAGCCGGACAAAATCTGATCATTCTAGTTAGAGTACGGATGGCAACGGCTAGAAGGTAAACTTTGGGCGACTACTAAAACATTACTTGTCACGTAATCAAGGTGGGTACGTTACAACTAATATCAAAGCCGAAAAGAAATAAAAAACTTGGTAATTATAACTTGAGATGTGAGATGTTTTCCAATTTCCCTTGCTAATATGTGTTTTTATCCTACCCTGAGAGACGAATATTGGGAGTGGTTCCTAGTATTCTGAGCAATGTTTACATCGGCATTGCATTCTACGAATTATGGATGGAGAATGCAAGTAATGCAGATACTAGATCACATCTACGATCCTTCTCCACTATACCAGGAAAGATGCTGGATGATAAGCGGTGGATATTGTTATATCGATGCAAACCATCTTGCCTTCCTTCAGACCAATTTGAAGAGGATAAGATGGATAGAAAACCTCAAAGTCATAAATGTTTATTTATTCCATGAAGCCAGAGTGAATTCAACTTTATTCAGTAGAGGTTGGGAGGTTAAACTAAATCGATATATTTACAAGGAAGCAACAAAGGCCATCCCAATGGACCGAATTGTAGTTGTTGGTCGCTCTAAACACCGCAACTATGTCAAAGATGGACTTCCTGATCTTCCTTTAAAGTACCAATTTTTAGATATCCATTCTTCAAAGCCCAATTATTACCTAATGGATGTATCCAAATGCCATGGTTAGATTGTATTAAGAAAATTTTCTCTCCCAAATAACTAGCCATCCCAAAATAAACCATGTATTTTTTCCCCTTCAGCAAAATAAATTATTTTGTTAATCCATTGACTATGAAATTAGTTACCATTCTAACAATTAAGAATTACGAGTCAGTAGATATATTTAAAATCCATGGTTAGATTTCTTACGTTAATTCGGAAAACTCTATCATGATGTAACACTTCTCAAGTATGCACCGTCTATGGACATTGCGTAGCAAGTATCCAAGTTTTGCCATGGATTGGATGATCCCCTGAACACGTGATTTAAAGCAATGGGTCCATCCGACCTCCAAGACTCATTGATAAGAGCAAGACCAATTGTACAGAAACTCCAGTCCAAACCAAAAAACAATAAGCCTTGGAATAATAAGTTCCAAAATAGAAATATAACTAGGGGCTGTGCAAAAAGAGCCCAAGGTCAATTCTAATCTACTAATGGCAAGAAGGCTAAGATGTTGGCAGTGGAGAACTTTAGTGGTAGTAATAAGGATACTTTTAGGTGCTATTTTTGTAACGAACCTGGCCACATGCCCAAAACCCGGATAGAACGAGCACCAAAGCAAGTTCCGTAATGACCAGAGCCGGGGACAGCCATAGCCAGAGGAAGAGTTGCCAGCATAACCCTCAAGAAAGTAGAAGATGATGAAGGTTCCACCATGGAAACCGACATGGAGAGAGCGAGAATTCATGCCTCTCTCAACAAGAAGGGACCAAATTGAGAGTTCTTAGTGATTTAAAAACCATCAACCTATAACGGTAAACCCTTTAAAATTTTGATTGATTGTGGAAGCACACATTCATTCATATCACGAAGGTGTGCTAGAAAACTAAGCATAGACACAATGCATGCACCTGGGCTGATAGTTAAGTTAGCTTATGGGAAAGAAGTTTCCTCAACACAATAGACAAGTAAGGTGGAGTATAATCTGGATGGCAATCAGACCAACATGCAATTCAGAGTGAAGAACCTGGGATCCTATGAGTGCATATTAGGAATGGACTGGTTAATTCCCAATGATGCTCATATTCATTGTGAAAAGGGCCAAGCCACATTCTTGAATCTTGTAGGACAACAAGTGACCACACAAGGAGAAGCAGGAAAACCAAAGATTCAATACCTAATCAAATTAAATAAGATTGAACAGGATAAAGAAGCTAAAGATTAACCATTGTGGCTTAGGGAATATGCTGACATATTTTCTAAAGAATTAACTAAACTTCCACTGCAAAGAGAAGTCGACCACAAAATCAAGCTAGTACCCAGGAGCTGCACCAATTGCAAAGCAACCATATTGAATGTCCATTCCGAAAGCCATAGAACTAAAGGAACAACTCAAAGAGCTCTTAGATCATGGATATATTAGACCCATTAGTTCACCCTCGGGAGCTCTAGTGTTATTTCAGAAAAAGAAGAATGGGACTCTCCATCTCTGCATTGATTATCGAGGGCTAAATCAAGTAATGGTCAAGAATAAGTATCTGATTCCAAGGATCGATGATCGACTACAAGGAGCGAAGATTTTCTCCAAGATTGATCTCAAATCAAGGTATTACTAGATAATAATCAAGCAAGAAGATATTCCAAAAACCGCTTTTAGCACAAGGTACCGTCATTACGAGTTTATCATAATGTCATTTGGATTAACAAATGCCCCTGCTACCTTCAACTGATTAATGCAAGATATATTCAAACCTTATCTTGATGATTTCATCATTGTATTCTTTGAGGATATCTTAACATATTCCAAGGATGAAGAAAGTCACGAGTCACAATTGCAGATAGTTCTTGAGACAATGCTGACTCACAAGCTGTATGCTAAGAAGAAAAAGTGTGTGTTTTTCAAGAAGCAAATTGAGTATTTAGGGTTTATAGTTTCAGTAGAGGGAGATCCGAGGATGTACAAGATTGGCCACCTTCGACCACTGTAAACAAAGTTTGTAGCTTTTTGGATTTAACAAGATGGTATTGGGTCTTTATCAAGAATTATGCTTTGATTGCTGCACCACTCATTGACCTACTCAAGAAGCAGGTTGCCATTAAATGGTGAATAGTCTAGCTTGGATAGGCTCAAGCTAAGCTTAGTCACAACCCCGATCCTCAAACTACCTGATCTTAGCAAAGAATTCAAAGTGGTAACCTATGCGAGTTCTCTTGCCTTGGGATGTGTACTCATGTATGAAGGACATCCAATAGCATATTCCTCCAGAAAATTGAAGACTCATGAGAGAAATTATGCTACTCATGACCTAGAATTACTTGCAATTATCCACACTCTTAAGTTATCGAGACATTGTCTACTTTTGGGAAGAAATTCTCATTGGTAATCGACCATAAAAGTCTTAAATGGATCTTCACTCAAGCTAGATCTAAATATGAGGCAATGTTAGTGCATCAAATTCTTACAAGAATATGATTTTGAGATCAAATATAGACCAAGCAAAGAGAATGTAGTTGCAGATGCTTTAAGTCGCAAATCATTTCTCAATACATTTATCTCAAAAGAACCTCTTAGAGTTCAAACACTAACTACAATGATATGAATGCCTAGTAATCCCATCATCGAGCTAGCCAAGGAGAAGGCAAATAATGATCCCAAATATCATCAAATGCTAAAGGAAATTGAGAATAAAGAGCAAAATCCCAAGCTTAAAACAAAGTATCTTAACTTCTCAGTTGACGAAGGGCTTGTTGTCTACTTCAAGGCAAGATTATGTATTCCTTCAAGTCAAAGAAGATGATGCTATGGGAAGCTCATGATTCCCATTTTCAAGATGTCTTGGCTATGCCAAAATTCACAATGTAGTAAGGAAAAGCTATCATTGGGAGAAGCTCAAAAGTGACGTACTTAATTACGTAAGCGAATGCTTGAGTTACCAATGAATAAAGCCAAACAAGCTAAGCTTCTAGGAAAGCTACAACCACTTGATATTCCTTAGATGAAATGGAAATTCATTAGTATAGATTTTCCTCAAATGAAATGGGAATTCATTAGTATGGATTTTGTAGTTGGATTACCCTCAGTTCAAGGAGGATACAACTCGGTCATGGTAATTATGGACATGTTGACTAAGGTTACCCACCTTATTTCGGTCAAAACTAGCTACAAGGCCTCAGATATTGCTAGGTTATTTGTTAAAGAAATCTTTAGACTTCATGGACTGCCAAAAATAATTGTGAGCGATCGTGATTCTCTATTCACTTTGCATTTTTGGAAGGGATTATTTAAAGCTCTCAGTATAGAGCTTTGTTTTAGTACATCTTATCACACTTAAACTAATGGATAGATAGAGCGTGTAAATCAGGTCATTGAAGACATACTTATTTCATATTGTTGCAAAGAACCTAGATATGGTGGATACAATATCTACCTTTGGTGGAATTTTCTTACAATGCGTCCTATCATCAGAGCATTCAGATGATCCCATTTCAAGCTCTATATGGGCAAGAATGCCTAACTCCGCTAAACTTCTCCGACCCTACCTTGAAGGTTGAAGCTTCTAAGAAGATGCTTGAAGATATGGACAAACAAGTCCAAACTATCAAGAAAGATATACAAGCTACCAAGGATCGACAGAAAGCCTATGTTGACCTAGGGAGAAAAGAGCGAATCTTCCAAGAAGGGGACAAGGTTTTTATCCGTGTATACCCAAAAGGAGTTCTTTATCCTTGGGAAAATTTAAGAAGCTAAGCCCAAGATACTATGGACCTTACAAATTCATAAAGACTCTTGGACCTAATGCTTTTAAGATGCAACTTCCTGAAATCCTAAAAGTTCATGATGTATTCCATGTAAGTCTCTTAAAGCCCTATGTACCTAATCTTGATCATATTCTTGATGATCAATAAGTTGTAATGCCAAGCCACGGTATACATGAATTTCAGCCTGATAGGATCTTTGATGTAAAAGAAATAATCCTTAGGAACAGGACCCTTAGATAATATCTCATCCAGTGAAAGGATTATCTTGAAGAGGATGCCACGTGGGTCAATGAGGTAACCCTTATGAAAGAATAGCCCCAGTTTATCGAGATGAGGACATCTCGATTTCTCTAAGGAGAGAAGAATGTAATGTCCTCATTACTTAGTTTATTTTAATGTGCGTATACGTGGTGTTGCACATACACACATGGAAAAACTGCAGAATCTCTACAGGATTTACAAGAAGCAGGACTAGTTTACTAAAATAGTCTGAAATCTCTAGTATCATATTTAGATAACTTAATTCCCACTTTAGATGGATCCAAACATGTACTGTGACTTATTTTGAAGGAAATAAGTCATCCAATACAAAAGATGGAGAAAAATGATGTGATTTACAAAAATCATCACTTTCTCCTATTTTTGATAGATTTTCACAATTCTGTCCGTGCTACCTTATCGATCAGATACATTCCAATCGTTTCAAGTACCCATATAACTATATTTAGAGTTCATATGATGGAGTTATGATCTAAACAAGTTGTAGATAGGCACTAGGTAGAAAAAACGAAAATAGTGAAAAAAACATAAGCTTTAAAGCTAAATGCCTTAAGCTTTTATGAAAAAGTAAAGAAAAAACACATGCGAGAGGAAGTGGAGAAAAACTATAAAATGGAGGACAAGGAGGGGAGAAGGCCATAAAAAATCACAAGGTGTGTAAGGCTTGAGGTTGAGATTTTATCCCTCGCCTTCTTCGATCTTGCCATCGAATTTTGGAGAGAAGGTTTGAGGATGTGCTTTAAGCCCCTTGCCTACATCAAAGTTCCAACATCATGAGTCACAATGTAGATTAGCTTGGGTTGACCTTTAAGCTTTTGGCCTATTTTGAAGATCGACAACAAATTTATGTCCCTGCAGCAAGCGACTTCACAAACCCCGCACGAATTCCGTGCGACATCTGGCTCCATACCAAGAGAGAGGGACAAGAGAAATCTTGACGAGGATGAGACACTGATTGGTATTCCACAAGACAAAGAAACATCATTCCATTCAACCCAAGGAAGAGGATACGTTGAAGATCTCTCATCCTCTTCTACTCTAATCTAAGAAGAGAAGACACTGAAGAATTCTATCATATTCTATCATACCTCTACTCTCGTTCCTATTTCGTCTACTAGAGAGAGAGAGATCAATACTTCTCTCTCTCTCACCTTGGCAAGTAAGGATAAGAACAAGAGTAGCTCTTTCTCTAGTATAGAGCAAGAGCAAGAGCTACTTCACAGGGGAAGCGTGGACAAGTCACCCCTAATAGCAATCTAACGCCCACCTAAGAAAGACCACTTTGTAATCAATCAAAGGCAGGAGTGAGGTTAACAACGCACTTGGTTCAAAGAGAGTGAGAGACGGGGGAGAGTATAACTCGATCCCCCTATCCATAAGGTAAAATCTCAGCTCTGCCCCCCTAAAATGGTGTTAAAGCTAGTAACTAATCCTACCAATATTGGGAGGGCCACGATTTAATAAGCTCTATCTGGTGTTGGAAATTTACCGTCGAACTTATCGAGTCCACCCAACCATAGGTGTCCAATCATCAGGATCGAAGCCTCCCACTTTCCTCGATGGGGTTTGCTTAGTTTTCTAGTTAGCAAAGCATACTACCACGCTATTCAAACATATAAAATCAGTTTCCTTTAATTATTCCGTTAAACTAGGTTCTTTAAACTCAATCTTTAGCACATAACAAACAATTCGGAAGATCATTAGATACTTTATTTCATAATAACATCCATAATCATCACTTCGCAAAGTGGTACAAAACCGTCTTTCCACAGAAAGACATTGTCCAGCTTGGGATAAGACCTTTCAATCCCTCGAGATTGGGCTCTATGTGATCGCACTCCATCTGCGGTCAACAAGGAATTTAATGGCTCATCACTCCTCTAAGCTTCCTTGAGTCTTCAGAGCCCTCCTACATAACATGGGAATTTACCACTCGGCCCTTTGGCCTCTCACGTGCTCGAGTGATCAAAAAGCAAAAACACCTATCTCCCTCGGGAGCATAAGACCCCACCCACAGGTGAGTTATTCCACACTCCGCAGAGTGTTAGGGAGCATTGGGTTGGGGACCCCAACATCCCAAACCACCATAATCCTCAACTTGTCTGTTTGATTATCTCCGTTTGGCCATCCATTGTGATTATGGCTTATGGCCACAACCACGGTTTGTTGTGGAATAACTGGTCCTTTGGGTTGAATGGGTTTGGGGTTAAATTTTTCTTGTGCTTTACTATTGAGTTCCCTCAGCATCGGCCACTTCCTCATGTTGGGGAGCTCTCTGAGCATGACCTCGCTTAGCATCTCGATGTCTCTTGGGAGCCATGGAAGAAGTTGATGGATTCGAGTAGCGCTTTCGCATTGGTGTGGAGAGAGAGAGAGAAAGAGATTCCACTGATTGTAGCAGAGCTTCGTCGCTCAACCAGTAGAGAGAGATTTTTGCATGAGTCGTTGTTATGTATGTGTGTTTTCTTGATGTGACGCTCTACCCCTGTTTATATGGTAACATGGGGGTAAAAGGAGGACATTTTCTTTTTATCATTTTTTATGATGCCATCGATGATAATAAGGAAACACTTTCTTTTAGCGTTTTTTATGACATCATTGATGATGTCAGGGAGGGGCTCTATTTTTGTAGCACGAGGATACTAATTTAACGAATATATGGGAGAGCATCGCATGTCTCATCATCAGGCGTCACTCCAAGGCAGTAACCAAGGCATAGAACTTGACATCTTGGCCTTGGCATGCTTGGCAATGGGCTACGAAAGCTCCGTTGGCATGGTAGGCTACCCATTGAGAAGCTCCCACTAGCTTGTAAGAAAATCTTCTTGAGAGGTTGCCCACCCTGGCAGTGTCATCACCCAAGTGCACTTAACTGCAAAGTGCTTATCCACTAGGCTAGTCTTGGGAGGGTCTCCCAAGTCTTCCTTCCATGAATTGGAATATAATATCTCATTAATAAAAATTATTATCTTCATAATGAGAGTTAGTTTCATAATTATAGTTAGTTTTTAAAAATGTGTAACATAAATTAATTGTCTTTGGAATGTATATGCACATTTAGCATTTTTTACGATGTCATAGATGACATTATCAAAAAACGCTAAAAAGTAAACCTCCTCCTTTTATCCCCCCCTCCCCCCGTTACTATATAAATAGGGGTAGAGCATCCCATCAAAAACACACACAAACACACACACACACAATGACTCGTGCAGAAGTCTCTTTGTTGTTGTTGACACGACAAAGCTCTACTGTAATAAGCCGAATCTCTCTCTCTCTCTCCACACCTATGCGAAAGCGCTGCTCGAATCCATCATCTTCTTCCATGGCTTCCAAGAGACGTTGAGATGTTGAGCAAGGTCACGCTCAGAGAATCTCTCCCTCTCTCCACACCTACACGGAAGCGCTACTCGAATCCATCAGCTTCTTCCACATGGATCCTAAGAGACATCAAGATGCTGAGCGAGGTCACGCTCAGAGAACTCTCCAACATGAATAAGTAGTCACTGCTGAAATGCAAGAGAAAGTTAACCTCAAATCCATTCAACCCGAAGGATGGGTTATTCTACAACAAATTGAGGTTTCAGCCATAAATCGTAATTATGATGGATGGCTGAACGGAGATAATCAGGTTAGTACATAAGAAAAGGATCACGATTAGTTAGAACTTACTTAAATTTGTAAAAGCATGTTAGTATTATCAAATGTTTTTTAGGAAGGAACACAGAAATTGGTGAAGGGGATAAATTCTATACATTGCATACATTGACAACTGTATTAAAAATGTTTTATGGTTATGACTACTTTTGGATTTGTGAATGATGAGTTATGGCTCTCATGATTCTAGGCTTACACAGTCAGATGAATTGTGGATTGTGGTGGTTCAGGACATTGGGATCCCCAACCCAATGCTCTCTAACACTCTATGAAGTGTGAAAAAACTCACCTGCGAGTGGGGTTCCTACACTCTTGATGGAGGTAGGTGTTTTTGATTTTTAATCACTCGAGCACCTGAGAGGGCAAAGGGCTGAGTGGTAAGTGCCCCAGTTATGTAGGATGGATCTAGAGGCTCAGGGAAGCTTAGAGGGGCTCTGAGCCAGTAAATTCAAGAAAAGTTACTACAGCTAAGAAATAAGAGAAAAATATCCTCTTAATTCAACTCAAAGCATCTATGAATGATCTACAAACATTGCCCTGCCATAGGGGCACATAATAATTGCATATGCTGACAAGATGTCTTCTGTAGAGTGAGAAATGAATTAAAAGATTAATGATGTAGCTAATTCTCTGAATATGGTTGAAGATATCAGCCCCAAATCAGCCTAAATATCTTTCGAAATTCACCTCTAATGATAGCATAAACTTCCCCTAATATGGTGTTGGAGCGTTTGGTGTCGAAAGTCCACCAAGGGGGTAAGAGACATCAAGGCGAAGGGAGATTCAAGTAGAGGAGTAGACGGAAGAGAAGGGGTTTGAAGAAATTGAAGACGTAGGAGAATACTTATAGAAAAAAAAAGAAAATGAAGAAGAATACTAACAAAGATGAAGCATGTCAGTTTATTTCAGCATTATGAGAAGATAAAACTCTAATAGACAAAAATGTGTATAAAATAACACCTTTCTCTATGCTACTCAAAGTGCCAATTCAATCCTTCCATTGGCTCCAAAAGGGGGGTAAAATACTAGGACACTTGGACAAAATTTTGCCAGATCACTCCTTCAACTCCCAATTTGAAGTACTGTTCATTGCCTGTAAACAGCAATTGCGCATTGCGTAATTTTTCCAATCTCTCTTTTTACATAAAATCCTCTCAAATGAGCTAAAAGCTACATGCTTTCTTTTACATGTTATCATAATCTAGAAGTTGTCTATAGTTTTATGGATTTTTACAAGAGGTAATATCTAAAATATCAAAAATTGGCTAAAACTTGTCAAATAATCTAATAGTTTTGAACCATAGACACTAACACTAATGTCTAAACTGGCATTGGCTCTCTAAATCAATAAGAAAGCCACACTCTAGATTTTTTTACATGGTGTGCACGTCGCGACATCCACCCCTCCTAACCCGCACATCCTCTGGCATGTGCCAAAGTCTTACAGATCTGCAGTGTCAGAAGAAGTATATTCTGCCATGTCAATGTCTTCATCTTCTGCCTCTTTTTCTTCCTCTATGTCTTTATGCGCTTGAATTATATCCATATATTCTAACTCATATGTTGAACTTTCTCTTCGTTTGAAGAGCTTGATTCTTTTTCCAGCTATGGGTATCTTCATGCTTGTTCCATCCAATTCAGCCAATGAATATGTGGCATTGTCATGAACGACCTTTACCACATACGGGTCAAACCAATGCTTTACCATCTTCCCAGAAGCACTGTATTGATTGTCTAGGCTACTATCATAGACAAGCACCCTATCATTTTCTTGAATTGCTCTTGGCCAAACTTGATGTCGCTTATCAAATCTTCTTTTGTTCTTTAATCTTGCTCTCTTTAGCTTCTCAATAGTTGCTTAAACATCTTTAGGCCTTCTATCTAGCTGCCATATGTGCAAAGTCAGCAACTCTTCTCTACTAATGCCTTCCTCCCAAGGTAGAAGACTCCATGTGAGAATAGATTCTTCAATTGGCATAATTGGTTGTTGTCCATGCATAAGTTTAGTTGGCATATAGCCAGTCACTATACTGTGAGTAGTCTGGTCAGCCCATAATGCAAAAGGTAGCATTTTAGACCATTCTTTGATCTTTCTTCTACAAGACTTTGCTAGAGGTTTGAGAATAGGTTGATTTCATCTCACTCTTTCCATTGCCTTTAAGATTGTAGGCTGATGTCAAATCCAACTTGATACCCAATTGACCAAATAAGTTGTGTGCCTCCTCGGCATCCAATTCTCCTCTATCTATGGTTACCTTGCCAACACAGCCATATCTGCAAAATACTTCTTCAAGAAAAAAGAAGCAAATAGCTTGAGTAGTCTTGGTTGTTAAAGCTTTACACATAACAGGTTTCAACAAAATTCTCTATAACTCGATACATTGGTTTATCAACAAGGTTGAAGCGTAAGTGGAGACAAAATACAAGATAGTGAATAAGAAAGTCAAGCATGTGGTAGTCCCACTGCCTCTTAAAAGTGAAGGGCTGGCTGATAGGGCAGCAAATCAGCCAAGTCTTTGTGATCCTTTCAACATTGGTCACAAGTTCACATCCGAAAGTATAAAAGAGCTAAAAATAGATAAAAACTCTTTTCTTTTGCCGGTTGAAAAACACTCTTTTATGCAAATGCTAATGAAACATGGAAAAGATTTTGCATTTCAACCAAGTGAAATAGGCTGTGTGGATCTAAATATTGTGGCACCTATGGTGATTTTTACGGTTCCACATGAGCCTTGGAACCTCAAGCCCATTCCCGTTCCAAGGGTGTGTTTGCCCAAATTTTTGGAACTTCTAAATGAGAAGATTAGAATGAATTTTTTAGAACCTTCTTTAGCACCTTACTCAAATCGATGGTTTACCATACCCGAGAAAAATGGATCTTTAACGATTCATCCAAGATCTACAACATGTTAATCGTGTCACAATCCGAAATGTTGTTTAGGTCCAATTGTTGACGAGTTTGCTGAAGCTTTTGCATGTAGAGAAATTTATTCTATGGGTACCTATATTCAGGATATGACCAATTTCAACTTTCATTAGAAATTTATTCTATGGGTACCTATATTCAGGATATGACCAATTTCAACTTTCATTAGAAATTCGAGACATTACCACAATGAAGATACCTCTTGGATTGGTCCACATGTGCACTCTACCACAAGGTGCAACAAACTCCATAGCCCATATGATGAATGCCAATGCACAAAATCTTAAGAGACTTTATTCCACAACTTACTCTTCCATTTCTTGATGATGTACCTATCAAGGGATGTGAAGTCAATGAAAAGAATGAGAATCTTGACAAAGATGGCTGCAAGACATTTGTAGTTAACCATATTCATGATTGTGACAGGATTTTGACAAGGCTAGAAGAGATACATCTTACCCTTTTTGGACCTAAGTCTATTTTTGGAGTACAAGAAGTCCTAGTGGTCGGACATCTATGTGGCCCCTATGAATGTAAACCTTCACCAATCAAAATAGATGCCATCAGCAGAATGGAAGAAAAATGCACAAATATCTCAGAGGTGAGAAGATTTCCTGGCGCATGTGTATTCTATCTCATATGGATACCACATTTTGCTCATGTCACCGAAAATCTTTATCAATTATTAAGAAAAGGCCAAAGATTCTCTTGGGGTAAAGAGCATACTCTCACTGTATGCAAGCTAAAGAAGTTGTTAATTTTAGCCCCCACTCTCAAAAGGGCTGATTATTCAAATGGTCAACCCATCATCCTTACTATGGATACAAGTCCCATTGGGATAGGATGGGCTGTTGGCCAAGAAAACCTTAAAGGTAACATGTATGCAATTCGTTTTGGAGCAAAGGTTCTCAATGAATGTCAAAGAAAGTATGCACAACTAAAAACAAAATTGTGGGGAGTTGTAACAACATTAAAGGGTGATTGTGAATACTTTATAGGTGCTTCTATAGTTGTAGAGACTAATTGTCTTCAGCTTTTGGGCATCATTGCCAACTACTCTACATTCAACATTGTTGTGCTAAGATGGATTGCATATGTTGAATCTATCAACCCCGAATTAAAGCATATTGTAGGAAATGCGAATCCAGTTGCTGACATGCTGTCACGTGCAAGATATGACAATGAAGAAGAGCTTATGGAAGAAGTTGAAGCTAAAGAATCTATACTGCTGAGTTTCATTCCATGGCTGTTGAAAGTACATTTTCAGTTTCTACATATACAAACCCAAAGCTGAATCTTGCAGGTGAAGGTGATCTTTTTAATGGTATAGCATTAAATACAGTAAGAATAGAAAAATGTACTATTGTAAATCAGCATACAACAACAAAGATCAAAGATTTATCTATGGAAGAAGGGTGGTCAACTAGAAGCCAACATGCTCATTGCATTGTTCAAATTCTAGTTCATTTTGTTGAAGAATATTATGAAGAAGATTGGCTGAAGATTGGCCAATATTTGAGCACAATGAAGAAAAAAGAGATTTGGACTTATGAAGAGTTCAAGTATATTAAGAGAGGAAAGTTTATGGCTTCTTTCTTAAAAATGGTCATCTATGCAAGCATGCAAAGAAGAAGAAAGGAGCGCATACCGAGTTTTAGGTAACAAAAGATTGCAACAACACATAATGAAGGAATTTCATAAAAGCCTGTGGGCTAGCCATAGAGGTATATGGGGAACCTTTAGTAAAGTCGAAGAAAAATATTGGTGGCAAAACATGTATAGGGACATAGCACATTTTTTGAAACATGTTACATGTGTCAGATGCATTCTATGGTCAAGCATTGATATGGCTTACAACCGACTTATCCCTTATTTATACATTATAGATGGGTTATTAATCTTGTAACCATGCCTACAGAGATATGGAATATGTGGTATTTAGTGCTTGCAAGAGAAGATCTAACCAATCAAGTTGAAGGTAAAGATTTAACAAAACCAAGACCACTTAAGTTGTTTGTCACTTTTTGCTTAAAGAAGTATTTTGCAGATATGGCTATGTTGGCAAGGTAACCACAGATAGACGAGAATTGGATGCCGATGAGACACCCAACTTCTTTGCTCAATTGGGTATTAAGTTGGCTTTAATATCAGCCTACAACCCTCAAGGCAATGGGAAAAGTGAGAGAGGCAAAGTCTTATAGAGGAAAGATCAAAGAATGGCCTAAAATGCTACCTTTTGCTTTATGGCCTGATCGGACTACTCATAGTATAGTGACTGGCTATATGCCAATTGAACTTATGCATGGATAATAACCAATTATGCCAATTGAAGAATCTATTCTCACATGGATTCTTCTACCTTGGGGGGAAGACATCAGTAAAAAAGAGTTGCCGACTCTATGCATATGGCAGCTAGAAAGAAGGCCTGAAGATGTTCAAGCAGCTATTGAGAAGCTAAAGACAGCAAGACTAAAGAACAAAAGAAGATTTGATAAGCAACATCGACTTTGGCCAAGAGCAATTCAAGAAAATGACCGGGCTCTTGTATGACAATAGCCTAGACAATCAGTACTGGGCTTCTAAGAAGATGGTAAAGCATTGGTTTGGCCCGTATGTGGTAAAGGTCGTTTATGACAATGCCACATATTCATTGGCTGAATTGGATGGGACAAGCATGAAGATACCCAATGCTAGAAAAAGAATCAAGCTCTTCAAATGAAGAGAAAGTTCAACATATGAGTCAGAAGGTTTGGATATAATTCAAGAGCATGGAGACATAGAGGAATAAAAAGAGGCAGAAGATGAAGACATTGACATGGCAGTGATCCAAGAAAATCACAAAAAAATATTTGTCTAACACTTTGTTGATTTTTTGTACATTTGGAGGTTTGAAATAAAGAAGAGGGTGGGAACAACCTCTTGGGAAATCCAAGAAATCACTGGATGGAAATATTTCATGGACCAGTTTACCAAGGGGGGGTGAAGAGTAAAGATCAATGGAGAAAGGTCAAGGGAAAATGTATAATGTGAAAAGAAAAGACATAAAATGGATTTGGAGCCATCCAAAGGGCATGTGAGGCTCATAATGTCATGGCTTTGGAGCCTTATGATAATTCAAACAAATGGGACCCTTCTTGGAAGCATTAGTGGAAGAAAAATCAGGCACACAATTTTGTAAGATTTTTTAAAAATACTTCCACCCTGATCCAAAAAAACTTTTCAACATGAGAGTTGTAACGCGTAAGATGAAGTTTTGGTTGGTATTTTTTTATAGTTTTTTGGAGCTACGAGTTGGGAGATATGGCCAAAATGGTGGACACTAACTTTTTCCAACTACGGTGGAGACCACCTCCCAATTTTATACACACCCACACTTTCTTCCCCACACTTAGCACTTCCATAAAACATCATTCATTAGAATCCCAACCCTTTCCCCTCTCTTCTTCTCTCTCTCAAGATAATAAACCATTAGAATTTCCCTCCTAAATCACCCTCAAATCATCCTTAATTATAGTAGTAATGTATGAATTCTCACTACTCTCTCTCCATTATTGCTAGATATGATCTTATTTTATGAAGATTCTCTATATTTTTTTATAGGAGAGCTCTTGGATTCAAGCTATGGGGGGGAGAATGGAGGCAACTCACCTATGATGAAACTTGATTAAGTACAAAATTGGTCAACAAAACATCTAGATGGAGCTTCCACATTGGTGGAACCGCCTAAATGCAGCTTTGGTGGTACTAATTCCTATTCTATCTTAACCTCCTCTCTAAACACCCTCAAGGCCTATATAAAGAGGCCTTCTCCTTTGTAATTTGCAAAAAAAGAGAGAGCCAAGAGGCCTTCTTCAGCCCTATTGAGCCTTCCCCATTCTCTCTCATGAGTTTATGCAATTCATTCCCTTGTTATAGCTTATGCATGCTCTACAGTGTAATAAGCCCATGCTATTGGTGTCCATATTGTGTATATTGGTTATGTCTTGAGGGTTCTCCATCTCTTGTTCCCTCTTAAGTTTTATTGATTCATCTATTTTTTGTAGTTCTCTCTCTCTCTCTCTCTCTCTCTCTCTCACACACACACACACACACACACACACATAGTTTTCCTCTCTTCTCTCTCACAAGCTCCTCTCCCTCTTGCATAGTGTCCTAGTCCGCTCTTCCATGACTAGGTGGTGCCCTTACCTCATTCACTTTGTGGCAAAAGGGAGTTTGGCATAGTATAGAGGTTGCCATACTAAATTTCCTTCGTCAGCAGAAGATACTTCTTCTGACACTGCAAATCCGTAAGACTTTGGCACATACCAAAGGATGTGCAGGTTAGAAGGGGTGGATGTCGCGACGTGCACACCATGTAAAAAAAATATAGAGTGTGGCTTTCTTATTGATTTAGAGATCCAATGTCATTTTAGACATTAGTGTTAGTATCCATGGTTCTTTAGTCAATTTTTTATATTTTAGATATTCTCTCTTGTAAGAATCCATAAAACTATAAAGAACTTCTAGATTAGTGACATGTAAAAGAAAGCATGTAGCTTTCAACCAATTTGAGATGATTTTATGTAAAAAGAAATATTAGCAAAATCGAGCGACATGCGATCACTGTTTTTAGGCAATGAACAGCACTCTGAAGTGGGGGATGAAGAGGGAGTGATCTGGCAAAATTTGGGCCAGGTGTGTTGGTATTTTACCCCCCTTTCAGAGTCAATGGAAGCATCATATTGGTGATCTAAGCAGCATAGAGAAATGTATTATTTTATATATGTTTTTGTCTACAAGAGTTTTATCTCTCATAATGCAGTGAATAAACTAACAGGCTTCATCTTTGTTAGTATTTCTCTACATTTTCTAATTCTTTTTGGGAGTATTCTTCTACGTCTTCAATTTCTTCGACCCTTTCTCTTTCATCTGCTCCTCTCCCTGAACTTCTCTCTCAAACCCCTGTGATTGACCATGAAGTACCTCTTGAACCTTTAAACATTCATTGTAATCTACTTATCTCTTGAAGATACATCTCTATCTATCTTATCCAGTTTTCTTGCCAAACCCCTGTGGTGACCTTCAACCTTACACACTGTTACATCAGCTCTATAACCCTAGGTCAAGGGAAGACTCCTACCATTTCCCATGGATGACTAACCACATGAAGGTTCCTAATTGACCTAACATTCACCTATTAAGAACTAGCTCACATTCGGAGGTGTCCTTCGAGAGGCTTCTTGTCTGGAAGGAGCGATTTCCATTACCCTTGGTTCATGGAGTACAACACTTTTTTCCAGTAACAGACTAAGGATTTATGAAATCCCTCGCAATGCTCTGGCACATCTGTCGTACCTTTCCCCTAAGATAATTTACAATTCGGGTTCTGAGACCAAACCCTAGTTAAGTCAGTGAATCGGCCCTTCCTAGAGTTTCTTCCTAGCGTTTGTTTTTGGAAAAACCTCTCACTAACCAGGACCACCCTACCATAGGACTAGATTCATCGGGAATCCATCCACCCACTTCCCTCTATGGAAGTTTTTAGTTATCTAATTACCTACCACATTACGTGAAACATATTAAAATAGCTTCATTAATTAAAAAGAATCCTTTTATACACAGTTGTGCGATTGTATAATTTACTCATGGACATACAATCAGAATAAAACAAATTCATTGATTATGTTCTATAATGTGTGTTCTACCACCCATAGAGGAGAAAATTTACAATTTTACGTGCTGCCTCATCCGGTGCATCTGCACGTCACCAAGATCAAATCCACCTATCGCTAGCATTTTTAGGTGTCCCAAGTAAAACTTGGGCCATACAAGGGACCAAGTAGTTTCTAGGTGTGTAAAGAATTTACTAGCCAGAGCCTCCCTAGCACCTTAACCGCCTCCTACTTAATACGATCCCTGTTGGGAGACCTCTTGCCATCGGAGTCGATCGATGCTTCTGCAGCGGTAAAAATATCCCATCTTTGTATGGGGATTCAATACCTATCCTTGGGGGAGGTATAGGAGTCCTCAATTTATATATGTTCCAATACTTAATTCAATCAGGATCTAATCTAGAAAAGCACAAATAAGATTGATGTCTTTAAGCAATTACGACTTCAAACACTCATGCAACTTTCAAGTGATGATTAATCTCATAGCAATCGACCTTTGAAATTCACACAATGATCTCTTCCCCTAGGGTATCTAGATTTTGGGGTCTCTAACCTCTCAGTTTAAGGTTTATAATGACATTCTTGTAACCAAGTTTCTTGGCCTTAAGTCTGTTTCTTCAACTTAGAGATATTTCAGGTCTTAAAATCTTCTATCAAAGCTTATAGATTAAACTGTATCCTTGACTAGTTTCTTTAGGGTTCATTCTTAATAAATTCGTCTTGAAAATTTCATCATGATTTCTCTTGAGTTTTATAATTTCGTAGTTTCCCTAATAGTTTCTAGCCTATAAGATGTTCTAATCAAGTGAATACTCTAAGATCGTAGTATTTCTTAAGAAACTTATCTTATTTCTATTGAATTCGTATAGAAATTTTCAGAAAAAACATATGGTATCAAAATTGGTAAAAGGTTGTTATCTACACCCGTAATTCCGTTAGTGACTCCCATGTTGCTCGCAACTCCAACTGTTGGTCATTTGCGATTTTTGCTTTTGAATTATTTTTCTTCGGGGCCATGATGGAAATATGATTCATAGAAGGAGAACACGATAGTAATACCGATTAGCAAGGGTGTAAGACTCTCAATGATGATGATGGTTATTGCAGAATTTAGTGATGTAGGCCTTGCTGATGGTTCTTCTTGCCTCATGGAGAGAAATACTTCTCTCTCTAGTAAATGGAATAGGGATGAGAGTAGAGGTATGACTTCTAACCGGATTGATAGAATAGGATAGAGTTCTTTAGTGCCTTCTCTTCTCAGATTAGAGTAGAAGGGGATGAGAGACCTTCAGTGTATCCCCTTCCTTGGGTCGAATGGAATGATGCCTCTTACTCTCATAGAATAGAGTCTCCTCCTTCCCGATCGGTGTCTCGTCCTCGTCAAGATTGCTCTTTCCCCTTCCTAGTCATCCCCAAGCCCTCAGTTTATAGTTTTGCAAGGGAGGGGGGATAAAAGAGAGGGGGGGATAAAAGAGAGGATGCATGCTTTTTAGTATTTTTTGATGACATCATTGATGACAAAGAGAGAACGCTTTCTTTTAGCACTTTTTATGACATCATTGATGATGTCAAAGAGTGACCTCCATTGCACCGCATGGCACATTGTCAGACAGTTGTCACTCCAAGGCTTACGACTAAGGCATAGACCTTGGCATACTTGGCAACGAACTACAAAGACTGTGTTGGCGATGTTGGTTGCACGCGAGAAGCTTCCACTAGCTTGTAGGAAAAACTTCCCAAGAGGTCACCCATCGTGATAGTGTCATCACCCAAGTGCGCTGAACTGCCAAGTGACTATCCACTAGGCTAGTTCTTTTTTGTTGTTCTATACTACAAACATAGTTTTAATAAGCTAATCTTGGGAGGGTCTCCCAATTCTTTCTTCCATGAACTGGCATATAAAACCTCATTAATAATAACTATTATCTTTATAATGAGAGTTAGTTTCATAATTAGAGCCATTATTTTTTTAAAATATGAAACATAAATCAATTTTCTTTGGAATGTATACCCACATTAAAATAAACTAAGTAATGGGGACATTGGTGCCATTGGCTGCGTGTGAGAAGCTCCCACTATCTTCTTGTAGGAAAATATTCTCGGGAGGTTACCCAGCCCTGCAGTGTTGTCACCCAAGTGCACCTAACTACCAAGTGACTATCTAGTAGGCTACTTCTTTTTTTGTTCTATACTACAAACATAGTTTTAATAAGCTAGTTTTGGGAGGTTTTTCCAAGTCTTTCTTCTATGAACTGACATATAAAACCTCATTAATAATAACAATTATCTTCATAATGAGATTCTGTTTCATAATTAGAGTTAGTTTTTAAAAACGTGTAACATAAATCAATTTTCTTTGGAATGTATACGTACATTAAAATAAACTAAGTAATGGGGATATTACATTCTTACCTTGGCTAGTTACTCTAGTTCTTCCAGCTTTCCCATATGCCTTTACGATTTCTCCTTCCAAGTCTTGAAAGATTATTTCCTCTTCAACACATAGAATCTAGACTTTGTTCTACTTGAGCCAATCCATTCCTAGAATGCAATCATAGTATCCTAGTGGTAGGATTCAAAATTATGTTTTAGTTATATGGTTATCTAACTCAAATTAAAGTTTCCCTACAATTTTGGCTGAGGCAATTTCCTTCCCACTAGCCAATTCTACTATCATTTTCCTTGTCCCCCTGGATTCTAAATGCAATCTTTTAACTATCTTGGGTGCAAGCAATGAATGCATGCTACCACAATTAATTAAGATTATAAACAACATACACTTATAAGTAGTTGGAGATTGAATTACTGAATTTGGTGGTCTGCTTATTTCATTTCCACGACAGCATGAATGGATCCTCTTTCAATTTCTTCACCTAAAGTGCATTCCTCAGGTTGTCCAATCATGATATTTACTCGGGAACCAACTGTTCTTCCACATCCACGGCCTAGGTTGTTGTTGATGTTCCCTTGCCCTCTTTCACCAACCTGGTTTGGGCTAGGATTTTGAGGATGGTTAAGACAATTTTCCCTTAGGTGTCAAATCCTTCCACACAGGTAACAGAGCCTTATTCCTATACCATTTGGTCCTTGGGTGATTGTATTAGCTCTATCATTCCCTCTAGCATTGGGCCATGTCGACACCACGATTTGGGTAGCCCCCTCCATAGTTGTTTATTGGATGGTTCCTTTGGCCATTTCGATCGATTTCCTTAGCCGTAGGTTTTTCTCACATAAAAGCATCTTCGAGAGCCATTGGTCTCATTGATTCAAGGCAAGTGTCCAAAGGTGGATTTAGTCCTTGGCAAAACCTTGCAATTTTTTGAGACGTTGTCATTGGAGGTGCATATTTGCGCAGACTCACAAACTTAGAATAGTATCCTTCCAAGGTTAGGCTTAATTGTCGTAAGTTGTAGAATTCATTCATCTTGATTGATTCAAAAGATGGGGAAAGATAACGTCCTTTCACATTTTCTTTGATCTCCTCCCAAGTTTGGGAAGTTTATATTACCCCTTTATCTCGGCAAAACTGTTTCCACCAAATCTTAGCTTCGCCAGTAAGACGAATACGAGCAGTCATGGACTGATTTGTAGTAGTAGTTTCAATGGCTAGGAAATAGTTGTCCAAAGCCTCAATCCACGCTTCTACATCTTGCTCCACCTTGGGTCCTTCACCGCTAAACCTAGGTGGTGGTGTTTTCTTGAGAAAAAACTTCTTCTCTTGGAGTTCCTTGTATGTTTCATCAATTCACACTAATTAGTGATTCTGATTATCACACAAGCTGAATGCTAGATTTGATTTTCCAAGAGTTAAAGTACATACTCTCTCTTAGTCAACTATAGAAATTAAGGTAATCATTATTTATCAAAAGAGAAATACAATGGAGATTAGTCATGGACTTCGTGTAATAATAGTACATTTACAAAGTAAGAGGGTTTCTTATCTATCTCTAAGGCTCTATAAACTGAGGGTAAAGGAGGATATCCTCTGACATAATAGCCATTTCAGGAATGTCTCTTGTGGACTATTATACGGTCAGGAGGTATAATTTGGATGACTTGTCCATACACCCAACGATGTAGGGTCATTATCTCCCCATTAATTATCATGGTATCATTAACCCTTTGCCCTTCAAATAAGAAGCATCGAACTACTTTTAATTCTTCAAGCCACTGAATTCTCTTGAGATCAATCTTGAGGTTCCTTGTATGATCAAGGTTAATCGTGAAGAAGTTCCGAGCTATTCTCCATGGCATTCTTCTAAACCAACCCTATTGGATTCGGGTGTAATGAGGGTCTGTCATATTCTCAAGAATTGTCATCCTGGAATCTCGAAAGTCAATGTTTGAGGATTGAAGAAAGGTCAACCAATCTACATGATTCGATTGAATAAGGTTGAAAATACTAATGAAGGCACTCTACCTTCTTGGATCAATGACTTCGAGGATGTCTTTCCAGAAGAACTGACTCAACTACCTCCAAATCGCGAGGTTGATCATGAAGTAAAATTGAGTCCTAAAGCCAAACCAATGTCGAAACGACCATACAAAATGTCTATTCCTAAAGCTATTGATCTTAATGAAAAACTAAAGCAACTAATAGAGCAAGGACTTATCTGCCCAAGTAATTCACCTTGGGGAGCCCTTTTCCTCTTCCAGAAAAAAGACGGAACACTTAGACTCTACATTAACTTTAGAGAACTAAACCAAGTTACGATAAAAAACAAGTACCCCATACCCAAGATTGATGAACTTTTACATTGCCTATAGGGAGCCAAGGCTTTTCCAAGATTGATCTAAGGTTTGGATACTATCAAATTCGAATCAAGGAATAAGATATCCCAAAGATTGCCTTCAACACTAGGTATGGTCATTATGAATTTTTAGTCATGCCATTCGGATTGACTAATGCCCTAGCTACATTCAGTCGTCTAATGCAAGACATCTTTCGATCATATCTAGATGATTTTGTGCTAGCATTCTTTGATGATATACTAGTATACTCCAAATCAATAGAGGAATATAAAGGTCACTTAAGGATTGCCCTAGTAACACTCCGTGAAAATCAGCTCTATGCCAAGATGAGTAAATGGATATTTTCCACTAAACAGGATTGAATATCTTGGATATGTTATTTTTGCTAATGAAATCTTTGTAGACCCTACCAAAGAAAAAGATATCCTAGAATGGCCAATACCTAAGACAGTAAAAGAAATTGGAGGATTTTCGGGACTAACAGGATGGTATTGAATCTTCATCAAGGATTATTCCCTCATTGCTACACCCTTGACAAATCTCTTGAAGAAAAATGCAGTAATCATTTTGGACCATTAAGCATCAAGAAAGCTTTGATCAGCTTAAAGAAGCTGTAACCACTACACATGTATTAAAACTCCAAGACTTCAATCAACCATTTGAAGTGATCATCACTGATGTAAGTGGACTTGCAATCGGTGGGGTGCTAGTACAAGAAGGAAGACCAGTAGCCTATACTTCCAAAAAATTGAAATCCTACGAGTCCAACTATGCCACTCATGACCTTGAGTTACTCGTAGTGATCCATGCCTTGAAACTATGGAGACACTATCTATTGGGAAGGGAATTCACTTTAGTGATAGATCATAAAAGTCTTAAGTGGATCTTCACCCAAGCTGACCTAAACATAAGGCAAAGAAGATGGATAGAGATATTGCAAGATTTTGATTTTAATATCGTCCAAGGAAGGACAATGTTGTTGCAGATACATTAAGCCAAAAAGCCTTTCCTAACAACGTTGTAGAAGCTTGAAGCTTAAGAATCGTATCCATACCTGATAACCCTGTACTTGAGCTTGTACACCAAGCTATTTCTCAAGATAAGGAATATGAAGGACTCATGGCTAAGGTACTTCAAGGAGAAAGCTCTAACAAAGAAAGGTATAAGATTAAGGATTATTGTGCTAGCAATGGTTGTCTATATTACGTTGACCGCCTTTGTATCCCAAAAAAGACCACAAGTGAAGGCCAAGATCTTATGGAAAGCACATGACAGCCCCATTACAGGACATACGGGGTATGCCAAGACACTCAACATAGTTCGTAAGAGCTATCACTGGCTAGGATTAAAAAGGGATGTATTAAAGTATGTAACTCAGTGCTTGACTTGTCAAAGAGTCAAGGTAGAAAGGATCAAGATGCTTGGAGAGTTACAACCCTTGGACATTCCACAAATGAAATGGGAGTCAATAAGTATGAACTTTTTGTTCGATTACCTACTATTGCTCGTGGATATGAGTCCATCATGGTAGTGGTTGATAGATTGACAAAAGTTGTACACTTGATCCCAGTCAAAACAACTTATAAGTCATCTGACACTCGAGTCTTTATCACAGACGTATTTAGGTTACATGGATTGCCAAAGATCATAATCAGTGACCGAGACTCAAGATTCACCTCAGTTTTGGACTTGCCTATTCCAAGTAATTGGAACGCATCTATGATTCAGTACTGCTTATCATCCTCAAACTAATGACCAAACTAAGAGGGTGAACCAGACCATTGAAGATATTCTAAGGTCTTATTGTGGCAAAGAACCGAAATGGTGGATTGAACATTTACCTTTGGTGGAGTTTGTTTATAACATTGTCTTTCAATAAACAATCAAGTTGTCACCATTCCAAGCCTTGTATGGGCAAGAATGTCGTACACCTCTAAACTTCTTAGATATCCCACTCTCAAAGTAGAGGCCTCTAAGGCTGTGCTTGAAGAGATGGACCAACAAATCCAATTGATCTGACATGACATCCAAGCTACTCAAGATCGGCTATTTTAAAAATTGATTTATATTGCACATTTTAAAAAAATAATTATGAAACTGGCTCCATCTATAAAAATAATTGTTATTATTAATGGGGTATTATATGCCAATTCATGGAAGAAAGACTTGGGAAACCCTCCCAAGACTAGCTTATTAAAAATATGTTTGTAGTATAGAACAACAAAAAAGAACTAGCCTAGTGGATAGTCACTTGGCCATTAAGTGCACTTGGGTGATGACACTGCCAGGATGGGTGACCTCTCGGAAAGATTTTCCTACAACCTAGTGGAAGCTTCTCATGCGTAGCCAACAATGCCAACAAAGCCTTTGTAGCCCATTTCCAAGTATACCAAGGCCAAGATGCCAAGGTTTATGCCTTGGTCACTGCCTTAGTCATCGCCTTAATCATGAGCCTTGGAGTGATGCCGCCTGATGACGAGACATGCGGTGCTTGCCGATGTATTTGTTAAAGTGGTATCCTCACGCTACGAAAATGGAGTCCCTCCTTGATGTCATCAATGACATCGTCAAAAATGCTAAAAGAAAGCATTTTCTCTTTATCATCAATGATGTTATCAAAAACGCTAAAAAGCAAACATCCTCCTTTTATCCCCTCCCCTCGTTACTATATAAACAGGGGTAGAGTGTCACGTCAGGAACACACACAGACACAATAATGACCTATGCAAAAGTCTCTTTGCTAGTTGACGCGACAAAGCTCTACTACAACCAGTCGAATCTCTCTCTCTCTCTCTCCACACCTATGCAGGAGCGCTGCTCGAATCCATCAGCTTCTTTCAGTCGTCAAGTTGCCTAGTGAGGTCACGATTAGAGAGCTTCCCAATACGAGGAATTGGTTGCTACTAAGGGAACTCAATATGATACTGAAGCGCAAGTGAAATTTAACCCCAAACCCATTCAACCCAAAGAGCAGTTATTCCACAACAAACAACACAATATTAATGAGTTTGGGAATCTCTCAATTCCCATTTTTTGAATACTAAAAAGGTGGCACTCGGATAACATGTCCATAAGTTTCTCAAAAGCATATGATGTGACCTATCATTGGAAAGTGCTTGAAAAATGGAATCTATTGAGCTATAGAGCGCTCAATTTGGAGTTATAGTGTTCAAGTTATGGCAAATCCAAAGATTTGACCATGTGTCCCAAACTTATGGGAAATTTCCATATTCCCCAATATGGTGTTAAATTGTAGTTGCGGCCATAAATCATAATCATGATGGATGGTCAAACGGAGATAATCAAGTTAGTACATAAGAAAATTATCACAACTAGTTAAAACTTACTTAAAATTATAAAAGCATATTAGTACTATCAATTTCTTTTAGGAAGGAAAACGAAAACTGACAAAGAGGATAGATTCTATGCATCTCATACAAGTGTGTTAAAAATATTTTATGGTTATGATTGCTTTTGGATTTGTGAATGATGAATTAGGGTTCTTATTATTTTGAGCTTGCACAACCGGACCAATTATGGATTGTGGTGGTTTGGGATATTGGGGTCCCCAACCCAATGCTCCCTAAACACTCAGCGGAGTGTGGAAAAACTCACTTGAGGGTGGGGGTCCTACGCTCTTGAGAGAGGTAGGTGTTTTTGGAAAAACTCACTTGTGGGTGGGGGTTCTATGCTCTTGAGGGAGATAGGTGTTTTTGATATTTGATCACTCAAGCACTTGAAAGAGAAAAGGGCCGAGTGATAAGTGCCCATGTTATGTAGGACGGCTCCAAATTCTCAGGGAAGCTTAGAGGGGCTCTGAGCAAGTAAATTTCATGTTGACTGCAGATGGAGTGCCATCACATACAACCCAATCCTGAGGGATTGGAAGGTCCTATCCTAGGCTGAATGGTGTCTTTCTACGAGTATCACCCTGCGGAGTGATGATGAAATAAAGTATATGATTTTCAAATTGTTTGTTGTGTGCTAAATATTAATTTTAACGAACCCAATTTAATGGAGTAATGAAAGGAAGCTAATCTTATATGTCCAAAGAGTGTGGTAGTATACTTTGCTAATTAGCAAACTAAGTAAACCCCATCGAGGAAAGTGGGAGGCTTCGATCTAAATGATTGGATGCCTATGGCTGGGTGGACCTGATAAGTCGAGTAACTTTCCAACACAAGATAGAGCTGATTAAATCGTGACCCTCCCAATATCGATATGATTAGTTATCAGGTTTACCACTGATTTATGGGGCCGAAGCTGAGATTTTACATTATGGGTAGGGGGATCAAGTTACACTCTCCCCTATCTCTCACTTTCTTTGAACCAAGTGCGGTGTTAACCTCACTCCTGCCTTTGATTGATTACAAAGTGGTCTTTCTTAGGTGGGCATTAGATTGCTAATAGGGGTGACTTGTTCACGCTTCCCATGTGAATTAGAATTGAGATTCCCATGTTCAACTAAGTCCAAGGTTTCCCATGCGGAGACGGGATGGTGATGTGCATGGATATGAATTTGAGTCAACTACTAAGAGGACTCCTCCGATTCTGTTGGAGGAGGCACCTCACACATGAATGCACTCAGAGGAGTCCTCTTAGTAGTCGAGTCAAATTCATATCCATGCATATCACCATCCCATCTCCCCATGGGAAACCTTGGACTTAGGTGAACATGGGAATCTCAGTTCTACTTCACACGGGAAGCGTGGACAAGTCACCCCTAACAGCAATCTAATGCCCACCTAAGAAAGACCGATTTGTAATCAATCAAAGGCAAGAGTGAGGTTAACACCGCACTTGATTCAAAGAGAGTGAGAGACGGGGAAGAGTGTAACTCAATCCCCCTACCCATAAGGTAAAATCTCAGCTTCGGCCCCCTAAAATGGTGTTAAATTTGGTAACTAATCCTATTGATATTGGGAGGGTCAAAATTTAATCGACTCTATCTAATGTTGGAAAGCTACCCGACTTATCGGGTCCACCCAGCCATAGGCATTTGATTGTCATGATCGAAGCCTCCCACTTTCCTCGATGGGGTTTGTTTAGTTTTTTAATTAGCAAAGTATACTACCATGCTATTTGGGACATATAAAATCAGATTCATTTTATTACTACGTTAAACTAGGTTCATTAAAATTAATCTTTAGCACCTAACAAATAATTCCAAAATCAGATACTTTATTTTACCATCACTCTGTAGAGTGGTACAAAACCGTCTTTCCACAGAAAGACACTATCCAGCCTAGGATAGGACCTTCCAATCCCTCGAGATTGGGTTGTATGTGATCACACTCCATCTGTGGTCAATAAGGAATTCATTGGCTTAGAGCCCCTATAATCTTACCTAAGCCTCTGAAGCCCCATCCTACATAACAGGGGCACTTACCACTTGGCCCTTTGTCCTCTCGTGCTCGAGTGATCAAAAATAAAAAAATCTACCTCCCTTGGGAGTGTAGGACCCCACCCCCATAGGTGAGTTTTTCCACACTGCACAAAGTATTAGGGAGCATTGGGTTGGGAATCCCAATGTCCCGAACTACCACAATGCACAACTCATCTGGTTGTGCAAGCCCGGAATCATAAGAGCCCTAACTCATCATTCACAAATCCAAAAGCAATCATAACCATGAAATATTTTTAACACAGTTATCAATGTATGCAATGCATAGAATCTATCCCCTTCATCAATTTCTATGTTCCTTCCTAAAAAACATTTGATAATACTAACATGCTTTTACAAATTTAAGTAAGTTCTAACTAATCATAATCCTTTTCTTATGTACTAACTTGATTATGTTTGACCATCCACCATGATTACGGTTTATGGTCGCAACTTCTGTTTGTTGTGGAATAACCCGTCCTTTGGGTTGAATGGATTCGAGGTTAACTTTCGCTTGCATTTCAGCAGTGATTACTTTTTCACATTGGGGAGTTCTCTGAGTGTGACCTCGCTCAGCCTATTGACGTCCCTTGGGAGCCATGAAAGAAGCTTATGGATTCGAGCAGCACTTCCGCATAGGTTTGGAGAGAGAGGGAGAGATTCTCTGAGCGTGACTCCACTCAAAATCTTGACGTCTCTTGGGAGCCATGGAAGAAGTTGATGGATTCGAGCGCAGCGCTTTCACATAGATGTGGAGAGAGAGGGAGAGATTCTCTTAGTGTGATCTTGCTCAACATCTCAACATCTCTTGGAAGCTATGGAAGAAGCTGATGGATTTGAGCAGCACTTTCGTGTATGTGTGGAGAGAGAGGGAGAGATATAGCTTAGTGCAGCAGAGCTTCATCACATCAACAGCAAAGAGACTTCTGCATGGTCGTTGTGCGTGTGTTTGATGTGACGCTCTACCCCTATTTATATAGCAAACGAGGGAAAGGGTAAAGGAGGACGTCTACTTTTTAGCATTTTTGATGATGTCATCGATGATAAAGAGGGAATGCTTTCTTTTAGCATTTTTGACAACATCATCGATGATGTCAGGGAAGGACTCAATTTTTGTAGCACGAGGATACCAATTTCACAAATACATGGGCGAGCACTGCACGTCTCCTCATCGCGTGGCATCACTCCAAGGCTCACGACTAAGGCGGCGACCAAGGCATAGACCTTGGTATCTTGGACTTGACATACTTGGCAATGGGTTACGAAGTCTTCTTTGGCACCTTGGCTATGCGTGAGAAGCTTCCACTAGCTTGTAGGAAAATCTTTTCGGCAAGTCACCCATCACGACAGTGTAGTCACCCAAGTATAGTTAACTGCCAAGTGACTATCCACTAGGCTAGTTCTTTTTTGTTGTTCTATACTACAAACATAGTTTTAATAAGCTATCTTGGGAGAGTTTCCCAAGTCTTTCTTCCATGAACTGGCATATAATACCTCATTAATAATAACAATTAACTTCATAGATGAAGGCAGTTTCATATTTAGAGCTTTTTAAAAAATATATACAACATAAATCAATTTTCTTTGGAATGTATACACACTGTAACATACCCACCTTTATTACCTAATGAGTAACATTATAGTAGTTGCCCAGAGTTTACCTTCTAGCCGTCGCCATCCGTACCCTAGCCAGAATGATTGGATTTTTTCCGGCTCTATGACCCTAGGTCTACCCCGCAGGGGAAGCCTCCTATCGTTTCCCATGGAGGACCAACCACCTGAAGGTTCCTACTTGACCTAACAGTCACATATCAATAACTAGTTGACATCCGGAGCTGTCCTTCGAGAGGCTTCTTATTTGGAAGGATCAATTGCTATTACCCTTGGTTCATAGAGTACAATGCTTTTTTCCAGTAGCAAACTAAGAATTTATGAAATCCCTCACAATGCTCTGGCGCAGTCGTCATACCTTTCCCCTAAGATAATTTACAATTTGGGTTCAAAGACCAAACCCTAGGTAAGTCATCGAATCGTCCCTTCCTAGAGTTTCTTCCTAGCGTTTGTTTTTCGGAAAACCTCTTAGCTAACCAAGACCACCTTACCATAAGACTAGATTTGTCGGGACTGGGAATCCATCCACCCACTTCTCTCTATGGAAGTTCTTAGTTATCTAATTACCTACCACATTACGTGAAACATATAAAAATAGCTTTATTAATTTAAAAAAATCCTTTTATGCAGAGTTGTTTGTTTGCATAATTTACTCATGGACATACAATTAAAGTAAAACAAATTCATTGATTATATTCCATAATGTATATTCTCCTGCCCATACAACAGAAAATTTGCAATTTCACATGCTGCCTCATCCAGTGCATCTGCACGTCACCAAGATCAAATCCACCTATCGCTAGCGTTTTTAGGTGTCCCAAGTAGAACTTGGGCCATACAAGGGATGAAGTAATTCCTAGGTGCTTAAAGGATTTATTAGCCAGAGTTCCCCCTGGCACCTTAACCACCTCCTACTTAATAAGATCCCTGCTGAGAGACCTCTTGGCATCAGAGTCGGTCCATGCTTCCGCGGAATGTAATGTCGTTGCAAATAGGCACATGCCCATAAAAAATGAAAATAGTGAAAAAAGCATAAGCTTTAAAGCTAAACACCTTAAGTTTTAATAAAAAAGCAAAGAAAAAGACACACATAAGAGGGAGTGGAGAAAAACTATAAAAGGGAGGACAAGGAGGGGAGAAGAGCCATCAAAATCAGAAGTGTACGTGAGGCTTGATGTTAAGATTTTATCCCTCGCCTTCTTCGATCTTTCAATCGAATTTGGGAGAGAAGGTTTGAGGACATGCTTTAAGCCCCTCGCCTACATCAAAGTTCCGACATTGCAAGTCGCTATGGAGATTAAGCTTAAAGCTTCTCGCCTATTTTTGAAGATCGACAAAAAATTTATGTCCCTCCAGCGAGTGACTTTATGAACCCCCGCACGAATTCTATGAGTGACTTTATGTCCCTTCAGCGAGTGACTTTATGAACCCCTGCACGAATTCTGTGCAACATCTGGCTCCATACCAAGAGAGGAGGAACACAAGCAATCTTGAGGAGGACGAGATACTGATCGAGAAGGAGGAGACTCTATTCCACGAGACAAAGAGACATCATTCCATTCAACCTAAGGAAGGGAATAGGCTAAAGGTCTCACATCCTCTTCTACTCTAATTTGAGAAGAGAAGACGCTGAATAACTCTATCATACCTCTACTCTCGTCCCTATTCCATCTACTAGAGAGAGAGAGATCATACCTATTCTCTCGCTCTTGCTCTATACTAGAGAAAGAACTACCCTTGTTCTTACCCTTGCTTACCAAGGTGAGAGAGAGAGACATATTTCTCTCCATGAAGCAAGAAGAACCATCCACGAGGCCTACATCATTGAGTCCCGCAATAACTATCATCATCATTGAGATTCTTACACCCTTGCCAACCGGTATTATTGTCGTGTTCTTCTTCTTCTATGAACCATATTTCCATCATGGCCTCGAAGAAAAAGAATTCAAAAGCAAAAATCACGAATTACCCTACTAACATGGAAGCAACAGTTGGAGTTGTGAGCACGGAAGTCAGTAACGGAGTCACGGGTGCGGATAACAACCCTTTACCAATCACGATACTATAGGTTTTTCTGAAAGTTGCACGATTGATTGAAGTCATAACTGCTTGAAGACATCAATCTTGTTTGTGATTTTCTAGATTAGATCCTGATTGAATTAAGTATTGGAACAAGATAAAAATTGAGGAGCCATATACCTCCTCTAAGGATAGGTGCTAAATCCCCATACCAAGAGGGGATGTTTTTAGCACAGCGAAAGCATGGACCGTCAGCTCCGATGGCAAGAGATCGGTTTTCCCAAAAACAAATGCTTGGGAATAAACTCTAGGAAGGGCCGATTCACTGACTTACATAAGGTTTGGTCTCAAAACCCGAACTGTAAATTATCTTAGGGAAAGGTATGGAAGCTGTGCTGCCAGAGAATTGTGAGGGATTTCATAAATCCTTAGTCTACTACTCGAAAAAAGTGTTGTACTCCATGAACCAAGGGTAATGGCAATCGCTCCTTTCGGACAAGAAGCCTCTTGAAGGACACCTCTGGATGTCAACTAGTTGTTGATATGTGATTGTTAGGTCAATTAGGAACCTTCAGGTGGTCGGTCCTCTCATGCCAATGGTAGGAGGCTTCCCTTGCAAGGTAGACCTAGGGTTATAGAGCCAAAAAAATCCGATCGTTCTGGTTAGAGTACATATGGTGATGATTGGAAGGTAAACTTTGGGCAAGTACTAAACGTTACTTGTCACGTAATAAAGGCTGATGATGTCGTCAAAAATACTAAAAGAAATTGTTCCCTCTTTATCATCGATGACATCAGGGAGGGGCTCCATTTTTGTAGCTCAAGGATACTAATTTAATGAATACATGGGCGAGCATTGCACATCTTGTCATCGGGTGGCATCACTCCAAGGCTCATGACCAAGGTGACGACCAAGGCATAGACCTTGGCATCTTGGCGTTGGCATACTTGGCAATGGGCTACGAAGGCGTTGTTGGTGTTGTTGGCTG
Source organism: Lygodium microphyllum (assembly GCF_053477565.2). Classification (NCBI taxonomy): domain Eukaryota; kingdom Viridiplantae; phylum Streptophyta; class Polypodiopsida; order Schizaeales; family Lygodiaceae; genus Lygodium; species Lygodium microphyllum. The sequence continues at coordinate 68,164,770 of NC_141143.1, read as the reverse complement.
TGTGTGAGAAGCTTCCACTAGCTTATAGGAAAATCTTCTCAGGAGGTCACCCATCCCGACAGTGTCATCACCCAAGTGCACTTAACTGTCACGTGACTATCCACTAGGCTAGTTCTTTTTTGTTATTTAAGCTAGTCTTGGGAGGATTTCCCAAGTCTTTCTTCTATGAATTGGCATATAATACCTCATTAATAATAACAATTATTTTCATAGGTGGAGCCAATTTTATAATTAGAGCTATTTTTTTAATGTGCAACATAAATCAATTTTCTTTGGAATGTATATGCATATTGTTTATTAAAATAAACTAAGTAATTCTTTCATAAGGGTTGCCTCATCGACTCAAGTGACATCTTCTTTAGAATAATCCTTCCATTGTATTAGGTCTTCTCTTAGGATTCAGCTTCTTAGAAGTTTTCCCTTGTATCTAGAATCTTCTCAAGTTGTATTTCCAGAATTCTTTAGGCACGCATGATTATTTGTTCATCATTAAGCACATGATCGAGGTTTGGTACATAAGGTTTCAGTAGGCTTACATGAAATACATTGTGAATCTTGAGATGGGGTAACAATTTAAGCTTGTAGGCTTGCCTTCCCATTACTTTAATTACTTCATATGGTCCACAGTACCTTGGACTAAGCTTTTTGTATTTCCCTAAGGATAATGAGCTCTTTTCGGGTCTTACCCTTAGAAACACCATGTCACCTTCCTTGAATGTTCTTATGGATCTTTCAAGGTCTTCATAGGACTTTTGCCAATCTTGAGTAGCTTGGATGTCATGTTGAATCAATTGGATTTGTTGGTCCATCTCTTCAAGCATAGCCTAGAAGCCTCTACTTTGAGAGTGGATCTTAGAAGTTTAGAGGTGTACGACACTCTTGCCCATACAAGGCCGCCATTTTGATTGTTTGTTGAAAGGTAGTGTTATAAGAAAACTCCACCAAAGATAAATGTTCAATCCACCGTTTCACTGACCATACCTAGTGCTGAAAGGCAATCTTTTGGATATCTTGTTCGTTGATTCAAATTTGATAGTATCCGGACCTTACATCAATCTTGGAAAAAACTTTGGCTCTGTGTAAGAGATCTAAAAGCTCATCTATCCTGGGTATGGGGTACTTATTTTTTACTGTAACCTCATTTAAACCTTTGAAGTCAATGCAGAGTCTAAGTGTTCCGTCCTTCTTTTTTTGGAAGAGGACAGGCACTCCCCAAGGTGAATTACTTGGGTGGATAAATCCTTGCTCTATCAATTGCCTCAGTTGTTCCTTAAGCTCAATAGCTTCAGGAATAGACATTTTGTACGGTCGTTTTAACACTGGCTCGACTCTAGGAATCAATTCTATTTCATGATCAACCTCACACTTTGGAGGCAGTTGAGTCAATTCTTTTGGGAAGACATCCTCAAAGTCATTGATCTAGAAAGGTAGAGTGCCTTCATTAGTCTTTTTGACCTTATTCAACTGGACCATGTAGATTGGTTGACCTTTCTTCAATCCCTTCTTGAGTCGACTTTCCCTTGCTAGTTGGACTCTAGTTCTTCTAGCTTTCCCCTATGCCTTTACGGTTTCTCCTTCCAAGTCTTGAAAGATTATTTCCTCTTAAGCACATAGAATCTCGGCTTTGTTCTTCGTGAGCCAATCCATTCCTAGAATACAATCATAGCATCCTAGTGGTAGGATTTGAAATTCTACTTCAGTTATATGGCTATCTAGCTCAAATTGAATTTTCCCTATAGTTTTGGTTGAGGTGATTTCCTTTCAACTAGTCAATTCTACTATCATTTTCCTTGTCCCCCTGGATTCTAGATGTAATCTTTTAACTGTCTTGGGTGCAAGAAAGGATACGTGCTACCGCAATCAATTAAGATGATAAATGGCGTACCCTTGTCAGTAGCTAGCGATTGAATTATTGAACATTGGTGGTCTGCTCCTTTCCTTTCCACGACAACATGAATGGATCCTCTTTCAATTTCTTCACCAACGTGCATTCCTCGAGTTTTCCAATCATGGTATTTACCCGAGAACCAGCTATTCTTCCACGTCCATGGCCTGGGTTATTGTTGCAATTCCCTTCGCCTCTGCCACCAACCTAGTTTGGGCTAGGATTTTGAGGATGGTTAGGACAATTTTCCCTTAGGTGTCCAATCCTCCTGCACTGGTAGCAGTGCCTGATTCCTATCCCATTTGGTCATCATTGGGTGATTGCATTAGCTCTACCATTCCCTCTAGCATTGGCCATGTCGACACCACGGTTTGGGTAGCCCCCTCCATAGTTGTTTATTGGATGGTTCCTTTGGCCATTTTGATCGATTTCCTTGGTCATAGGTTTTTCTCACATAAGAGCATCTTCGAGAGTCATTGGTCTCATTGATTTAAGGTGAGTGTCTAAAGGTGGATTTAGTCCTTAGGAGAACCTTGCAATCTATTGAGACGTTGTCATTGGGGATGTATATTTGTGTAGACTCACAAAACTTGGAATAGTATCCTTTCAAGGTTAGGCTTAGTTGTCGTAAGTTGTAGAATTCATTCATCTTGATTGATTCAAAAGATGGGGGAATATAATATCCTTTCACAACTTCTTTGATCTCCTCCCAAATTTGGGAAGCTTCTGTTATCTCAATAAAACTATTTCTACCAAAGCTTAGCTTTGCTAGTAAGACGAAGACGAGCAATCATGGACTAATGTGTAGAGTAGTAGTTTCAACGGCTAGGAAATAGTCGTCCAAAGTCTCAATCCACGCTTCTGCATCTTGCTCCATCTTGGGTCATTCATCGCTAAACCTAGGTGTTGGTGTTTGCTTGAGAAGAAACTTCTTCTCTTGTTGGAATTCCTTGTATGTTTTATCAATTTGCACCAGTTGGAAATTTTGATTATCTCTGTAACTTCTTTTTCACAAAACGAGGTGGTTTGGCCTTCGTTTCTATGAATCGATAAGACTTTGGGAGATTGGGATACTCTGGAATAAACTTCACACTCCCAGTAAGGGTTAACCTATCAAGAGAAATAACCTTTGTATATTGGTCATACACCCATTTATTTCTCATTACAATTTTTCCATCTATATATTTTGCCTTATCATTTCAAAGAGTATCGTACTTTTATAAAGTCTTATCAAGTTGAGGTCCTCAAACCATTTCAACAACTTGTGATGGACTTTCATATCTTTGTACAAAGTTGAGTCTAAGTAAAAGTAAGAGTTATCCCTTCCCCAAGTTTGGGCTCCAATTTTTAACCCCTTCATAAGCTCAAAAAACTCCATCGACAAGTCTTCTCTAAGATAACCATCATGGTTTCTCTTAATTCCAACATGTGTGACTAGTAAGCAGTGGAATACATGATCATCAAAATTCATTTGCATAAAGTGTAATTCATCATTAACTTGTCAAAGCAATTCAACTATCATCATAAGCTCATAACTCACGCTCTTCAAAAATAATAATGAGACTTTATATTTATGAAAAGTACTTACAAAGATGTATTTGATCATACTATGATCTACCAATACATCATCTCATGGATCCTCTCCTCATGAAAAGTATCAGGGTCTATATTCTCATATCTTGGTGGATTCTCATGTACATGGCAAACAACATAATATGGTGGCTCTTGGGGATAACCAAAACATCCCTACCAAAATAAGGCCTTCTTGGTACTACAACAACTCTCACGAGTTGTACTATTTGTAACACTTTCCGATATACCCACAAGGTTTCAAGTATAAGCTCATCCCCAATGTGATGCCAAGAGGTATATTCCACGGTGGATTTCGTAAAACTAGAGGTATATTCCACGATGGATTCCGTGAGGTTTTTCAGTGGATTTCGTAAAACTATATGTATTTGCCAGGGCTCGTACACAAGATGGATTCCTTACACGAGAAGTTGACGAGGATGCCTGTCCTTTTCAGACGTGAGATTAATTTAATGTGCACATGGGTGATTCCATAGCAGGTGATTCCACAAAATACATGTCAAATTAATAGACATTTATGAATTTAGAGTGCACTCAAATTACATTAAGGTTAGGACGGAGTTCCAACTTATTTAATTATTTTGTAGCTGAAGACTACTAGGTATTCACTTTTGTGGGTTTCATCTTATTATTTTCTAACAATTGTGAATGCTTCAGTTGATGTGTAGAGCAGATAGCGGTGGCTTTGGGTAGCACTGGGCGTTAGCATAAGTCCAAGCATAAATTTAATAATTATAATGAGTTATCTTAAGTATAATATATAATATTATATATTTATACGATATTGTATTATTAAGATTATTATTCTATTTGTAAGTTATAAGTTTAAACTTTTTTAGTAATAATTAGATCATTGTCCTTAGTACTATTTATTTATTTATTTTTAATATAAATTATTTTAAAATATGAGATTTAAGATATGATTTTATTGAAATAAGCTTTCTTTATGGAATACCTTGCTATTTTCTTAATGTGGTTAAGTTTAGAAGGTTTTTCTAGCTTTCTTTATAAAAGTAACAAGATCGCGCGCAAAATAGGAGAATAGGGTGAAAACTGAGTTTTTTATTTGCTCACTTATCTGGAATCAGAGTTCAAAGCTTCAAGTGTCGTTTTGGGTGTTTTGACATTCTATGAATGCGATGGTGATGTCAAAATGTCAAGATTCAGAGCACAGAATTTTCTGCAGCAACTGTAGCATGTTATAGGATACCTCTTGAGTCTTAAAACTTTGTATTTCAATTTATATTTGTATTTTCTTTGTAGTTATATGTAAGATATGAATGTAAATATCCATGTAAAACCATAATATATCATTATGGATGGCAAACCATGGCTTTTGTCATGGGAGAGGTTGGGCCCAATCATGTATTTTTCTCTTGTCTTTCTTAATCTATTGAGTTATTTAAATCCTTGTATGTCTTATAATGTTATTTGCATTTAATAGTTGAGATATTTGATTTGTTAGATTTTTCCACTAAGTTCTTTGTTTATGATTGCAATTTGATTTACTAGATTTGCCACGTGTTCCACTTCGTAACACAATGTCTAGTGACCATTCAACAAAGGCACTAACAAAAGGTATATCTTAACTATCCTTAGTTGTTCACTCCATCGAATCCTCCAGAGTTCATAATGAAGAAGGATGTTATGCCCACAATATATCTCCATATGTGACCTATTCCTTGGCCAGAAATCTTTCATGTACCATGAGTTAAGATGAGGTTGCAAAACAATTGAAGGAATAAAGATCATTTCCATTATTTTAAATATAGTCTCACGATATGAAAAATTATTCGACCCTAAGACTACTTGATATATGATGGTAAAAATATCCCGCAAACGTATAGCTTCCTCATCGCTAAGTTTTTGACGAGCACAATGTGCATGCTAATGTTAGTATAAGATAACCAACAAATAGTTTTCTTCAAACAAGTGTGATTATTTTATTAATTCCTTTTATACGTTGGCAACTTAACCTTAGACTAAAGGCTCTTTTGGAACCTAGGCTCTGATACCACTTGTGAGGTGCCTCCTCCAACAGACTTGCAGGAGTCCTCTTAGTAGTTGATTGAAATTCATATCCATGCACATCACCATTCCGTCTCCCCATGGGAATCCTTGGACTTAGTTGAACATGGAAATCTCAGTTCTACTTCACAGGGGAAGCATGAATAAGTCACCCCTAACACCAATCTAACACCCACCTCAGAAAGACCACTTTGTAATCAATCAAAGGCAGGAGTGAGGTTAATATCGCACTTGGCTCAAAGAGAATGAGAGACGACGGGGAAGAGTGTAACTCGATCCCCCTACCAATAAGGTAAAATCTTAGCTCTTACTCCCTAAAACGGTGTTAAACTTGGTAATTAATCCTATCGATATTGGGAGACCCACGATTTAATCAACCTTACACGACTTATCAGGTCCACCCAGCCATAGATGTCCAATTGTCAGGATCGAAGCCTCCCACTTTCCTCGATCGATCTAGTGTCGGAAAGTTACCCTGACTTATCAGGTCCACCCAGCCATAAGTGTCTAGTTGTCAGGATTGAAGCCTCCCACATTCTTGGATGGGTTTTGCTTAGTTTTCTAATTAGCAAAGCATACTACCACACTGTTTCGACTTATAAAATCAGCTTCCTCTTATTACTCTATTAATTTGGGTTCGTTAAACTCAATCTTTAGCACATAATAAGCAATTCAAAAAATTAGATACTTTATTTCATAATAACATCCAAAATTATCACTCCGTAGAGTGGTACAAAACTGTCTTTCTGTAGAAAGACACCATCCAGCCTAGGATAGGACCTTCCAATCCCTCGGGATTGGGTTGTATGTGATTGCACTCCATCCGCGGTCAACAAAGAATTTATCAGCTCAGAGCCCCTCTGAGTTTTTCTGAGCCTTTTTGGAGCCATCCTACATAACAGGGGCACTTACCACTCAGTCCTTTCCCCTCTCAAGACCTCGAGTGATCAAAAATCAAAAACATTGATCCGAGAAAATCACAAAAAAAATATTTTTCTAACACTTTATTAATTTTTTGTATATTTGGAGCTTTGAAATAAAGAAGAGGGTGGGAACAACCTCTTGGGAAATCCAAGAAATCACTGGATGGAAATATTTCATGAACCGGTTTACCAAGGGGGGGTGAAGAGTAAATATCAATGAAGAAAGGTGAAGGAAAAATATATAATGTGAAAAGAAAAGATATGAAATGGATTTGGAGCCATCCAAAGGATATGTGAGGCTCATAATGTCATGACTTTGGAGCCTTATGATAATTCAACCAAATGGGACCCTTCTTGGAAGCATTAGTGAAAGAAGAATCAGGCATATGATTTTGTAAGATTTTTTAAAAATACTTCCACTCCGATCCGAAAAAACTTTTTAGCGTGAAAGTTGTATCGCATGAGCTGAAGTTTTGGCTGGTATTTTTTTATAAATTTTTGGAGCTACAAGTCGGGAGATATGGCCAAAATGGTGGATACTAACTTTTTCCAACTGCGGTGGAGACCACCTCCCAATTTTATACACACCCATACTTTCTTCCCCACACTTCACACTTCCATGAAACATCATTCAGTAGACTCCCAACCCTTTCCCCTCTCTTCTCCTCTCTGTCAAGCTAATAAACCATTAGAATTCCCCTCCTAAATCACCCTCAAATCATCCTTAATTGTAATAGTAATGTATGAATTCTCAGTATTCTCTCTCCATTATTGCTAGATATGATCTTATTTTATGAAGATTCTCTATATATTTTTATAGGAGAGCTCTTGGACTCAAGCTATGGGGGGAGAATGGAGATAACTCACCTATGATGGAGCTTGATTAAGTACAAATTGATCAACAAAACATATAGATGGAGCTTCCACATTGGTGGAACCGCCTTAATGCAACTTTGGTGGTGTTAAGTCCTATTCTATCTTAACCTCCTCCCTAAACACTCTCAAGGCCTATATAAAGAGGCCTTCTCCTTTGTAATTTGCAAGAAGAGAGAGCCAAGAGGCATTCTTCAGCCCTATTGAGCCTTTCCCATTCTCTCTCATGAGCTTATGCAATTCCTTCCCTTACTATAGCTTATGTATGCTCTACAATGTAATAAGCCCATGATATTGGTGTCTATATTGTGTATATTGGTTATGTCCCAAGGGTTCTCCATCTCTTAAGTTTATTGATTCATCTATTTTTTGTAGTTCTCTCTCTCTCACTCTCACACACACTCTCTCTCTTAGTTTTCCTCTCTTCTCCCTCACAATCTCCTCTCCCTTTTGCATAGCGTCCTAGTCCGCTCTTCTATGACTAGGTGGTGCCCTTACCTCATTCACTTTGTGGCAGAAGGGAGTTTGGCATAGTATAGAGGCTACCATACCGAATTTCCTTCATTATAAATTGGTGCCCCCACTGAGGACATTCTCATCCACAATTCTCTACCTCCTTATGTGGGATGATACAACACATGGTGGTGCATCCTCTACAACAACTGCTCCAAGTGGCTCTTCTCCAACGCCTTCACCAACTCTTTTTGAAGCTGGTCGAAGTCCATGACTCCCAAAATGGTCTCCCAAGGAAGCCCAAGAAAGGAAGTATGCCTATCGTATGACGGCACGTATGCAGGTAAAAGGTATTCACCTTAGAAATTCCATTCTCTCACAACGGAAAAAATCATGTTGCCATCAATTGCTAGGTTCTCATAATTGTGGTGAGTGTTTTGCAAATAAAGTAAAGGCCCTTCCAGGAGGTCTTTGTCTCCAAATCATCAAATCCCTCTCTCTCTCTGGCCTAATCCACATCAAAGGAGGACAACTATACATGAACGGTGTGGAGTTTTGTAGAGGTGCAAAGTATGGAGACTACCTTCAACTATTGTTAGCTCGAAGGTTGGGTGTGGTTGAAAAGGTGGCCATCACACCTTATGAAATATATGTCATCGAGGATGGACACACTAATGCAAGAACAATCACTGGTGAGCAAATTCTCCGTATAGCAAAGTTGGTGGGTTCCAGAAAGAGACACTCTGGGGAAAATCCTTTATAATTCAAGAAAGTGCATTCCCTCTAATCCCTTAAGTAGTCTCCACTCATGAATAATAATAATGGCCCAAATTTCTACACCTTCCACTCTGTACAAAATATCCAAGTTAATGTATGCATCAGTATGAAGATTTTCTTCCAGCAGCGTCTTATCATGTACTTTAGGGCTGAAAGATTAAGGGAGATTCTTGTATCACTAGAATCTATAATCTTCCTAATGCTAGACTACAATGCATCCTTCAATGTACATGTCTTTATCTTATTATAATAGTTTCTCATGAATCACCACAATTGTATGGACCTATCCGTCCACTTGCTATGCAAACTGTGCATATTGTAGCCAGCACAAAGCTTAGATTTCAAGCATTATTAGAAGCATACTAGGGTCTAGACGTCTTGCTGAAATCAATGCATCTGTGAACCCATTCATCCTTCCCCTCATAGAATACAACTTATGTCTAGACGTGTTCATCTTTGTACTCTACTAAGGCAATATGGCATTTCCAAGCTTCTTTGGGCGCAATGGGAAAAATGCAGTGGATTTTTTGGACAACCTTGAGATGGCCTTCCTTATCTCTGGGAGGGATGATGAAGCATTAAAGTTGAGGGCTTTTCCTTTGGTGCTCAAGGAAGAAGCTAGAATGTGGTTCCAAACTCTAAATCTGGCCCAAAGAGCTGAATGGGAGGGATTGAAGGCAGCTTTCTTGCAGAGATTTCAACAAACTAACTCAGCTGAAGAGTTATGGCAATGGCTTTTGACCCTCCATCAAAGTGATCCTTATGGTTATGCAACTTATGAGGAAGGGTTTTTGAAGCTTTAGGGGCAGTGGACTCACTGAATCCTGGAGAGAGAGCTCCAAACTGCCTTCAAAAGGATCAATTTATTTCAGGTTTGTATCCCTTGCTCAGGAAGAAGGTAAAGGTGAAATTTCCAAACACTTTTGAAGATGCTTTGAGAATCACTAGGGAGAAGAATCGAAAGATTCTCCACCAAGCCCAAGCTAGCCAAGCAATTTTGGGAAACAATATCACAACTATGGAGGCCTCTCAAGTTCCCCCAAATGTATCTAATGAACCAGGCCTTGTTAGAGGTCAAGAAGACATGATCCAACAAATAAACAATCTTACTAATCAACTAGAGGGTTTGAGAGTGAATCTTGTGCAAGGTGCAAGAAGACCTATCGAGGGGAATGGTGGGAATCGACCACAAATGCGGTGACAAGCAAGGGAGATGTTGTGTTACAACTGTGGAGAAAATGAACATGGCATGTACAATTGTCCTCACCCTAGAAGATATGATCACCCTGCCAGAGGTCCTCGACAACAAGTAAGCCCTCCTCGTGTTAGGACTCAAGAGCAAGAGCAGTCACGACCTGCAATTTTACAACCACCTTATGTTCAAGGTGAAACCCCTGCTATTCAACCAAATGTTAATGTCATAAAAATAGAGGAGGTGGTTAGGGATAGAATGCTCCAAGAAGAAATAGCGAGAGGTAAGATGAAGGTAGATGTAGTAGAGACCATGCCTATCAAGCGGGTACGTGTCCAAACTGAGGCAAGCAAGGAAGCAATCAATGAGGCAACTGCATCACGGGCACCTAGAGATGAAGGGAAGAAGAGAAAGACTCGAGCTAGGTCTAAAATTGATATCTCCGACTTCCCTTTGGATTCTTGGACACAACCTTATGATCTGGTAGCAGATGTAAGCTCTCAAGGGCCAAAAATTACTTGGCCACAACTACTTCATGCCTCTCCAAAGCTACGATGACAATGGTAAAAAATGGTAAGCACAGGGGCAAGGCAAGGTAAAATGGTTAGTGCAATCAAGGCATATGGCCTCAAAGATATAGTGCCTTTAGTGGAGACTCAAATCAAAGGTCAACGGATTCAAAAAACATACATCGATAGTGGAGCAGAGGTTTATGTCATGTCAGAAAAACTTATGCATCAATTAGGCTTAAAAGTAATGGAATCCTCAACCTTTAGGGCAAAGATGGCCAACAATGATGCGGTCACATGTGTGGGTATAGTGAAAGATTTGAGAGTTTCTGTTTTTGGAATCACTATAGCAGTGGATGTTTATGTGATGCCAGTAAAGGGAGAAGGATATCCCCTCATCCTAGGGAGACCTTGGCTTATGGGCATCAAAGCTAGGCAAGATTGGGAAACAGGAGATCTGGAGTTGAGGCCATGTAAGGTGGGTGGCCACGATCAAAAGGTGGTTTATAACTTGAAGAGTGGGCGTCAAGAGAACCTTGAACTAGAAACATCTGCTGATGAGTGGAGCTCAAGTGGATGTTTCTCATCGGTAGAAGAAGAAGAACCTTCCACCACCCCCATCCATAAAAACTCTTGTAGATGCTTATAGCCTCTACTTTGATGGTGCATACAAGAAAACTAAGGATAAGGCAGCCGTGGGCATCATTGTTTTCTCTCCTTTAGGAGAGAAAATCTATGGCGAAGGAATCATCTTGGAAGCTGTCCACTCTAACAATGAGGCAGAATATCAAGCTTTAATTCATGGTCTTTGTTGGTGTCTTAGTAATTCAATCGATAGGTTGAATGCTTTTGGAGACTCCATGCTATTGGTAAGGCAGATGCAAGGTACATGGGCATGCAAAAATACAAACCTCTCTAGTAAAATGAGAGAGGTCAAATATCTTATGAGAAGATTTAGGAAGGCACAAGTACATCATGTGCCAAGAGACCAGAACAAAGATGCCGACCATCTAGCATCATCAAAGGTGAATGAGTCAATGGCAGGACCAGTGGCTATCAAACCCCCACTTCGACAAGGCAATGAAGACTTAGAAGATATTCTACATCTCTTAGAGCAAGGAGAAGCTCCCAAACACGTGACTAAGCGAGAAAGACAGTGGCTAGCTTGGAAGGCTACAAGATATCGCATGGTAAATGATAGTTTGTATTGTCTTGGTAAGGATGGTGTGCTTAGGAAAGTGCCTTCAAAATGGAAAATTGAAGAAATCTTAAAAGCTTGCCATGATGATGTGTGTGGAGGCCACTTTGCACATGACATCACAAGTAGAAAGGTTCTACAAGCCGGCTTTACTTGGCCCAGTCTACATCGAGATGTCAAATATTGGTGTCAAACATGTGAAGAATGTTAGAAATCACGACTACGATGGCTCATAGCAGAATCCCAAACCCCAATCAAGGTCTATGGACCCTTTGAGAAGTGGGGAATTGATGCCATAGGGCCTCTACCATGCACTCCATCAAGAAAAGAGTATATTATCATGGGGGTAGATTACATGACTAGATGGGCCGAGGCTATGCCAACTAGAAGAATCACTGCTAAGGAAGTGAGTAAATTCATCTTTGACCACATTTGTTGTAGGTTTGGTACCCCTCTTGAAATACTATTAGATAGAGGACCAGGGTTTAGAGCTAATGTGGTGGGTGAACTCATGCAAAAGCTAAATATTCAACGACGACACTCTACCTCTTACTACCCTCAATGCAATGGATTGGTGGAAAAGGTAAATGGAATGATTTGTAAAATCATCAACAAACAGGTACATTCAAGGCCCCGGGATTGGGACAAGCATCTTAGTGGAGCTCTATGGGCTTACAGAACCTCCTTCAAAACCATGTTAGGGTTCACTCATTTTCATCTAGTTTATGGACAAGAGGCTCTTTTGCCTATTGAGGTGAAATTAGCTAGCCTTCAGGTATTAGGTGGCACAGTAGGCTCTCAAAAGGAGAAGTTACATCAAAGATTACTGGACCTAGAGAGGCTACAATTGGATCGTGAAGAAACCATCAACCACTACTCCCAAGAAGCTGAGAAGCGTAGAGAAAAGTTCAACAAGAAGCTAACAGATAAAAACATCAAGGAGGGATCTTTAGTGCTTCGATATGATAATCGCTTTGATAAAAGAAAGGATGGCAAGTTTCTCTACAGGTGGGAGGGACCGTTTTGGGTCACAAAAAAATTCAACAATGGCTCCTACAAACTTCAAGACATTGAGGGAAAACTGCACAAGACCAGGGTAAATGGATGGCACTTAAAACCCTATCACATCAGGGTGGGGTCAGCTCAAGATACCAAAGAGTGTCTAGAGGCATAAATACCTCTAGCTAGGTTGGGGGGGGCTATATGATCCGAGAAAATCACAAAAAAATATTTGTCTAACACTTTGTTGATTTTTTGTACATTTGGAGCTTGAAATAAAGAAGAGGGTGGGAACAACCTCTTGGGAAATCCAAGAAATCACTGGATGGAAATATTTCATGGGCCAATTTACTAAGGGGGGGTGAAGAGTAAAGATCAATGGAGGAAGGTGAAGGGAAAATGTATAATGTGAAAAGAAAAGATATGAAATGGATTTGGAGCCATCCAAAGGACATGTGAGGCTCATAATGTCATGACTTTGGAGCCTTATGATAATTCAACCAAATGGGACCCTTCTTAGAAGCATTAGTGGAAGAAAAATCAGGCACATGATTTTGTAAGATTTTTTAAAAATACTTCCACTCCGATCCAAAAAAACTTTTCAACATGAAAGTTGTAGCCGTGAGTTGAAGTTTTGGTTTGTATTTTTTTATAATTTTTTGGAGCTACGAGTCGGGATATATGGCCAAAATGGTGGATGCCAAATTTTTCCAATTGCGATGGAGACTACCTCCCAATTTTATACACATCCATACTTTCTTCCCTACACTTAACACTTCCATAAAACATCATTCAGTAGACTCCCAACCCTTTCCCCTCTCTTCTCCTCTCTCTCAAGCTAATAAACCATTAGAATTCTCCTCCTAAATCACCCTCAAATCATCATTAATTATAATAGTAATGTATGAATTCTCAGTACTCTCTCTCCATTATTGCTAGATATGATCTTATTTTATGAAGATTCTCTATATTTTTTTATATGAGAGCTCTTGGATTCAAGCTATGGGCGGGAGAATGGAGACAACTCACCTATGATGGAGTTTGATTAAGTACAAATTGGTCAACAAAACATATAGATGGAGCTTCCACATTGGTGGAACCGCCTTAATGCAGCTTTGGTGGTGTTAAGTCCTATTCTATCTTAACCTCCTCCCTAAACACCCTCAAGGCCTATATAAAGAGGCCTTCTCCTTTGTAATTTGCAAGAAGAGAGAGAGCCAAGAGGCCTTCTTCAGCCCTATTGAGCCTTCCCCATTCTCTCATGAGCTAATGCAATTCCTTCCCTTACTATAGCTTATGTATGATCTGCAATATAATAAGCTCATGATATTGGTGTCCATATTGTGTATATTGGTTATGTCCCGAGGGTTCTCCATATCTTAAGTTTATTGATTCATCTATTTTTTTGTAGTTCTCTCTCTCTCACTCTCTCTCACTCTTCCTCTCTTCTCCCTCACAATCTCCTCTCCCTCTTGTATAGCGTCTTAGTCCGCTCTTCCATGACTAGGTGGTGCCCTTACCTCATTCACTTTGTGGCAGAAGGGAGTTTGGCATAGTATCGAGGCTGCCATACCGAATTTCCTTCGTCAACACCTACCTTCCTTGGGAGTGTAGGACCCCCACCCATAGGTGAGTTGTTCCATACTCTGCAAAGTGTTAAAGAGCATTGGGTTGGGGATCTCACATTAGGAGAAATATGGACTCTCTTTTTTGCCCCTTAAGGGGTTTCTCTCACCTCTCTCTCTCTAAAAAGAGATTCCAAAATAATATTATAAAAAGAGATCTTCTACAATCAAGAAAATCTCGTTTTTGTGTTTTCAATAGATTTCACCTATTATTTTATTCCCAAACTGCAGGATAAGGTCACTTTTTCTCAAAATCCTCATAACTAAAAAAATACAATTCTATTTTTTCTAAAAATGCAGCCAATCATTCTTTAATGCCCTCATGACTCTTTAATGCCCTCTTTAGTGCCCTCATGACTTTTCAAACATTCTCATTCTCGCTTCTTAAAAGGGCGGAAGTTAAAAAACGATATAAAATGACGTACACATCATATTTTAAGATTATTTTTTACCCAGAGACACCTTTTTGACTCAAGAGTTTCCTTGTAAATTTTCGTCTTTTTTGGACAAGTATATACCTATTTCTGGGCATTTATTCATTCCCTCAGAAAGCTCTAGTTTTGTCCCAAATTTTGTGCATTCTTCTCTTTCCCTCCAGAATATGGTTTCTTGCATACGAGTTCTTCTGAAGCAGCATTGAGGAGTAGTTTTGATACCATTTGTTGAAATCAAAGAATCTCTATCTACAACACACTCTACCCTGCTACAAGCCATCTTCCTCTTCAGAAATATGCAGTAAGAAATCTCCGTCTTCAACAGTCTATACTACAAGCAATCCAGTGATAATGGAGGTATCTTTATTTTTTAAATCTTTGTGATGTTATTATTCTTCACAGTTGTTGTTCATTCCTTAAGCATCAATTCATAGAGCGAGAGAGAGAGGGGGAGAGAGAGAGAGAGAGAGGAGGGGAGAAGGGGGGGACAGAGAGGACTGTGTGAGATGAACAAAGAAAATAAGTGATAGAGTGACAGATAGTAAATTAGGGTAGAAGATAAGATGATGTTATTGTTTTCCACTAGCCAAGCTTCAGTATGAATGTGTTTAGGGTTTCCTTGATGAATTTTTGTTGAGAGAGAGAGAGAGAGAGAAAGAGAGAGAGAGAGAGAGAGAGAATATTTTGGATAGAACAGAAGATAAGATTTGATGCTAATTAGAGGTAGATTAAAAGCCAAGATTACAGGCTGATTAGGGATTGATTAGGGTCTATCAAGACTGAAAGCAAGAGAAAGAGACAAGAACCAACTGGGTTTTAAAAAAAACACAGATATAGTGAATCAAAGGGGTGTAGTTCTGCTATTTGAATGTTAATCCAAGTTAACATTTGCATACTTTTTTTTTTGCAGAATGCAGGTGCAGGATGTACCAAGAGAAAGAGAGATATTCACTTTCAATTGGAGGATGAATATGCACCAATGTTCAAAAGAACTGTGGAAAGAGATGATGCAATAAGATGCAGGATGCAACAAGAAAGAAATGCAGGGAAAAAAAATGTGGACCTTTGGGTTGATGGGTGCATTTATCCACCCGATCCACTCACTCGAAGGCCACCACAATTTGAAGGGCTTACATCATTTGTAAAGTTTGCTTGTGAAGGCAATGAAGGATTGTATGGATACACATGCAGACTTGTCACACAAGGAATAGCAGGGGCTCATCAAACCTTGACAAATATGCAGACAAGATTACAAGGGAATATGCAGTCTTTGATGGAAAATGATAGATTATTGGCTGAGAAGGATAGAGAGAACCAGAACCTACAACAAGCAATGTCTGTCATTGAAGATGCTATGCATGCTACACACGTGCAGAATATGGAGTTACAGTCTAAAGTCAATGACTTGGAGAAGGAGAATCAAAACATAGAGAGGAAGCTCACAAAAACTTTGGAGATTGGGCCCACTTTAAGAACCAAAGAGGCACGTCGGCGCATCCGATCCGTTAAACCAATTGGCCAATTAGCCAAAGGAAGTGGACAATATCATAGACGGATATATGCTCAATCTACTACAATGAGAAATATGTTTCCTCATGCAGAGAATGATACTATTGCCAAAGTCCTTAGCAAGAATATGGTCAAAAATGCATTGGAAAATCGTAAATTCAGGGACATTGTGGATGGTGTTGCTAGTGAACGTCTTAGGGATGTGAGCAACTTGTTTACTGCTAGAGATGCTCAGGGATTATGTGACAAGGTGGGAATGAGTTCTGAGTCATATAGTATGCTCTATCAACAATTGGATACAGGTTTTAAGCAAGTCTTCAATACTAAGCGAGTAATGCCTCTGCCAAAACCATTTCACGTGAAGAAGGCTCGAAAACAACTAAATGAGAAAGTTTTAGAACTAATTGGTGAGCCTACGCATCTAGAATACACACACATATTGAAGTATGGTTCCAAAGAAGTTGCCTTTGTATTGAATGCATCCAACAACTTTGTATTGGATATATGTAGGGTTCAGATTGCTATGGTCAAGTTTTACAATATGTCTATGGAAGAATGTAGAGGCAAGCTTAAGTTTGTCCTCAAACTTGATGAGAGTGAGATTATCAAGGGGCAAAAACTTGAGCGTGTGAGTATAACACTTATGAATCGAGCATTGGATCCCAACATCGATGAAAAACATCCTTCATACTTCAGTGTACAATCGGAGAATGAAATATGGTGGCTTGCAGCATTTGAAGTACCAAAGGAGGACCATGAAGTACTTAAAGTTTTTTTTAACCTCACTAATATACCCAGTGTTATTCAACAGCAAAATAATGGAGCAGTTTTACATGTTGAGGGGTCTGGGGACTATCAAGTTGAATGGCATCTTGCAGGTGATTTAAAAACATTGAAGTATATGTTTGGTTTATCAAATGCAGCAAATGCAAAATTTCCGTGCATATAGTGCATGCAAACTAGGAAGAAAGGGAAAGATGGAAAGAAAGAATGGCTTGCCAAGGCAGGACAACAGGGTGCTCCGACACGTGATCAGAAAGTCATGAGAAATGGAATGCTAATTCCAGTGGATCCAAACTGGCGCCCTATTTTGGAAATACCACTAACAAGGGTTCACTTTTGCACATTGCATTGTTTGGTTAGAATAATTGAGAAGCTAGTATATGAATATATATGCTTTGCATACAAGATGCAGCCCGTGTCAGAATCTGATGCTACATGCAAGAAGGTAGAACAAGTCCTCTCTGAAGTTGGATTGCACGGAGGCCAAGTAGAAATAAAAAAGGACGAGAAAAAATCGGGGAAGAGTGGAAATGTTCCTTGTAAACCATGCTTTGGCGGACCCAAGGCTAGGAAGTTTTTATCTCCACCTCGAGATGAGGAAGGCAATATACTAGTAAAACAACCAGAGAAGTACGAATCATGGAAAAAGTTGCACCTTGCTGTTTCAGATTGGAGCAATGGGGGACGAACGAGGATTGCGAAGGCAGAAGTGTGGATACACCTAGATAGATTAGCAGCTCTCTTACAGAAGTTGGGGTTTATGGATGGTGATGCCAATGCATTTAAAGAGACAGCTGCTAAATTTCATAAGTCCATGGTGGAGGCATGGACTACAAATAGCATAACACACTACATGGTCAGTATTATCACCATTGCAAAAAAAAATCATCATTTCGAATTACTTTGTGTTTCTAATCTCTTTTCTTGTGCAGCATATACTTGAAGCACATGGTCCATACTTTGCAGATCAAGGAAGTTTGGCAATATGGTCAACTCAAGGCATGGAAAGATCTCACTGGCAAGCTCGCTGTGCTTTTCAAAAGGCAACTGATCATGGAGGTGGCATCAATGATTCCAATTCTATGAGGCAATTATTCCAATGGTGGTATAGGAGACTAGAGATACGATACAAGGAAAAAGAAAAGAAGTCCAAAACATCTCAAGCAGAATCTATAAGTAGGGCAATATATGAAGTGAGAAAAGCAAGATATGAAAACAGCACAGCTAGACAACGGCACGCAGAATGGTTGGCAACCCAAGAGAGAGATGGCAAAAAATGGAGACCTAGATAAAGATAATAATTTTGATGCATTTAGAGTCCACAAGAGAGCACAAGTCCCAAGGATATGACACATCAATACTCATATCTCTAACATGAGATGTCTTATAAATTTTCTTTAAAATTTCAAAGGTTTGTCACTATATTTTTCAAAGTCGATTTCGAACTTTGTTTTTTAATTATGAAAAGTCCATTTTGAAATCCTAAGATAAAGATATGAAAATTCTAAACATTGGAACATTCATTGGCCTAGAGAGAGAGGGGGGGCATGAGGGGGGTGTCAGGAGATAGAGAGAGGTAGGGATGGGGTGGAGAAATGAAATGAAATGATAAATTTAAAATTCATTTACACCACAGTAAGTTTGAAAGTTTCGTATTTAAGTCGTCTCTCCTTTCATTTTTTCCCATTGCTCTCCACTCTACCCTCCATCTTTCTATCCTTCATCATCACAGCCATGGCACGTTCCAAGCTTCCTATCAAAAAGGCGCCTGTGAGAGCAAGAGCTCAACACTCTTCCGAATCTAGTGAGCGTACTGTGAGTGACAAAGATCCCCTGGTGACCGATAACGGTGGCCCTACTACAGCCAATAATGGTGGCGCTACTGTGGCCAACAATGGTGGCCCTAGTATGGTCGATAATGATGGTTCGCCATTGTCCAGAAATGGTGGTCCACATGCTCCAGCTGCTCCACCTCCCACTACTGCTCCAGCTCGTAATACACGCCCTCCAACACATAAAAAGCGAAGATGGAGACCAGGCACAGCTGTGCTACGCGAGATAAGGAAATTCCAGAAGAGTGCCGACTTGATTATTCCTAAGGCACCATTCTCTAGGTTGGGGCGAGAAATACTGCAAGATCTACAGTCAGGGCATCATCACAAGTTCTTTTCGAGGAACTAGGCAAGGAATGTGGGGCGATGGTCAAGCCAAGCCTTGCTTGCTCTCCAAGAAGCAGTTGAAAGCTACTTGATTGATCTAATGAGTGATGGTCAACTTTTAGCCATTCATGCCCGACGTATCACTATTAAGCCCATAGATCTGGTTCTTGTTCGCAGGATCCGCAATAACAAGGATTCATTTAATCTTAATGTCAACAATATGCTTTGAGAAGCTACCTTGTAATTGGATCTATGTTTTTAGCTCAGGTTTGGTTGTAGATTGTAAGGATCTTAGTTTTGGGTTATCTTTCCAATAGACCTTCAAGTATTTGATAGTAGTGGCCTGCAAAATGGAGCTAAATTTTCCCTAGCTCTAGTTGTACTTGGTGCGATGCACTATCTACCGTATATTTCATAGTTTCGCAATGCTAAATCCAATATGTGATATTCTATTTTGACCATGTTTCGCATTGTGTGAATTTTCAAGTTTCCAAATTTGTAAGTAGTTTTGTTGAGGATAAATTCAATGTGCAACCACGTACACGTCGGTGATCAGTTGTACATGGGCCGATGCACTATATCCTTACTATATTTAGTGGTTTGGCAACAGTATATCTGATGCGATATTCCATTTTACCCATGACTTATTTTTTGTCAATTTTTAAGTTTCCAATGTTTCGCATTGCGAGGTTGACAATACATTTAATCTGCAGTTGCACACACTCATTATCAATACATTTAATCTACAGTTGCGAGGTTGACAATACATTATCAATGCAGTATAATGCAGTTAACGCATTTTCAAAAAAAGATTGAACCGTTAAATTTATAAATCGGAATCTGGTGAAACTTCACCCTCATGCTGGGCATTAGAAAAACTCATTTATATTAAAAATTTGGCCCCATCAGAAGCCTCTGGGTCACCTGTCCGGAGGCTCGCGTCTGGGGCCCTGAATCTGGGGATTCAGGGCCCTAGACGCGAGCCTCCGGACAGGTGATCCAGAGGCTTCTGTTGGGGCCAAAAAAAATTTGGATGGTTGATGTGTCCTTGAGGAGCCTACAGGTAAAATTTCATGTGAATCGGAGCACTGGTGATATTTTTCCCAAGCGTGGATTCATTAATTGAAATTTTAGGGTTTTTGAAAAGTTTGGCTATAAGTTTAAAGTTTCACCTCATTTTACACATTTCACTTTTGAGTTCTGAGTTCTCTCTCCTAGAAGACATGGTACGCACCAAGCAAGCGGCCCGGAGATACCCCCTTGGAAATTCCATACGGCAGCCACGTCCTCCAGCTCCACCACCACCACCACCACGCCAGCATCGCAAGCGTCGATGGAAGCCAGGCACAGTGGCTCTTCACGAGATCCGCCACTACCAGAAGACCACTCACCTCCTGATACCGAAGGCTCCATTCCAGAAGTTGGTGCGGGAGATCATGGAGGGCATACTGATCATGAACAACAGGAACCAGTTTCCAAACACATCACGCGCGAAACAATCGGATCGATGGACTGCCCAGGCCCTCCTCACACTACAAGAAGCTGCTGAAGCCTACCTCATCGACTTATTTGGAGACTCAGTCTATGCAGCGGTGCATGCAAGGAGGGTCACTGTCACCGAGAGGGATCTGCGGATAGTCAGGTTCTTTCGGCGATGGAAAGATAGTCCTCGCGGAGGTCAGCAAGGATAGAGGTGTACAAACTCAAAAGCACATGGAATGTAGCTTCTGAAGACATTTTGTAAAGCCTTGGTTGTAATGGACCCCATGTAAAATTGTTATTAATACAAATACAAAGTTTTTGGCGCGTCTTATTTTTGTTTAGTCACTTGATATTTATTTTATTTACGTCGTTGAGTTATCGTTACATGCGTTCGAACAAATACATGTTGCGCACGAATTCGATAAAGCACTGTGTATTAAATTTAGGGTACGAATCGTGTTACATATAAATTCGATAAATAAATGTAACATTTAAGTAAAAAAAAACAGTAAATGACACGTATCACAAACTACATTGCACGCGAATCCAACAAACATCAGTTTTCATTACTTGAAGAGAAGATTACAAAGTGCAGTACATCAGTGATGCGATATCAGTAGGCAATAAGTACATCTATTCTCTCCTAGGCTTCTTGGAGCTAGGCTCCCCATGGTCAGAGCTATTCTTGATCATAGGCAACAATACATTTTGCCCCAATAGTTCATGTCTAATGACAGTGGGGTCTTCAACACCGGCAACCATGCCACGGACCACCATGGAGAAAAGTGGGCCAGACCTAGTACTCGTGAATAAGTAGAGAAGCTTCGAACGTCGAAGCAACACTACTTTCTCCAGGCTGGAGTTGGTCGGGATGGTCTTGAAGGGCCCAGCCTTTGTTAGTGCCCTCAACTTCAAGAAGTTCTCTGCAAAAGCAGGGGAGCATGTCTTATGAAATACAATAATGTCGTTGACAAGCTGCCCAACATACTCCTTCAATGCCGAGTCTTGCACCCTTCCTTGGCTACCAGATCGGCCACCCTGCCTAGATGAAAACTCATCTATATAGACAATCTCCTGCAACACACAAGTTCAGTATCAGACTCACTATGCATGGAGTGTGTTGAAGATAGATTCAGGCCCCCAGACGCGAGCCTCCGGCCAGGGCACATCTGGGGGCCCGATCTCGACAAAAACACATGTGTGTGCTCCCGATGCCCTAGAGGCCCTACTGGTTAAGTTTCATATGAAACCGAGAACATTACCTTCTCTGCATCATCTATCTGCCGCTGTAATGGAGCATCCAGGTCTGCTCCTGCCACTGGGCTGCCCTCGTCTCTCTCCTGGGTAGGCACTGCATAGTCGAGTCGAGGACCAAAAAGGCTTTCCTGCAACCGCTCGAACTCCTCATCAGAGATCTGATACTGTGGCGCCGCATCCTCAATCTGCTCCTAGATGCTCACAATGGCAGAGATGTCATCGATGCTCGTGCCATCATAACGAGCCACCTCATCAACATGTGGTGGGGCATCCTATAAATCAAAATCTATGAAATCACTAGGTGCATCACGCACCATGATACAGTATAGTTCTTCTTCCCTAAGCTCCAACAACTCTAGCACATCCTGCATGAGTAGATATTCCACCCCCTCGATGGTGATAGCATGGAGAGAAGAGAGGGGTGGCTCTTCGCTCGTGGGCATCTCATCAGGGCAAGGAGGTGGGTGCACAATGGCCAAGCTCTATGCTGCCTCAACACTCAGATCGAGAGTGATCTCCTCATGCTCCCTCTCAAAGTACTCTAATAGTGGCCGAGAGGGTGCGTCGATGTCCTCGTCACTGTCCTCTTGCACCTCAATGCACATAACATATATGGCAAAGGCGGCATCCCTCTCAATGAGATCCATCGTGACGTGGTCCTGTGACGAGGTGGGCACTGCTCTAGCACGGAGATGTTGCCCCACATGCACCAGGGCTCGACTTATCACCTTTGCATGGCTGGATCCGGCACACAAACTATACAAAAAATCCATGGGAACCCACCTGAGAGTGGAGTCGGGAATAGAGCAAGTGAGAGGGTTCACTGCATCACAAAACGATGCTAGTATACTAGAGTCAGGGTCTACAGCAGAAAGCGAGCTCTCTAGACTCAAGGTCACGCAAAACCTAGGGTATATCTGGTCCCCTATGTGCACGTAGCATGTGGAACTGATCCATGCGGCGAAGGCGGGAGTGGTAGCCATGACACACAAAGAGAGAAGGAATGAGAGCACAAGTGTAGGGAAGTGGAGAATGAAAGCGAAAATGAGTTTGGAGTTATAGCTTTTATGTGTCTAGGGTTTTAAATAAAGGTTCTTTATAAAGTTATTAATTCTAAAGTTTCAAATTAAAACTCTTACCTTAGTTTCTTTATTTCAGTACTTTAAAGTCACTGTTAAAATTACTCATACAGACAAACGCTTCGTTCTACATTATTATATCCTCGAATATGTTTGGGTCGCTGAGTATATTCAAGTCTAACGAGAGAAAATATATAATTTTTTAAAGAAAATAAATCTAAAAGGCCTTGAAATTCCCTTTGGATCCAATTTAATATTAAAATGTAATAAACGAGCAGCAGAGATGCGCTACAATATATCATTGTGCAAAGACAATATTCTCTAGATTATAGACCTCTAACCTGCAATTTAATTATGATTTTTAACTGCACGATTGAGTAATTACAGTATGTATTATCGCACGCTTGGATCACAGTAAACTAAAATTTAAAGTACTCAGAAGTTCAAAAAAGGTATGTATTCGCTCTTTATAAAGTTTTTTTACAAGGATTCCACTATCTCAAGGATATGTGGAGAAGCACATTGTTTACATGTCATGGATTGCTCACTACGAGTCCTGACTTTTCTATTATCTAACTTGAAATAGAAGTTGTAGAGGGGCTCACTAGACATTAATTGGATTTCTTGTCTCAGAAAATAAATGGGCCAATGACTCTCTGCACTAACTACGAAAGGATTATAACCACTCCACAAGATTACCACATCTACGAGCGCTGTATGTGTGTCATCTCGGATATCTTGATCCAAGCTGATCCACTCCCCTCGCAAAAGTCGCCATCTTCTATATCGAAAGCGAACGCACAGAGTTTGTCTAGCAATGAAATACCTGTAATAAAAACAAAAATAATGGTAAGTGATCAATGCGACTAACATAACAATTCATCTAAGCGAGACCTATGTCAATTAAATCAAGGTATGCAAAGTAGTAAAAAAGTTTTACCTGAATGTAATATCAGATTGGTTGACCCTGCACTCAATCGTCTCATCAAAATGTGTTCTTTTGACTTCCCAAGACTCACCCAATAGCTGACTCATCCATTCCTCGGATGGACACTTGCATTGATAAGTAATCTTTGTTTTCTTCAAAACATCACATGAACCAAACAAATGTGCAAACAATGAGAATGGAATAAACCAATTAAGATGCACATCTTTGGAGCCTGTGGTGGGTTTCATAGCACTATTGATGTCAGATTTTATCTTCGACTTGCAAGCTCCTGACAACTCCAAGCTACCAATGAACCATTCACCACTAGACAGCGGCGGCAATGGGACATGCTGCAATCTCTGGCTTTCTACCACATACAATGAATTATAAAAATATATATTTTGAGTGGCAAGTTGACTTGTAGAGGTATTATCATAGATCAAAGAACCTATCTCTTCATGCCAAACATGTATCTTGCCGCTTAAACATTCCACATTCTGCCATTCATGCAAAGTCGATGGATATAGAGCTGTCAATCAAACAAGACTGAATTAGAATACTGCAAAGACTTTTAAAAACAACTCTGATACAAAAGAATAATCAATGATAAAATTTAACAACTTACTGTTTTGTTTATAATTTGCAATGTTGTTCTCGTCGTGTACAGAGATTTGTTTATGCGTATAAACATGTTGAATCAACACTTCTGTTACTGCACTTGTGCCATTAAACACTTTTCTGAACTCTAGAATTCTACCTTTCCAATGTTTGCTAGGGTTTGCAACATCCTTGCGCTTGACCTTGAAACTCCCTCGAGTACTTGGGTGCATCAAAATCCAATCCAACTTATAATACTTATCACAAATCCAATTACCGCCATTATCTTTCCTGTTGAAGACCTCCACTGCAAGTATGCTACTGATATTTTTCCTCCGTGAAGACATCTGTAACAACCAAATACAAAAGTTACCTATCAACATGTGTATAATTTGCAAATGTTATCTCCAAATGAAATGAAATTTAAATGGATCAATTTAAAAAAGAAACATTGTACCTGTAATTTCTTTCACAAAGATCCCTAGATATGTTGAACAAGAAGTTGACTTATAGCAAGACCATTGTTCCTTCACTGACAGATTCCTGTAGTACAAAAACAAAAGAAATATTGGGTCAACACATACATATAACTTATATAGGCTTTGTCCAAATGCGTTGAAATTTAACCATGGAACAGTAGTAAAAAATGGCAATATACATGTGGCTTTCTCTGCAAAAAATCCCAAAGATGTTGTAGAAGTTGAGTTCTTAATAAATCATTGTTCTTCACCCTCGGAGATTCTTGGAGTAAAAAAACAAAGGAAAGCTCAGTATGCATGTAACTTGTATACATTTTGTCTAAACGAGATAAAATTTAACAGTGGAGCAACAAAAAAACAAGACAATATACCTGTAACTTTGTTTACAGAGAAACCCTAAGATGTTGAAGAAGAAGTTGAGTGTTCAAAATCCCAAAGATGTTGTAGAAGTTGAGTTCTTAATAAATCATTGTTCTTCACCCTCGGAGATTCTTGGAGTAAAAAAACAAAGGAAAGCTCAGTATGCATGTAACTTGTATACATTTTGTCTAAACGAGATAAAATTTAACAGTGGAGCAACAAAAAAACAAGACTATATACCTGTAACTTTGTTTACAGAGAAACCCTAAGATGTTGAAGAAGAAGTTGAGTGTTCAAAATCC
Source organism: Lygodium microphyllum (assembly GCF_053477565.2). Classification (NCBI taxonomy): domain Eukaryota; kingdom Viridiplantae; phylum Streptophyta; class Polypodiopsida; order Schizaeales; family Lygodiaceae; genus Lygodium; species Lygodium microphyllum. The sequence goes on along the minus strand of NC_141143.1, from coordinate 68,139,349 downwards.
CAAAGATGTTGTAGAAGTTGAGTTCTTAATAAATCATTGTTCTTCACCCTCGGAGATTCTTGGAGTAAAAAAACAAAGGAAATCTCAGTATGCATGTAACTTGTATACATTTTGTCTAAACGATATAAAATTTAACAGTGGAGCAACAAAAAAACAAGACAATATACCTGTAACTTTGTTTACAGAGAAACCCTAAGATGTTGAAGAAGAAGTTGAGTATTCAAAATATCACTATTATTGACTGTAAGAGACTCCTAGAGCATCAAAACAAAAGAAATTACATGTCAGAGAATGCACATAACTTGCACAGGTTTTCTCCAAACGAGATAAAACTTTACCATAGAACATCTATGGAAGAGAAAAATATACCTGTAGAGTTTTGTGAAGAGAATCTTAGGGCTTTGGTAAAACAAGCTCTGCTCTCATAAAACACATGAATCTCTCTCTGTGCTTGTGCAAAGCAAATGAAATTTTACAGGGTTACAGACATGGCAAGAAACAGTGAGGCTGTAAAATTTCGTCAGGAAAGAAAAAGCGGGGAAAGAGATATGACAAATTTGAGTTCCGCCTAAAAAAGAGGGGGAAACTGAAAAGGGGAGAAAAGAAAAGTCAAACATAAAAAATAAGAAAATGAAAATTCGAGGCACAAACTTCCAAGAAGTGACAGCTTTGTACTCCCCTTTTCCCTTATTTTATTGCTGAGGGAAGATTTGGTCCAAGATATGGCTAGAAGATTCATGTTACATGAATCTGGAATCCCAGCTCTCTCATTGGTTAGGCCTATATTTGTTTATTCACTCCTTAAGGGGCAAAAAAGAGAGTCCATATTTCTCCTAATGATGTCCCGAACCACTAAAATCCTCAACTCATCCGTCTAAGCAAACCCGAAATCATAAGAGCCATAACTCATCATTCATAAATTCAAAAGCAGTCATAACCATAAAACATTTTTAACATAGTTGTGAATGTATGTAATGCATAGAATCTATCCCCTTCATCAATTTCCATGTTTCTTCCTAGTTTTTTTTAAATAATATTAACATGCTTTTGTAAATTTAAGTAAGTTTTAACTAATCGTGATCCTTTTCTTATGTAATAATCTGATTATCTCCATTTGGTCATCCATCATGATTATGGTTTATGGCTGCAACCTCGATTTGTTGTGGAATAACCCATCCTTTAGGTTGAATGGATTCGAGGTTAACTTCTGCTTGCGTTTTAGTAGCGACTACTTCTTTATGTTGGGGAGTTCTCTAAGTGTAACCTTGCTCAGCATCTCAACATCTCTTGGGAGCCATGGAAGAAGTTGATGGATTCGAGCAGCGCTTCCGTGTAGGTGTGGAGAGAGAGAGAGAGGTTCGACTACTTGCAACAGAGCTTCGTTACGTCAACTAGCAAAGAGACTTCTACATGGGTCGTTGTTGTGTCTGTATGTATTCTTGACGCAATGCTCTACCCCTGTTTATATAGTAACCGGGAGATAAAAGAAGGTTGTTTACTTTTTAGCTTTTTTTATGACATCATCGATGATAAAGAGGGAACACTTTCTTTTAGCGTTTTTTATGGCATCATTGATGTTGTCAGGGAGGGGCTCCATTTTCGTAGCATGAAGATACCAATTTAACGAATATATATGCGAGCATTGCACGTCTCGTAGTCGGATGCCGCCACTCCAAGGCTCACTCTATGAATTGATGCTTAATAATTAAACAACAACTGTAAAGAATACTAACATCATAGAGATTTAAAAATATACCTCTATTATCACTTAATTGATTGCTTGTAGTATAGATTGTTGAAGATAAAGATATCTTATAGCATAGTACTGAAGAGTGAGATTGCTTGTAGTAGGGTAAAGAGTGTTGTAGATATAGATTATTTGATTTCAACAAATGGTATCAAAACCACTCCTCAATGCTGCTTTAGAAGAATTTGTATGCAAGAAACCATATTCTGGAGGGAATGAGAATAGTACACAAAATTTAGGACAAAACTAGAGCTTTGAGAGGGAATGAAAAAATGCCCAAAATAGGCATTTACTTGTCCAAAAAAGATAAAAATTTACAAGGGAACCCTCAAGTCAAAAAGATGTCTCTCGATAAGACTAATCGTAAAAATATCCTGTGTACGTCATTTTACATTATTTTTTAACTTCCGTCCTTTTAAGGAGTGAGAATGAGAATGATTCTAATATATTTTAACGTTGAAAAGTTGTGAGGGCATAAAAGAGTCATATATCACTAACTGGCTCCATTTTTAGAGAAAATAGAATTGTATTTTTTTAGTCATGTGGATTTTGAGAAAAAGTGACCTCATCCTATAGTTTAGAAATAAAATAATAGGTGAAATCTATTGAAAATACAAATATGAGATTTGCCTGATTATAGAAGATATCTTATTATAATATTGTTTTAGAATCTCTTTTTAGAGAATGAGAGGTGAGAGAAACCCCTTCGGAACATGTAGTGAAAGTGATGGGGAGAGAAACCCTACAAATACACAAAATCGTAGGTATATAATGACAAATCAAATGAGAATGGCAAATGTCATTGGAAAAAAGTCATCAATATACGTCAACAGCTTTGTACAACAACCTCAAAAAAATGATGGCCACATCCACTCAAATTCTTAACAACGAATGCTATCTTGCATCGGATGACAAGATCGCAACTGGCACACAATCTCCTACAAACTTCACAACCTTTTTTTAAAACTTGAAATAATAATTCTAACTCATATGCACTTAACATGCAGGACTCCTCAAAGATATACTTGATAGACTCAAACTTGAGTACAAAGACTCGGTTGAAAATCCACTATGAATAAGCACGACCCAAGCGCTTCTAGACATAAGAACCAATGGTATTGGAACATACCCAATTGAGCTGCTACACTATGAATTTAACATCTCACTCAACTAGTTAGTAGAAATCATGAAAAAAGAAGGCAATGACATAGTAGAAGATTACATGAAAAAGAACCACTACAATCACAGTCGTGACAATCGTGCAATACTAATTGAGAAGGTCACTTACCACTTACCTATTTAGGAAAGAGATATACACCCAAAAACAGGGTTCTAACTCTAACCCATTTGGCAACATAACCCCAAAGAGCAACATACCTACTAAGCAGAGAGATCTACACCCAAAAACATGGTTTCAACTCGGATCCATTCAACAATATAACCCCAAAGAGAAATAGTTAGCAAAATGGGGCACAATTTAGAACAATACTTTTTTTTTGGGCACTAAATGCAAATGGCACCCAGCAGGGCTTACATGCGAAAACCTTCTAAACCATTAGAACAATTGAAGAATGGCAGTTGGTAGGTCCCAACTCCCTCCTGCTCGATATTTTCCTAGCGAGTCCAAATAGAGCGCATGGGCCCATCATAGATCCATCCATAGACGTGCAGGCTATGCGACGATGAAAGCGAGGGCCTAGGAAACCTCGCGAGGGAGGCTGGAGCCTGGAGCCTTGCTTTTCCACCAAGGTAGTGTGCATGAAAACAAGCAAATGATTAAGTTCAGAAGCCGGCCTGGGGAGAAAGAAACGGGGGGGGGGGGGGGGCAGCACGTGGTTCAAGTTAAGAAGCCGGCCTACAGAGGAGAAAGGAGCTTGCCTGTATTTCACAGAGAGAGAGAGAGAGAGAGAGAGAGAGAGAGGAGCCGGCCGGTAGACGAGCTGGTAGGAAGAGGGGCGTGAAGCAGCGTGAGCGGGTGAGAGCGGTATGATCGTGAAGGCGAGGCACGTGTGGTACGGTGCCATTGCAGGGCTGCTGGTGCAGCTCTTGGTGGTGCAAGCGACGGCGGAATCAGCTGCTGCGATTAGCGTGAATGATCAAAAAGCGCCGCGGCATGCACTGCAAGACGCGCGCCTGCGCGGCCTGATCGGCGGCAGCGGCAGCGGCAGCAGCAGCATAATTAGCCTTAGCAGCAGCAGCGAGGAGGAGGAGGAGGAGGAGAAGAATAAGAAGAAAGCGAGGGATCTGCACCAGTGGTACGACGACATCCAGATACACGGCATCCCACCGCTGGTGACGCATCTGGGGCTCCACCTCAAGGACCCCGCGGCCGAGCGCGCCTTCTTCGCCAAGGACTACGCGGCCGTCTCCTACTCCGACTTCCGGGCCCTCTGGGGTCGCTGCGAGGAGGCCAAGCGCGACGAGCAGAAGCTCATGCGCGACCACGCCTCCGACCACACCATCCTCTGCAACAAGGTCCTCAAGGTCGGCGCCGAGGCCGTCATGTTCTCCATCTTCGGCGACTCCGCCTCCGCCCACGAGCACCTCCTCAAGTTCCGCAAGAACATCCCCCTCGTCGGCCACACCTGCAAAGATGCTGGCCTTGGCTAAAAGCCAGCTAGTGCAGGTTGGCATATGCAACTGTATGGATGATGGAGCCTGTTGGCATCGCGAATCATGTTAATATTGTCAAATTCAAGTTGGCTTTAGTCATATCAAGGCAAATTGAATGTGTCTCTTTCAAACTCTACATGAGATTAAAAACACTCACAAGGTCGAAAAACAGGAGTGCAATTGTAGGAAAACCAGTAGTGCAATCTACAATGCTCTAGACTTGATGAACATTACCTTGCAAGATATAAGACATAAACCAAGCATATTGCTTGCCCAAAGTGTAAGATGCAATGGCTTTAACTTTTCACTATTTTTCTGGCTAACAATTATCTTATAACTTTTGCAAAAAGTATATGAACATGGTATGCAAGTTGTAGCATGTTAAAGAGTTGGCATGAGTATAATTGTGAAAGAAGGTGTCATTGCCCCATAAGCTTTCAATTAGATATGAACTTTTACTTGCTTTTTCAAACTATACTACATTTGAGTGGCCATTTATGTTCCTTGTGTACAATAGTACATTATCCATGGATGTAAATACATTTAAATAGTCAATTGCAACTCCTACATAGAGTTTGGAATGTGAAACTCAAACCTAAGAATCTCAAGTCTTATGAATCATAAATAGCATTAAACTTTAGTTTTCATTGTTTTTATTATATAGCATTGGTATAAACCATGAAGTTAATAAAAGTGATTAAATCTTCTCCATGAAAGTTAGTAATACCTTAATGTAAAATTGATGTGCATGTAATTCATGAACGTATAATGTGTGTGTGTTTGTGTGGAGATTAGAGAGAATCCCTAACTAACTCACATCTCACCTTCTCAAGGTCATGTATTTAATAATGTGGACCATCCTTTGATTGTAAAGCCTAACTCTGAACATGACATGATAATCAACATAACTACCTGCATGCATACAAATTATGAACCTCACACACAAAGAAGAGACATGTGTATGTCTAGATATGATCTCTAGTGGGAATACATTTTTAAAGCAGAGTGTAATCCAACACATTGACTTGCTTGCTTTTGTGATATGGCATTAAAAGTATTAATTAATAAATCTCTTCTTCTTTTAATTCCAAAAGACAAAATATATTTGTAGCTAGGTATGCTATTTTTTCCACTAGAGAGAGAGAGAGAGAGAGAGAGGAGGGAGGGAGGGAGACAAAGGGTGCAAGGGAGATAGGGAGAGAATAATGCACCTACTTTATCAGCCTTATGGCTTGTCTTTAGTCCTCCCTAACCAAAGACTTGGATTCAAAGAGCCATCATCCTAGAATCAATGCTTTACCAAATTCATCAATCTTACCAGTGGAGTTTTAGGCTTCCACATTCCATGGCATCAAGCTCAATGACTCCTCCACTATAAGAGAAAGGCCGTATAAACACGCAATGTACACGCGAAATAGCGGGCGCGTTTATCAGCGCGTCTATTGGCGCTATTATATAGATGTGAAAAACGCGTCTATATACTCGCGTTTTTAAACGCGCTTATAGATGAGAAAATAAACGCACATATTTTTCATTTCTCATAAAGTCCCCAAATATTATCAAACATCTTAACATCTAGTATTTTTTAGAATACATTACCAACTTTACTTCTTTCTGAGTATTACAAATATACATCCAATCATTCAAAGCTAGTTATATGCTACAATGAATGATCAATCTCATCGTCAATGAGATCGGCCCTTGCTAGACTATCTACCTCTAGGTCTATCTTACCAATAGGCAATGAAACAAATAAGTCTATCCCACTGTCAGATGCATTGCTATGCTCAATTTCTTCATCATCATCTGCAACCATATTGTTATCCTCTTCTACGCTTCCTTAAACATCCTTGCGAGGATCATCTTGCACTGCATCATGTATATCATCGATCATGGCATCATCATGTGCATCATCCTTGATGGTTGGATTGTCATCAACTATCTCTATGTTGGTAGCATTGCCATATATTGGTTTTGAACAATTAGATATGGGGATGACGTGCCACCATCAGTTATTATTTACCATTGGGTGATACACAATCTGCATTTAAAAAACAAAAAGTAAGCAACTTAGATATTTATTGTACTTTGAGAATGTATCAAGAAGTAATATATATGAAAATAAATAGCTTCTAATATACCTGATCGCATTGTTGAGGTAGTACGAATGTGTCATTCTTGCCTTGGTGAAATTTTGTAGAGTCAATCACTACAAAACCACTAATTGGATGATGTCTAATTGTGCAATGCTCACTCGTTGTTACTACTTCTTTAAACCACTTCACATCTAGTATATATATAAAAAATCGCCTAAAGTCAAGCTTCAAAATATCTTGGATCAAGCCACAAATTTAACATTCCATGGTGCCATTCGTATCTTGGAAGTTTGCAAGGATACCACAATCCTGGGTATTTCTCTTATCATCTATACGTTGAGTTCGAAAATGTTTGCCTTCACACCAAATAGCATTGAACAATGTGCACTAGTAGTACATTATTGAGATCATATTAATGATTTAGTTAAAGATGAAACATGTGAAACTATTATATCATATATAACTAAAGATAATTTAATTATAAATATGTCTCACATGTGATAAGCAACCTCGTGCGTATTCCCACTCCTCTTGCGATATATCCATCGCCTCCTCTTTTTCCATCTTCTCCATTTCTTCATGTAGCCAATCTATATCAATATGACATGGAAGCACACTTAAATGTTCTAGATATGGGATATTACGTCCATGTCTAGCATAAAATGCTTGCCTTTCGCTTACTCTTCTTGCCCTTGCTTCTTTATATAGTGTCACTCATTTGCTCATTACTTCGCTGTTAAGCACACAAAATACATTTAACTTACGAAGTTTCTCTTTCATTAGCACTTTGCTCCTTCCTTTTCCTTGAGGTATTATAGAGGTCATCGTCAAACCTTTATCATCTTTCCATATTCGTGGTAAAGAGGGATCCACTTTAGTAAGATATTCAGGGATTTGTACAAGGGATGATTGCACTAACCAACCCTCAGCCATGCTTCCCTTGGGCCGTGCATTTTGCCTTACAAAATCTTTTAGGGTTTTCATAAAGCACTCTAGAAAAAACATCCACCTTGCATGAATTACCCCACAAATTGCAATCTCATCAATCAAATGTACGAGTAAGTGTACTTGAGTAGTCAAAATGGAGCGAGGAAAAGCTTCCTCCACCAAACAAACCACCTCAATGGACAATACTCAAGCCTCTTGCAACGTATTTGGATCGATTTCCGTCAAACTCACAAATCTACCAACATGCAATTGAGAACGATGATTAGTTTTGTCCATAAATTCAAGCGGGTTTACTACGTGATATACGTAATATGTAAACTAAAAAATAAGTATACATACCTCGCGAGCTCACCCATCTTGTAAATGATATCACGCACATCTTTTGAAACACAATGGGATATGCTAGTAGGAAGGATGAACTGTATGTAAATATTTATACATTGTTAATTAGTCTACATAGTTACTCCACTAATTAATATATTTATGGATATAAAAATCATTATTTGAATCATTTTGTGCCAATCGTGAGACTTCAAACCGGATAGTTGCTCCACACCTCTTTTCTTTTTCTTTATGAAGGCTCCCTTGAGGCATCTCATATATCTTGTGGGAGTTCGAAAGCTACATATCTGTTGCTTCACCATCTTTTCTTTGGTCTTCGACAACATCGAAGGTGCATGCGGTAACTCGATTTTTCATCTGGGTCTGATGCGTAGCCAAGCTCATCTCATACATCCAATGCTATGTAAATCCTCCCTTACATTGACAGAATCACGAGCCCTGGTTAAGTGATCCCATAATGTAGATGCAACATTCTTGAATATATGCATGGGGTCCAACAGGTGATTGATCTTGAGTTCAGTTCAATATGGGAGACAAAAAAATATAGAGAATCTAAGGCACAAATAATATATTATTTCTCGTTCTCATAATGGAGTGTACTTTAAAGACAAACAAAAGAAGTAAACTAGTTACCGACTCATGCCGAGTGGAGGATGATCATTGGCATGTGTCCAAGTGTCCTTCCAATTTTGAATGGTCAGATATTGCGGAGTTCTTCCATTAGTGGGGGGTGCATATTTGGGGTGGTCAATAGGAAGAAAATGATGATGATTGTCATAGATAACCTTCTTCAAGCGTGTCGGTCTAGAAGAAACCAGAGAAGGACCGCAAATTGGACATGCATGATATCCTGATGTAGTTAAACCTGTAAAAACAAGTGGGTTAATGATGACATATATTTGATTAAGGGTAAGAATGAATAAAATAGAGTACGCAACTATCTGAACACTCTCCATAACCTGGAAAGTCATGCATGGTCAACACAACAACATGCCCTTTAAACTGAAATCTCTAGAGGACAATGATTCACTCACATCCTGCACCCCAGTACCTCTCCATAGCATTTCTAGCTCCTCGATCAAAGGCTCTAAGTAAACGTCCATGTTTTTTACTTTGTGTTTTCTAGGAATCAAAAGGGACAACATTACATGTCCTTTTTTTATTGCCATGGACGGAGGGATATTATAGTTCTCAATACCTCTCCATAACATTTCTAGCTCCTCGATCAAAGGCTCTAAGTAAACGTCCATGTTTTTTACTTTGTGTTTTCTAGGAATCAAAAGGGACAACATTACATGTCCTTTTTTTATTGCCATGGACAGAGGGATATTATAGTTCACAAATACCACTGGCCATACACTATATGAGGTGCTTTTGATGCCAAATGGATTTATTCCATCTAATCCTAGACCAAATCTCAAATTTCTAGGCTCTTCTTTGAAAGTAGGCCACAAATTGTCTACGTGTTGCCAAACTGGTGTGTCTAAAGGAATTTTCCACTTTCCATCACTTGAATGATGACTAGCATGCCATGACATGAGTCTCGCAATATTCACACTTAAACATAAGTTGAATACGTAGAATAATAGAAAAATGTCGCAAAACCTTACAAGACACATCCATTGATTTCATCTCCTAGTTGTATCTTGATTCACCACAAATAGGACACTGTCGTGCAGATGCATGATCCCTACGAAACAAGATGCAATCATTGACACATGCATGGATTTTAACGTAATCAAGACCTCCAAGAGATGTCAAGAAATGCCTTGCTTGCTCCCTTCTAGTTGGTAATTTATTTCCATTTGGAAGCATTTGTGACAATAACCTGCATATATTGTGCAAACAGAGTTAACAAACCGCGAATATTGTCTAGAAGCATTTATGAATTAATATCAAATGATATATACTTCAATAATGCATTCAAGCTAGCATTACTCCATCTATAAATGGTTTGTAAGTTTAATATCTCGAGAGGTACACATAGAACGGAGTATATGTAACCTTCGTACAATGGAGTTTTCGAGCTATGTGTAGCGGGTCATCTGCCTCTCTAGTGGCGCCCTCCCCCCGAACCTCATGGGAAAATAAATCGTGCACCATGTTGTCCAAAAACTCTTCCTCCAAAACTTGATGGGGCATTTGAAGAGGGTTACTATCGTCATCATCAGTCTTTACTCTTCTTGAGGACTCTGCCTCCTCGCGTCGATGCTTCACAGCCTCTCGACGCCCTGGATGTACCATTTGAGGATGTGGTACCGCATCCTGCTCAATAAAAAAAATGAGGTTTTGTTGAATGCACTACAACAAAAAGGCTCCATAGACGCACTTATAGACGCAATATTTGAACTTTGAAAAAAAATGTCGGGCGTGTTTATTACCGCGTCTACTCCTGCGTCTACAATATCGCGTCTAAAAGCGCGCTTATAGTCAGAGTTACACGCCCATGTAGATGCGCATATAGATGCGCGTATTGATGCGCTACGTTAATATATAATCATATTTATAAAAAAGTAAATATATTCATATTGTGCATCTATACACGTGTGTATCTATGCGTCTAAAAAAGCGTTTACTCTGCAAGTTTTTGACGAGAATAGACGTGTATTTATCCTGCAATTTAGACGCGCTGATAGACGCGCAAAACAGAGGTATGAAAAAAAAAATTGTATGCTTAGGGAAAACAGAGAAAGATTATTTCGAAGATTGGATACTGAAAACAAAACAATGTATGTAGAACACGAAATTTCATATATATAGATGAAACGTTTTTACAAAGCCACATGCTCTCTGGTTTTTTTCTCCCCATCAACATTAAATTGTATGCTTAGGGAAAACAGAGAAAGATTATTTCGAAGATTGGATACTGAAAACAAAAAAATGTATGTAGAACACGAAATTTCATATATATAGATGAAACGTTTTTACATTATGAGTTCTAGTGCTTGTGACCTCAAGCATGGTCATGGTTGCAAGCACTAGCTGAAAGTAATACATATTAAAAATGAAAATTACAAGCCAAGGAGAGGCGTGCATACATGGGGCTCCTCTATATCTCCTCAGAAGAGGCATCATCATCGCTACCACCACCGCTGCCTGTGTCGATGCCGTTGCCGCCACCGCTACTACTAGTAGAGTAAAGGAAAACTTTATTTCAATGAGAATACGAAAGTCTGTCCAGCCTACCAAACTAGCCTATGTCGTGTCGACAGCTAAGGCATTTTAAGAGGCCCGTTGCAAATATTGCAACGGCTTGTGTTATGTTATGAAGTTTGGATGATTATCGATTGTCAAGGTCCAATAATTTGCCACTTTTAGCCCGTTTGGCCGGCTGGTCTTTTATGGCAAGGGTTAAGTTCTCCTCTTCTTCATTATACATCAAGTTCGCCTACACAAAGGATTAAGGTATATAAATACCATTACAAAAAATAAATTAGAGTTATCTATACTTTTCATGTAAAAAATAAAACATATCTCTTCTGGTGGTGGAATCCTCATGGCGCGATTATATTTCTCCTCTGTGATGAGTCCCTCCTCGTAGAAATGCTGCCAAGTGGATGCCCAGTTATGACCTCAATGGTAGCCTACCTCTCTAGGAGTAGGCATCCTACCAACGATATGATACTACAAAATAATTTGAACATACAACGTAGTAAAACACACTGCATAATGAAGTGAAACAAATTACAAAATTTAATTTTAAAAAGGAAATCAAATAATACTTACAAACTCAGCCTCCCATGACTCCCTACCACCCAATCCATAATGCGACGATCCCATGGTTGCCATCTGGATATGTCGCGCCTCTGCATGCTGGTGACTTGTCATTTTCTCCATTGCTCTCTTCTTGGCCTCTTTCCACTCCTTACGGTGGCAATTGGGTGGTTGGCCATATCCAGGGCGCCCCTGCTCTTGTCCTGCACTGACTCCTTGGCGCGCGTCATAAGGTGAGACCTCTTGTTATGAAGTGCGTCTCTCACCTTTGACCATCCCCAATCATCTGAGAATCGTGAATTCTCGGGATTAGGGTACCTTTTATGTACTGCCCGCAGCACCTCTTGCCACAAACCATTTTTTTGGTGCTTGAAGGGAATCATGCAATCTTTGTATGTGGCATGCACGACACTCCTCAAGTAGGCTATCACTTCCCTCCCCTCAGAGTCATGGAAGATACCACCAACATCAGTGACAGAGTAGTACATTTGTGGAGGCTCACCTCTCTCATTTTCCGATGAGGGTGATCGAGAGCCACCACCTAGCCAACCCCCACAAAGCCCTCGACATCCTCGTCCTCCTGCACGACTCTCTCTCCTCCCTCGACGGGCACTACCCTCTACCTCACTCGATACACGTGCTTCTGCAGATGCACGTACTTCGACCGATCCATGTACCTCAGCTGATCCCTGTGTAGGAAAAGATGTGATAGGTGTCCCAGATATCACACTGAAAACCTCCTCTGCAGTGGGAGAGCGACCAAGATAATTGGTCATCTCCCCCTTGAATTGCTCCTTGTTGAATGGGGTGCTGGAGGATCAAGGATTCCACATCTACACAAGAAAAATCATATTACCCTGTGCAGATAAAACATTTTACATCCTGCGTCTATATCTGTGTCTTTGTGTGCATCTGTCAGCGCGTCTATTTCTGCGTCTATACCTGCATCTACACTATCATCTGGACGCGCTGACAGACGCGCACAGTCGGACCATTTCTTTTCAAATTTGGTTAAAAGATGTGCAAAAAAACCTCCATAGATGAAAGGATCCAGCATGTGAAGAGAGAGAAGAGAGAGACAAACAGACAGAGAAAGCAAACAAGATTGAGAGAGAGAAGAAGAACTCACCTTCTTTGCTTGTTCCAATGGGTGGCGGCTAGGTTGCAAGCTCCTTGTCCTCCTTTTCCCTTCCCTTGGTAAATTGCTTGAATCTTCTTCTCTTCCTTGCTGTTTGGCTCTTGTTCTTTACTCTTTGTCTCTTCTTTCCTCTTGTCCTCTTTTTACTCTTATTTCCTTGCCTCATTGTCTTCATGAAGTGATAGATAGACATGAGTAGTGATGTCGAGCTCAAACTGCAGAAAATGCGCAAAAAACGCAGGAAAGCACAGGTTTGAAAAGAAAGCCACAACTTTTTTTAAATTTTTTTAATAGCTGTGTGACGCGTCTGTAAGCGCGTGTAATTGCATGTGTATATGCGCAGATAATACCTATTACACGTGCTTACAGACGGGCAGGAACAATTAAACTGATGAGATACTAGCTTTTGGTTGTTTTTAGATCAACATGACATGACTTTCCTAGTCTTTCAATATCAAAATGTTTGCCTCCATGTTATAAGTATCAATGCATGCATTTAGGGAATCAATTGACCTATGTGGTGACATATATAACAAAGCTTGAGGATAAGAGATAACACATTGGCAAGTCAATTGGCACATATGTGGTGACTTACTTGACCATACCACTTACAATTGCATGCAAGTATCAATAGGTGGATAAAGCACGAATGGTTTTTAGCTAGAGAGAGATAATGCAATGAAGGTGTATACGAAAGAGATAGAGAAAGGCATATTATCCATCAATCAATCAAAGATATGTACATGAAGTGACTTGATATAGTAATTAGAGTATCGTCATTTTTAGGATGCTCCATTGACTTCTGTAAGTTCCTATAATCTTGAAGTAGAATATAGCCAACCACACTGTCCATGGAAGGAAAACTTGACCTCATCAAATTAACCAAGTTAATTTACTTATACATTTCATAGATAAGAGATTTGTAGTTGGCTTGTTGGTATTGCAAAGTATCCTTACAGTGATCTATTTTAGTCACCAACAAGTGGACACACTGGCTAAAGATGATGAAAAGAGGACATGTGCACATTGGCTACATGTGGTCCACCTTATCTAAAATTATATGTGAGCTATAAGTGCACATTGACATGATTGGAATAGCTTGCACATGCACAAGTCAACTGATTTACATCAATCTACTCATGCTATGAATTGGTATGCATGGCTAGGTTAAGTGCACAACAAATGAGACATGTGAGTGTATTGATAAGTTCTCTCTCTCTCTCTCTATATATATATATATATATATATATAAGCTGATTAGACCGCTAAGGAAGTCGTTGAACATCAATCGACTTCTTTCCTTGAAATCCCCTTTATAGTAGAAGTTTTCAGTGCAATACGTAATTGGTTTCTTAATATTCAATATAGAATTACCTCTTTCACCGACATAAACGTAGCCCATGGCATAAGGGACATGTATGTCGTCTACTAAGATAGTCTCGATGTCTCCAACTATGAATGCTATATATATATATATATATATATATATTTTTTTTGCAAATGCACAAGTCAACCTTTGATCTATAAGTTTTAGCCATGGCTAGGTTAAGTGCACAATAGATGCAACATGTGCATATATCAATCACTTCTATGATAATTATGTCGTATATACATCCAATCATCATGTCCTATCCAATCACATTCGTATAGGGCATAATTGGATGTATATAGGGCATGAAATCACATATATATAATTATCTTTGAATGATTTGATGTATATTTGTAATACTTAGAAAGAAGTAAAGTTGGTAATGTATATCATGTCCTATGCATGTATATGCCCTATACATGTATATCATGTCCTAGCTTATGTTCCAGGTGTAATTATGTCGTATATACATCCAATCATGCCCTATTCAAACAAATACTAGCTGTTAAGAGGTTTGGTCATATTCAGGGACTTTATGAGAAATGAAAAATATGTGCGTTTATTTTTGCATCTATAAGCGTGTTTATAAATGTGGATATATAGACGCGTTCTTTATACTAGCGTGAATAGAGGCGCTGATACACGCGCTTATAAACGTGCCCGCTTTTTCGCATGTACAGTGCGCGTCTATAGGGCCTTTCTCTTGTAGTGATGGTAAAGATGCAACATAGACCAATAATATTTGTGCAAATAAAGCAGTAAAAATTATTGGATCTTTTTCTTGGTCCCACTCTCCGTACATGCTGAGGTGTGACATTGTGATTCGACGTGCTCGAAAAAAACACCCTTGACAACGATCACACATACATTTTATTTTCCATCGTAGCCAAGCGTCTCGATTGTGAAGACGCAATGTCTCGTCCTCACTGGAGGATGTAATGTTTGTTGACTCAGCATGTCCCATACTAGTAGAAGATGATGACATAATTACACCTGAATCATAAGGACATATATGATTTCATTTGGTATATATGTCATATTCCCTAAATATTTTGATACTTACAACATGGAGACAAACATTTTGATATTGAAAGACTAGGAAAGTCATGTTGATAAAAAAACAACCATAAGCTAGCATTTAATAATTTTAATTGTAATTGCGGTCTATCAGCGCGTGTAATATGTTTTATCTGTGCATATAGACGCGCAATTACACGCGCTTACAGACGCGCCATGCGAATATAATTTTTTTTAAAAAAATTGTCCCTTTTTTTTCAAACCAGGGCTTTCCTG
The DNA here is from genome assembly GCF_053477565.2 of Lygodium microphyllum. Lineage (NCBI taxonomy): Eukaryota > Viridiplantae > Streptophyta > Polypodiopsida > Schizaeales > Lygodiaceae > Lygodium > Lygodium microphyllum. Next base: position 68,124,089 of record NC_141143.1, on the reverse strand, counting down.
CGTTTTTTGCGCGTTTTCTGCAGTTCGAGCTCGACATCACTAATCATGTCTATCTATCACTTCATGAAGACCATGAGAGAAGGAAATAAGAGTAAAAAGAGGACATGAGGAAGAAAGAGCCAGAGAGTAAAGAACAAGATCCAAACAGCAAGGAAGAGAAAAAGAATCAACCAACCTACCAAGGGAAGGGAGAAGGAGGACAAGGAGCTTGCAACCTAGCCGCTACCTGTCGGAACAAGTAAAAAAGGTGAGTTCTTCTTCTCTCTCTCAATATTCTTTGCTTTCTCTTTGTCTGTTTCTCTCTCTCTCTCTCTCTTTACATGCTTTAGATTGTCATCTATGTAGGTTTTTTGCGCATTTTTTATAACAGTTTGCAAAATATGGTTCGACTTTGCATGTTTGTAGGTGCGTCTAGATGATAGTCTAGATGAGTTTTTAGAAACGTATATAGACGTGCTAACAGACGTGGGTATAGACACAGGTATAGATGCAGTGTGTAATATATTTTATCTGCACAGGGTAGCAATGGATTTTTACTTGTGTAGATGTAGAATCCTGGATCTTCCAACACTGATCCTGAGTTGAAACACATGAACAACACATTAGCAGAGTTTTCTAGAGGTGTTAGTACTTTTTTTAAAGGTTTTCCAAACAAGGAGCAATTCATGGGGGAGATGACCAATTATCTTGGTCGCCCTCCCACTGTAGAGTAGGTTTTTAGTGTCATGTCTGGGACACCTATCACATCTTTGCCTAGCACTACTGCACAAACACCAAATCTTGGGACACCAAACCCTGGTACACCTCTACTAACAGGTACTCCACGGACTATGCATACACACAGATCAGCTGATGCATAGGAATCAATTGAAGTACATGGATTGGTCAAAGCACGTGCATCTGTAGAAGCACGTGCATCGAGTGAGGTAGAGGGTAGTGCTCATCGAGGGAGGAGGGAGAGTCGTGCGGGAGGACAAGGAGGTCGAGGGCTTTGTGGGGGTTGCCTAGGTGATGGCTCTCGATCACCCTCACTGGAAAATGAGAGAGGTGAGTCTCCACAAATGTACTACTCTGTCAGTGATGTTGGTGGTATCTTGCATGACTCTGAGGGGAGGAAAGTGATAGCCTACTTGAGGAGTGTCGTGCATGCCACATACAAAGATTGCATGATTCCCTTCAAGCACCAAAAAAATGGTTTGTGGCAAGAGGTGCTGCGGGCAGTACATAGAAGGTACCCTAATCCCGAGAATTCACAATTCTCAGATGATTGGGGACGGTCAAAGGTGAGAGACGTGCTTCATAACAAGAGGTCTCACCTTATGACGCGCGCCAAGGAGTCACTGCGGAGACAAGAGCAGGGGTGCCCTGGATATGGCCAACCACCCAATTTCCACCGCAAGGAGTGAAAAGAGGCCAAGAAGAGAGCAGTGGAGAAAATGACAAGTCACCAGCATGCAGAGGCGCAATGTATCTAGATGGCAACCATGGGATCGTCGTATTATGGATCGGGTGGCAAGGAGTCATGGGAGGCTTAGTTTGTAAGTATTATTTGATTTCTTTTTTTAAATTAAATTTTGTAATTTGTTTCACTTCATTATGTAGTGTGTTTTAATACGTTGTATGTTCAAATTGTTTTGTAGTATCATATCATTGGTAGGATGCCTACTCCTAGAGAGGTAAGCTACCATCGAGGTCATAACCGGGCGTCCACTTGGCAGCATTTCTACAAGGAGGGACTAATCATGGAGGAGCAATATAATCGTGTCATGAGGATTCCACATCCAGAAGAGGTATGTTTTATTTTTTACATAAAAAGTATAGGTAACTCTAATTTATTGTTTGTAATGGTATTTATATACCTTGATCCTTTGTGTAGGTGAACCCTGATGCACTTGAGGATAGCGAAGGGGAGACTAGCAGTAGCGGTGGTGGCAGCCACACCAGCACCGGTAGTGGTGGTGGTAGCGACGATGATGCCTCTTCTGAGGAGATGTAGAGGAGCCCCATGCATGCATGCCTCCCCTTGGCTTGTAGTTTTCATTTTTTATATGTATTACTTTCAGATAATGCTTGCGACCATGACCATGCTTGAGGTCACAAGCACTAGAACTCGTCATATAAAAACGTTTCATCTTTATATATGAAATTTTGTGACCTACATTTTTTTGTTTTTAGTATAAAAATCTTTGAAATATGTACAAATGTTTCAGCACAAATACGCTCATCATGTGTTATTATCAATATATGGACTTTGGCTCTCCACATTCTTTTGTTTTCAGTATAATAATATTTCTCTGTTTTCCCTAAGCATACAATTTGATGGGAGGAAAAAAATCAGAGAGCATGTGGCTTGCAAAGCCACATGCTCTTTGGTTTTTTTTTTCATACCTCTGTTTTGCGCGTCTATCCACACGTCTAAATTGTAGGAAAAATGTGCGTCTATAATCGTCAAAAAATTACAGGGTACATGCCTTTTTATACGCGTGTATATACACATAATATAAATATATCTACTTTTTTATAAATATGATTATATATTTACGAAGCGCGTCAATAGGTGCGTTGTCGGAGGGGTTTTTGTCGAAAGGTTGAATCCATCGGGGATTAGAAATAGAAGAAAGTAGAGATAGGAGAAGGAAGAGAAGATAGAGAATACCCAAGTGGTAAGCACAACAAAAAAAAATCACAATGAATTGAATCAATACGTATTGAAAGAACCTGGAATCTTTGCACTACTCAGAAGCAATCTCCAGGCATTAGTTCTCCTGGAGCTCCTTTGTAGACCAAAAACGTGGATCAGAAAAATCACCTCTTTCTCTGCTGTCCGGAACCCAAATCTGATGGCTCTGTTGGCTCCGAAAGGGGGGTAAAACCCAAGGACGCCAAATCACAGATCTCCCAGATCACTCCTTCTTCTTCTTTCAGTTCAATCTGCAGTTTTCAGCCTGTTTATAGCAATCGCGACGTGCGCGATTTTGTCCATCTATCTTTTTTATGATAAATCTCCTAATTGGCTGAAAAAGCAACTAGCTTTTTGTATGCCATCCTAATCTAGAAGCTTTTTCTAACTTTTTCAAAATTTTACAATAAATAATAGAAAAAATAGACTAAAACTATCCAAAAATCTAGTATTTTCAGATAATCCATGCAATTCACACTAGTACTAATGGCTTAGATCACATTGACTCTCTAGATCAATAGAGAAGTCAAATGATGATTCATTCCATACTTTTTCACACTATGTCCTCATAACATCACGACATCCACCCCCTCTGGACCTGCACATCCTCTGGTATGTGCCAAAATCCTAGTTGTCATCGACAACATTTGGATCCACACAACCTATTTCACTTGGTTGAAATGCAAATGCCTTCCCATATCTAGTCAACATCTGCATAAAATAGTTTCTCTCAACAGGGAAAAGAAACCCTTTTGCACCAACTTTCAATTCGTGTAATGTTTCAGATGTAAACTGATGACCTATATCTTTAGGATCCCGTAAGCTTGGCTTCCTTGACACTTTTTCATACATACCCTCACTCTCTGGTGGAAGTGGAAAAGCAATTGGTTTCATATTTTTGTCAACTATCTTATACTTTGTCTCCACAAGTGCTTCAGCCCATTGTAATCCTTCCTGCTGAAAAAACAATGCTATAACATCATACATATCCAAAGAATATACTGACAACACTCTGTTTTCAGCCTCATTTTTTGCATGTATAGTTGCTGAAATTTTAGCCATAGTGTTGGTAATATTCAACCCATAAAAGATGCCTGAAATGCCATCATTTTCAGCTAACAACCCCAATGCTCTCAGTTTCTTAATAGCCTGTTTCATAGATATGCGTTCAGCCCTACACATAGCTTCCATAGGCTTAAACCAACATGAACTGTTTGCTGTAAATTGAGAATTACCAATAGTAAATATATTCTTCATTTCATCAAGAGGTGAGTACACCCTCTAAACAGCACTACCATTAGGGCCAAAAACGCTTCAAAAATGGCACTTGTAAGAAAGTGATTAAGTTGCTAATTAGTTGAGGTTTAGGAAGAATAAAACCTCTAAATTTGGTTGTCCAGATGTGATTAATGAGAGAATATTTGGTTCATTGAAGAGGTCGGCCATTAATTGCCCTCATCTTTTAATCTAGGTCAGGGGTCACCTTTTCGGCTGTTTATTGTCTTGGAACTCGAGAGATTTTGTATTTTCGAGATTTTCGTACGAACTTCCTATTTGTTTGCTCCTGCATTT